>NC_133934.1:39322863-39925650 GCF_031877795.1 Strix aluco | reverse complement strand
GTCTCTTTAACCAAGTAGTAAGTGATAGGACAAGAGGTAATGGCCTCAAGTTGCACCAGGGAAGGTTTAGACTGGATATTAGGAAGCATTTCTTTACAGAACGGGTTGTTAGGTGTTGGAATGGGCTGCCCAGGGAGGTGGTGGAGTCCCCATCCCTGGAGGTGTTTAAGAGTCGGGTTGACATAGCGCTTAGGGATATGGTGTAGTTGGGAACTGTCAGTGTTAGGTTAATGTTTGGACTAGGCGATCTTCAAGGTCTTTTCCAACCCTGATGATTCTGTGATTCACTAACTAGCTGAAGCCTTGCTCATTTGCCAGAGTCACTTTTATACATATTTGCATTGCAATTGAGTGTTGTGATTGAAGCACTGATGCACATACCTGTGCCTTGCGGTTAGGGCTCTGTTGACATTGAATATGCTGCTTGCAGCTTTCAACAGGTTCTGGGGACCTTGAGGTGCTCGTCAGGGGATCTTGACAGGCTGAGAAAAAAGGGCTGGCAGAATAAATTCAGCATTTTCAGGACTTGCAGAGTCCTGCACTTGGAACATAATAATTTCATGCAGTGGCACAGGCCTGGCTGGTGGTCAGATGTGATATGGCTCCACAGGAAGAAAAAGGACCGAGAGTCTTATACTAGCTGAGTCCAAGCCACTAGTGCACCTTTCCAAGGAAGAGGGCTGGCCCCATACTGCGCTATGCTAAGGACAGTGTAGCCAGGAGGCTGAGGAGAGCGATTCTTACCTCTGTTCAGCACTCGCAAGGCTGCGTCTGGATTACTGTGTCCAGTTTTTGACTCCCCAGCGGGAAGAACATAATAACATACTAGAGTGAGTCCCCTGGTATGATTAGCAGGCTAAAGCATGTGATGCACAAAGAGAAGCTGATGGAATTGGGTTTTTATTGCTCTTTCCAGCTATGTAAAAGGAAGGTGTGGAGGAGAGAGAGCTAGACTCGTCAAAGGTGTGTGATAGAATGAAAGGCAGCAGATGCAGGTGACAATAGGAGAAATTTTGATTAGGTATTAGGAAAAGTTTTCCACCACAACAATAGCCAAGTCCTGGAACAAGGGCCTGGAGAGATGGGAGTCTTCATCCTTGGAGCTACTCTGAAGCTGACTGGACAAGGCCCTGGGCTGCCTGACCTAAGTCAGTCCTGCTTTAAGCAGGTGTTTGGACCAGATTACTTGTAGAGGTGGAGTTCCTTGTGCTAAGCAAGAGAAGATAATTGCTTCAGTCTCACAATTATCTTTTTCTTGTCCTCTAGTAATGTCCCACCTGCAACATCATCTGAGATTAGACTTTCAGCTAGTAGGAAGAGTGAAATATCTCTGTGGGCTCAGTGGAAGCTTTTCTGTAATACACAACGTCCCATGTGAAACACTGAAAACGTATTATTAGCATGGGTAGAAACTCCAGCAAGAGGCATTTGGAAGAGGATGGAGGTTTGCAAATGGCAGAATTGACGCTGACAAGTATTTGTATTCAAATTATACCTGTTAAGTTTACATCAGCCTGAAACTATTTGTGAATTCATGACTTGAAGGAGAAGACATAAAATACCCTGATAAAGAAGACATATTGTTTCAATTCAGAAAAGAATGAGCTAAGTTATGATAGCATTAGCAATAGCGACTGCTTTCTGGGTTAATAGTCACATTGGCTTTGATAGAGCTGCTCAAGGAGAAAAGGTTTAATATTGTCCAAGTTGGAAAATTAGTTCATACAGATACTTGCTGAGTGTGTACTGATGCTAGAATCAAAGTAGTATCAATTCTGTTTTAATCTTTGTGTGTGTGTGTACTCATTTTCAGACTTGTGCAAGTGAGAAGAGAACCTCTGGTCATGATTTCCTTATTGGACATGTTTACAGGGGTGTGGAGACACTGGGAAAGGAACTTTTTATGTATTTTGATCAGAAGGCTTTGAGGTAAGAGGCGAGAAAAAGGCTTTCTATGTGTTCAGACTGTATGTGTTCGAGGGGGTCATCTTGTTCTTGCTAATGTCAGTTTCAGAGATTTGAAAGTTAGTGTCTTGGAGAAACTTCTCAGCAGCCTCTCTACAGTACTGGAAATACTGGATATAGTTACTTTTTCAGCTAATTTATTGCTTTATTCTTAGTCCAAGATTCCATGTAAAGGTGTCTAAAAAGAACAGTTATTCCTTGAAAAGCTTTGTTTCAAACAGGAAATTTCATTTTATAGAAACAAAACTGAGAGAATTACATGCAGTTGCAGTTACAGTTACTTAATGTCTTCCACTACAATCTGTACTTGCAATTTCTTTTAGCTTTCCTTAAGAAATTTAGACTGAAATTCTGTACTTAAATTTTAATGATTTGATTGCTCTGATAATAAACTCATGTGAAAAAATTGCCAAACTTAAAATATTCTGTGTGTATACATTTATGCTGCCTTTTTTTAAACAATATTAACAACTCCTTCGTTCAGACCTGTGGTTTGAAATTTGGCAGGTGAGTCGTTTGGGTATTGTAAATGTAACTCTTAACTTTCTAGTGAAACCATGTCTCCTAGACAAATGGTAAAACTGCAAATCGCTGTTCGCTCATGTTTTGCAGAGCTTATTGGGGGTTAGCTGGCATGTTCAGGATTTTGTCATATGCTTTAATCCCTTGGACATCTTGTACTAGCCACCAAGGTTGTATTTGAAATCTAGTTTACTTTTTCTAGTTCAGTATGCTTCTATACTGCAAAATCAACTAAAATAAATCTAACCAAATGCACAGTGTAATGGATTATTAAAAAATCCCCCTTTGTGCTTTGTGGTAATTAGCATAGAATATGTAAGGCATATTTAGAGTATTTAAGAATATTTAATAGGCAAGGCTTGCATTTAATGCTTTTCTTTTACCCTTCAACTTGCAACATAATTCTAATCTTTCTAAATCTTTAAAAGGGAAAACAACATCACTTCTTCATTCAGTGTCGTCTTTGTCAGCTAGTGACTGATCTTGAACAAAGGTATAAGGTCATGATTTTTGTTATTTGTTGATATCAGTTCTAAACTACCTTACAATTCTGTGGCATAGTATTTTGCCAGTGGTACTGCTGTTACAGTGAGGAGATGGAACTGAAAATACTTGGCTGTGAGTATAACAGTTTACAGTAGTTGCATGCTGGATAAAGGCAGTGATATATTAGTAATTACCTGGGATGATGTGCAGGCTGATCTTTGGTAGCAGGGCCCTACTGATTATTGGATATGGTGCTATATGCTTATTTCTCCTAGTGTTAGAGAAATGCAACTAGTCTTACAAGCACATACCAGTCTTTGCATGACAATTGTACAAGTAATTAGTAGAACAGGACTGTGTATGTGTTTGAAGCTACCCATATTTGTGAAGGATAGGATTATGGTCCTAATCAGTCTCTCTTGCTTTTTATTGTGCTTTATTAAATAGAAACGGAGAAGAAAAAGCAACTTTAAAAGGAAAAATACAAGTCAGTTATAAAGGAAGATAAAAGGCAGGGGAGGTAACTGTTACAGATGTTAGCCTATTTTAAATGACTATTGCATGTATTACAAATTGATTGGATGAGCAAAGGAGTAGATTAAACTGTAAGAAGACGTTGTTTCAACAGACTGAATTACATTATCAGAAGAAAAAAAGCTATTACTAAGGAATGTAAGTAACCATTTTGCAAAAGTTCTCTTCAAAGAGAAAGAAAATGTGACCAGATTCTAGTGTGGAAAACATAATCCTTTGACCCTGAAAGATCTTAAATAATTCTTAAGCTTTCTCACCAGTGCAATAACTTATTGTACTTAATGAAAACAACCTTCAGTTATTGTTTGATAATAAGCTTAAAAGTTTTGTCAATTCATCAGTTATTGTTATATATGCATTTAGAAACTGTATTTAAGTCCCTTTAGTCATGTCACTTATTTGATTGGAAACGTTGTAGAGGTTATTTACAGGAAATGTCTACACAGGAGGCAGAAGTTACTTACCTGATAATGAGGATCTTCGTTCTCTTGTTTTAAAAATGTATGTTGTGCATCTTAAAGATGTTGAGGGAAGGTAAAGAAAGGCTTCAGAAAATGTATCTTACAGCATTGGCTGCCAATATTGTTACTGGGAGAGGAAATAAGCAACATTCCTTCAGAGGATGTATTATTTTTTTAATAAAGTTAACTCTCAAATATAGGACTTTCTTGTAATGAGGAGGATTACTGGTATACAGATTCTGTATCTGTACATAGTTTCTCAACATAACAAAACCAGCTTTTCTTGTCTGCTAAGATTATCTATGAAAAGCTGGTAATCATGCTGGAATGTTAGTCAGAAATGTCTTGTGAAAGACTGGGCCATGAAGGGTAATTAACTCATTTTAAGTTCCTGGATTTTCTCAAGTAAGGAGTGACTGCCTGGTGGGCAAAGATAACCTGGCCGTGAAATTGTTTTATACAGTTTGGCCACTGCTTGCCTGACTTGCAAATGAGGAGGATACTTCTGAAGTGTTGCCATGTTGTGGAGAGCAATTAGCAAATGAAGTTCAGTTAAGTATATTTGCAATCCACGGTGGGCAGTAGAAGCTTTTTTTAAGGAGTACAAATGAGCAATGACACCTTCTGAAGAAATTAGTACTTCTACTTTTTGATGTCCACTTAAACAAGGACATTAAAGTCACTGAAGAAAGTTGAGGGTTTTTTGAAAATTGGAGGTTTTTCTTTCGATTTTGCCTTGAAAGTAAGTAAATAATCAATGAAAGCTGAAAAAATTCTCTGATACTTGCAAGTTCTGCAGGAGGGACTTGCATGAACGGAATGTTTTGCCATGGAAATGGTACAGTTATGTGAGAGAGGTTGTCCTGGGTTTAGCTTCTGTAGCGTGCTATTAATGTAAATTTGGAGTAATAAAAGGTTTAGAAAAGTTTCTGAAAATTGACGATGCACATGTTTTTTGCATAACTGAAAAGGGACAAAAATATTCTTAGGGAAGAGATAATTGTTGACTCCAAATCTCTTAAAGGAAAGACGTCCACTGTCTTGACTGGAAATTACATCTTGGCCCTTAGAACTTGATGATGTGAATTGTCACTGTTTTATACATCTCTATATAACATTTGGCTGTGCTGCTATTAATCTTTTATTTATATGGAGGAAAACGTCTTAAACAAAAGCAGATTCTTACAATATTGTGTAGTGCTAAATAATTCTAAAACCTCACCTTTTTACTTTAAAACAACAACAAAAAATTGACTCCTTACTACTAGCTATCATTGAATAACAGATCCTAGCTTTAATTAGCATGGGTTTTCTAGATGTAATTAAAATTGAAAGATTCCTGATTTGCCCTGTTTCAGGACATCAGAGGTAATGAAACACACTGGAGTGAAATTTTGTAAATTTCTTAAGGTTTTTGAATGTCAGTGTGTAGTGATGACTCAATTATTTGTTCTCATGAACTGACAATTCACTAAGGTGGCTAATAGTTGTGATTCTTAATGCTGCTTTTAAAGAGTGTACGGGAGCTTGGTAAATCAGCTATTAGTGTGAATGCTTTTTCTTTAAAAAGAACTTTCTGGAAGTATTTAGTGCATTACCATTTGATAGCAAGATGCAAGAGTTTGGTTTAAAAAGAAATTTGACTATTTAAGCCTGTGCAGTACTATTTACGGCACTTGAGAACTGGAAATGGCCTTTGAAAATAAAAGTGGCTGAAATAACTATATCAACTGACTTGTAAGAAGAGAGTTTTGGAAAGACATAGGTTTTTAAAAATTGAAAAAAAAATTATGAATAAATGCCGTGAGGAAGTTACATGAAGAGTTGACTTTAAGACTATGCTTAATGAAATGTTGTCTGTAAATATTTAAAATTACTATCCTTCCTGAAATGTAACAAAGAGGGGGTAAAAGGAAATACACCCCTGATGTTACATTTCTTTGGTCATTTGTGTAGTTTGATCTGTTAAATCTTATTGTGGCTACAAAATAATCCACTTTTTCTGATATACAATGTATAAAAGTAGGGCACTCCCTCTGTCGTATGTTTTTTTAGGACTTGAATATACCAGGTGAATTTGTTATAAATAAAATGTATGAGAGCATAGTCAAACTTGTCCTTTGCTCGAGTGTACTAGCTCCCAGTAGAATATATTATAAAATGTAAAACCTCTTAAAGCATTAGTGATCTGTAAAAAGAGTGCTTGAAAGAGTCTGGTCCACTCCTTTGCCATCTGTGCATTTTTCAGTTTATTTCTTTTATTAATTTTTAATTGGCCCACAGGTTTTGCCTTGGTTGTAGGCAAAGAAAAGCAGAAAACAACATATGGCAGATGTTAATTACTTTGTTTATGGCGTTATTGGAAGTGGCTTTGATATGATAACAGTGTTTGCGATACGGGGACTGAAATCTTTCCTTTCATACCAGGTGACTTCTGCCTGATTTAACAGAAGATTATCTGGTAAAGTAGCTTCATTTCTTTCAGCCTCCCTGAGGATTTAAGAACCTATGTTGGAAGACCAATGTGTCAAGTGAAAAAATTCTAAGTGTGATATACCAGAGAAGTGTGTTACTTAATGATCAGGTTTGACTTCTGTATAATGAATTATGAAGACCACTGGAAAACTGCAGTGTTTTGGAGTGGTTTTGACTTGGGGAGGGTTCTTCTCTGGGAATTGAGCACTATGTAAGCAAGTAGTTTGTTGCCATGTTACTCTTAATGACTAGAATTCATGTACATACATACGAACTTGGTTAGGTAAGAATGGTTCATAACTTCAAAAAAATAGACTAGTGTAATGCTTGGAAATGTTGTTAAGATAAAATACCCATAAGAACTCTCTTTCTCTCCAAGGATTCACTTCGGTATGAACGGTTCCATGCGTATTAATCCTGATAGAAGCAAAGACAGAAATGGAGCACTGCCAGTTTTGGAGATAGAGCTCACAGAGGACACTGTGGTTTTTTTTGAGGTGACAGTAGAGTATAGGTAAAGCAGAAACTAACTAAACTAAACACGGCTTGGTTTATTTCCTTTTATAACATTCTATTAAGAACATAATGAAAAATTGCACACAAATTGTGAAGTGCTTGGATAGACACGAAGAAATAAACCAAAACTTTCTAAAAATGTATTTATTGGCATGGTAATTTAATTTTGTTACTTTTGTATCAGAGTTTACATACAGTTAAAGTAGTTCTATGCCATAGTCTCATTAGATAGTGTCCAGACAGGGAATGAAAGTCGGATTTAATTCCGTCCTTAGGTCTAAATGCTGAACCCCATTGCTCCTTTAATTTCCATGCAAGTCTCACTTCCTTAACAAGAATAGGGACCTGTGTTGATTACTGGTTTCAAATTTTTATGCTCCCAAGGTGGTTGGGTTATTTTTGTTTTCTTTTTGGAAGCTAATTGGTATAGTTGTTCTAATTTACATTAAATGAATGTTTTTGTCTATCAGCATTATACTTCTCACTGCTAATAAAAATACCATAGCAAGCTTGATTTTAAAGCATTTGAGGCTTTTGAGTGAAAAGGAGCATGTAAATTCAAGTATTTAATATTACAAAACACAAAAGCTTATATAAGCCTGAGACTTCATGTACTGTATTATTTTCAAATGATTATTCTCAACCTAATAAAATCAAGGTTTAAGAAAATATAGCTTTTATTGTCATGTAACTACTGGACCATGTAACCATACAGTTAGTTATGTTTAGTGGTCCAAACATGTGGTCTTTCCATGTTGGAAATAGTTCTAAAGTAAGGACCTGGCGATTATTTTTCAAACTAATATGAACAAAATGAGGATGATTTCTTGTATGTTGGACGAGATGCATGTTCCATATCATTGACCTATTTTTGAAAGGGATGGTTAATGTAATTTCTGTGCCTCTTCCTGTCACTGGTATTTTCATGGTTTCTGTTATCTGCATATAATGTTCTATCATACTTTCATGTGTTGTTTTTAAAACCATACTGCTGTATTAGCATATATTTGAAATAAAAATAAATCTTAATGTATTTTTCTCTTCCAGAAATGCAGCTGAGAGCGAACGGAAAGTGAGAATGATGGAAAGCTTGGATGTCTGTTCTCCAAAGTTTAGCTTCTTAAGAGCAGAAAGTGAGATTAAGCAGCAGAAAACCCGCATGTTATGTGATGTGTTACTGGATCAAGCAGTATTACCTGGAGTGGGAAATATCATAAAAAATGAAGCACTGTTTGACAGTGGTCTTCATCCAGCCATTAAGGTGGGCAATGTCTCAAGACTGATTTTAATGACACCAAAGTACTGAGAATGTAAATACATATTTTATATAACATCTTGTTATCATTTTACCTTTGTTTTGTTATCTGTCATTTCTTAAATTCTTCTAAGACACTAAGTTAATGATTTATCATTATAACTGGAGATCTTTGTCATGGCATTCCTTGGAACTTGTTGCTGCTACTCCTGCCTCAGAGTGGACATACTTTGTGGGGCTAAGCCTTCTCTCTTATAACTTGAAACTTCCCCTTAGTAGGGAATTCATTTAACTTGGGTATCCTGACTTTGGCATCCTGTTGTTGTACCATTAAATTGTCAGCCTATAAATAAAGGAAAATGAAGAGTGCTCAGGTTTTTCTTTGTTCAATTACTACTCAAAATAGTTTATGTGGTAGAGTTGATTATTTTTGCAGCTGCTTCTTCCACTTCTGTTCTGATAGCTGGCCTCATTTGCTTTTCTACCATTGTTTACCATACTTTTTTCCGTTAAGATCCTCAAGGGCGCGTCTCCAAAGTTTGATTGAAAAGAAGTCTGACGTTTGCAAAACAGATTGAGATTACTGTAAAGGAGAGCTGGTGAAGACAGTAACTGAAAGGGTTTTTTGAAACAGTATTTCGTAAAGTTCTTCATAGGATCAGCCTGGATTTTAATTAGATCTGCAATGTGAGCTGGCAGTAGAGAAAAACGTGACTTAAAATTCTGAGCTCGTAACAAAAATGCGTTTGGTTGATAAGTTTCTCTAATTGTGATGCCTTTGGCTTAAGTATTCTTCCTAAAGATCTCTCACAGGAAAGAGCCTCTGATGATAGATAGGTCATATCATAATCCATGAGGAAATTAAGAGCTGTTAACTCTACATGATTCCTGTCATCAAGAACTCTTAGGTCAATATAGAGGAAGACAACTGAAATTTTTACCCCATGTTTTGCAGATGAGGCAAAGTACACTGGTATTCACACAGTGAGTTTGTGTAGTATAGAATGTGAAAATGCACTGTTCTACTGAGATGATATATAGAATGTGAAGTCAGAGAATTATCATAATGGAAGCAATGCAATTCTACATCAGCTGAAGGTGTTCAAAGCGCCTCTGCATTACACGTCTTTCTGCTGTTGTCCCTTAGTACAGTAATATTCTAAAAAAAATCATTCTTGTTTGTCTTACAGGTTTGCCAACTGACAGATGAGCATATAAGTCACTTGGTGAAAATGACACGTGATTTTACCCTGCTTTTTTATAAGGTATTGGCACATGTTTGAGAAGCCTCCAAAACTTGACTCCAGCATGTTAGCTGTATGTGATCATCTAGTGAAACCAGTAAAAAGAGGCAACAGAACAGGTGTTTGTTTCCATGAATAGGAATGTTGGTTTGTGTGCTCTTTATTAATTGTGAATTGTCAAATGATGGAAGGGTGGGGGAGTCTAGACTGTAAGAATGTGCACAGCTTGGCCCAGTTGCAGCAGAAGAGTTTGACAGATGCTGCCTGAGGGCCAGTACAGTTTTGCTGTGCATGCGCTGTAATGTCACTCTGAACGTGTCAGATTTGATGTAGGTTAAGCACACACTTACATGTAAGATAACATAAAGGTCACTCTTCAAACTGGGAACTAGAGATTGCCCCAGGGAAGTATGAATGAAGCCACATGAATTACCTTCATGAAACTTGAAATAGCAAGTTTTTGACTAAATAGTTTCTAACTTCCAACAACTTTTTTTTTTCCTAACTGAAACAACTCTTTTTGTTGCTCAGTGAAATACATTTTAGCTTCTCCCTACTGCCACAACTTCAGTAGGATTTAATTTTTTTCCCTTGTAAACTCTATAATTCCTGATTGCTCTTTAACTTTCTAAAATAGAAAAAGAGAGAATTTGACCTAATTCTTGTATGTTTTTCTTCTTTAAGCTTCATGCAGAGAAATGGACAGCAGCAGTGGAATTCTTGTCTGTTTCTCTTGGTATTTATGAAAGGCAAGGAGCTAGTGCTGCTAAAAATTCTTTTTTTTGTAGGCTAGGAGGAGGGCACCTAACTTTCCTAATACCGCCTTTCCATCATAAAGGCCAAAAATATAATTTGTTTAATAGTCTGCTTAAATGTCTGCTCTCCCCCAACCCACTGAAGAGTAGTTTAGTCTGTTGGCTAGGGAAATCTTTTCATTCTCCAAACTTCATAGTGAAGACTACCAATTAAGAGAGAGCATCCAGTTCTGTGACAACTATAATACTAGGAGATTTAAATGTGTCACAGGATTTTAGACTGAAAATAAAACAAACACATTAAACTTTTGGTAGCTCAGTTTAACCATTTTCAAAACTTTAATAATCTATACTTAGCAAGTATTCACCAGTCAAGTGCTTTTAAAGGAGAGCTAGCTCTGTGGCCCCCCCCCCCCCCCCCCCCCCCAAGTCTCTTTAAGATAAAAACAGGATAAAACTATGTTAATAAGAGGGGTAGTGCTTGATCATTTTTATAGACTGTTACAGAATGTTTGTAGTAATCATACTATATCATTTATAGTAACACCTAACAGATGCAAAGATGAAGAATCTTGTTTGTGTAAAAAGCCATTGCTTTTGTTTGGTTTTTAAATAACTGGATGGGAGGATACTACTAATAAGAAACTAACTGTAAACCTTGAGGATAAATCTTGAGGAGAAAGCACTGCTTGGGAATCATTATGTAAATATAATTTGTAATTCCTTCTGATTGAATTACTAGATTGTACCAGCAAAAGCATTCTCCTTCAGCAAGGCTGATGAATAAGAGCACAACAGAAGCAAATATGCTGTGCTCAGACACCTGTATTTTGGGAGAACTCCAAGGGTCTTCATGCATTATGGAGCTAGAGCCATTGAACCCTGCCAGAGCTGGGCTGGTGTTGCTGGGACAGCTGTGGTATTGTTTGAACTGTGTCCAAGGAACTGCAATTGTAGTGCAGAAATTCGTGTGGCTCTGCAGAATTGGCTGCATCTCTACTGGGATTTTCTTGTGTTTTTGAGGTTGTTTTTTTTGTTTTCTGCCAGTTTGAGTTGCGGTATGTCTCTACTGACTCCGTGTGAATTGTCTCATGAAATGTGCCTGCTTGTCAGCCCTCTGGAGGCTCTTTACGTCACTGTGCCCTTTGGGCTTGTACTGTACTTAATTTAATATGACTTTCTGCCAGGATCTGGGGAGCTTGCCATAGTGCCAAGTGGCTTTTCATGAGCCAACTTGTCTGGCATGGTCAGTGCTAAGATGAAGCTGAGCAACTTTACTGGGCACTACCTGACTCCTACAGAATCTCTGGAATATTTTTTCATTGTTTAGTTCTTTAGCTTTTGGAAAGGTTGATTTAACCCAGATTGTAGCATCAGGTCTGATCTGGCTCTGCAGTATGTTTTAGGTTCTTTTTGGGGTGTGGGAAAGTGGTGTTGGCTTTCTGTTTTACATTTATTTTATTTTTGTTTTCTATGCTGCATTGATTGGAGCTTGTCAGCTCTTTACGAACAATTCTGCAGGTGCCAGGTCAAAAATGACTGGAGCTGAATCAGAGCTAGCTGAACTCAGGGAGTGCATAGCACATATTTGCTTGAGCCATGCTAGTATGTGTTTTTGTCTTCTGTCTTTTATTCTGTTATGTGGAGAAATCCAGACACTGTTATACCTGATTTAAAGTCAATTCTTTTCATAAAAGAATACGAAATACAGACAATAGCCCTTATGAGTGTGCCTTAAATATCTATGTAGTCATTGAGCTGTCAGCTTACGTATGTTTTTTCTTATTTTAACTTCAGTTGAACTGTAGAAGGACAGACATAAAATTTATGCTGGGTCTCAAACTTGGGTTTTAAACATGTTCTGTTTTAGTGCCGCAAAACTGGGTCCCCACTCTACAAACACTACAAAGTATACAAGCGTCCAGCCTGTGGTCAGTGCAATGGGAAGATCACTGTGTGCCGTTTAGGAGAGAATAACAGGATGACTTACTTCTGCTCGCAATGTCAAAAGGTGGATCCCCAGCTTGTCAATGTCAGGTATGATGGTAACTTTGTAACGCTTTTAAGCATCAAAGTGTTTAAGCACCTCAAAGTGCTGTTGCAGTAAGAGGACATCAGTTCTCAAATCGTATGGATCCTTGTGCGTTTTATATCTAAATTCACGTGACTGCGAGAGAAAAATGTTTTGGCTGTTGGTATTTAAAAATGGTTAAAAACTTTGATTCTTTGATACCATTTCTTTCAAAGACCCTATGTGTTATGAAATAGCTATTACTCAAATCTTATGTAGAGATTATAAAAAACAATTCAGAGTACTCGGAATTATTTACTGCTTCTGGAAAATTTGCCCCTTGTTCTTGGTGTTATCAATATAATAGGCTTGCATGTTTACACACAACTGAGTTGAATGGCATAAGGAAGGTAGGAATCTGTCTCTTTTTCATAGGATGATAGCCCCTTCAGTCCTGGAATATCTACATAGTTGTGCATCTATGTAATTTTGTTCTGGCTGTAGAATTACACTGAGGATAACTAAAACTTCAGTAAATTCAGAGTGTAGCAAATATTGTAGGGCTTAGGACTTTTTTTTTCTTCCTCATCGGATTTGGAAAGCTTTTAATACAGGTGTGCCACAGAGGCACTTTCAGTTCCACATATTGTGCTAGCAGCAGCTTTTCTCCTTTTATTTTAGAAGAGCATAAAATGCATTTGATATCATAAAGGGTCAAAAGGTAAAAGTTCCGAAAGCACCTTATTTCAGAATCTTACATACTGACGTTGTTATGGAAAATTTTCATCTGAGGTTTCAGAATCTTGCATTTTTATACTGAGCTCTATCACTCCAATAAAAGATACTGCTTTGCTTTGCAAACTTTGCCTTCATTTGTGTGTGTGTATTTCTTTTTTTTAAGATTTACAGAACATACAAATCCCTCTCCCACCTCCAACCTTCTTTCAAGATTCAGATGGCTGAAGGGATTTTGGTTAAAGCTTAAATATCGCCTTTGAGTACAGATCAAATACAGAAAATTCCAGCATGGAAGATAAATACTTCATGTGTTGATAACACCAATCTGCTGTATTTTCAGAAAGTAATAATGAGAAATGTTTTGCAGAAGGGTAGGAAGACAGCAGTGTTCCATTGAGTTAGATAACTAGAAGATGATGCAAGTTAAAAAACCCATATCTCTCTGTTCTAGAACAAGTAGCGGTTTGTGGTTTTGTTGTTTTTGTTATTTTTAAACAAATAATTAAACAATGGTATATTTCAGTGAAAAACATGGTAATGGTAGCTACAAAATAAAAAGGTCATTTCTTGTGCTGTCCTCATCCTAATGGCCAGGTCTTTGTGTTCTACTGCTCTGTTTTCTATTATGCAGTAACTGTTACCAAACAAAAGTATGTGTAGCTCAAGTGGTTTATCTGCCATTCCAAGCTTTTCATGTTTGAAGACTGAAAGGAGTCCATGTGATCAGACTGACTTGCTACAGATCATAAACTGTAGAATTTAACCCATTGGTTCTTGTGTCAAGTAACTTATGATTTTGCACTGCTGAAAAAATGAAGAAAAATACCCATTATAAGCTTACCTAATCAAATTCAAATGTACCTTGAATCTTAAAAATATACTTTTCCTATTTCATGTTCCAAAATGGGGGGGGAGGGGAAATGACATGACGGGTGGACTGGGTTGATAACATGGAATTAAACTCAAAAATGTGACATGCTGAATATATTCAGTCTAGTTATGCATCTTTGATAGCGGAGTAGAACAACTGATCTAATAATGTGTAAATACCCATTTATTAACTCTTCCTGTTTGGCTGTTTTGTTATCTAGCCACAGGATTTTGGTGAATGCTACTTGAATGTCTGTTGTACCTTTTGACAGCACAGGGTCTCTGGTATGTCAGCAGTTCTCATTGTCCTCCTTAGTTTTCCTGTTGTGGGAGAGATGTGGTAGGTAGTGGATATCCTTACCATTATCTTAGAAATCTAGCCTGTTAAGGAGAGTGATAATTACAGAGTAAGTGATAGGTCTAAGCAGTGTCACAACAGTTCCCAAGTACAGCATTTGTATTGTTAATTGAAGGGCTTAAATTTTTAGGATTAAAAAGAAATCTCAAAAAAGTGCATAGTTCTGCAAAAGCTATGGAGAAAAATGCTTGATGACTTATCAACCATAGTACTTAAAAATTTACATACATATGTTGTTGAACAGGTAAGTTCAAGCTACATTTAACATGCTAACAATGTTCAGATACTATGACAAAGTTAGTCCTTGGTAACATGTAGTGACTATACAATAGAAACTACGATTCTAAATCAATGTATCAACATAGGAGGTATTATAATTTACAGGAAAATAAGTAAAAATAAATCTATAGAGGTGTCTGGAGTGCAGCTTTGGCTTACTAGTCATGGGCAGGATATGCTTGAATTCTTTCTGATGAGGAGAAAAAGCCACTGAAAAAAAAAAATCCTTACTCCTGAACAGCTCCTAAATGTTAAAAGGTTTTCCAGCAAATGGTGACACACAAGAAAGACTTATTAACTTTTAAGGTTTTCAGTTCTGTTGGCTGTTACAATAACAATGTAGTCTAATGGTACCATTTAAATGAGAGCAAAAATATTTGTTCGCTAGATTGTGTTGACTTTCTATAGTTTGGCTTCTGAACAGTTCTTCATACAGTGATGCATTTGTTAGTAGGCGTTCTGTTCAAGGGATGAGGGAAAAGTACTGAAACTTTCTTGCTAAGTTTCTTGCTGCAGTACTTGAAAATAGGAGGGAATTTGGGAGAGGCTAGGACGTTGTGCTGGAGTGTACATTGGTTAATAATTAACTTTGCCTGTTTTTGTTTAAATATTTTTATTTTTATTATTTCTTCAGCATCAAGAAAGATTTGCCCTTGAGGTAAAGAAAAAAAAATCAAACTCAAACCATGACATGCTGTCAAAGCTGTGATAGGCAGGCATAACACTGTACTCCTTGTTCTCTAGCCCTGTGCTTCCCTGCACATAGTGGTGTAAGGCAATTTGTAGAAGAAACGTCACAAAAGACTAACATCATTCTTTTGTTTCACAGCAAACTGCCAGATAGAAATAGCCTAATTGGCTGGGCATATGGCAGGGGGTCATGTTCTAATGAACATGTAGCTCAGAAATCTGAAGAGGAGTGGACGTGTATGCGCTGTACCCTAATAAACAAGCCTTCTGCTGAAATTTGTGATGCCTGTTTGACTTCAAGGCCTGAAGGTATTGAAAAGTTGTCTGGAACCTCTACTGGGAAAGGGAGGAGGACTGTAGTTTTGATGCAGTTTGTAGAACTATAGAACTGTAGAAATGTCTCATTGTGAATTGTATTTACATAATTTTGGGGAAATATTACAGAGACAATCATGGAAACTGTCTTGTCTTAAACCCTAAAAGTGTCTTGTCTTCAGCTTAGTGTTCAGGTGGGATTCTATAGCAATACCCCTTTGTTTTTACTGGGGCAAGGAGTGAGACAAAATGCCAGTCATTCAACTCTCCTTAAAATCATCAGAAGCTTGCAGCATATGTCTGATGGAGAAATCACCAGGGGCAGAAAAGTAATTATGATTATTTCATGTGAACAAAACCAGTGTATTTTGGTACCCTTTCCAAAAGGATGTGGGTTTCTCAGGGGTAGGGTTTTTCCTCCAAGTTCACAGTAAGGATGATTCTGGACTTCTTACCTAAATTTTTATGTCTCTTACTGGAGCTTTTAATGCTGCTATCTAGATCTGGTGGGCAGAAGCAGCTGTGAATGAGACCTAGAAAGGAACAGGAAGATGGAATGAGTAACATGCTAGCTTGTCTCCAGATTTCTGTACAGAAATGTAGATATTAAGAAGGGATCAGTTGAAGTAGTGAACAGACTTTCCACTGAGACTTGTTTTCTATGTGACAAGGAGCTTTGTATTTTCACTTTCTATAGAAAAAGTAAGTAAATTAGTCTGTGGAGGGATTTACAGGGTTTGGATCAAGACTGTTGCTCCAAACATTTTGAATTGCTACATATATTCCAAGAAACAAAGTCTAGAGGTGTGCATGTGTGGCTTTCTAGGGATAAAGCTAATTCTCTAACAGTTCCATAGCTCATACTTTTCTACCTCAAAAACTAATATTCCACCTATTTCACATTGTGTAGTGAATTATTCAATGAAGTGGTTGAAATTTGCATACTACAACTTCTTTATTTTTCTAACTCCAGTGCTGCAAAACTGAAAGAAAAGATATTTGTAAACACTATACAGACTTTTTGTGTCTGAGAAGAATTGATGTCTTAACGTAGGCTCCAGGACCTATTGTTAAAAGTGCACTGAATCTAACTATGACTCACAGTATATATGCTGAAATCGGAATTAAAGATCACATTGCCATAGCTTTTAATTGTACTTTGAACCATGCTTTCCAAAGTGCCCCCAAATTCCCAGCCTGTGCAGAAGTGACTTTATGGTACTGATCTCAGTTCCTATAAGTTCCAGTGCTTTTTTTAAAGTATTACTTCATTCTAGTTAGTCTCTTTATGAATGGAGTGATGTGTGAAACTCTTATCTTACACTAGCTAAAGTCGATTTATTGAGGCTAGGAAGTGAGAAGTATACCCTATGTATACAAATGGTACCCTATTCTTTGACTTTTACATTGTTTCTAAAATTAACTACTGTCAGCAGAAACCTTTGAATTTTTGAGGACAGAATACTTGGTCTGTAAAGCTATCTGCTGGCCATACAGCTGAAATAATTCAGTCTGTAGACAAAGATAACTATTTACCATTACATCTCAATTTCCCTCCTCCTTTGCTAAGTACAAGGCTAAGCTCCTTTCTTAAACAAATCTGAATGCACTGGAACCAGAACATTTCACTGTGCACCAGTGGCAAAATGGAAGGAACCTGGAAATAAGTATTGTTCAGAGTAAACTGTAGGGATTCTTATTTTGTTTTTGAGTGAGAGTGCCTTTGGAGAGAGTGTGCCCTTGTGTATGCCTTTAACTATTTTTTTTCTGCTTAATTTCCTCTTACTTGTATGGAGGGAAGATGTAGGAGGGAGACACTCACTGGAGATGGTAGAAAAGAAAGGACTCTGTTCTTGAACACTGGTTTCACAGCTGCTTAACAAAGATTGCACATAGGCACCCCATAAAGTTTTTCTTTGCACCCTTTTCTCAGAAAGGATTACCTACAGACTCCTTATTTATTAAACTGGCATTAATAAATTATGCCCACTCTTTTGGAATGAATATTGCCCACTAGGCAGGCCTCTGATTCTGTGAAGAAACGTACTGTTCATGTCAGGAAATAGATGCAAAGTAAATGCCTGAACTGCTTGCTTCTGAAACCCCTTAAAGTAAGGGAACAATAAGTTTGGACGTGCACAATGTTTGGAAAGAACGGGAACCCTGAAAGCACTAGAAAAGCCAACAAATGACTATTCCTTCTTGTGTCAAAAGTAAAACAGTACTTTAAAAATGGATAATGTATTGCTGCTGGAGGTGCCATACCCTGCAATATCCCAGTGCTGAGGTTATAAAAGGTTATTTTGAAAAATTTAAATATTTTAATCCCCGTACTTATGCAAAATTCAATTTTGTATGGTTAATTCTCCAATAGCTTTCACTTAGACTACAATTCACATCTGGTCCTATTCAAGCAATAGTAATGTTACCTTGAAATACATGTTGTATGTGACTCCAGAAGTGCTTGAGGCTTTTTTATTGTGTTGGTGCTGTATCTAATTTGTGACAGGTTTTGAGATCTTTCAAGATGGTATGGTAAACTTACTCTTTCACACCCTATATGATGACAGATAAGAAATATGATGTATCACTCTACACAGATGGATTATAACCAATAACTTATTTTTCCTTAGTTCCAAAGACAAAGAATGCTGAATATTTTGCAGCCTTTAATATAAACTTAATGAAGTACCCTTGTAATGACTTCAGAAAACCAAGCACAGAAATAAAGATCAATAGGAAAGCTGCATTTGGAACTACAACTCTTGTCTTAACAGATCTTGGTAACAAAGCTGTTTTGAGAAATGATACCCAAATATCTGATGGACACTCTGAGTGTATTGCTCCAAAAAGCAATTGTAATCAAATCAAAAACAATGTCTACGAGTCAGGGGGAAGCACAGACAAGGATTGCTCAACACATATAACTGCTATGGCTTTGTCCTCCTGTCAGCAACCTCTCTCTTTCAAACATGTACAGAAGAAACAGAAAACTGATCTTATATCCTCGGTTCACCAATATAATACAGCACTCAGGTATGTATTCTAAAATGTAAACAAGTCTTCTTATATTCCCATAAACCAACTTCATCCCTGAAGGTTAATGGAATACTGTGCTGTTGGGTTCAGACACTGTTGTCTTTGGATTTCTGCCAGAGGTAGCTTATTCTTGGGTAACTAACATTACACTGGATTTCAAAAGCACCGAATGACCTAGTCTGTCACTGTAAAAGTCCTGATTTTTGGCATCTGGCCAGTACTGCTGTTAAGTAAACAGCTGTTCATAGTTCACCTGTTCCCATGGAGTAGGACAGTGTAGCTCTAATAAGTCAACAAGCACAGTTCTACCTAAGGAGTTGTGTGATCTTCGCACAGTGTTGCTATCTGCTTAGAGAGATCTTGAAGTCATTGTGAAAGATGACAAAAAGAAGGTAGCTGAATGAATATATTCTAATTAAAGTTATTTTCAGTCAGCAGTTTTCAACATTCTTCTATGATATGATGCTCTGTACATGTACCTTGATGAACCTCCCACCAGTATTTTCTCTTAACTTCCTCCCCATCCTATATGTAATTGCTTTGATGCTCTGCCCATCCTGAGTTTTTACTTACACAGCCCTATTCAGACACATCCATTGTCTAGTTAAGAGAAATGTGAGAACCTGTTAGGGTTGTCAAGGAAAGTTGGGCAGACATAAACAACAGTAATGGGAGTGCAGGGTAGATGTCAGAGCAGTAAATTATGCAGGGTGAATGTCAAGTATTAATGATATGCTACAAAATTCTTGGTCATAGGTCTGTTCTGAAATACAGAAATTATTTCTTGAGTTGTTGAAGCACCAGTTTTGAAACATGATCTCACTGGCTGTATGAATATACTTTCTCCTTGCTGTCTTAGTAGACAACTACAGATAACTGAGGATGTAGGCAGGATAACTGAGAATAGAGGAATGCAAAAAAGTGAAACAGTATCAATCACAGTAACAGGTAGCTATAGCAAGATATCAACTTAAACATTTAAAAACACCCCAAATAACCAACAAAACCCAAAAAGGTTTGTTGTGTTTTTTTTTGTTTTAATGAGGTGTTGGAAGAAAACTGCTGATGTCCACAGGACTGCAATCTTCCAGACATAAAAGAGAATATAAAATTCCTAAAATGATAATTTAACAAGAATGAATTAATCTTTCCTTTTTTTCACTAAGGTTTCATCACTGCTTTTCTGCTCTATAACTGTATTGGAAAGATACATTTCAGAGCATTTATCTTTGTCATGTTACTATTCTTAAGTAAAGCCTTGTATATTGCATTCGGATAATCTCTGACTATCTGAATCACAAGAAAGAAACTTCATGCTATTCAGAGAACACTGTTCCCCTGCCCCAGCTGGATTACTTCTTGGCCAAATATGATTTGGAGCATTACTGTAACTTTTCAGTAAAGAGTGTGGGAGTCTTTTCTGTGAAGCATACAAATACATTCAAGCTGGAGTAATTACTTGGTATTGGTCTTTTTCTGCACTGAAAGCAGAATCCTCTTTCAGAGTATGTTGGATTTTGAGGTGGGCAGTATAATAGCAGTGGTAATACTTACTTTGTTTTGTAAATTAAGAGTACTTTGAAATAATTTAAAACATGGCCTAATGCTGGGGAAAATTATATAATACCTGCAAGAAAAGCACACAGTCTTGCCTACTCACTACTAGCAATCATTCAGCTTTAAAGGTGCAATAGGGTGCCTTAGAGAAGTTACTTCTCTGACTGTCATTGTGTGTAGAGGTACACTGAGTGAGCTATTGCAATGGTAGGAGAGAGTTCTTTGGCTGTGGTGTAGGTAACCCCTTTAACATTACACAGGAGTCATTTTGTGATTTGTCATTACAGCACACCTCAAGCTAATATGACAGATGATATTCGTCTGTTAAGTGTGGGCCATCCTCGCTGCAGTAAACACAGCCGTGTCTGCAGCCTCAGAGTTGTGAGAAAGGACGGAGAAAACAAAGGCAGGCAGTTTTATACCTGTCCTCTACCCAGAGAAACTCGGTGTGACTACTTTCAAGTACGTATGTATAAGACTTCAAGGCCTGTGTTTTACTGAGCACTTGTTCCTGCAACCTCCTTGCCCCAGTAATCTATAATTGTGGACAGATAACAATCCATTTAAATATTGAGGTAATTTTAAATACTTGTGCATACTGAACTGAAACTAAGACCATAATAGTAGTCGTGAACATCCAGTTTTAGTTACTGCTGAGAAGGCACCTGCTTTTGCAAATGTTCTTAATCTGCTTCCATGTGATGTGAAACAGATGCACAGCAGAAATGTTGGTTTGAAGGGACTTGTAAAAGTTTAGTTCAGCCTCTTGCTTGAAGGACTATGGCAAACTCCAGATCTAGACATCAGCCATGTTTATATCTAGTCAAAATCTTGAAAACCTCCAAGGATGAAGATTCTGTAATCTGCCTGGGCATCTGCTTCCACTCATAGCTAACCTGACCTTCCTAGCTGCAACTGGTGGCCATTGCTCCTTGCTATGAACATATGTGACTAAGAAGTTTGACTCAGTCACCTATCACCAGGTAACTAATAGATGAACTCAAGACAGTAATTACTGTAACACCTTAATTTGAAAAAAAAAACCCCCTGTGTTAACATCAATTGAAGTTACACCAATTAAAGAAAAACCTGAAATGAGTGATCACAAAAGAGATAAAACTATCGTAATTACTAGGAAGAGTTTCTTCTAGGGTTTCCCCTGTAGATCTGTTTATATTGCCAGTTTTAAAATAAGGAATTTATAGCCATTGCATATGCTAAAACTGCCTAAAACCTGTTTCTTTTGGTAGTGGGCTGACTTGAATTTTCCATCCTGTAACCATGGCAAGCGATGTGTTATGAAGACTGTGTTGAAGATTGGTCCCAATAATGGAAAGAACTTTTTTGTGTGCTCTCTTGGAAAGGAAAAACAGTGTGGCTTTTTCCAGTGGGCAGAAAATGGGCCAGGTATGCAGGTTATTCCTTGATGTTGATGTTATGGTTATCTGCTCCTCAAAGTCCTAAGTGCTTACAACTTTCCTAGTAACTTCTGTTTTGTTTTTGTCTTTTTCCCTATTCACTGGTTAATTAGTAAGATAGCTCCAATGATGTAAAGAACTGCAGATTTGGAAAGAGTAATTTTACATAGTCCTGTAAAAATTAAATACTGCCTGTATGCTGCATACTATTTTGAAATACACATCTAGCTTGCAATATATTGTGACATACTGTTATATTTCTAAAAAAACTGAACTGTTTTTTTCATATACATGACTGAAGTTTGTTACCACTGCATACCTTTAAGCATAAGTGATTTATAGAATCAATAACTTTAAATTAGTATTTTAAATTGGTAGATTTCTTCATGAGTGTAAATATGTATTTAATAAAAGTGAATGAAAAGTCAATATGCTTTTTTAATACCACTTCATGCTTTCATAGAATCACAGAATCATTCAGGTTGGAAAAGGCCTTTGGGATCATCGAGTCCAACCATCAGCCCTACTCTACAAAGTTCTCCCCTACACCATATCCCCCAACATCTCATCTAAACGACCCTTAAACACATCCAGGGATGGTGACTCCACCCCCTCCCTGGGCAGCCTATTCCACTGTCTGACCACTCTTTCTGTGAAAATTTTTTTCCTAATGTCCAGTCTGAACCTCCCCTGTTGCAGTTTAAAGCCATTCCCTCTTGTTCTGTCACTAATTACCTGTGAGAAGAGACCAGCACCAACCTCTCTACAATGTCCTTTCAGGTAGTTGTAGAGAGTGATGAGGTCTCCCCTTAGCCTTCTCCTCCTCAAACTAAACAGTCCCAGCTTCTTCAATTGCTCCTCATAGGATTTATTCTCCAGGCCCTTCACCAGCTTCATTGCCCTCCTCTGCACTCGCTCCAGCACCTCGATATCTCTCTCGTATTGGAGGTGCCCAAAACTGGACACAATACTCAAGGTGTGGCCTCACCAGTGCAGAGTACAGGGGGACTATCACCTCCCTACTTCTGCTGGTCACACTATTTCTAATACAAGCCAGAATGCTGTTGGCTTTCTTGGCCACCTGGGCACACTGCTGGCTCATGTTCAGCTGCTTGTCAATTAGAACCCCCAGATCCTTCTCTTCCAGACAGCTCTCCAGCCACACCTCCCCAAGCCTGTAGCGATGCATGGGGTTGTTGTGGCCCAAGTGCAGGACCTGGCACTTGGCCTTGTTGAAGCTCATCCCGTTAACGTTGGCCCACCGACCCAATCTATCCAAGTCTCTCTGTAGTGCCTCCCTATCTTCCTGCAGATCGACACTCCCGCTGAACTTGGTGTCATCTGCGAACTTACTGATGATACACTCTATGTCCTTATCAAGATCATCAATAAAGATGTTAAACAGAAATGGTCCCAACACCGAGCCCTGAAGAACACCACTTATGACCTGATCCCCTGGTTGTCCATTATATGACTTTTAATGGCACTCAAGATGACCTGCTCCATGATCTTCCCTGGCACCGAGGTCAGACTGACAGGTCTATAGTTTCCCGGATCCTCCTTTCTGCCTCTCTTGTAGATGGGTGCTACATTTGCCACCCTCCAGTCCAATGGGACCTCCCCAGTTAGCCATGACTTCAGGTAAACCATGGAAAGCGGCTTGGCAAGCACATCTTTATTTCCTCAGAGCTTAAAATGAAACAGCAGTGGACTGTACACTTCAAATGTTACCATAGTTGAATGTGTGACCTTGCTTAGGTTTGGAAAACAAAGACAAAAAGTACTGTAAAATTAATAACATGACTGCAGTTTTCTTAATAATGTGTTTTAAATTCAGGTCTTAACACTTTATTTTAGTTGCTACTGAACTTTTTTCCCTACTTCATGTGTAATGCATAATAAAATCATACCTCTTAGGTGGTTGAAACTCAGTTTACATTTGCTTGTCTTACCACTACTTGGTAAAGCAAGGGGAAAAGTAAACAGAATATGCTAAGCTATCAAATGTGAAGTAAAGCAGAAACTGAATTCTTCAGATCTTTGGAGCATATACTACAGATAACAAGGAAAATAAAACTAATCAAGATATGGTCATAGCTTCATAAATTATTGAATCACAATCAGTTTTTAAAAAAACTAATGTGAAGTAGTGTTGCTTCCCACCAAAAATGTGAGAGATTAAACAGGTTTAAAAGCTGCTTGTAAATGGTCCTTCAGTCTATGTAAATACTTCAGAATTAATTGTGTCATTTCTGAGAGCTAACTGCTTTTTTCCTTTTTTTTTTTTTTTTGAGGGAGCACTACTTAATTTTCCTGAGGAAGTTGGGAAACTTCAGTCCAATTTAAATCTTCCATACCATGGTGCAAGTGAAACCGATTCAGACTTTTTTTCTTCCTCTTTTCAGTAGCCTTTGATACCTTTGAAATCTTTTAAAACTTTCTCTGTGTGAAGGAAATATTTTCTAATCAGATTGTAGAAACTATAATCCTTCTGTTGCTCAATGGACTCTTTCCAATATGTATCTTTCATGAAGCTTATTATTTAAAGTGGGGTACAGAACTCTACCTGAGAACAAAACAAGCTACTTCACATGGTGATGACTGACTTTCCATTGCCATCTTTTTATACGATGCTTGTTACAATGATATGTCACTGCTAGCTTGTGCTTATACATCTAAGTCTTTAAAACTGCTATATAACCAGTTCCTCGCTTGTATTTGTACAATTGATTACTGTGATAAAGTGTCTGATTATTTTTAAATTGTACGTGCTTTTGGATGTCTTGCACAGGGATAAATCTTCAGTAGTTCAGCTAAATGTGAAAAATCAAAAAGAAATACAACCATTTTTGATCACTTGCCTTCAATAAATGTTAAGATCTCACTGAAGCTGGAAGTTAAATGACTTTTTCAAACTTTGACATTTCAAAGATAACAGACGGCTGTTACATCTTTTATCTTAACAGCCAGACAAGAAGTGAGTATCTGTTTACATATAACACATACATGTTTTAAAGGATTAACTGCTTTTATTAGCTACTGCAATCACTTTCCTTTTTCTGTTGTTATACTTCTAGAATGTGTTATTTTTTTTAAAAAAAAAAAAAGTGCATAAGCAATATACAAAGTTAACCTGGACAGTGGAATGGTCATGTATAAAGTGCATTTACCCTCTGAGGATGCAAAATCTGAATTCTTTATTGAAATGAGTAGTATGTCCTGCTTAACTAAGGACTAAACTAAGGAGAAGTGTTTAAAATAAAATATTTGGTCCTGATAATTGGTTAATCTATTTAACAAGTAACAAGTTTGCATAATTTAAAAGCATGAGAAATAACCTACATTAAAATCTTACTGTTACAATAGAAGGTTTCATCTTGAATAAAAGTTGTGTTTTAAAAAGCGACCTTCTGTATTGCCTCACTTCTGCTACTTTTAGCCTAACTACAAATGTTAGCATGCAATAACTTACATTTTTCATCTCAAACATAATGTAATAGGCTAGCATAGGCTAGCCCATTGAAGTAACCAGAGCTGGCTGCAGAGAAGTAGCTTGAACAGCTGTACTTCACTATTTACCAGTGAGATGGCAAATTAGAGATTTTTATAAAGTCTCTGATTGTGCATGAAGCTGCAATAAAACAAGTTAAGAATTCTAAGCATCTAAGTCTCTCAAGATATTTCAGAATGGTTGTATCACTGATTGATAGCACTGTTTTGGACAAACAGTTGTTTCAGGAAAGGGAAATTTAGCTCATAAATTCAGGCAAGAGATGTCATCTTGCAGATAGATAAAATGTAAAATATTTGAGAGGAATTCTGAAATGTATAAAAATAAATTTAAGAAGTTTAAGCAGGAAATAAGGCAGAAGCCACAGGGCAAGGTATGGCTATTAAAGAAGTGCAACATGAATGATTTGTTTATGGAATAAAAGTTTATGGAGAACTTTACAGAACTTTACATTTAGAAATTAGATTACCACCTAACACTCAAATTAAACAACTTTGGGAATAGTACCTCTTCCCTAAACCTCGTGGTAGAAACTTAGCTGCTTTACATTGCTAAGGCTATTACACTATGCATTAAATAACAAGGTTACAGATTATTTAATTCTAATCTCATGTCTCCCCTATAAGTAGCACCCATTTAAACGATAAACTTCAAAAGTTTGTAGAGTATGTTCCCTTGGGCATCTGTTTTGAAGGGCTATATTTGTATCAGCCTAAATTTGCTTATGATTTATCTTGGTTGTATAATACCACAAGGTGAGGAAAGGCAGAAATGGAAAGAACCAAAGAGCAAGGATACCCTGAACTAGCATGTGGATGAATTTGACACATTTACACTCTAGTGAAGTAGAAGACTAGGCAAGAGACAGTGAATTCTAATTCACCAGTTGCGTCTGCCTAACTTACTGCCTTTGCAAACACTGCTTTTATTTTACTTTTTTTTTTTTTTCCTTCATCTTGGAGAGGACAGCACTATGTAACCTGTTAACAAGCTGTAGCTGATAGGTGGTTATAAAAGGTTTTGATAAAGAAAAGCTGGCAAGAAAGCTTATTTTGGAATAGATCCCACTCTCAACCTTTCAAAAACAATCTGCAACCAGAGGTGCAAAACAGCAGCCAGTTCTTGAAAGGAGCTCTTGTGTTTGCTCAAAATAAAATTCCTGATTTGTAGCTTTTGTCCTAATAGTTTACAAATGTGTTTATTTACAGTGCAAGTCTTGGAACACACTTATTTCTGGTTTGTATGTGGCTTATACACTTTAATGGCTTGTGTTGCATACAACCAACTGTGAAGGCTAAAAAGAGTAACAAAGCCTAAGTTAAAAAAGAGGGAACTCTATCCCAAACATTTTTGTCATTTATATTCCTTATGAAAGCCAATGTAAATAGCTTTTAATAAAATATAGCCCATTTTTAAAGACCTTAGGGTTCTGATGTAGAGTTGTTACTTTAACCTGTACCCATACACAGCTAAGAGAAATGGGATATAGTGCCAGTGTCTACAGGAGGCTGTTTGGACTGACAGGCTCATATAAGCTCCTTTGACTAGATGCATTCTGAACGAGGTGGTGAGGGCAGTTCTGAAATAAAAAGGAATCTTCCAGTAAAGCTGACTTCTAAGTACTCTTACAATTTTTAGAGAGCTTTTTCAGACATTAACATTACAAAGTGATAGCATGACTCGTAACAGAAACCTGTCTTTAACCTTATGCAGAAAACACTTCTGGTTTTATATACCACAAAGCTAACCTCATAAAGCTCTCTGAACTCAGCTGAGACGCTATGTAAAACAGTTTTTAGAGGAGCAAGTCAAGGTCACACAAGTTGTGAAGTAAGTTTTAAACCTAGAAAATGGTAATGCCATACCCGGTTTCTGCTTTATGGTAGCACTTTAGTTTAAGTAAGTTTAGGCAGAGTGTATTTTTCACTTTGAAAGTACCATTTGTTTTCCAATTTGTGACGTTCAGGTTAGAATCAACATTTTATGCCTGGTTTCATGCCTTTATACCCTTATTTAAAGTACTTTTATAACCAGCTATTTGTTAAAGACAGACATGCATGTTTCTTAATCTATACATGCACAACTACCCTTTGATGGCAATGCAAATTCAACAAATAGAGGGAGGCCTGAAGCAATGGTCTTATATTAGTAATTCACTAAGGGAAAAATAAACTTACATGGAAAATATGCACTCAAATTTTGAGACATGACTATGTCACAGCTGTGACTACAGACCTTTACGATTATACATACACAACTATTTCTTCAACCACCTTCCTGTCTAAAATGGTGCTAGTTCTCACTTGTTTTTCTGCAATGGAAAACCTAAGTAAGAGTGTTTTAGCTTGATGGTGGAAGGGGACTTTCAAAGAAGTGGAAGATGCCATACTTTCCTTAATATCTGTATGAATGTTCATCACTAGTGGCTAGTATCTTTCACATGGAATCAAAAAGCATTGCAGTCTTCCATGGACTTCACAGCAACTGTAGGTCCTCTTCCTCTCTGAACAAAATCTCTAGAAGATATAAAACCCCCTTCAACATCTTTCTTGTACCTTTCTGTGCTGTACAACATAACATGCTGTCACCTATGCTTGTATTGGCATTTGCTAATGACAGCCACAGTTCAGCATCTAGTGCAATGTAATATGCTGCATGTGTCTTTTTATTCCTCTAATGTCTGAAAAGTTGCTTATTATGTCCAATTTTTACTTGCATATTCAAAACACACATTCAAAATTCATTTAGAAAAGTGTGGAAGTGTGCTATATTTTATTTTAGTGGAACAATGCAATAAATCCAATCTAAGGAGAGAACCCAATGATAAAAATATTTTCCAGTTAAAAGCTTATTGAAAATGCAACAAGCACACTTACAGGTGAGTAGAATTAAGAGTGTACACAGTATTGTCTAAACATAGTGCTTTAGTTAAATAACTTCTTGAATTGCCATTCCTATACAGAGTGCAGGTCCCTGCAGAGTTTGTATGCTTTATGATTTTTATTATAAAATCAAACATGACTTTTAGCTATTAGTCATGTGATATGATCATACTGTGAAAAGATCCTAACACTAGTCTTTTTATACTAAGGTTTCAGGTGAGACCTTGACAGAGTTGGCAGACTAAAGAGGCCCCTCTCAAAAGCCACTGACAAGCAGCAGAGCCTGACTTAAAGATGGGATGAAACTGTGTAGTTAGGAACACTGAAGGAAAAAGTGAAGCAAGAGTTCCTCTGTTTTGGCAGAAGAAGGTGCATTTGACTGGTTGGTTCCACAAATGGAACTGAAACCGAAGTCCCTCCTTCAGAAATCATATGTGTATGAGGTCTTTCACATGAACCTGTATTATGTCCATCTGTATTTTAGATCTACTAAACAAACTAACTGCACTCCAAATGCTCTGTGCTCAGATTAAACTGGCTTTAATCTCATATTATGAGTAAATCCAACTGCACATTTCACTAGATTAAAAACTGGTTTATGCATAGATTTTGCTGACAGGTCTGTGCTCCAGGCTGATTCCAGCCAGCTCCAAAAATACAGTACTCGAAGTGGGCCTTACCACAGCAGCTTGAGCATCACATCTTTGGATAAGAACTTGCCTGTACTTTACTAGTCTGTAGTTTATGCAGAGCAAATGTATATTTTTGAAAAAATCTGCATATATATCCTGTACTAGGCAGCAACTTGAATAGGAGTTGCCCTCACATTTTGATCATAGGATCCAGGAAAACAGATGGGGTAGAAGTTTTATCATTTCCTATAAACAAAAAGCTTACTTCTATATATTGCACTTTTGACAGAATCATATTCCTGAGAGTAATCTATTCATGTATCTTTAAATCTATAAAGGATTACAGTAATCATTTAGCCTGCCCTTTTGCAGAAACCAGGTGGATTTATTATGCTCCTTTGATCAGTTTAAGTATATTAATGTCCACTCATCTTCCTCCAGATGCACTTCATCTAGAAATTCTTTTGTTGCTATTTCCTTCAAACATAACTTCTCTCTCTCTTGTTCCGGCCCAGGAAATAATTGATCATAGTAACAGTGACATACAATGATTTGACATGCAAAAAAACCCTCATAATTTGTTAGAGGCCAGGACACTGTAGTATGGAAAAGGAAAAAAAAAACCAAATACTTGAAATAGGGAAAACTGGAAAATGTATTTTAAGCTTTATCCAGAAAACACAATACAGCACCACACAGTGATAACCAGCTTTGTTACACCCAACCCAGTTATGCAGCATTTGCAAGGCACTTTTTGCACCAGCTAGTTGACTCTTTTGAAAAGCAGAATACTGGTCTAGGCTAATATTATTTCAAACGTAAGACAATGTCCATTAAGAACAACTAGAGAAAGACCAATGTAATCTCTCACAAAAATAATTCAGACTACCTTTCTCAGGGTATAAATAATTCTATACCAACAAAAAAATGTTTTAATCAAAAAGAAACAATTAAAATTCAAGCATTTAAATAATTTGTTCTAGAACTTCAGAAGGATGATCTTAAACATACAAATAAAAGTTCTGAAATGTCTTTAGAAAAACACTCAAGTTACAACATGTAAACTGAAGCTAAAATTTAAATTTCAATTTTTAATCTAGACAATATTTGAAGAGCGAGTTTACAATATAAAGTTAAACTCCTTACTATAGCAGTACTGCAGAGTCTATGCAAGTGAAAAAAACATTTAGCAAAAGTTCCACTCTGAAGGCAAAGATGGTGGGTTGTACTTCTTAAGGACAGTATTTCCACATGAAGCAGTCTTGAAGGTAACAGTGTAAGCTGCTTTGATTGTAACAGAAATAACATTTAAGCAAATACTGGGCTTTGTAGATGAACACTATAAAAGTAAAAAATGCACTCAATACTAGAATGAACAATCAAGTTTAAAAATCCATTTGAACAAAGAAGAAAATAGAAAAATAACACACTTTATTGTTTTTCTTTACCTTACTGTATACATAGAATATGTAGTTTATCCTTTGCTTTCTCTGATAGCTCATGTTACTTACGCTGTATTTGCCACTTCTCAGCTCCCTTCCATTACCTAGTATTGTAATACCATTGCTTTTTTTCAATCAGTCTAAAATAGTCTAATGGGACAAGGCTTTACAAACACAAAATTTCTCCCTTTATGTAACAGCAGCCTTTCAGCAAATGCTTTTCTTAAAAACATGAACAGACTCCAAGTGGACCAGAACAGAAATATTTACTGCTACAGTAGTTCAACTTCTCAATGGTGTGTTTTAATAAAGTAGAATTATCTAATTAAAAAAAGTGACTGATTTTTTTTTTTTTTTAATAAATCACTCAGGATGACTGTAAGTAGGTTAATCCAGTATCAGATGCTAAGAGTAGCAGCAACAAAATACAGGAAGTTCACAATAAGGACAGAAGGTTTCAGAAAGTTACCTTAGAAACTTTTATATCTTTGTCAGATACATGCAACCACTGAAAAGGAATTAGAAGTCAAAAAAAGTACATTATCACACCGAAAAAAGGTTTTCCTTTATCAGTGGAAATGTATTAAACATGTAGTCCTGATGTTGGCTACTAAAGGTTCTTGGATTTCCAGCGAGACCAATACTGACAAAGATCAGGTGACCAAATGCAAGCTGTAACTGTTCAAAGCATCACTCTTTAGCGCCTGACTTTGCTTGTTTCTACACAGCAATGCAGAATGAATCATAAGCATAGAAGAAGGTCTATACTCTTGCCATAAAACTATTCAGGTATGCAGATACTACAGTAGCTATAGAATTTTCAGCTATTTATATTTTGCTAGTTATAACTTGCTTTGATAAACTAGAACAGGGATTAAACAGTTATGAGTTAAAATAGAAGGAGGAAAGCAGTTATGGGACAAAACAGAAGGTGGAATTCAGGCAGAGGGAAATAAAACCCTGGAATGGTAGCACACACAAAAGGAAGCAAAGAAAAGCGGTTTGGTTATTAACCTAAAACTTTCACAAATCCTAGCTCACTATGCGATGCTAGTCTGAATGTAATAAATTAGGTAATGCAGTAATGAACACAGCCTCTGGTAACAATAATCAACTCCAGTTCAAACAACTTTTCCCCCCCCTCCCTGCTCTACACATTCTAGGTTTGGGTGTTACCTAGTACACATTAATTTCAAATTCAGTTTAAAGCCTCTGATTCATTACACAAGATGGATAAACTTAATTTTTAATTTATTGTTATATCAATACATGAAACACATGAAAAAATTCAAGTACTTGAACTTTTGTTACTTGTATCTCCAGAAGCCAGACAAAGACTATCTTATATCCATCCATTTAGCTCTATCTGTCATGAAGTCTCTTCATAATAACACAGTATGCAGCACTGACAGCTTTGATGGTAATAAATACTGGAAAAGGCCATTCCTGAGATAGCACTATTAATCAAGCCACACTCAGCTATTTTGTCAAAAATACTAGTCATTGTGTTAATTGCAAGGTTTCAGGTGACAATCAGGCACTGCTGATTGAGATGAATCTTTTAATGATAGTTTAGGTGATTATATTCAATCTATGTTTACAGATTGCTTAGGCTGCTTGATTGAAGAAATTACTGATGAAAAACTTGTAACTGAGGTTGGGATTGTTTCCTAGGAACAAGAATGACACTGGGCAGAAAGCAAAATTTGCAGCTCTCAGCTTCTACTCCTCCCATGGTAGTACTGCAGGCTCAGCCACCAACTGGCAGCAGGCTGCAAGGCTGCTCAGGATGAGCAAGTCGAGAGCCATACACATGAGCTGTTAAGTGCTAAAAGAGCACAGCTGCATCAACTTTGAAAATGAAAGGTACACCGAACTAACTCCCACTGTATTTACAATCAAGTTATTTAGAATTTTTATCTTGCTTTATTGAAAGCAGCTAGATTAGGGAATACTGTTCATATCCACTAAAAATACTGTTTCCTAGATGTTGCAAATAGTAGAAAGCTCTCTCATTGGAAGAAGACAGTAAGGTCAACAGGAATGACCTGCAAATGCCCTTTATGTCTGTTCACACCTAATTTTTGCCGTAATGATAAATATATTGTAATAGTGATAATTTATTTGATGATAATTTCTTCATGTGCCTGCCAACTGTCCCTAACTCTACCCTGGGACATGAGCAATTAAAGAATTTTTTTTTTATTTATTATTAGTTTCTTCTTGAACTGATCACAGATAAAACTACACTCTTCCTAGAACTTTTGGAAGACTCCCCAAATATGGGTTGAGTTTAAGGCAGTTGAGATTCAGGAAAATAGTTATTTAGATTGCAGAAGAAAAAAAAAAATTTCCACTTACTCCCTGTAACAAGAATTAAAGACTGTAGCTCTTACAGTTATAAAATATCATGAAGCATATATATCTCGTGCTTGGCCATATGATTAACATACATGGCAATTACAATCTCTCACGTAACCAGTGTGCAGTACATCTACTTTTCTCTTCAAACTGTTAACACTGCTTTAGCAGGTAGCTTACTCTGAAGCATCACATCTGGTCCTGGTAACCCCTTTAGGTAAGGCTGAAGTAAACATTCTTGGGTGTAAGATATACTGTTCACTAGTTATTCAGATTACAATGATATCCATTAAATTGCTCTCCCATGGATAGGCTGTTAACACTGACAGAACATCATTAAAAACACTGAAACTTGTCAACAGTGTAAAAGGAAGAGATCTGTATTATTCTTCACACATGGGTGATGGCACGCCTGAAACTGTGACTGCATAAAGGGAAACGTTGTGTGTACTGTGGCATTCTCATGTATTTGGTTTGAGAATAAAATCTACTCAATTGCATTTCCTGTGTACGAGAGAAGAATGACTAACTTGTACCTCTGCGGTGCTTCCGCATGAGAGAGGTATGTTGTTAGACATTCACTCTTAAGTCACGTGCCTTCGTAACATCCTTGGGAATAGACACTTAACTACTATAGAAATGGAATAGATGGGAAATAAAGGAACCTCACTGATAGGAGATTCTTAGTGTCAGAAATCTACATATATTCTTTACTCGCCAAAAGTTTTTGTCTTGTTAGTGAACTGCTTGGGAACCTAGCCCATTTTCTGAGCTCTGCTGGTATTCAAGGAATGCTTACCAGATGCTTGGTACCGTGTACTACCTAACCAATACTGGTAGAGGTACAGAGGTATGTCAGGATGTGTATCCTCATAGAATCTCAGTTACTAGAGAAGCAGATCTTCATGTGCTATCTTCCTCACCATCTCATATTTCTTACTGAAACTGTTTCACCCTCTATAAATGGATTTCTACTTTTTATAGGAGAATAAGGAGGAAAAGATTCTTCAGCCTCCGTGTTCTAGGATAATCAGGCAGGTTACTCTTTGAACACAGATTTTCATGTTTCACATGTAATAGCACAGTCATTAGAACAAGCAAGTGCAAGAGCCAGAGATGCAAACTCACTCTAGCCTTCTGCTTAGCAGCATTCAGTATGTCAGCATCCTCATTGGATCAGGCCTGGGGTTAGAAGAACAGGAGAATGACCAGAGCTTGAGGGCCTATTAGCTTCCTAGCATCCAGTTACTGGTTCTATGTATCCCCACTAATAGAAACACAGGAAATACAGGAGATTTGGGATACCTACAAAGTTAGAAAGCAGCACCTGAGATGAAGTACTGAGGTTCCCATAAAGCTTAAAACACTGGACTCCTAAGAGCCTTTTCGATCTTCCCAAGAAAGGGCAACTTTTCCCTTTCTAAGGATGGAGCACACTAACCTTTGCATACTGAGACTAAAGGCTTCAACAGTTCTGTATTGTTCAGTGATTTTGTTATTCACTGTGAGAAATGCTTTAGAGGCACTTACATGAGATGGTCTATTATAGGACCAGATTGCCTCAACTTCTAGTACGCATTTGAAGTTCTTCCCAAATGCTAAGTCTGGAAAAATCACAGCTGTAAAATAGAACATAATGGTTAAGTAGGTCACTGATTGGCATACTGTGACTAGCTAAGACTGACCAAAGGTACATAAATGACAATTATAAATGACAGTTGGAATATTTATCTGGCATTAGCACTTACATTTTTCATACTGAGGCACTGCATTACTGTTATATGAGTACAACTTTATGCAAGATCAAACTTCTATTCTCAACTCTGAAAGAGACTTGATTTTTCAAATTAAGTTACAGGGTTACAGCTCTATTCTTGAATGTGATTGGGGATGTTAACTTAGCTCTGCTGAGCACACTGGCACTCGTCTCTTGCCTAAAACTCTTTGTGATTCAGTAACCAGACATCCCTGTGACAGAAACCCCTGAGCGCCCAATATACTAGTCTGTCCAAAACACAGTGGTGTTAACACAAAGCACACCTCACAGTGACTTTCAATTAAATACCCAGTCAAGGAGACTGAATTAATGGTGCTCACATTTTCATAAAGCATTGTAGTAACAGCAGTTGCTCTGAAGGATGAGATTTAAGTTGTAAAGCCTCCTCAGTCAGGAGAAATTCAAATTCACAATTTAACAAAGAGAAGGCCATCAGGAAAAGGTTGTATGGAGACTCTGTGCTTTCCCATCCTGAAGATGAGAAACCTATGGCAAATAACTAAATATTTATGTGACAGAAGAGAGAACATGGGGAATATGACAGTAGCCTGTTGATGAGAAAGCTCCTGAAGTAGTGAGTCCTGGATTCAAATCCTGATTTCTCATGTCCCTTACTGAATTTTATTGGGTAGAAATAGTAGGATGGGCATGTAGCTTGAGGGTTGAATGTGAAACCTGCAGAGAGACAGGCACCTCATTTCAGTCTGCAGGAAAATTTTGAAGAGCTTGCTTTTGCCAATCTAAGTATGTGCTGTTATCAGCTGGATATTTTCCTGTGCTCCTTAGTGCCCAACTGTGTGTTCTGGCACTCTACCTTGTGTTGGTATTAGCCGATGGGTGGCTGTATGGTGAAACAGAACACCTTGCTTGCTTACACTCTGAAAAAAGCCAAAGAGATTAGTTTTCAGCCAGACCAGCAAGCTAATCCATTTTGTGGAGCCACATAATCACCAAACCCAATTGTATAAGTGAAGAGAGAATGGATACTGGAGGATGTGGGTAGTACCACCCCTTTTGCGGCAGCAAAATCTTAATCCAGCTGAAATCATACTCCAGAGATGGATAAAGCTTAAAACATAACCTTGTCTTCAGCACTTCACTATTAGCTAACTGTTCTCTGTTCAGTATAGTTGTTTTTTGGGGATTTTATTACCACCACTGTAACTATGAGCCGAGGAGCTCAATTCACACGAATGAGGATGGTACCATATACATACCTGAGGGCTCTGATGCATACTCACCCAGTGAACAGATGGGAGTTGTTTGTTACTGCTCTTTGATCAGAAGTTATGCACCCCACAGCAGACCCAGTGGAACGGGGTGCAGGCATCTGCTCTCTCAGTGCAAAGTGCAGATGGAGGTCAGATGCTGGATGTGGTGTGAAGCTGTTTGGGTGAAGGCATACACTCCAGTCTGCCAGTCCTGGTACAAGAACAGCAACTTCCAGCAAAGAGATACAGAGGGCAGGGACAAGTAGCACTGCAGAAATCAGTTAAAGGCCATTAATGTCCTTAAGCTCATGTGGGAAAGTGATGTTACCCCCTAAATACCCGTTTTGTGGGGCTAGCACTTTCACTAAGCAGCAACAAAAACTGTCATAACTCTTGCTGAGAAGTGAGATTGCAGGACTTTTCATGTTGACAGATTCATAAAAATGGGTTCAGATTGAATTTAGTTACAGTTCATTAACACTACAGCTACTCCAGTGTATTTGCTACTTTGTAAAATACAAATTAGTCTTCAGTAACAACGAAATTGGCAAAACACACTTGACTACATATGAATTAGACTTGTTTATAATACTTTTTACATTCATCCTTTTAATCTATAATGCTTCGTCTATTACTGTAAATCCTTCAGAAAAAAACCTTACATAGGTAAAGAACTTATTACACAACAAAAGTAGGAAACTGTCAGTTCTATGTTGCTCCTCAATGCTCAGGAAAAAGTGCTACAGATAAAGTATTAATTTATGGGAAGTTTCAGTTCCTTTATACTTCTCTATGTATTAGCATGCCAACCCAGCCTTCATCCTCACAGATGATCTATGGTAATTTGCCTTGGAATTTTTCTTGTAACAATGAATATCCAGGAGTAGTATTACGCTAGCAGCACAACCATTTTTATTTTCAAATAGCCTGTCACATTGTATTTAATAAATAACCACACATACCATCAAGCATCTACTTACAAACAATAAGCATTCATGACTTAGATAAGTATAATCCTAAATCTGTAGTACTGCGATACTGTAAAGTATCAGTTTGAGTAACTCCACCCTCAACCCCCCAAAATGCAACTTCTGTAGCCAGCATTTAAATCACTATCTCACTATTAGTTCCTTCAGGACAAATTTATATTATTTTTTGTATATACAAACACAAAAACCCCCTTAAGTCCCCCCCTCTCCCCCCCCCCCAAAAAAAGTAGACCATAGGCTTCTTAAACATCAAAAAAAATTACTGCTTGAAGAATTATGCCACCTTCAAGAACCTTAACATCCAGCACTTGGATCCTCTCTGCCAAATACTATTTGGCAAAATAGTAACACAAGACAGTCTACATCACACACGAAGTAACCTTTGGAAAGAAAATCAACCAACAGTTGAATCTAGATGGGTATAGTCAGAATGCATCAAGAAAGCTCTTACAATGACACAGGTCTGCTGATAGCAAGAAAGCAAACTAGTATGAAAAAAACATTTATAAAACGACAAACTACACATTTGGAGAAAGTATAAAGTACCATTAATGGCAGGAGAACAGGAAAAAAAAAGACATCAGTATTCTGATTTCAGAGGTGGAAGGTAGGAAAAGGAGCATGCCTATAATGGAAGAAGGCTTTAGACAGACCAGAGTACTTTAAAAATTGCTGTAGTTTCTAGCAATAGCAACCTATCTGGTTTGGAGGTGATTCTGTGAAACTTTTGTGAAATGGTTTCAGCAATGTGTGATACTAGCCCTTACCAAAAGTAATCCTAAAGTCTGCTTTAAGCCTCAGATGAAATTACTTTTGCATGGGGCAGGAGTGATGGGTGGGAAAGGGTGCAGGAGGATTTGGGTGACAAGTGAAAACAACTTGCCTCAAAACCTTGTTTATCCTGCAGAGCTGAAGAGAATCTAGCTTGTCAAGGTCCTGTGCAACAACAGAGAGCCTAAACAGCAATTTAAGTGAAGGTTATGAATAAAATGAATGTGGTAACATAGCCTGTGGAAATTAACATGAAGGCAAACATTTTTCAGACTTTCACATGGTAAAACATCCAGATCCTAAAATTCTATGTGAGAGAAATTATTTAGTTTCTATTTCCCATTTCAGTTTTACCATTACAAGCTTACCTAATATTATGGCTGCTTAATATAATATTACGAAATACTACTGTAACATGTAGATGTCTATATGTAAATATGTAATTTCATTTTTTACAAAAAATTAATCAGTAGGGAAAAAATTTACAGAAATCTGTCACAGAATCATAGAACGATTTGGATTGGAAGGGACCTTAAAGATCATCTAGTTCCAACTCCCTGCCATGGGCAGGGACACCTTCCACTACATCAGGTTGCTCAAAGCCCCGTCCAACCTGGCCTTGAACACTTCCAAGGAATACTGTCAGTGTTTGACAAAAAGCTCATCTGTAACTGAGACCATATACATTTGTGAATTCAAGTTACTAAACCTTCAACAAAGAATTATCTTAAACATTTTGATCTTGTAACAATGAAAACAAAAAAATTAAAGTGTCAGAGTATCAGAGTGCATTTTTCCTGTTCAATTACCCTGACATTCTACAAGGACTAAATACAGTCTGCAAATGCAGTTGGAAGATCAGACTTAAGCAGACATGCTTTCACAAAAAGACTTTTTCCTGTTGGGAGTGTTAGGTTCTGTAACAATCTCTGTATGCTTGTCTTGGAAAATTAACAACTTCAGGTTCTTCCCATCTGTACATAAGAATATTCAGATAAGCCAAGGCCACTGGAATTCTTGCTAAACTGAATTCCTTATTCCTTAGGATCTTTAAATGACAAATGTTAAGAAAGTAGAAATATAAAATGCAACCCAATTTCACAACTACACTCAAGTGACAGAGCTCACCAATTTCATATTTTGCACACCACCAATCAAAATAATAATTTAGCAACAAACAATTAGAGCTGAAATGCATTTTGGAGTCAGCCTGGAAAGTATGCAAAGGGTGAAAACAAGAAACTTCCTTTTCATCTAACACATGAAAGGTTTTTCTATGCAGAGTTCTGAAATCACCATTTCTAACCAATAAAAACCCCTGACAACACAGTTGTTTCTGTAAAACTCTACTTGAAAAGTATAATGAAAACCTCTTCTTTCAAAAATTTTTCTCTATCCTACTAGAAAAAAAAAAACAAACCCACACCAAAAAACACCAGTAACAGGAATTCCCTGAGCAACTAGCACACTTGAAAGTTGCTATTGCTTTTATTTCACAGACCATCATCTGTCACTGTAAACGTATCAACTAATCACACTATGAGAGCATTGCACCATCAGGTGTATTTACCTATGTTGATTCCAACTGTCAGGGGAAAAAAAAAAAAGATGAGAATGAAAACATAGCAAATGTTGTTAAATGCACAAACATCTGAAATTGTTTGCTGTCTGACTCAGCAGCTTGAACAATAACAACAGAGCTAGTCATAAAATCCTGAGATTCTGCCACATCTGCTCTGCAGACATTTCAGTAATGTTCTTTTGCTGTAAATTTAATGAAACTTATGCGGCGGAATGAACAGACCCCTCTGTGAGAACATCTCTAGTTCAGTGCTTAACATATAACATACTACTTGTAGATCAGAGCTAAAGTAAATTTAACCACATCACTAATGTTTCCTCACACATACAGACTACAGATAATAGAACTGAAATCCTACATATATTCCGTTTCAAAACAAGGATGAACACAGTTGTTAATGAGTTACAGCAGTCATGCAATATGCTAAAACAAACAAATGCTAAAAGAATTTCTAAGTTAAAAAGCAATCAGCACCACTGTTGTTTTTACCCTATGAAAAGATAATAGATTCACTCCAGTTTATATAGTATTACTTGGAGATTCTGTCTGAAAGATCAACCTTGGATTCTCTGAAAATCTGAATTATTCCTGACTGAGGCAGTTATGGATGAAAAGACGTATTCCAGTGGTAACGTACAGTAAAATGACAGGGAAGTTTTCTTCAATAATTGCATACAAAACATTGTCAGGGTTCACACAGATTGTTTTATTAAAGAACAATTCAGTGGCATGCAAAAACATGGCATAGTTGGCTTTATTAATCAGACCACTGAGCTAGGATTCTTCTTCTGTCTACATTGGATGAAGCTATAATTTCGTAAGAAGTTTTAGAAATAGAAAAAAGCAGGCTAGCTAGAAGCTAATGAACTTAAAACACAGATGGACTTAACCCCCACAACTTTTCAGACAGGATGCATTCAACTATACTACTAAAGTACAAATACTCATATTCTGTGTAGGTTTTTTCTGCATTTTGTAGTAAAAGTTTGAGTGTAAAAACTTAAAAATACAAAATTCCTTGAAATCAGAAACAGTAAGACTTCCCCCCCCAAATCACAGCAGAAACTGTCAGAGTTTTTGCTTACTTTCAGCAAGGATTTGTACTTGTAAAAAGCTTTCTTAAAAAACTCGATGCGTCTGCTAAGTGTAAGAGAACAGCCCTACACTAACAACCTTTAAAGAAATATTTTAATACAAAATATTAAGCAAATTGGTTTTTAAGTTCAGAATTCTGTTCATAACATCACAACAGCACATGTATAAATATTATCATTTAATACACTGTCAAATTAACAATGTATTAAAATAGTTTGCACAAACTAACCCTTTCATTTATGATAACTAATTCAGCACAACAAAGCAACCTATAGTATTAAACCACATGTATTAGTACATATGTCTCATGGAGACAAGATCATGTGTAGGTGAGCAGACTATGCAGTAAGCTAGAATTGTAACTCGGTGCCTTCAGGTACACTGTTACAGAGCACTCATCAGCTTTCAGCATGGGCACTCCTAGCCTCTAGAGGCATACACTAACTAGCACAGAGTGGCATAAGCACACTAGAAAGCAAGCCGTGGATGTTCCCAACCTCTCTCAAAAATGAATCCCAGTGGATTCAGCTGCAGCAGTTTGAGAAGTTACCACTCAGCTGCCAGTACTGAAACCTCCTAAATTCAGTCCACAGTGCTATCTCCAAAGTAACAATCATTGGGATTTTATTCATCTATTTGCACTTGACTGCCTGAGTGACCTGAAGATACAGCAGCCACGGCAAAGGGCTGTAAGTGGGACAGGTAGAGAACTTATCTTAAACCACTGCAGATATATTCAGTATGAGCTTCTTTGACTAAAGCTTGTTGTGGCTTACAGTGTACTCTGTGCAACAGGATGCTCTAAAGATCCAGTGACAGAAGTGAATTACCAAAGAAATTACTTTGCTGATTAAGTTTAACAGCAGGTCATTAAAGATGGCTATTCTAGTTTGAACTTTTTTTCCAACTTCCAAAGACTCCAACTCAGAACATAAGGCAATAATCATTCTAAAGCATAGTACAAGTATCTAAACCATCTTATAAATGATACATTAAGGTGTGCTTTTATTACCCAATGGTTTTATTCAAGTAGACAAAGAGTAATTAAAGTGTTTATGACAAGACATGCTTATTTTACTTGCTCCCCCCTTTTAACTTCCTAGCTCAAGCTTAGCAAAGATTCAATTAAGTGATCAGCGTGCCACACCAAGTTAAGAAAACGATCAAACAGATCTTCAAATCCTCAAGATGCTGAAGTTCTATTACAAATGAATCCTGGTATCTCCAGACAGAGAAAGTGACAAACCCAGCTTTGTTAGCTGTAGGTAACTGTCATGCTCTAGGTATGCAACTGCTCCTTTGCAGGGGTAGGCGTGCTACAGGAAAGTGCAAGTGCACAGCATATTAGTGACAAGGAAATCACAGTGATTAAGATTCGTAACTTAACTTCCCCTACAAAAAAAGGTGACAGGAAGATTTCCACGTCTTCACATCCAGTTAAGAGTCAACGCAATACTCCTTGAAGGCTTGTACTACCAGGGATGTTTGGATGTCCTCTTTATTCAAAGATTTCACAACAGTGGGAATGCAAGTTAGAAAGGTTCACAAGGAGATGCTCCTTATCTCTTAAAGCTTTGAATTCTTCACTATTCTTCAACCCCGTCCTTGCTTGTCAGCATTTGCATGTGATTTTCTTTTCAAGAGAAAACATGGACTAAATCTTAGAAAGACAATTAAATATTCTCCAAATAAGTCTCATGTGTAGAGGCAGAGCCCCTCCTGTTCCCTGACCTTTACTCCAGACTTCTGCCAAATATGTTTTTAAACGGCAAAGTGAAGATCCAGTTCAATGTTTACTATTCATGACTTCTGGCTACTTACTTCTTATGAAAACAGACTACAAAAGCCATAGACACTTGTCTCTTTGCATACGTACTACCACCTGTCCACTTTATGAGCTGTTGTTGAAAGCTGTTCTTTTTTCCAATGACCAAAGCTCTACTTTCCCCCAAAAGCAGGTGAAACTTGGCATCACTTGGAAGTAAATACACAACAGATAACTTTTTGTGGTATTTAGAACCACAGTTTGATTGTCAGGTTTGCAAAAGTTTAAAAATTGAGTTGGGATGTAAGGTAATGCCTACTAAATTCATGACTTGAGACCTCAGTAATGAAACACATTAATTTCAGACATTTCACTTAGATGTAAATTTTTAAACACAGATGAATTGCCTATGCTAACTGTGAAAGTGTCAGCACTAGCTTGTCACAAACTGTTCATAAACAAGAAATGGTTTGCAAGGAGGATACCTCAAACAACTTGAGTGGGATGCCTTGTGGAATAGAAGCGGAGCAAGCTCTGCGGAGGTGGGGTCGTGGGCCATTTCTCTCCCCCCCCCTTCCTGTTGTTGCCCAGAGACAGAACATGCCTAACTGCACAGGTACAAGCCAGAGAAAACGAGAACCTTCTGGAACAACCTATCGCGCATGTGTAAGAAAGACTATATACAGGCAACACCCCTCGTGTGTCTTTGTTGACCCACCACCTATGGACCAAGCTGGCTACTCTGTGACAACACGGGATCCAAGGGTGGTGATTCCCCTTTTCCTATCCTCTCCTCCTCTCTTTTCGCTCTCTCTCTCTTTCTTACATACATTCATGTATATGAGTTTTGTATGAATCGAATTGCGATTGGTTGATCATTGACGGGTTATTAGGAAAACAGTCTCATGCCAAAGTGCCTTCATTCCTTCTCTGGATGTTTATCAGTTGATTCTTGCCAAATAGTCTCCACTCACTCACTAAAGTGGTCAGTTAATAAAGTGACCAGCACAATTGTTCCTCTGAGTCACTGTTGTGACTCGGCCTGCCCTGTGGCTCTGCCGAGCAGAGACCGGCTCTTCCACCAGCATGTAGACTCTCAGGGAATTCAAAAGATTCACCCCCCTCGTAACCCACCACGTGGGACAACACATAACTATAATTTTACAACTCTGTTCGCTTCCCTCAAATTACAGTCAGTTTTTTAAACCTCACTCTAGATTACAGTACCAGTCTACAATCATTTAGAAATAAATTACCAAGATAATTACATTAGCAAACTACAGATTGATCTTAGTTGCACTATGGTAAGCCATAACGTAGAAGATAGCAAAACCAGTGAAGTAGTAGCTGCACCATCAACATACCTTTGTACTTGTTCACATGGTCATTGCAACAGTGAAAATAAACAACCATTTTAAAAAGTAACACCTGGAAAACCTTAGCACTTTCCTCCTCTAAGTTTAGATATTAATAGGACAAAAGAAATTAAATGCAATCTACTACTTGTTCAGTTGGCTGATTTAGTGAAGGGCTAGACACCATGAAGTGAAACTGAGTGAATTCGGGAATTTTATTACATGCAGCACCTGGGAAAGAAAGAAAAAAAAAAAAGAGTATAATTTGCTATGTTTGGGATTAGTGCCTTTGTCATTGTACTTTATCATCTAAAGACCCAGTTACTAATTCTACTACAATGGTGTAATTATTCTTTTACAATCTGTTTAACCCAAGACATCTTGACAGTATTTAATTTTTAAGTAAAAATACAGTGCTACTGACTGCTGTAGTGCAATTAATGCCCTTATAATACAATTTGAAACAGTAACGTGAGTTAGGAAAATATCTCTCTCTCTTTTTCATTCCTGATTAACTTAATGAGTTCCTCCAACACTAATCTCTTAAACACAGAACTATGGGAAATAAGAGATCAAAGAACAGCAATAAGCAGTCTAACTAAATAAGCTGTGTTGATTAGCAAATTGTATTTCCTACTGATCTAAGAGTTCACTAATGAGATGCCTGGCACAATGACTGATCTTGGATTGCTTTGAAGCTATGCTTAACATTCACATTCTCCCTGCCTTATGCCATATCTAGGGGAGGCATAAGCGTTCTTTTTTAAAACCTTCAAATTAATCATATACAGTCCAGGAACACACATGAAGGTTGTAAATATTTTTGATTTTTACTGAGACTTGCATAAATTTTGCACAAGTCTAAGACATCAAAATGCAGCGAAAAAATTAAAGTATCTCAAATCCACACTAGGACACAGATGCCCTGCTAACCAGCATTTGATATTACAAATGGCCAGTATTGCTGCAGTGTTCAAAGAACAATTAAAGAGTTCTGCTTTAAAATCCACCTTCAGTTTTGTACTTCTGTGACCTAGTTAGGCTCAACAAGCTTTGTCTGATAAGCAAAATACATACCGTAACTTCCAGTTGTATTGGCACATATAACAGCACCAAAGAACTTTGGAGCATACTTCTGGATTCTGGAAATAACTTTCTGACAGGCTACTGTTGGGTCTATTCCCATCCTCATATACTCCACAGCTTGAAAACTAAAAAAACAACCAAGCCCACACTCAGACAGTACTCAGGTTATATATTCTAAAAAAAAAACATTGACAGACCTTGATTTCTTTGAATAATGGAAACACATGATAAATAATCTTTAACCAAACTTTATATTGGCAATTATTGCTCAAGTTCTACATGAAAGGTAATCAGAAACAGGACTAAAGGGGACTGCAAGATGTCATCTATGCCATCTGTCATTCTAAGGAACAAGCCTGGGATAACTGATCATTTGCAGCAGAAGAGGCTAAGCAAAAGATCAGTTAAAGATCTGCAAAGAAGCAGTTAAAGAGTTAGTGGCTTTCATTTTTCGTTGCATGATTAAGTCTGACATTAAAAGTTATTACTAGTTTTCAAAAAGGCCAATGTCAAGACGCTTTTTTGGAGAAAACTGACCGCCAATATTACGTAACTGATAAATTACTGATTTCAGTAAGCATTAAAAAAATCTTTCAGACAAAACTCAAGTTTCTGAAAACCTCAAAATTGACACATTTTCTTTATTTCATGAATATGAAGGTACAATGTTTTGATCAAGACTTTGAGCCACTTTCAAATTTTTTGCAAGCCAATTTAAAAAAAATCTTACTCTAAATGAAAGAGTACTCAAAATGAACTTCATTTTTATCCTCAGTATCATTAGAGAAATGACTATATGGGCATTGCTTGAGATGAATCAGCTGTATTTCCAAAATGTCCTGAGGCAAAAAAGCTACTTTTGTTGTTGTTTTCTTTCAGAACCTGAAGATTAAAAGATAATGCATAATATAACTTACAAGAAAACAACACTAGAATTTGTTTTGATGAAAGATGCACATACCAAAACCAATTCTGGTTACACTAAGACTCATCTACAGATAGCATTAACTACAGATGTTATTAAAGTACCGCAGAAGCAAACTTTCCTTGCATTTTGAGACTCCCTATTACCTTTGATTTATTCTAACAGTCAAATAGGTTCAAGTTATCTAAAGATAACTAGCTGAATATAAAGCTGTATTTCACAGGGGTCTCTTCACTAATCAAAAAACTCAGTAAAGTGTTACTATCTCAAAGAAGGCAGATAGAAAATATTAGCAATTTTGCCCTTTATTTGACACTTCCTTCACTTCTGGCAGGTCAATTCTATTCTTTGTTTTCATGTGGGAATATCTAAATAACATGGAATTAGGAAAGATCTGCATCTACAAGGAACCTGTGATTAACCACCTAGTCTGAGTTGTTTTCTAAAACCCAGTGGTGCCAACACAATGTTTTAAGCATTACAGCCAAATCCTTCAGGCTGCTAAACTGTAATGTAAGATTTTATTGATTAACCTCATAGTGGAGCTCAACTCCCTACTACTGTTGGTATCTGATACCTCAGGATAATTCATGAAGTTGTCAATTGCCTTGTATTTCAAGACTGCCTTGGAACAGCTTGAAACTCATTGAGGACATTTGTAAATATGCAACAGCTAGTAGGCATTCATAACTGCCAGAGTTTCAGAAAAAGCACCTGAGTAATATGAAGGCCACTCCTGTATATTCCTCCAAGCATCAGTGCCCATTATGTTCAGCACAGACTTCCATAACTCATTCCCGCTGAGGCCGACCCACGAGAATGACTGTCAAGACTCAGTGATGAAAACAGCCATATTTTACACAGGTTATTCAACCACGACGACAGCACTAAAACACCTCTTCCAGTTTCAAATTAGATGGAATTACATAGGACTGTTAAAGTGACACCTCCCCACTCTCCTGAGTAATCTAAGACTCACTCCTCATCCTTTCTACAATTTATAACACTTATTTCCCACACAACAAAGCACTTTGAAGGAGAAAGCTAATCAGTTCTGTTAAAAAGCATGCAGGTTGGGAATACACTCATTACCTGCTGCCTGTTTGCTCACAGCTTGACAGCATTAAGGGATCTGTCATCAAGATATTTAAGAAGTCACTTCTTTTAAGACAGATCATAAGGATGACTTGATTCTGCTACTGTTCTTTCCCCTTCCATTCCTTCCTTTACTCCCACTTCAGCAACCAGTAAGTCAGACTGTCTTTTTAATCAATTACTTCATCTGCTGAGTTCACATTTTGCTAGAGAAAGCTAGCAATGTCTGCCCTAAGGACAAACCTGGGTAAGAAGCGCATCATGATGTCACCATCCCCAGTGGCTGCAGCTCCTCCGGCTGTACTATCTGCATAGGATCCTGCTCCAGCTATCGGAGAATCTCCTACACGGCTGTAGTGAACAATGGAAAAAAAACAGAAACTGGAAACTACAGAAAACTATAATTTACTAATTCCAGTGGGACTGCATTAACGGAATAGCCCTTGGCCTGATATCGACAAGTTCTTATGACATGGGCACACTTTCAACTTTGTCAACCTTACTCCCTCCAGCTGGGTTAGTGTTAAACCCACAGGAGAACAGAACAGGTAAAGAGGTCACTCCTCTGCAGTCAGAAGTCTTGCCTTGAAACTACCAATAAAAGTGATCTGTGATAACCTGACTGACCTGAGGCTTAATCCACCTCCAATGCACAACTGTTTGTTATTACACTGACTATAGTTAGGGCAGTAAGGTTTAGCCAGTGGGCAACAGTAAGCAGCTGGGGACATTAGTAAGTTCAGTAACTTGCTGCTAAATCCAGAAGCTGTCCAACTTGGCTGACAGACAAGATTCCTAACTGGGGAGAAAAAAATCTCAAAGACAAAATACAAGCCTGGGGCTCTAATTCCATGTACACTGCTTTGGAGACTATGCACCTCTCCGGAATTCTCATTTATCTCTGGTGCCTTGCCTTACAAGTTGCCTCACAACTGTGCCAGTTTGTGTCTCTATGGCGAACTAAGCCAGCCGAAAAACAAGCATTCCATCAAACACAAATCATCTTGCAACTGAATCAGTTTCTCAGTATTAGGATTTACAGCAGTGCCCAGAAATAAGCAAGGCCATTTTGTGATCATGGCAATCTAAACCACATAACCTTTGGATAAGCTTAACACAGGAAATGAGATGGGAAGAAAGCTTTTTTGTAAAACCAGATACTAACCCTGGAATTTTGTGGGCTGCACCATTAGTAGATGTCCCAGAAGCAACGGTTCCACTCTCGCCAATTACAATCATACCTAAAATTTTCAATAGGGATGAAACATATTCTGAAACACTCCTAACAAATTTGTTAAACTGACACTATGGTTATCAAACAGAATCATGATGCACAGACTATTCAAATTACTGATATCCTGAAACACAGCAAAGTTGTACTCAAAGAAAACAAGTTCTTAGTAAAACACATTTGGAAAGTTTTTCAGTGTATTACAAGAGCTCAGAAGGGAATCTAGAACAGTGAGTGCTATACTGTTCAGAGCTGTACATTACTGCTGCCCAAGCAGCCACTGTCTCCTGATAACACCTGCATTAACCAGTAGACAAGAAGTGCCTGGTGTCACCACATCCTGCACCAGTACCATCAGAACAACAAAATTTGAAGTTATAAATGGTGCTCGAGGGAGAGTAAAAGAAAAGTCAGGAGGATGAGCTTAAATTTGGCAGAAGGTGAAATACTGCCTACCAAAGTAACAAGAATTACATGACAGGCAAATGTGTGGATGAGCCTGCCCCTTATTAATTTTGTGCTGATAACGAAGCCACTGCCTCATTAGAGAAGTTTAGATTGGCACTTGGAACAGGATTTGGGATCAGCTGCTTCTCCACAGAGCAAGACTTCATCTCTTTAAGAGAGGGCAGAAATTGCTGCTGGCATGAAACTCCAGTACAAAGTGAGAGCCAAGAAACAGAATTCAAATTCCATGATCTCACTAAGCTGTACCTCCTCATAAAAAAGTTTCCTAACCAGTAGAAGCTAAAAGCATAGAGGCGCTGACTGTATGGCCACCATTAGCCTCTGCAAAAAGACCGGAAGAGCATCAGTTTCTACCAACTTCCTAAATGCATTCTGAATGAAGACTTTTCTCAAAATGTGTTAGTCAAGGAGACATTTCATATACAAAACAAACAATGGAGCAGGAGAACTTGATAAGCCCATCATATAGTACAAAACAGCGCAGGAGTACTTCATGATACAATCAACTCCTGAATTCCATTTAGCAGATTCCCCTCTCATCCTGACACTCCACAATTTCCACGTTTTCTAGAATATATTGAAGAATGTATATATCCCAGTAAAGAAAGCTACCTACCAACTTAAGAATTTGGTAGTTTGCCTGACTTCTGTAGAACATTAATTGGTTATTAGTAGGGTGGACTGGAAGCAAAGAAGAAAGATTCACACTTGAAACAACTTGTTAATTCTTGGTCTTGCAAATACTGTCAGGCAAAAAGTTCTGAATTGCTAAACTGAGAAAAATCCAGACTAAAACAAAAAGTGTAAGTTTCAGGACTACAAAGCATAAAGCTTTGAAAGACATGAATCTGTAACTGCTCCAGTCCTTTGTCTGATCTGCTCATTAATCAGCTTATAGGCTTAGCAATTAACAATCCTCAATCAGTAAACTCTTAGAAGTCTTTGGGGACTACTACTGTTAACCTGCTTTAAGCATAGTAGTTTCTGTAGAAATTTATTGATTTAGTCAAAAGCCAGAATAGAAGAAGAATGAAAGTAAGCTTTGTTTTATAAGTTTAAGGACTGTTTGGCAAACATTGCTTTTGGCTGGCAACAGGACTAACTGTTTACACCACTGTAAAGCCTTTTAAGTTGGTCTGACAGCCAAAGGGGTGACTTGACCTAAGTTAACCATAATCAAGATAAAAATAATTATTTTTAACCTTTATCAGTTTTCTAAGAATCCATAGCTACTCAAGCAATTATGCCAAGATATCTGACAGAAAAGCAACAGGGCAATGAAACAGCTAAAGGGCTAAAAATGAAGCAAGCGGCTATGCAGTCAGCGCACTGAAAAAAAAGAACACAAAAAAAATTCCTACTTTTAGGCACTCAAACCTAACACATAAGTAACACAATCTTAAAACCACTATAAATAGGAAATAATGCCTATATGAAATACTTGTCTTTAAACTCACTATGATTTAATTTGTAGGGGAATGAGGAAAAAAAAGTAGCATCAGAGTTACCAAAGGTTGTTACCAATAGTATCATGATTATGAACACTTCTTTGTGAGATGGTCTGTTCTTCTTTACAAGTTACTTTTTCAGGCCGTTTGTATGGTCCACAAGATTTTGAAGAGTCTGGTACCACATTCTGTAATTATTTTGTTATTTGCATGAATAACATATTATGCTGCATTACAGATAAACTTAAAAATACTACAATCAATATCTATAATCTACTACACATGTATCAGATGCCCAATACTTAAATTATACAGCCATACTGAAATCCCACAAGTTGTTTTGTTTAAAGAATAAAGACTGACTTCTGGTATTATATGGTAAAAAGTTTTTCCTACTAGGAAGTTATGTTGTTCGCATTAAAGAATCTCTTTTGCTCAATCGACTGGTAAAAAAAACCCAAACTCATTCTTCAGCAAAATGAAGAAAATTTTCAATCTGAAAAAACAACCAGATGAACTAAGCTTGTTTTACTAATGTCAAGATATTATGTCAAGTCACTATCAATATCAAGATATTCTCCCAGCTGAAAAACAGAATACGTATTGAATTAAAATGGTTCAGTAATGCAGCATTTCATATCCAAGAAACAACGAAGGCAGTGTATAAACATGTAGAAATCTGCAACTCCAATCCCAAAATAAAAAAAACCAAAGCCACCCTTACCACAACAGGCAAGTTTGACAGCTGCATTAATGTGATGTGTTCACAGGTCTGAATAAAGCCACTCTAAGGACCTTAATTGCCACTGTAAGATTTGCTTTCAGAAATTTATATATGCATCAAAAAAATACATGCACTACTTTTAATTTGAGAAGTTCTGCCCAAATTTAAAGACAAAAAAAAATATTCCCCCACTAAAACAGCAATGTCAAAACCAGCAGGATTTAAGAAGTAAGAGCTAGACACATATTCTTCCTGAGTCTACCAAATGCTTGGCAATTCCAAGTTTGTTCTGTTTAATAAGCAGAACTTTTTTATTTCTTCACATCTAAAGCACAACTTTGACATAAGCTGAAGAGGCAATGCTGCATTACTGACTTTCTAAACCCCCACTTCACCACCACCACTGCACTGTACCTTCCAGTAGTTTGGCTGACAGCTTTGATTAAGCCACTTTGAATACACCGAAAGAGATTTTTGGGTAGTTAAATCTTCGTATGGAAACCCCATTCTTACAGCAAACAGGGAGGCTTTAAAAGCAACAACAAAACGAAAACCATTGATTTATTCACATTTTTATACATTTTATGATAATGCATTCATGTAATGTTATCTAGAAAACAAGAAATTCTACATTCTTTATGGAACTGAGAAATATTTCTTCAGAGAGCAGTTATCAGCCATTATAGTGATGTACAACTGCAGTAACAAACTCTCCCTTCACCAGCAGTATCAAATTTTCTCAGTTCACTGTAACTATGTTAACAGGTAAGTTTTATCAATGAAAGAGAAACAAATTTAACTCTGTTATTCAACTGGACACAAATAACCTGGAGCAAGAGTGGCCTGGGATGTGTGCGTCACAAATATTTAAATAAGTGATACAAATAATAGTGTATTTTCCTTAAAAAACTAATCTTCTATGAAATGTAAGTAACATAGTGGCACAAGATTTGGCACTAATCACTGGTATTTGCAGAAATCAATCCACCAGCTTACATCATATTACACTTCTTCCTTGCAGCTTTAAAAGTGACTGCTTCATTGTTTTCAAAATTAATATAGTATGTATCAAGAGAGCAAAAGAAATGCCAACACAAGCAGTGGAAGAATGCTGTACTTCTAAAAACAGCTTTTATAGTTAGGGAAAGGGAAAAGAAAAAGGATCCAACTGTTCTCCCATCTTTTAGTTGTAGATACCTTTGATATTACCTAGTAACAGATACTGTTGCTAGATTCAGATGCTTGAACAATTTATATTACCAATCCTTGATAATAGTGTCACTATAAGACACAGCTGAACAAGCTTCTCCAGTACAAGAATTAGGAAAAGCCTTCAATTATTTCTGGACAGCTTTTCTGTGTTTTTCTTAAAAACTAACACAATTAAAGTTTCTTCACTCAGAGAAAAAGAAAAATAACAGCTTCAAATAAATATTTATTTATTTTCCCATTTCTATAACAAGCAGGCAGGGTTTTTTATGGTGTTCGGGTTTTGTTTGGGGTTTTTTTAAGGTAAAATTGTGCTTGGGCGTGTTTGTCAGTCATTCTTTCATGACTTTTGAAGCCTTATTTCTATTCCAGGAAGCACAGTTGGTCATTTTTTACTCTCTGAACTTTTTACTTGGATTATTGGTCTAAGTATTGCTAGGACAAACAGGGAAAAGTTCAGGGACACTACGATTATGAAACTTTCTTATCTGTTGAAGACAAACCTGAAAATTTCTTGGCAGATAACCAAAATAATTCTTTTCCTCACTTGTAATCATTCTGCACTGAATGTCTCTCACCAGACTCAGTTACATTGGTACAGATGGCCTTTATTGCTATTTCTCAGACTTGTCCTAAAGAAATTAGGCAATGAATGGAGAAAGCAGTTCTTTTAACAGGGCAAGAACTGCTCACTGTGGTTAGCTGCATCTGTTCAACAAAAGCTACATCAAGGGCAAGAAGCAGGGAACTACAGGCTGATCAGCCTCACCTCTGAAGTGGTGATCACTGAGAGGTGATGTAACTAATCACTGAGAAGACGATGTAACTAACCCTGGAAACCATTTCCAAGCACATGAAGAACAAGAAGGTGATTAGAAGTAGTCAGCATGGCTTCACACAAGGGAAGTCATGCTTCATCAGTCTGATAACCATCTATGATGAAACAACTGGTTTGGTAGATGAAGGGAGAACAGTAGATATTGTCTACCTTGACTTCCGTAAGGTTTCTGACACTGCTTCCCATAAGATCCCCAAAGAGAAGGTGATAAAGTATTGGCTGGATGAGCAGACATGGACTGAAAACCAGCTGAAGGGCTTAGCTCAGAGGGTGATCAGTAGCATGAAGCCTAGTTGGAGCCAGTAACTAGCAGTGTACCACTAGGGTCAATACTGGGTCCAGTAACATTCAGTATCTTCATTATTGATCTGCATGACGGGGCAGAGTATATGTACCCTCAGCAAATTTTACAGATGATACAAAACTGGGAGGAGTGGCTGAAGCACCAGGGGTTACGCTGGCATCCAGAGTGATCCTGACAGGCTGGAGAAATGGGATGATAAGAACCTCAGACAGTTCAACAAAGAGAACTGCAAAGCCCTGCACCTGGGTAGGAACTACCCCATATACCAGTACATGCTGGGGCCACCCAGGGAGAAAGCAGCTTGGTAGGAGAAGACCTAGTTCTGGTGGGTGGCAAGCTGAACGTCAGCCAGCAACGTGCCCTTGCACCAAAGGCAGGTAACAGTGCAGGCTGGACTCCACCATTAGAAGAAGTGCTGCCAGCAGGTCAAGGGAGGTGAGCCTTCCCCTCTATTCAGCATTGGAAAGGCCACACCCAGAGTACCATGACCAGTGCTGGGCTCCCCAGTATGAGAGACATGGACATATTGGAAGCAGTCCAGCAAAGGGCCACAAAGATGATTAAGGGACCGGAGCACCTCTCCTACGAGGAAAAGTTGAGGGAGCTGGGGCTGTTCAGCCTGGAGAAGAAAAGGCTCTGGAAGGGATCTCATCAGTGTATAAAAATGTCTGAAGGGAGTGTGTAAAGAAGAGTCATACGGAAAAGATGAGGGGCAATGGGTACAAGCTACTCCTGGGGAGATTCCAATTGGACAAAAGAAGAAAATTTTTCACAATGAGAACAATCAGCCACTGGAATAATCTCCCCCAGGAAGTGGTAGATTCCCAACATTGGACACTTTTAACATTCAGCTGGACAGGGCACTGGGCCATCTTGTCTAGACCATGCTTTTGCCAGAAAGGTTGGACCAGATGATCCTCGGGGTCCTTTCCAAGCTGGTATACTATGATTCTATGGAACAAAATTAATGCGTGCCACAGCCTGCCTTCACCTCTCTAGTGTCAACCACTCATAAATTAAATTTTAAGAGACAGGCAGACTTTCCTGGATTGTATCACTAAATATATACAAATAAAAGTACAGTTTAGTTATTGGGAAAAAATAAGGAATAACCTCAGCAATTTTGCATCTTGAATAAAAAAAGGCTGCAGAGATTATATACATTTGTATGAAAAGGTTCTAGATAGCTTTTCTGGTGAAAATGTAAATATTTTTATTTAGAAAAGAAATTGTCATTTTCTCTCACATGCCGATTTGAAGGTTCAAATGTATTATTCTGAAGCTATAGCTCTATTTTCTCCTTATCAGTCTTCACCTGGTAAAGACAACTATAGTTTCCTTTATCCAAGCTCCTATTTCCACAGAAAATACATTCCTTCACAAGAAATATTATACTTTCTCAATTTCTCCACTGCTCGGATTCATTCACTAACACTTATCATCATCTCCAATTTTTATTCAGACATATCTTCAGCTTTCCTGTCTTTCTTTTGCCACAACTGCTACACAGTTTCTTCTGAGGAAGTTCTCACTGACAGCAAGGACTCAGTATATCAGCCTTGTCCACATGAGTCCCATTATGCAAAGAGCTATCTTCTTAGGCTGGAAAATATATTTAAAATCAGTACTTTAATTCTTCTGTTTCTTATCTTTTCCGCTCATTCTACCAATCAAAATGTTAAAAATATTTTGATAAATACCAATGAGGAAAGGACTATTATGAGTATTTCTTCCTCTGCTATTTAACACCTGACCAATTTCTTTTTCAGCATCACCTGTGAAATCTCTCTTACCAAAGCCACTTGTAACCTAATCATGGCCAACCACCCAAATTAAATAGAACCCACAAATAGAGCTCTTTTCAGACTTTCTGTCAAACACTGTCCTCACCTCCCTCTATTGACCTATTTTACCCTATCAAAAAGCTGCCATTACACTTATTTCTCTATCAGTCTGTACACATTAATTCCTTCAAGAATCTTTTCTTATCAATTTCAAAGCACTTGACTCACCCTTAATGCTCAGATGTCAACTTCCACACTTGTCTCCACATTTCTTTCTGAGCAGGCACACACATTTTAAAAGTCCTTAACTGTGAGCCAAGTAACCTTCCACTCACTCACTATTCATATACCTCCCTAGAACATACATCTTGTTTTGAAACCAGTATTACTCTAGCAGCTGCTCCTATTTTAAAAGCTCAACTACTCCTCCAGTTTGCTATTGCTATTTTGTTGTGCCTAGGAGTACAGCTCCTAATGTAATTTTTTTCATTCAAGTTCTAGTATTTTTAAACTATGAAATACAGTAATCATGTTCAATATATACTAAAGTAGTAAAATGTACCTGTAACGTCTATTAATTCTGTCATTCCTTAGAGAAAGTTACTTAATGGTTTTAAATTAAATGTTTACATCTAACAGCTTCTACAGTGTCTTGTATCAAATCATCCTTGATACTTTTGACAGCAGTGATATTAGCAAAGCCTTGGGATTACAAGTTAATATTTGCAGTTAAATTGGTGGAAAGACCATAAAATTGTATTTTTCATGGCCAAATAACAGACTAAAACCTAATTCATACACATGTAATAAGAAAGTAAACACTTCTGAATTATTTGACTAGATTCATTTGATTGTCAGGGAATCCTTCCACCTATATATTACCAAGATTAATATATGGCAATTTTAACAGGAAGTGTTTTAAGAAGAGGGTATGACTTGGAAACAGTTAAAGGAATAATTACCTGACTCTCCTACTAATAATGTATGCTTAGTGTATTCCATGACCTTTCGCGCTACGCCAATTGCATTTTTTATATGCCTGAGATCCGCAACTGCCCCAACGTCCATAGTGTTACTGGAAACAAGAAATATTTAAAACTTATTAAAAATACAAGAATAACTGTACATTTTTTATTAGAAAAAATCTGTTCTCGTCTAAATTAGAAAGCTTGCTCCTTTAACGTATTGCTTTAATTGTTCTATGTCATAGACAGATGGCATCACGCTAGTAGGGAAGAACTTCGTACATGTATCACTTCCTTTCACAGGCATGGGGATGTTGCTCAAGTAACAACTACATCCACAGTAGAGTAACTATTTTGTTATATAAACTCATAACATGAACCACACACTTGCAATTCCTTTTTAATCAGGACAGCTTTAAACGTTAAAGTATAGAAGACAATTGCTCCAGAAATGAAATATTTATGGAATGAATGTACAGGGAAAGCTTACAATGCTACAAACCATCTGCTTTGCAAGTGCTGTATCTAGAGCCAGATAACTGAACTACATGTAAAGATTCAATAACAAATATGTTTAGCTACTCTCCCACCAATTAAAGAAGTATTTTTCCTAGTTCCACAAGTTAACATATAACTTGTCCCATAGTCAGCCCTAAACCAACAAGCTCTCTATACAACTCTCATTAAAGTGTCTAAAAATGACAAGAATCATTCTTTTCTCCATGTAGTTTTCTTACCCATCCATAATCATTGCATCCAGTGTTGTTTCTCCGCTTTCATCTGGGCTTCCTCCATATCCCACACTTCCATCACACTGGTCAATCTCACACTGACCACAGCCTCTCTCAACCGCATCCAGCTCAGAACCTCCCAACTGTAATACTCTCCAAGCTGTAATCAACACAAATAATTAAATGTCACCCGTGAAAACAGGCTCCACTACTGCTTTAAAGAATGTTTTAAAGATGGACATAATGACGATGCACTATGTAAGTGGATAGAGAAAGTAAACTATAACTTATAGGTGAAATAAAGTCAAAATATAAATCATTCAAAAGAATATAAAGCATTACTTTTCTAAACACTGTTTTTCTTGCATGTTTCATTAGTGTTTCTGACTTGAGTAACAAAGCTTTTTTTCTCACTGGCAACATATTCTTTACTATCATCACAACTTTATGTATTAAATAACCTCCTGTGTGCTCAGAAACAAACATTAGTTTATCACTGTTTTTTTAAAGCCTTTAGGGGGGAGGGAGAGGGGGAAGCAAAACTTTCATTTAAAAAAAAAAAAAAAAGGAAGTTGCAACAAGCAGCTCTCAAAAGCTTCCTATGAGAATACTGTGTCCAGCTGCAGAATAAAAAGATCTAAAAGATACAGTGATCTAAAAGATCTAAACCTACATCAGTAGCTTCATGAGAACAAAAAGAAAGTGTAAATGATATAAAAAAAATTACAGTCTCCACCTTCTCCTGCTCAATCCTTTGTCTTCTATTCTTTAGGATCTAGCTCACGGTACAGTTTTGTAAGACATTACGAACGTGCCAAATGACACGACTTGAATAAACTGGGCCTGAAGGCTTTGCACACGACATTTCACAAGGTTGGACCTCAGGCAAGATTTTCCACGATGGCTAAGCTTGCTGCCAGTGACAGTTGCAGTCCTGCTTCCTCCTCCTTGTGCTAGCTCTGGTGTTCTTATCATCTGCCAGACCCAGCACAAAGTAGGTAACAGAAGGACACAGCCCAGCTCTTTTGGGGAGATCTATTACACTGTCTCAACCATCTCAGGAAGTCTCATCTTCATAAATGCTGCATGCAGCTGCATGAAACTGCCTGCACCAAGGAAAAACTAAAACTTAATACCTAGCAACCAACTCCACATATGGTTGTGCATTATAAACTTCAGTGGAAACTGCTCCAATTCCCATAATCTTTATTTCTGTGATTAGCCCTAACACCCTTTTAAAAGCTGCAAAGCAAGGGCCTTGCAGTTTTCATGACTGTATTTCACTTCTAACACATACAAGGCTTTACAGGTAACTCATTTCACTAGTAAGACTTCCCTAATAAGGGGTTATTTACAACCCACCTATGTTAAACTAGCCTATGAGTCTTTTAAAATCAGTATCCACAACTAATTTATGTTGCCACGGGAAAAATCTACTTTGACTGTCAATAACATATCACTAAACAAGACAAGAGTTCCAAAAATACTCAGATCTAAATCTTTAGGGGCAAGAATGAATCTCGGAAGGACACCATTAAAAACAAGGCACCACTGCAAACGCCACAAGAGCGTAAACCACATTACTAGCAGAAAAATGTTTTCAATCTAGCTTTTCCACAGCTCATAACACTTTATTTTTTTTTTTTTTTAAACCGCATTTTTCCCAACCTTGAAAGTTAAACCATTCGCTCGCAGGCTCTCGGCCCACACCAGGGCTCGGCGGCACAGCGCCATCGCTGCAAACGCAAGCTCAGGGGCTTGACCCCTTCCCACACGCAGGTACTCCGGCTCCCTCAGAGCCGCCGCGGGCGCAGCCTCCCTGCCGGTACCGCGGCTCGCTCCGGCCTGCGAGGGGCGCAGAGCGGGCAGGAGGCAGCCCGGGCCCGCCGCAGCCAGAGCCGTTTAACGGAAGCACGGTCACAGCTCGCTTCTTCCTGCCACGCATAAGCGCGGTCACGCCTAAGAGACTGATTTTAAGCCAACGCGCAGAGCCCCCCTCCAGCCCCTCAGCTTGAGGAGCACCGAGCGAGCGAACGGCACGGCCCTATCCTGTCCCACCCGGACCGGCCCCCCGCCGGGACACCTGTCTCCGCGGCCTTCCTAAACGCCCAGGTATTGATGGCTACGGGCAGGGCGGCGGCTGAGGTGGCGCCCGCCAGCTGCAACACGACGAGCAAGAGAAACGCGACAATCATCAACGCGACAATCATCGTCGCGCCGCGTCCCGCCGCCATCGCCGCCCGCCCGGCCGAGCCCCTACAGCGCCGCCACGAACCGGGCGACTGCGACAGCGCATGCGCACACGGCCCGGCCGTGGCGGAGCGATACGGTCGCTGGCAGTTGTAGACGTCGGCGGAGGGTGCTGCCCGCCCCGGGGAGTGATGCGGTTCCAGAGGTTAGGGCTTGGTGTCGACCTCCTGAGGAACACTTTTGTGGCAAGGAAAAACCTAAATACCTCCCAGCAAAGGCCAAGGCCCAGAGTAGATTAAAATACAATTTATGTTTATGGTATGCCTGGATGTGTGTTAAAGCCAGTCTCCTTTTGTGGAGGTCACAGTCCGTCAGTGGAATTGCCGGTGATGAGCTGTGGGGATCGGGCTGCACTGTGGGCGTCAGCAGAGACCCAGAGCTGGGCCAGGCTGCGGTAGTGTTCAAAAGCGATCTCCACTTATGGTCATGAAGTTCACATGCAGCATCTTTATGTGCCGCCTCGTTAATGTGTACATTTTTGTCAAAAGTGTCTTAACAGCACAGAGATGTTTCTGCAAAGGGTGCATTTTGGGATCTACTGTAGCGAAAGCTTATGGAAGAATTTGTAAAAAGCCTTGTTTTGTAGAAAGTATAAAGCATATAACAATTTCTTAATTCTGTCCCTGCCATTAAAGCTTCTCATTATAAACCGTTAGCAATAGTTTAAAGTCATTTGACACGTTGCCATAGTAGTCTGACTGTTTTCAGGCCCGTAGACTCACCTGCTGTCAGCGTAATGCACCGATTTGTGTTCAGGGCTGATTACGTTCAAGCAGTCTCTGATCATCAACCAGCTATTATTTCTGAGCAATGTGAAAAAAGGTGGCTTCTGCTTCTACCACAGGAAGTGAATATAAAATATACCTTTTTTTTTTTTTTTTTTAACTTTTTCAGCTTATTACTCCTTTTCAATATATGATGGGCTGAACTGAATTACACTTTATCAGCAATGTCTCTGGTCTTGTATTTGTGGTAAGAGGAGATACTTGGACTTCATGTGTGACAGGCTCAAGCTTGTAGGCATGTATAAATTGTAAGTGTACCCAGGCTGGTTTAAAAAGCCTGAACCAATATTATTTTTGTTATAACAAAACAATCCACAGCCTTTGGAATAAAATTATTATCACAAAAGAAAAGTATTATCCTTTATTACAGACGTTACAAAACAATAAAATACAGGATTGGGTTTGACTTTAGTAATAGCATGGCCTTGCTGTCAGCCGGTTCCCAAAAGCAAAACTACAAGTAGCCTACAGAAACCTTTATTCAGGTAAATACTGTTAGCTGATTTATTTCTGATAGTGCTGTTCTTATCTCTGTCATGTGTTTCTGTGTAAAGCTGTTAGGGAAGGGAAAAGGGCCAAAATACAGATCTGAACTAATGTTAGCTGAAGGAAAATGTAGGAAAATATTTTCAGAAAAGTAATAATAAATGAAAAGGAAAATATAATCAAATATGTTCCTAAAAGTGGTACATTAATGATGTATGAGTTTCAATAAGGCCAAATGCCGGGTACTGCACTTGGACCACAACAACCCCCCGCAGTGCTACAGGCTTGGGGAGGAGTGGCTGGAGAGCTGCCAGTCAGAGAGGGACCTGGGGGTGTTGATTGACAGCCAGCTGAACATGAGCCAGCAGTGTGCCCAGGTGGCCAAGAAGGTCAATGGCATCCTGGCTTGTATGAGAAACAGCATGGCCAGCAGGGACAGGGAAGTGATCTTACCCCTGTACTTGGCACTGGTGAGGCTGCACCTCGATTACCGTGTTCAGTTTTGGGCCCCTCACTACAAAAAGGACATTGAATTACTCGAGCGTGTCCAGAGAAGGGCAACGAAGCTGGTGAAGGGTCTGGAGCACATGTCGTACGAGGAGCGGCTGAGGGAACTGGGGTTGTTTAGTCTGGAGAAGAGGAGGCTGAGGGGAGACCTCATCGCCCTCTACAACTGCCTGAAAGGAGGTTGCAGAGAGCTGGGGATGAGTCTCTTTAACCAAGTAACTAGCCATAGGACAAGAGGGAATGGCCTCAAATTGTGCCAGAGAAGGTGTAGACTAGATATTAGGAAGCATTTCTTTACAGAACGGGTTGTTAGGCGTTGGAATGGGCTGCCCAGGGCAGTGGTGGAGTCCCCATCCCTGGAGGTGTTTAAGAGTCGCGTTGACATAGCGCTGAGGGATATGGTGTATTTGAGAACGGTCAGTGTTAGGTTAATGGTTGGACTAGGCGATCTTCAAGGTCTTTTCCAACCTAGATGATTCTGTGATTCTGTGATATTTTTCAAATATTGTTTTCTTTTAGTCAGATAAAATGGACCATTATGAAAGAAAAACACTTTGATAGGAGCGTCATCCAAATAAAAGTATTGACTGTAATGGTTGCATCTGCAGGCTGAGCCAGCACAGCTGTGGAGTGAATATATTGTACAACTTGAAACAGCATAACATTATACTTGAGGCCCATGTAGAAACTCAGTTGGTTTAATTTCTGTGGTATGTTTTCTAACTGGCATTCAAATGTGAATGACTTCCTGCTAGAAATAAATGCAGTAATGAATCCATGCTTTACTGTATACAGTGTTATTTAATATCATGTATTTTATGCTAAGTGTGAAAAAACTCACTGCTCTCAGATACAGTCTGTAAAATCAACAGCAAGGTTGATAAAACTCTAGTTTTACATGCTGAAACCTGAGGAGAATTTGAGCAGTATCTGTCCAAGACAACTCTGCAAGTCAGTTCTGCAACATCCATGTGGGCTCTTGATTTGCCTTCTGTCTCTGATATAAAGTATTTTAAAATTTGTCATTGTATTTAAAACTTGTTTGTATTTTCATAAAAATTAGCTGTTTTATGTCAGTTCTTCCTACATCAGCAGTGAAAATGAACCCTAATCTGTTTGTCCCCCAGTATTTACTGTTATCTTAGAGACTGTAGCTAAGATAAATGCTGATACCAGCAGATTTTTCTCTCTGCAGCTAAAAAGCAAATCACAAACAGAATTTTTCTTCAAATGCATAATATTGAAAGAATATTCTAGAGAAAGACTTGTGTGGACAAGGGATTACTGAGAGGATCTACAACAGACAACACTGTGACTGAATGGCACTGAGTAATTAATGAAAAACACAGGAGGAAATTCACCTCTTTCACTGAGAGTGTCTGTTCCTACAGTGGCCAAATTCTGACCTCAATTATATCTGTGTGACCTTATCTAGCACCATCTGTTCAAAAATGCATGCCTTGCTCCTTTTTGCTGTCTCAAATCTTCCGTAAGTGTGCTTTGAAATTTAATTAAGTATTGTAGATATATCTGTAATTTGTTAACATTTTAATCTTGATTTACTTGCACTTTCTAACATACACAAATACATGAAAAGTAAATCTGAGAATAACTTTATTAATAAAAATAATCAACTCTTTGGTTATCATTTGCTATGAAAACTTATTAAGTGTGGATTTTTTTGACACCTAGGATTTTGAATTCATCGTGTTTCTAATTAAAATATATTTTTAAAATGACCGTGTTTTGTGGTTTTCTGTTTTGAGTAGATTTGTGGAAGCACTGTACTCTTCAGTTTTTAAAATTATTTTTTTTTTGCTTTCGATCCCTTTCATTGCTTCTTGCAATACATGTGTTCTCTCATCACTGAATGACACTGATAAGGATGAAAAGATTCATTCACGGTGAATGTTTCCATCACCTACCTCTTAAATCTCCTAGGAAAGACCTTTATGCCCTCTCTCATGCTTGAGAAGAGCTATGTATAAACATTTTCAAAGCTACTTAACTATCATCACCTGAATCCTCCATAAAACTCAGCATCAGTGTGAGGTCTGTCAAAATGTGTAACATTTAAATCACATGTTTATCCAGATCTCTGCTTCCCATACTGTTTTTATATTGTCTTCCCCAACAATCTTTTTTCATGTGTTATGTGTTCTCTTTTATTTGTACTGTAAGGTCTTTTGGGTATGGGTTGTCATTTCATTTTAAGTTTTCACGGCGTATAGCACCTGTGTGTCCTAGGTTAGCACTCCTTGATCCCTGACAATATGTTAATAAGCATTAATATATATAATGAGAAAACATACAGATGCTAATAATAACCAAGCAGCCATCAATAATATCTAAACAATAGTAAAGTCATGTTTCCATTGCTAAACTTGCTTTTGTTACCACTTTTTTTATCAGTTTCCTAAGTTACAGTAGCTTACTTTCTTTGTAACCTCAAAATAATTATTACATGTCACAGAATATTATGTTCTTACAGTATTATTTCGGTCTATTGTGGCGTTCTGTCTCAAAACAAGTTATGTGTAATATATTTCCTATTCGTAATTGCTATACTGGTCCACTGCAGTAATAAAGTTGTCATATGGAACATGTAATGGACCACTTTACATTGTTGGAACTGCTTTTTTTATTATAACTCCTTGTAACTTTATGATGTCTTCATAAATGTGATCCATGGCAATAATAAAGTTGTTGGACAAATACAGCAAGTTACTGTTTGTTTCCCTCAAGTCTCAGAGTTATCGTGACATTGTTAAATGACCATAGTTAAAGTTTTCAGTGTTGAAAGGAAGGTAACCAGAAACTTGTATTATACAAATATTATTTTAGAAATATGGCAACTTACAACATCTACATCTATTTCATGTGGTTTGGGTATTCCTACCAACATTTTTAACAGGATCCTCACTGAGTTAGGATTATCTAAAACTAGAGATTATCTAAGACTAGACACGTGTGTCAACACATGCAGCACTGTGATGTGTTTATTGTTAGAACACCCCAAAGCAATAAATAATTGCTTTGGAAAGTAATTTACAATGTGTAAGCCCCAACTTTGAAAAGAAAATTGTGTGATGTCTGTGCATAGTGCTCTGCCCAATTTGTTTTCTCTGTAGTCTTTGTTAGGACACACTAATGCCATTCTGTGGTTTTCCATGTACAGGTAGTCTGTACAAACCAAGCCCTTTGTTTTATACTGGCTTCTGTGTCTCATACTCAAATGCATCCACTTAAAGCTTGCTCAGATATAGCAGCCCCATAGCGTTCAGTGTAAAGATGGTTGAAAAACTTTGAAGACAGATTTTAAGAATGGGGCTGAGAAGTGGTAAAGAGCTAGTTCCTACTCCATGACATCTGAACTGGATGTATCCAGAGCTCTGCAGCATTTCTAAATCACTGAAGAAGTGTACAAATCAGGTCAAAGTCATTTTGAGCATCTGTTTCAGCATTGTACCAACCGTTCAATTACTGTCCTTTGCAAGTTCCACTGGACTCCGATACTAACCACAGGGGTTATTAAGTGGGAAATACATCTTTTTTGGCTTCAGACTGACAAACTAGAATCTCGAACAAAAACCCTCCTGATAGCATTTTACCAACTACATTTTAAGATGAAATGGCTGAGACACAAAGCACAGAAATACAAAGTTTTGAGCTTCCACTACATTTTTAAGTTCATATTTGTGCCAGAAATTGACCTTCTGTACTGATCAAATCATAGGATATGATGCCTAGAGAGAAAGGGGCAAGCTAATGGTTAAGCAGCAGGTGTGAGTCTGAATTTACTTCGTGAGGATTTAGTTTGATTATTTGAGTATAATAATCTCAACCTTTCTGGTCACACAAGTGCAACACCACAGAATGCAAAGGAGACTGTGTAGATTGAAACAACAGCAGAATTTTGCTTCAGATTTTGTGTGTTTTCATCCTATATAAATACTTCTCAAATTCTAGAAGCTTTTACTTGAGAGAAAGAAGTTGTTTCATGCATTTGCTGTCATCTTTGATATTCACTTTTGGAATAATGTTATGAGTTAGACTCATCACATACCCTAGATAAATCTCAATAAAATATATCTCTTCCTATGTTTTATTCTCTCCAGGGTTGTGATTTTACAGTTACTTTTTAGACTTAGACTTTAGAGTCACGTTGAAAGAGGAAACAACATTGCTTTTGTAGCATAAATACAAATTCAGATTGTGAATAAATAATAGTTAAACAGACACTTATGACTGTGGATGGCCCTGTTGGCTTCGTTTGAGATCTATCTGGTAAATGACTACTCCCTCATCAGCAGACATAGTTCACCTACAAGGCACACAGGGCAATTGCCTGGAGCTCTGTGCCGTGCAGGGACATGGCTAGCTAACTTAGGTGGTCATTTGAGAAAAAAGGGACACATATCTAACCTTCTGACCTGGGGCTCCCTTTGTCTGTAGCAACACATGTAATGGTGTGTGAGACAGCAATTACTGAATTAATTTACAATAGTCTTTGGTCATCTTTACATTGCCTCAACTTTCATAAAAACATTCATATACACCTTTTCAGAAAAAACATTTTCTAAAATAGTAAACAAAAACATCACTAAGCTAAAATTGGTCAAGTCCAGTGTCTTTTATTATTTGTTCATTTTCCCAATAGTCTTCTAGCTACTCTTTATTTAGAAGCAAATCTAATTTTGCTCCAAACTTTGAAATTTGACAAGCTTGTCTATCACTATAGCAATGATATCACTTAGACTTTACTTAAAGGAGCTGTAAGACTTGATGAAAGGCTGGATAATGTCATACTGAAACTATGGTGTTACTGTACAGACTTCCATACAAACAGGTCTTAATTCTGAGCTGCTTTTATTGTGACTTGGTAACGATGATCAAGCTTCTAAATAGAACTAATGCTTTTTGGATTTGGGTGTGAAGAGAATCTGTCAGAATTTTCACATAAAATATATATGTGTGTAAACACTACACATTTCTTACTGAGAGGAACTATGTTAACAGCTTTCCCCCTAGTTATCCAAACATATTTGTAGTAGTATATATTCTACCATGTGTTCTTTGTGTTCGTATATAAGGACAGCTGTGCAGCTTGGGGGATATCTGTTGAGCTATAGTATGGATAACCATATGGTACCTGGCTCTAGCTGACTATATTTCAGCTGAAGATTCAAATTCATAACCATAAGCAATACAAATATAGGGGTGTTTCTTATTCTACTGGAATTACTCCATTAACTTGTTTTCATGAAATCTGTTTTAAGACTAATAGATAGTGTATTGCTGCTTGGATTAACCCTTGTACTGACGATTCACTCACCAAAAAACACTCAGGATTTGCATGCTGATGTTGCTTCACATAATAGAATTAATTGATCATGTCTGACTCCCCTGTAAACAGAATTACCAGAGATGTAGTGTGAAAAAACAAAGTATATTTACAAATTTATATTTAGAGGGAGTACCATATGATGTTTCAAATACATGATTGCAACAGAGTCATGTACCTAGCCTAGATCCACAAAACTATTTTAGGCTCCTGACTCATGCTTAGGTTCCCAAACTACCACCTGTGTGAAACTATGGACACAAGAGGAGGTAGGGGTCCAAAACCCTTTGCAAGCGTGGCCTGCGCTATGGCTAGTTTCTGAACAACTGACTTAAATCTGACTTAAATCTCAAGATGGTTTTTTGAAATATAATCCCCTGAACAAACAGCAGTGAACTAATTGACATGGTGCTTAGGGACGTGGTTTAGTTGTGGACTTGATAGTGTTAGATTCTAAACTGAACAGCCTGGACTTAAATCTAGAGCTATCTGGACACACTGGCTCAACTTTTGAGAGGTGTGTAAAACAAGCTGCAGCCCATGCCTCTTTCACATCAGTAGGACCGACATGTAAGTACGTTCAGAGGACTCTATCTCCTGGCATCCACCAGTGCCTACACAGCTACAGATTGTCTCTAGGGAAGACAAATGAAGACTTGAGATTTAGTGTACCTGTGAGAGTCACTTAGGAAGAGCAGCACACATTAGAGAAGGCAGAGAGAATGAACAGAGCTATATAGAATGGGGCATGGATGACTGAAGTACCTCCACCTTGCTTCTTAGGAGCCTAGTATTTTTAATTTCTACCTACCAAATTAATCTTAAATGAACTTCTTTGAAATAATTTTTTTCTTTTCTGTAGTGCATATCTTACTTTTCTATGTCTATTTTAATATGATCTCAGTGCAAAAAATATGTCTAACAATCTTTTGTACACTGTTAAAGAATTGCATGCATTGCTATTGAAATAATAATAAAAGGGCATAATCAACTGCTAAAGCAGTTTCTTCAGAAAACCCCCCACATGACAACTAAAAAGTTTTTGAAAATGTACCCATTTAATGTGTTTTCATCAAACCACAAGTTACTGGGAATATGGCATCAGGGAGGAGGAGCTTGCCCTTGCCCTGTGTTATAACAAATTGAACAAGATGTGGCTGATTTTTCTATATAATTTATTTTGTTAATTTCTTTCTCAAAATGTAAGGATTTCCTATAAACAGCGAATTTGAAGTTTTGACTTAATCCATAAGTGACACATTATTTAATGAAATTTTTTCCAAAACACCTATCCCAGCAAATATTATTTAAGATGAAACTACTTACAGACTTTGAGAGAAAATACATCTTATTGTTTAGAAATCTTTTCTAACATTTGTTAATTTCAGTAATCCTTGAACTGGAAATATAATCATGGCTAAGTAATGTACCACCAGGGAGCTGCTTTAATCAGCAAAACCATTCTGGGAACAAAGATGGTTGCTGTCATCTGAGCTATGACTGAAGGAGTGCCATCACTTTTTTCTAACGTGATTTCTAAAATTGTGTATTATGTTTTATTTATTGTTCTTATCAGAGTTTGCTCTGATCAAACATGCATTCTAATAGTGTATAATTTCCTATCAGATGTAGGAATTGTGTTTACTATACACAAAAAACATGTACAGAATCAGGGACTGCGTTATTTTCGAATACTAAAAATACCATCCAGTGCTTTGTTAAAAATGGCTCCATCAATGTAAGATAGCGATGGGCCATTCTTTCAGAGGCTTACTCTGGCAAAGGATTCACCTCCTTTAAACAATGGCTGTGTCAATTCAGTTTATGATATTTATCACCTCAGCAGTTTCAGTTTTCTTTCTTGTAATGTATGTATTCAAAGTTCATCTGTTACTATCTTTATCACTCCATTTTTTCTATAATTTCCCTGTAGTGATGTGTGCAGTGTTATACTGTTGTATGGTCTGTGACATGTCTATTTCTACGTAAATATGTAAAAATACATAGAGACTAAGTCTGTTCAGCAATTTGATATATAATCTGGAATATTAATCAGGTACTAAATAGCTCAGATGATGTGTAATGTCTATAGTTTTAAAAGTTTGGCATGTTTTTCTGCAATTTATTTCTCATTTATTAAAAGATATTCCAAGAAGTGTCTTCTTTGACTAGTATTTACTACTAGAACTGTACAAGCATTAGTTATAAGCAGTGCCTCTGCTTGTGTTTAAAGAACTTACATTCATTAACTTTGCACATATTTGGCTTTGAAGTGGCAAATATAGACTCCTGCTAGTCTACAGACAGTATGAAATTATGATTCTATCTACAGTCTATAAGAACTAGCAGATGAAAAAGCATGTTATTTCAGTGTCTCATTCATAAAAACAGGTTTCAATCAAGGAGAAAAACAGATTACAAATCAATCCATGTAATAAACATAATACCCAGAAGCTAAAAAATATATCTGAAAGATATAATAAAATTCCCTTGAAAACCAGATGGGATGTGGAACTTCCTCTCCATTTGACATTGTAAGATATGTGTGGACTTTCAAGCAGCATTTTTCATTGTTTAACCTGTGAAACATAAGCAGCGTCTGGTTCCATACACTATGTAATTGACTGCATTCTGATTATTTTATACTAAGAAGAATGAACCCAGCTGAGGAAGTATGCTGCTGAAAATGACCCTTGATCAGCAAATGACAGGTACACTGCTAGATCAGCTGCATTTGTCTCTATTGCCCACTGCTGTTCTAGAGGGCAATAAAGATTGCAAATACATACATGCACGCAAGCAAACTGACTTTGAGGCCAGAAAATTATAAATTATAGTTTACCACTTAATTGCACCCTAATACCTGTATGTATCCACTTAAAATGAAGGCCATTATTTCAAAGAACTTCTATTTCCAGCTGCTAGTAAAGCACACTTTGCTTTTTAGTACTCCAGTAATGTGAAATCCTAATTACAAACTCAGCAATACTAGAAAAAAAATCTGGGCTGACATATATGCTACTACCAATTTACACTTGTTTCATGTTTATTAGGAATTGTGTTTTCGTATGGATGTATTCTTCTATATACACACACTCACAAAATGCACCAACAGCTATAATGTTAAATTAGTCTCTGTAATGATTCAGAGTTTTCCAAACAGGCAATCCCTATCATGTAATTAATTTTGTCATCTTTTGCTTAGGAACTGGATGTTTTCTGCTGGAAAAAATAATGACAAACTGGTCCTTAAACTTCTCAGGCCATGAGCTTGCCTGCTTGGTGGAGTGGTGGTGAGGAAGATGTCATCTGAAACAACTCTGTTGACAGTCAGGGTGATTGAGTACATTTGGAAGTTTTCAGTGCAGCACTGCCTTATGCCTTCATAATCTCTGATTAGCACATTTTCATCTTGTCTACTCTTGTCTGGCATTGCCGTGTCCCATGTAAGTCCTTAAACTGCCTTGAGCATGACATAAAAGCTCATATGGTGGTTGTCAAGATATCACTTGCAATTTGTCAGTCCAGGAGCTCCACCACAATTCTTTTATCCCCGCACTCTATCTTAGAAACCATGGCAAATCTTCTGGTAGGCCAGCTTATTGGTAGCAGAGTCCAAGTAAACCAGCACAGTCTGATGAATGCTATGTTTTTATCTAAGCAGAATTTGGACTGCCTCATCACTCTGAAAAAATCAGATTTAATGTCACCGAGGCATAGGTGATTTGATGACAAGCATGACAGACAGCACTACATAAGGTTTCTGTACTTCCTTGACGTTGGTGACAGCATACATGTATTTTACAGGGTAAAACTTATGTCCATCAAAGTGGATATATTGCAAATCCACTCATAATTATGCGTATATGCATTGTGATTAGGCAGGGCAATGTACACATGCACAAACATGCACTCAGGCACAAGGATTAAGATGGTCATTGAACATGTATTTACATACTACATAACTATCACAAGGGAGTCATAGATGTGAATTTTTAAGGATAACTGTATCATAAAAATACTGCTATACACTCCATTTTATTTTAGTAGAATTTCCGAATTTATTCACTAGGTGGCAATGTAGTATGTAATTTGTAGCAAATTTACAGCAGAGCTGTACTGATCAGCAGTAACTGCACTACATAAATGTTTTACACTGGATTGCAATAAAGAAATGTTGATTAATCCATAGTCCGATTTTCTAAAATGTTATGGTCATAAGAATTCATATTCTATCTACACCTTAAGTAGAAAATGCAAGAAGGTGCGGTAGATGCAAAGCCGCAAGAGTCACATGAGGTATTTAGAGGTAGCTCAGGAGGGCCGGTGGACCTCATCACCTCTAGTGCTTATGTCTGAAGTGTCGGATGGGGATGGAGTGTGCTGCAAAAAAGGGCACAGGCAGCTCAGTGACCTGAGTGGGAAGAGTTAATTTCAGTCAGTGAGAGAAGCCTGATTACAGCCAGGAATTAGAAATATTTTGTTATAATGAGTTTCTGAAGTATATCTGCTCTGGTTGTAGTGGAGCTCTAAGGACTGATGTGAAGACTGGTTCAGAGCCAAGAAAAAATGTGGATGGCTTTGTCTATGAGTTCTTTGGTTTTAGTCTCTTTCCTCATAACACTGATGCTTTAGAAAACATTCAGAGGAGTCTCAAAGATGCGGTCTAGAGGTAGTAGGTGCACCAGCCCAGTGGAGCTGGTTGGAGCTGGCAGCTCTGTCCTGGAGACCTGTTGCAGAACGAGGTCTGCACTGCAGGGTCACAGGAAGACACTATGGAGGTGGAGACCACCAGCAGGATCAGCTGCAATTCCTCTTTTAAGATTCACTGTGCATGCAATGAACAGTCTGCCTGATTTGATCACTTCAGTATTAAATCTTCCTTTTATAGACATAGAATGTGAAGTGTTAAAATACAGATACTATATTATATAGAGCCAAGATGTTCTTTTTCTCATTTGCCTTGTGAATTAATGAAATACTTTGTCAGGCAAATTCAGTCTTTGCTGTTTTTCAGAATGACTACATGGGAGGCTACCTGTCTGCCCAGTTCACTGTTGGCAGCCTTTTACTTTCTCAAATTTCATTATGTGACTTGACTGGTTAATTTGTTGTCTTTCAAGCTGTCCATACTTTTTACTCTAGGGCAATGGACAACGTTTATATTTAGAAGTTTTTGCTGCCATGGTGCTTTATAACACTGATAGTTTAGTCTGTCTGACCCAGCACTCTTTTGTCCTGAGCACTTTGTGTCAGATTGTCTCAATTATTCTTCCATTCATTTGATAGATTGTACCCCTGCTGTAATTGTCAAATAGACAATAATTATTTGGGACATTTAATTATTTTTTTGACTATGCCTGTCATATATCTCAGAGATTCCAGTGCTTATGATTTGTGGTTTTTAGGGATCAGCTAAGAAGTAGCTGTTAGTTACTATTAAAATGTATGCTGCAATTCAGGAGAATTTGTGCTGTATTTTATGTTTCTTTTTGCTGTCTGTATTAAAAGTAAACAAATCCCCAAAATGTCAGAAGTCTTTTGCAACCAGATATGGCTCTCATCTTGTGGATAGTGGGGTCCAACCCTACCAGAACATTATAAAACCTGCTAAAACCTTTCTTTGTCATTCTGTTTTAATAGGGATGTCCAGTGCATCAGGAATGCAACAGAAGTTTAAGAACAATATAGGTTGTTCATTATCAGGGTAAAACTAATAAAACAAGAACATTTCCTTATTAAGTGCTGGAAAACAGAAAAAAATGGCGTCACCTGTAAAAACTGCAAAACTTTTACAACTTTTTTTGTTACAACTTTGAACAGCCTTGTTGTGTTGTCTGAGTTGCTACAGGTGCTGCAAGAATGAAGATGACCAGTGAAGATCCTAACATGTAACAGCTTGTAAAAATATGTGATAAATTTCCATCTTTATCTATATATATGTGATAAAGTGTGAATGCAGAGTTTTAGGACACACCCCTGCCCAGTAGCCCTGAGTGGGGTGCCCGTTGAGTTATATGCATGCAAACACAGATACACACACAGTTGCACACAAACTTATTAGTTTTTCTGCTGATTCCCACCAGCCAACAAGTTCTAAAGCTGCCACTACTTGCAATATCTGCGAAATATGTCTTTGACTTACAAGGTCTTGTTCATATCCTACACTGTCTTCTCCAGCTTCATTCAAGACCAGTGACCCATGGAAGAACCTGTTGTTACAAAATGCCAGTTTACAGCATGGCAGTTACTACAACAGCATTTCCATCCAGAATGTTATATAGTGTAAATTTTTCTGGTTTTAACATCTGTGTAGATTACCTAATAGTTTCTATGTATCACCCAGTAAATAACTCATATAGATGCCTGAATCCAAACTCAGAATATCATTGAACTGTTGCTTGTAGCATTTTTGCTCACTTTCATGTAAAAATTTGGTCACATAACCAGTAACTTCCTTTGCAAGGCCAAGTAGAAACTTGGATTATTTACCTGACTTAAAATATATTTGTTCTGAAGTCATCCCTACTTTGACCACAAAATTAGTAATTAGAAGTAATTTGATTACATGGCAACTGATTATTAACCCTTTATCTCTGAGCAATTGACCTGGATATAAATATTGGTACATTGAACTGAAGAACAGGAAAGGATTTCCTTATATGGCTTTATCCAAGTTTCTTTATTTTCAGGAAGATATTTCTTCTCATAGCTTTTGGATACATACGTGGATTAGTCTTTTCTAGATTCAGTTTACAAAGTTTTTAACTGGATATTTGGAGAGTAGGGTTTTATTAGCTTTTTACTGGCCAACAAAAGTGCAAAACTTTTTTTATGGGAGGAACATATATACAAAACTTTTTTTTTTTTTAACAGGAGGAAAATAAATTTCTCAAATCTCCTCCTGATTTGACTTGAATGTTTTTTTTCCCTGTAGTCCCTTGTTTTCAGTTAGAAGGTTAGTGTGACTGCTAAGAATTTACCGCCTGTTTTCAGCTTCCTTTGCATTCCTTCTATACGTGGATGAATAGGAAACACCAAACTGTAGTGACTGTGGCCCTGGTTCTGCAACAATATGTATATATATTTACTCAATTTAAAGCCTACGCTATGACATCATCCATCGTTATTGCACTGTGAGGCTTGCAATATTTGTTGTTTCTCTTAAAAGCTCACTTTGTGTATCATGCCATCAAGAGAAAATCTCAGCTTTGAGCTAAACAAACTTATCAATTTTTATCTTTCTAATAGGGGAGCAAAGTTTGAAAATATGACTTGAATATACCAAAAAGCTTTTAAAGACAGTAGGTAAAAGAGAAAGATAAATTTATTTAAAAATTATTATGTTTAAGAAAAGCCTTCTGTTTTGGGTTGAGGAGGACTGCTGAATCCTGGACATTCAGGAGACAGACAAAAGAGCTTTTAAGTGGAGGAAAACTGCTCAAAAATACTAGCAGGTAAAATTGTCCTGTGCATTGTTGATTTCAATGAAGCTGATGTTCTAAGTTGCTGATAAGAAAACATCTGGTTTCTGGTAATGACAGAATTAGTGCCCTGTACAATCTGTATGAACATCACGTATGCCCCTAAGAACAACTAGCACTCCTAGAGTATAGCAGCGATGGTATATACGTTATGTGTACTGGGGAATGAAACTGGTCAGAGGATACTGCCAGGATTCTCAGGGCTTTCGAACATTGACAACAGAAGTTCTTGATGAAGCGTGTAACTGGTAATAACAAGCAATAACTACCACTTGTTTTTTATACATTTGAATCCATATTTATTGAGCTGAGCAGAGCTGTTGTTACATTTTACCAGCTTTATGACTTTGCAGAAGAGATGAAGTAGAATGGAAAAAAGGCCTAACTTGACTCAGATACAGAAGATAAAGAGAACCAAAACATTAACAGTTCTGAATTTATTTTAACTGGTTGTTAGAGGAAAATGTATCAGGCCAGATCTGACATCCTGAGGGAGGTGAGGCTACTGCAGTGCCCCCACATCCAACAAGTAGTGAGTCTGAGAATGGCTCCCCAGTATGCACAAGCCCACAGAGCACCTGGATACACCACATACCTGTGTATATACATGGCCAGCCACTCAGACCACAGGCAGACACAGCACCAGTGCTTCATCCTGCTCCCCTCTGGCTGAGCAGAATATAGGTCCATTTGTGGAAATATACATATATAGGTATATATATGAGCAGTGTGGATGCCTCCAGTAGCAAGGCTCAGATGTTCTGTTTGCCCAGTAGATGCTCTTGGATTCCAGTCTCTCCAGTTGTGAGGACCTGGACATAGAAACTCCCGGGCTGAAGCCCCACTCCAGTGCACAGAATAACAGAATGGCTGTGATTGGAAGGAGCCTCCGAAGGCCATCTGGTCCAACCCCCTTGCTTGAGCAGGGCCACCTGGAGCCGGTAACCCAGGACCATGTCCAGACAGCTTCTGAATATCTGCAGGGATGGAGACTCCACAGCATCTCTGTACACAACCTGTGCCAGTGCTCGATCACCCTCAGAGTGAAAATTTTTTCCTGCTTTTCAGAGGGAACCTACTGTTTCAGTTTATACCTACTGCCTCCTGTCCTGTCTCTGTGCACCACTGAAATGGGCCTGGCTCTGTCCTCTTTACATCCTCTCTTCAGGTATTTATATACATTGATGAGATACCCCAGGAGCCTTTTCTTCTCCAGGCTGAACAGCCCCAGCTCTCTCAACCTTTCCTCAGATGAGAGGTGCTCCAGTCCCTTAATCATCTTTGTTGCCCTTCACTGGACTCTCTCCAATATGTCCATGTCTCTCTTGTACCAGGGAGCCCAGAACTGGACACAGTACTCCAAATGTGACCTCCTCAGTGTTGAGTAGAGGAGAAGAATCACCTCCCTTGACATGCTGGCAGCACTCCTCTTAATGCTGGATCCCAGTATGTACTGTTAGCCACCTTTGCTGCAAGGCTACATTCTTGGCTGATGTTCAGCTTGCTGCCCACCAGAACCAGGTCTCCTTCTGCCAAGCTGCTTTCCAAAATGTTCTTCCCTGCATACATAGTGTGTCTCACACGCCTACACAGTGACCTCCGTTAGTCTGAATGGTGATCCAGAGAGCTGCTCCCAGTGACTCTCATGCCTGGACACTGGGGCTGAGAATCTCCTGGGAGAGAGCAACCTTGGCCCTTTTTCCTGGAATACTCTGATGAAGAGAAATAAAAAGCCTGTTGACTGGTGACTGCATCTCTGAATATATGGGGTTTCTTGATACTGTAAACACCACCAAGCTTATTTGCAAAGCATGGCCCTTATAAAATGATGAGAACCATTAGAGATATTTCAGTATTAGCCCTGTCTCTTCTAACCAAAGTAATTTGTGAAGCTAAAGTTTTTAATTATTTTATTAGCAAACGTGAATTGCTATTATGTAGCATACTGGATTTATTTGGAAAATTGTTGGAAAATACCCCAGTAATGTAGGTACAGAAGTGTAGTGTTTTATAAAATAACATACAGAGGACTTTCACTCTTATGAATGCTTTTGAAAACGTGGCCCAATATGCTTGCAAGAAATTCTAAGCAGAAGGTCAAAAGGCCAAATCTTGAGGTCCCTACTCTGCTTTTATTTGGGCTTGACTCTTACTCCTGTGTGGATTTTGGCTGAACAAGTACTGTGTAAGACTTGCAATGCCAGGACTTAGCCCACAAAAATTATTAGCTCAGGTCACAGTCTAGGCTTTCTTATATAATTTACCCATCACTTACTTACGTTATGAAAGTACAGAGGTGATAAAGAAGTCATCTCTCAGGTCATATAGCAGTTCAAACTGCTGTGTCTCTGATTAAGCATCGTAGACAAAAGGGGATAATAAGATCCAGGGGAAGATGAGAAGAGTAGAAGTAAAAAGCTTGCACAGCTATTGGAAAGAAGACTTACATTATTTTGCTACAGACTCAATGGGAGCATCTGATCCCCATTTCTTATGAAGTGTAGCTCTGACTGCCCCAAAATTGCTTTAAACATGAAAAAGATGAGACCACTGTGTTTAATAATGCTGTTAACAGTGCATCTGAAGATTTGTTCCTTCACTGTACCGCACATAAATACTGCTTGGTCTTCATCTGTGCAAAATGTAGAGGTAAACTTTAATTGAGGGCTTTTCTTTGGGGATCATGTGCATTCAGGGGGAACAAAACTCCTATTATCAACCTAGAAATATAACAAGTTTGAGAGCGTTGTCACATAGAGATACTGAAACGTTAATTCATGCTTCTGTGACATCTTGTCTGGATTACTGTAATTCCCCGCTTGCAGGTCTTACTCAGCCCTCCTTTCACAAAACAAGAACCACTGAGATTTTAAGCATGCACAATAGCTGGTCATCATGTGTCTCTGTACTGAGATCTCAGTGCTGCCTGCCATTAGGTACTGGATCGATTTGAAGATCCTGGTGATGTGTTTTAAAACACCACATGTATCCAAATGAGTTTTTGGTTCCCTATTGTCCAGGCCCAATTTTACTCAAGTGTAAAAGTGTTGGGCTTTCATTTATTCAGAGTGAGAATTACAAATCACTGTGTCCCATAGCTTCTTCATGCAGCTATGGAATGCACTTTCCTGGAACAGATTTGGAGTGTCAGTCTTGTCATTGACTTGAGGTCAAGACTGTGGTAGGTTGCTTAACTTTTCTTTCTGTCACCAGCACCTCTGTTTGTGTCAGGATATACTTAATAGAACATTCTAAGGCTTCCTTTTTTCTAAACTGTTTCAGAGTTGCAGCATCCCTGTACTTTACAAGAGGGCTTTACAAATGGCAGCAATAGCATTGGGATTTCTGATTTTTTAAGAGTCATGAGAAGATTTTTATACAAAGAAATTTAACAGGATAACGTGTTTTTAACACAGATGTTGCTGCTCTCTGTCAAAAGGATATGCCTCCCTTACGTACACTTTTTGTATATCACAAATAGGATAGGAAAGTTGTCTTTAGTTATGCAGTTGTGCTCTTTTTTCCTTCTATATTTTGGAATAGGATACAAACCAATTTTTTTATATTGATTGTGTACTTCACAGAAATGCCTACAGAATTTGCTGTGCAAACAAGACCTTTTTATCTAAAACAGCTTAAAAATAGTTTTGCTTTGAAAATTATTACACAGGTTTATTGGCTGCTATAGTTCCATCTTATTTGTCCCTATCCTACCCTCTTTTGACCATTATATGCTGCTCATGCTATGTATATATTTACATCTTTAGTACTGAGCCTACATTTTGAAACATCATGTTTCTCTCACTAAACGTGATTAATGGAAAATATCATCTGCACATTTAGGCTGCATTAAAAAAGGCATGATCAAAAGAAAAAGAAACAAAAAAGAAAAATGTCCTGTATACACACTGGCTTCCAGTTACTTGAATCCTATTTAGTATCTTACTTTTCATTGAAATGAATGAATATAGGCAGCTTGATACCTAAGTAACCTTATGGATTGGTCCCTAAATGCTGTATCATTCTGTCATCCTTGCTCACGGCCAGGATACTGTATATTACTTTTCTGTTATTTTCTAGCATTTAACTTTCAATATAGGTATTCTATTACATGCATATGGAATGCTCATTTCAAAGCCAGGGTGATACATACCCTTTTTATTTAGTCCACTCTCTAGTTTCTTCTTGTCAGTTGCAGTTTTGATAATTGTGACAATATAAAAAAGTCATCCTCCAGCATAGTGTATATGATCTACAATAGGTGAAGAAAGGCCAGAGTATTAAACTTTTTCACAAGTTCAATATACTGTTATTAGCAGACCTGCTGAAGTTTGCAGCTTCCAAGTCTAAAGCGCTTGGTTTCTCAGTTAAGAAACAAGTATGTCTTAAAAGGCTAGGCCATACGTTATGTCCCCAAAAACCAACAAGCTTATACATCTGTGGAAGTTTTTTTTGATAAAAAAACCTTATCACCATTATAGACGTAAAGATTTCCTGTATCATGTCACGTTCATGGATTCTTGTGCTTTACATCTCCAGTGCTACTAAGCAGGGTTAGACTTCACAAGGTGTTAGGTCTTGCTGTCATTTGGAGACATTTTACTGCTAATAGTCCTGTTGGATCTTAAGCAGTTCAGTGAAACTTTCTTTTCCACAGAAAGTATAATGTCTTTCTTTACTGATATTCTTGTTTGACCCTGAATGTAAGGGAGGATGTATCATCTTCCTTGCTGTCTCTGTTCATTTCTGCACTGCCTATAGACACATTCAGAGTTTCTCCACCAGCAGTTAAATTTTCCTTTCTGTGTTTGCCTCTGTCTGCATTCAAGGCCAAATTCAGAAGTGGTGCATGTTACTTAGAACTATTCAGAAGGTCCCCTTAGACTCTGCCAGATCTATTTATACCACCTCTATCAGTGTATAACATAATCTGTAATTTACATACCAAGGAATTGCAAAAGGATTTCAATTTAAATAACAGAGACTCTTCTTTCATTTACACCTACTCATGAGTCCTTATTATGAAAGCTGTAGCAAGTTAGATTGACATTTGATGAACAAAGGGTAATTGTCTTCAACGGAAAAGAACAATAGTGTTCAGTAGTTTTCTGAAGCACATTTTCACTCTTATCATTGTCATTTTCATCTTCCTGGGTTTGGTGAATCCAGCGTTTCATCCAGTGAATTGATATTGATCCCTGACAGTCAGTATTTTGCAGCTGTGTGGAGGAAAAGAAAAAAAACCCCTCTTCTTATATCTTTTACTCTTGTGGCATTGCCTGAATATATTTCTGTCTGGTTGGTGTGTGGATTTTCAATGTGGTTTTGACTGTCTGTAGTTTAGTCCGTACCAGCTTTTCCTTCTTCTAGTCTGCTTTGCTTAGTGTAATGCTGTGGTGAATACAGAAATACCCCTGGTCAGGGAGATGCTGGGAGTCCAGGAGTTAAGGTGTGTGGACATTCAATGATCATCATGCTGAGCCAGCTTGTCAAAATCATGACCTGGATTTTTACTTTTTATTTTAAAGGTATGGTAAAACCTAGCTAAATTCCTAAGTCTTTGTGTGCTAAACATCTTTCATACTTCTTTCCCTTTCAGTTAAGACATAATTAAAATGTGATACAGTAGTTCAGAATAGCTGCGTTTCCTATGTTTTCTGTCAGCCAGTCCAAGCCATTCTAAGAGGCGAAGTATAAAGCAGTAGGTTTACAGCTGAACTGAGGGGGAGATAGGGGATGGGGAAGGGAAGGGGAAACTCAGATAATCTTATTTCCCCTCATCAACAACTCTGGAAATCAGTAGGAATGCTACATGCTGTGCATTCCTCACCTCCCAGACTAAGCATGTGTGTTTGAAGAGTTGTTTAAAGGGCAAGACCATCTGGCATTAGGTCCTGTAAATTAGAGAGGAAAGGATTTCCACTCATTCTGCTCTGCTTTGTGGACTTCTGTCCTTCTTGGTGTGTGTTATACCACATTGCCTCTGTAGATTAGGTGAGTTAGAAAAGTATTAGAGATTACAAATGTTGTCCTACTCAAATTGGATGTTAACTGGAGTGTTCTTCTGATGTTTGACTTAGCAATTTTCAGCTCTGCTCTGCTGACTCTGTTAGTGACCTGAGAACAGATTTGTGTTATGGCTGCTGAGAGTATTAAGGCTTCTCAGTAATGCAGGTAGGCTCTGACTAACCAAGACATTTCCTTTACATTTGCAGACTTTAGAGTGTCTGTAAAGAAAATAATTCTCAATAATCTTTATTTTTCTAGAATCCTTTGTGCAGCTTCAAACTCTCAGTTTTTCTCAGAAAAGTTAGAGTCTATTTTTGGTAGTTTATCTCTTTAAAACAAGTACTTTTTTTTTTTTGAGACAACCCTATCTTTATATCATATTGATATTTCATGGCAAAAAAGTTGCATCCTGGATTTGAATTGTATACTTTGACTTGTCTGCTAGCTGTCTGAGTTTGTAAATAGCTGTTTGAAATCTAAGAACCCTCTATTATGTAAAACTAACAATTAAAAATTCCTATGGAATACTGTACGAAGAGCCCTAATCATAACAACAAACATCTGTATTCTTTCCAAACTTAGTACTGGATGCTGAAGCAAAGGAGAAATCTCAAACATCTGTATTTCAGATGTTAAAACCAGTTGTGTTTCTTCAAGTTCAGGCAAGCTTGTGGTAGTAGTGAGGTTTATTCCCCACATGTCCTTGGCTGTAATTAACATGGTTTCTTACTGGGTAGATTGAATGGGCTAGCACTGCAGTGGCCATCTTGTTGCAGTAAACAATGTGTCTTCTGAGTTTATTAAATCTGTGGTTTCATATGGCACAGGAAGAAACTGAATGCCTGATTTGTCTTTCAGTCATGTTGAAATAAATTTATTGTGCAGAAATATGGTTTGAGTAGGACTTGAAACATATACTGTCTTTTTAAATCACTCTGAGCCCAGATTTGCATCCTGCTGGGTATCTTCTGCAGTACACTGAACAAACTTGCTGCCTGTTAGCTTCGAAGGGAGCTAAAAGCACTCATTACCATGCAGGATCAGGCCCTTTATGTTTAGAAATAAAAAAATATATATCTTACCTTCAAGGAATGCCTTACAAACTGAAAGGGATAAACTCACCGTGAAGCTACTTCTGTGCTGTGACTGTGTAAAAAAAAATCTACAGGGATAAAAAGAAAATGAAGTAAATACAGCAGTGCCCCACCACCTTTCAAAGGTAATATCAAATCATCCATAAAATTCTGTGAAAACAAATGTCCAACTAATCCACAAATGAAAGAGGTCAGATTATCTGTTTTAAAAAATAATGAATAGACTTGTTCTTATTTGGATGATAAGCATTAAATATTGTCTCCAATAATTAAGGGTTTGGGGTGTTGCTGTACTCTTGGAACTAAACCTTTTAAATAACTTCCCAGTTTCCAGAGCACTGAATCTTTGAAAAGTTAATTTTTGTTATCTCCAAATACAGGAAGCTTAGCACAACAATGGCAGTTCAAAGCCTCACAGGTAAAGAGCCTTCAAAGAGTAATTCGCAATACAAATTCATAAAAGTCAACAGTTTAGACTACTCAATTGCTTTTAAGATTTTCATCAAATGCATCTCGGCAGTTGAAACTTACCACTGATGCCTCCCAACTGAGTTAAAGTCAGAAAACACTGACAATGTTACCTTTCTTTTTCTGTGGTTTTTAGGCAGTGAGGGATACCAACTGAACTTTGCCTCAATTTACTTCGTATCTTATCTTTACAGATCCAACTGAAAGTAAGCGCACAAGCTAAATACTGTGTTTTGTACAAAAAATATTATATTTCACACTATTATTGAGGTTTTAAAATACTAACTAGCAGCAAGTGAATTGCTCAAATCAGAGTATATAAATGTTGGCTGCTCTGTGTAATTAAAATTCTTTTAAATACAGAGAGGTGCTCCCAAGGTTCTTTCCGATGTAATAAAGATACCTATTCTAAGATCAAGATTATTTTAGAAGACATTCAGCATTTTTGGGACATTCTAGGTTTTCATAAAAAGATGAACAAGCTCCTCATCAATGTGTCAGTAGTGTGATTTTTTCTGTAAACGGTAGTAGAAATTTTCCTTTAAATGCTACAAAATTGCAGCACAGTTTTACTGCTTCCTTGTGAGTTATCTTGGCAGAATCAGAAAGTAACTGTATTACCAGAGAAGTGAAATTAACTCTGTGACTGGGCTCCCTTCTCTATCTGTAGGGCAAGATTTTCAAAACAGAGGTTGGTGAATTGAGACATACTTTTAAAGATTTTTTTTTTCTTATTTTGAAAAGTTAAAAATATGATTGAAGTCTGATGCAATTCGTCATCCTTACAGTAGTGATGTGGTTGTCTCTTCCTGTGTTAAGAATTTTGTACTCTGTTTAAAAGTTTCTGTATCCAAATACATTTATATGTGTGTCCGTATTTGTTTATATGCATGTGTACATATGACTGAAGAAACTTGTAGCTGTGATCGTCTGGAATAAAAAGGTTCTGTATTAATTTAAGCCCTTCATTATTATTGTTTCAACATTCTCCAGTACTGCTGTTTCAAACAGATCCCAAAAACTCAGTAACTCATACAACAGTATAATCTGTTCCTGTGAGATACTTAGATTTGCTTAATAACTAGTAGATCTGTGCCTTAGAATATCAGTATAATAATATGTATTCATTATAATAGCAGCAGGGTGGTCATGAAATGAAGATAAGATGGCTTTTTTTAAATTTCTGATTACGAAAGAGTAAAAATGTCAGTCTTTATCCAAACCTTTGAACCCCTTGGTTATAGAAGACTGCGGTATGAGAAGAGGCTTCATGAGCTCTTATTTTCTTTCTCTTTCCATCAGAACAGTGCCCCCCCCCCCCCCCCCCCCCTTAAAATAATGCTTTTTATTATTATTATTCTGTAACTCCTTCTGGGCAAGTCAGAAGTATAACGATATAATTAAAGGACATTTTTTTCCTTTTGCTTAACAATCAGTCATGGGGTTCAGCTTGGGTTCAGACCCTCTTCTCTTTAGCCTTGAGGAGATAGAGGATTTTCTGTGTGACTTCATAATCCATAGCAAAAATTCTCAAACATATTCCCTCTGATGATGCAGAGGAGATCGTTTACATCTGGAACTTTCTTCCACTTGTAGAAATGACAATGCAGGTTTCTTTTCAGGTGTGACTCTTCCTAACACATTTCTAAATGGTTAGCACTCCATTGGAGAATTGGCTGGAAAAAGCTGATTTCCCCATTTGGTAAAAATAGGGAGTGTAATTACTGTTTTGTTGTTGTTATTGTTGGTTTTGTCTGGGGTTTTTTGGGGGGGAGGGGGTTGATAGAAAGAGCTCTTATTATTATGCTTCACTGCCCGCCCTGGCATCCGCTTTCCTGCTGTACAACTGAACCTTTCTCTTGCGGGCTCACTGCAATTCCTTTGTCAAGTGAACTCTGTAGCTGCTGATTCACCTCTAACAATACCCAGCCATATCCTGATGACTTTCATTGTTCAGCCATTTCATCATGGGATTTATACTAGAAATAAATGTAGCTCCTTGCGGTTATATCATTCAACCAATCTGCCAGTTAAAAACCAGTTTCTTTACTATTTGAACCTGAATAATTTACCAACCAGAAATCCAATCCTGCAAACACACTGAAGTGAGTCTTTGCTGCTTGTATAGTTGGCCCCATAAAACTCATCAGAGTATTTGCATTAGTGTGGACAAGGTGAGACCCAGAGCTGGCCAAGTAGTCATTAAAAGATAGAAATCATAATGAAATCACTTGAGGTTTGAGTGAGAGAAAGAAAGATTTAAAAAAATAAATAAATAAACATAAGATTTCAATTAGGATTTCATCCGTCAGGAGTGAAAAGAACAATGTGCTAGGATATACTAGGGATTTGCTCTCGGGGATTCATGCTGAACCTATATAACACTGTAGTAATGAAAAGCTGTATATCAGAACATGAACTGACTTCCTGTCAGTCACAACTTTTCCTCTAGCTATCAGTGCAAATAGGAGAGGAATTTGGACTTCATATATGCTGTATTAAAATTCTTATCAGGAGGTGTCTATGCAAAGTCAAAACCAATATTGTTTCAAGTTTCTTTCTTTTTCTTTTTCTTTTTTTTTTCCTTTCTTTCCCCCCCAGCTGCACTTTTACTTGCAGTATACAGCCAGCATATACTCAGTTTAACTTGGCCTCTGGCTTTATTAGCCTGCTTAAGAACCAGTTTTTAACTCTAAAAATGAACTCTAAAATGAAAAATTTACTCTAAAGTGAAAAAAACTCTAAAATGAAAAGTGTACGTAGCAGAAATTTTCGGAATCAACTGAATCCTTCAGTGCTTGATGGAATTTTCTTGGAAAACAGGTGATATTTCACTGGGCCCTCCTCTGAATCATTGGGTACACAGATACTTTCACAGATATGCCCCTTTCTGAAGCTGGTATTCAAAACTGACTCGGAACAAACGTACCACTGAAAGGCAGAGGGAAAACAACCCAATTGCACTGTAGTGGGGAGGGCAGTGAGGTATAGTGAGCTACCCTGAATTCAGATAGAAACTAAGAAAAGTTTGGATTAAGTGCAGGAGAGGAAAAGCAAAACCCAAACCCCTTCTTTATGTAATTTCTCTGCAGCCTGGCTTGCTTTTGCTATCAATGGTGAAAATGTTCTCTTCCCTAAGGTGATTACTTAGGAGAAACCTATCTTTATTATTCTACGCAATTAACTCTAAACACGCCTGGGCTCTTTTACTCCGTTTCTGAGATTCACATGTCTGAGACAATAGCTCCTTTTATCCTGAGTACTTCTTCCCTTCCCATTTCCTCAAAACCTGTTCCCACACTACCTCTGCCTCCACTCCAGCTACCTGCCTCTCTGTTTCTCTGGAGCACTGACTAGCCAGGAAAGGGGGAAGGGGAGACAATTATACCCTCTTTAGTCACAACTACAAAATAAGCTCCATCTACATAAAATGATGCTCTCAGCAGACTGTATGGGTATTTAAAATATTATAGCACATAAATTCTCTGTACTCCTTGGTTTACCTCTTACTGGCTTCATCCAGTGAAGCTGGATTCAGATTCTGCTCTCAAATTGCTGTAAACTGCTCTGATAGGAAGTTTGAAACTTATGTTACAGCTCAGAATAAATACTAATTAGAAAATGTTATTGAATTGCTTTGGGAAGTGATTGTGCAATCAGTTCAGAAGCTCCAGTTCAGCCACTACAATACTGCTTATTCTATGTATTTAACAGTGTTCTGCTTCTCCCATTCTTTTTGTGTATTGCTTATTGTTATCTTGATGTTTCCATTGACAGACCCTTCATAAATACAGTTGATGATGTTTCATATTACAAGGGTACTTATACAGACATGATTTGTGTCACTTTTTGCCCACTTCATGTGTTCAAGTTTTCTTTTATAGCAATAAGGCCTCAAAACACTCAAGGCCATTTTACTGAGAATTGTTTCAGTACCTTTCACCACAGAATCAACTGTACAGGATAGTATCTGTGTGTGCAAGCCCACCTGTAAAGGAAAATTGTGAAAATGAAACAGATAAGGAAAAGAGGAATGTGGTTTCTTGGTATCAGCTGAGTATCTTGGAAAATGCTGGCAGGACTTGAAAGTAACTTTATTCATGTAAAATTATCAGAGGGTAAGAAATATATAATGAAAAAAGACTTTGTCAGTGAGGTTAGATGAATGAAATAGGATTTCAAAATCGTTTTAAATGAAAAAGTAGAAAATAAAATGTGTAAAAGATGCAGAATTCAGAATGGTGTTTTGCTTTCCCATGTACTTGAAATAATGTTTGGAGCCAGGCCCATGGCATTAGTTATAACTTGAGATACCATTACAGTTGATGATGTCTTTTCATTACAAGGCTTAGATTTCCAAACTTTCATTAGAAAACCCCAGGTACAGCTTGTGTGTTTAATGCACACTATTTTATATTTTTAAATACATATATATGAATATATGAATATGTAGGTGTATACCACACATATATATATGCTATTTTTCTTGAAAAGTATGCATATTTTTCAGATACCACAGCTTTGTTGCTATTCTAGATAGTTTCACTAAACAACGCATTTGGAGATACTCAGCATTCTTGTCCTTGAGAGCCAAATGTCTTGCCTGTTCTAGTCAAGTGCATACTTCTAACCCTGACAAGGTCAGGGACACTGTCAGAAGCAGAGATCCAAAACAAGGAATACAAGATTAACAACAGACAGTTTTAAATGATAGGAGATTAATTTCTTTAGCCTGAATAACATTGTCACTTGCAATTAATTTTAACTCTGAGCTCAGAAGAATATGTAACATACTTTGAAAATGAAAAACTGAATCAAGCAGCGAGTAGGTGCTATTTCTACCTTTATATTATATTACTACATTATATTATTATATTAAATTCTGAGTTTTCTAAATACTATACATGTCATGGAAGCTAGATGGATTAGGATGCTAGAGGGATCTCTTATATGTGTACTTTAGTATCACTGTTCCTTATTACTTTGCTTTCGCCATCATAAATAGTTTGCTTTGGTACCTATTATGTTAATAACATAGAAAAATTACTACGTGTGGTTCTTCAGCACTCAGTTTTTTCTTAGCTTCGTTTTTTGAGTCCTTTGATTGGGGGGGATTTTCCTTACTATTTGTTACTAATACAAGGAGCATGCTATCTTTTTCCTTAATTCCTCCTTTTAGTCATTTCTGCCTTCCTCAGCGGTTGTTCTCATTGAAGAATCTTCTCAATTGCCAATTTCTTGAAGACCAAATACTATTAAAACAGACATTTTTATGTTTTCAGATGAACAGCAATCCTTGGGTGTATCTGGCTCTTCTATATTCACATATATCCTTCAGAATAGTCTCCATCTATTGCATTAAGGGCAGGTGGACACGTTTTTCTCTTTTGCCACCTGGTAAGCAAAGGTTAGAGTTCAACTTGTCCCAAATCAGCTTATCCTTCTATGGGGTAGTCAAAGCCCACTTACAAACACTCTGCCGCAGTTTTACATTTTTGCCTCCCACCAGCATTCAAACCTGGGTGAATGTCTTTCTCTGTCAAAGCAGCAGTGGGAGGTGAAAATGAAAGTCCTTTTTTTCTTTCCCTGAGAAATTGGACTGTAAAAAGCTGTCAGTTTAAAAATGACATAGTGGCACAGCATTTCTATAAGGTGGCTCCTTTCATTTTTGACTCCTGCTGTCTCTCTGACAGTTGAAGTTGCAGCAGGAGGTAAAAACTAAAATGAGCACTGCTGGCATTTGCCCTCAAGCACAAAATTAATAATGGAAGAAACAGGACGACATCCAAAACCACCTCGTATCAGATGTCAGCCAATGAGGTTTCAACACTTCCATAATAAGGTGACCAGAACGATGCCCATTATTCCAAATATGATCTTATTCTCTGTTACTTGCCTAGTGCTGGATCTATTTTCTCCATTTTATATTTGATTCCCTGCTTTGTGGATTATAGAATATTTTAAATCCTATTAAGCTGTATGCTATGACTTTATAAGTTTTCCCCCTCTGCACCCTAGATCTGGTCAAAATTTTATGGATGTTGTCTTTTCTCAAGCTTTATAGCTCTCAACCTTTCTACATGAAGGTTTCAGTCCCGAGTTGCTGTTTGAAATATCCTACTATGTCTTATATGTACATATGAACAAAACTCAGAACCTATTAAATTGGTAGCTTTTAGAGTAAACAGCCACAGGATCAAAAAGCTGAGAGGGTTTTTATTCTTGTAAACTCAAGAGCTGAACATTTCCTGCTATCATTAAGAAAAAAACCTAGTCATTATTAAGTGGCTGAGAGAAGGAAGAAGACTCAAAATCATTCAAGCATGATATGGGCCTGTCTTCTTTCTTAAAAGACTCAGTGGTATGTACAAATCTTACCAAAATTAACATAAGTAGGCACAGTCTGTTAGAAATGGGGTACAAGTGTAATTCCTTCTGAGATAATTCAGTCATTTTCTGATTTTATCAGTGTTTTGGTGGTATTTACTATTTCAATTTTGACTATTCAGGAGAGCTAATATTCAGGGTTGCAACTTACTGGGATATGACATTCTTACACCACACAAAGTCATGCCATGTCGTTCAGTTATTCTGCAGAGCTTAGCTTTGAGGGTAACTTGTGGTTGCAGCATGCCTAACTTTTCTTAACATAAATTATTCACACTTTTCTGTATTATATACCTTTCCTGCTACCTTTTCACTTCCAGCTTTGCTGCTGCTTTTATTGGCATACACTTTTGTTTTGCTGAGATGAAGAAAGGGGGCAAATTTTCAGCAAACCAGTGATATGGATAATTCTCAAGTGCTGACAAATACACAAAATAAACACATTGTAAAGAAAGCATTTTATTTTTTCATGTGCTGTTGCTTTCAAGCATTAAACCAGTCATCTAGCCCGCAACTTAAAACAGCTTTCATCTATTATTCGAGAATAAGAATGACTCAGATGCTTCAGCTGAACCCATTGATCTCATTGATTTCAACATCCGTTAATGACAAAGAGAAGCTGGACTAGATAAACACTTCTAGTTTGTTACAATTACCTTTAGTCGTTCCTTCTTCAATTTCTAAAAATATTTTATTGTACATTTTAACCTCTTGTGCAATTTAACTTTCATTCTTGTTTTCTGTTTTTTGGGTTTTTTTGTTTTTTTTTTTTTTCCTGGAGACTTGTTTGTAAACTTAATTTAATTCCATAATCCTTCTTTAATCTGTTTTTTGATTCTCAGTTACTTTTTGTGTTTGCTTGCTCATCAGTCTAGTTTTCTCTAAAAGTTCATTCATTGTGGGAAGAGCCACAGAGTAGTTTGGCATATATTAATTATTTTGCATTCTCAATTTCCCCCCTATACCCTTCCACTCTATTGCTCTATCCCATCCACTTCCCCCTGTGTTTTCTGTGTCCCTCCAAGATTTATTCTGATTAGTTGTAGTCTCTTTATGTCCACCTATATGTGTCCACCATCTTACTTACAAACATAAATTGTATATGATTACTGTTGTCTAGCTACTCCTCCACCTTCGCTGTACATTCCTAAGTATGTCTCTGCTTTTTCAAAGCCATGCATTACTCCCTTCCCAATTTCCTCTTTCACGTTTTGTGTGCATTCTATTACTCTTTCAGTATTTTATCCCAGTTTGTTTTCCCTGATTTTTCCTTCTGCTTAATGTTCTCTACTTCATGGTTTGGGTAGCTAATTGAAATCTACATTGCCTGTAGGTGTGTTCCCTTTTAACAACCCTTTTACATGTATTTTATACTGTCATATCTTGTTGTCTATTAATATTTAGCTTCCTTTTGTAACACTGAATTTCAGGCCATGATTTTGCACACAGATATACTCTTTTTCTCCCTTAAATGCTTTGTAACATCACTCACTTGTATTACTCATGTTAGATCTCAATTTGCTTCCATCAGTGGGAGGAGAGTAGACTATGATCTTAGATCAAATTCTTCTGGCTTTGTTCATAGAGAATTTCGTTCATCTTGATAATGAACTTAAGTAAAGTAAACAGGATTTAGTTCTCTGTCATTGTGTACAATTGTTCTCTGTTTTATTTCCTTTCATGTAAACTGCTCATTAACCTCACGCTATGTTTGTCTTTTGTCAAATTTTGAACTAACCCACTGAATATTCCCTTTTCATGCACACATCCATAGTCCTAACCTCAGAGACTTTCTTGTACACAGATCTTAAAATATCCCTTCTCTGGACTTCTTATTCCAATCTAGGGGTTTGTTTTATCTGTAGAAGTCGGAGATGTTTCCAGAGCTTTTGCTGTCAGTTTTCATAGCGTTTGTAGAAATATTTTATCAGTGTGTAATTTCCCTGAATTCAGTGTAAAAGAGACAGACTAGTTAGAGAAAATTTACTGTTTTCCCTTTGGATGTGACATCCCCCCCCCATTTTTTTTTTTTTTTCCTTAACTACTACAGTATTCATGTGTACAGGGCTCTATTGTCTTCTTTACTGTTTTTATTTATGTTAGCATTACTTTATATAGTATAGTAAGCATATGGATGCAATAAGGGGGGATTATCCCAGATAAACTAAGATGGGTGATAACACAGCTGAGTCTTCTTAGACCATGTATTGTCAAGACTCTGCTGATAAGAAATCTACTTTTTTTCCTTGTTCTGCAGGATTGGCTTCCAGCACAAATATTTTTTATTTTTCACTGTATGGCATAGGACAGGAAAAGAATTTGGTGCTAAGGGAGCTGTGAGTTGAACTCCTCTCTGTGGTTCAAAGTCTGTGATTTCATGAACACCATCTGCATCATCTCCCAGCCGGTATGTTGCTGGTAGATACAACAGTTCCTCGTGGACAAAAGACTTGACAAGATGGTGTTCCTCTCTCCTCATTGCGGTGCTCTGAATGGCACAGAATGCTGCTCTCCACTGGGAACCTGCGGGTCTCTTCAAACTGCAGAGCTCCCTGACCTGCGTAATCCTGCTCATCAGGCTCCTGCTGGATGAGATACTCAGAGATGCTTAGTTCATAGGTCTGGTAAGTGCAGAACATCTGTGGAAGGAACTGGCTCTCTTCCCCTTGGAAATATGAGTGTTTCCCTGACAACTCTGCAGAGGTACAGACACTGTGAAATCAGCTGGTTGCTTATTTCTCTGAAAAAACAGCTCAAATCCTACAAGTTATGCTTCTGAGTCTGACACCCCAGTGCCCAGTTTACAGGAGAAGAAACAGAACCAATGCCCACCAACAGTGAAATATACTGATTCAATTTAATTGGATTTTAATGCCTGCCCAGCATTACCTTTCCCTATTGTACCTTATTTGCTTGCCTGTAACTCATGTACACACTTTAAAAATCCCTAATGTACAGTTACTCCTGCTCCCCTCAACAGGCATGAAACACACAAACATCAGGGCATCTGGTCCATATATAGTATATGACTGATTACCTGAGGTTTCTCCCAAGTGATTAATAACACTGGGGTCTGAAGTACCTGTCCAGCAATACTAAAAGAAATGCCTTTTTTTAATAAAAAAAATGCCATCCTCTGCCTCCCCTGAATATCTGAAAAATTGAAGTGCCTAGAATCATGAGGTATTTCTGAAAAATCCTGCACAATTACCACATTAGGTACACAAAATATACTGTAAATCCCAACTCTGTTTTTAATGAGGAACGGTAACATGGTAAGCATAAGCATATGTTAGTTGAGTAGACAATTGATGACAGCAGTTTCTCTTAAACAATTCCATTCACAGTAAAGGTTAAATGACTTGTAGATTTTAAATTTTTGTGTATATATGTATGTATTTTTAGATATTATTGTATTCTAAAAAAAATTATCATGTAGGAAGTCTTTGGGGAGAATGATGTATTGTGATACATCATAATAACTGATGCTCTGGCAGTTCCCCTTACATGAACAGACTGCCGTGCTTCTTGAACTATCTTGTTAAACTAATGAGCCTGACTATGTTAAAAGTTAGGTGTTAGTCTCATAATTCTGAATATATCAAAATACTGTTTAAATGTCTTTATTGCCAGTTGCTTTCAAAGTTACCATCACAAAACCCCAAATACATTAATGTTCTATAACCATTCCTCTGGTTTGAGATTATTGTTATTCCTGGTTGATAACATGTTTTTTCCCTGAGGGATATACTGAGATTAACACCAGTTGAGCATAATTAGTATCTGATAAGATTTAATAAGTTTGTGTGCTTTAATAGGGTACTGTATAGCATTAATTGTATTTGCAAGTGCAGATTTTATTGCATATGTCAAACGAATCTGGATAAATTTTCTGTAGTGGAAAATTATGGGAGGATAACAACATCTAAAATGAGCGTGGGTTTTTTTAACTAATAGATTGCTTTTTATTTAGGAAAGGGTGAAAGAGGAGATTTCAGATTAAAAAAAAAAAAGGACAAAGATATTTCTGAATTTAAAAAAATTAGTATTACATTTGTACTTACTGAATCAGTCACTGTGCAGACACAGGGCATCAGTGTGTTCACACTAAAGGAAGCATACCTTATGAAGTGTCTGTGACACCTCACCTTAAGAGAAACGTGCTTTCTTTTTTGGTAATTATAATACATGTATTCAGATGGCAACTCTTGTCCTTCCTAATGCTGCTAAAAGGGTATTTCAAAATAAACCTCACATTGAACTGAACAGCTGGAGTAACCCCATTCTTGAGGACTTTGTAAATGCACTTCTTTTTCCTATCTTGTAATGAATTGCCCTTTTTTTCAGCTGTGGCAAATGGAAGACAAAGAGTCTTGTTTCTTTGTAGTATATATAATTTCACCTCACAGACTTTTTTTTTTTTCTTTTCATTCTTTCTCTTTGAAGTCTGGAAGTCTTTTTATTTCCCCTTCAGGCTCTGCAATGCTAAAGTCCTTGGGGATAATTTAAGCACTCTGCCACTAGTTACAGTTTTAGCACCTTGTCACAAAAAAACAGGTTCTGCAGGCAAGATAGAGCTTACAAGAAGTACTTACCTGGTAAAATCACAAGCATTAGCTGTGGCAAAGCTCAGCCAGGCTGCCTTTCGTCTTGCTGTCAGAAGGTAGCATAGTCCAGTGCTCCGACACCTCCTGTGCTGGACAAGCTACCTGCCTCCACCTGAGAGACCAAAATATGCTTCAGGAGAGAGATGGGCATGGCAAGGAAAGTCTTCATGAAGGAGCTACATTTGACAGATTCTATAATATGTGTTAAAACAATATTATTTTAGCTGCCAGTCATAGTTACTGAGTGAAGGAACAAAGTGAAAAAGCATGAGTGTGATACAAGTGGAGAGAAAGGAGGTGTACCACAGTGGGGGCTGGCTGTCTCTCCATCCCCTTTCCTCCTTGAATTGCTGAAACTAGAGTATGGCCAGGACTTGGGAAAGATTCGTATCTTCTGACTTCCCATCCTCTGCCAGCAGCTGGAGAGAGCTGCAGCAATCTGGAAGCTTAACATATGGGAACTCTTTTGACTTAGTTTTCTGAGATGCATACTTTCAGATTCTGATATTTAGGGTTTAAACTCTGAATAAGCCTTTGAAGACACCCTGCTAGGTGTTGTGGCTGGTGATATGTCATGGTGCAGAACATAACCTCCAGCAGAGAGGCTGATTTCACGCAGCCAAGCCATGTCAATAGCAGCTGTGATGGAGCAGGCCGCTACGTACTTGGCAGCTGAGTTTGAGGTGGTGAGGACTAGGATGAAAAGAGACACAAAAGGGACCCTGCTTTGATTCTATCTGCGTCATGAAGAAATTGGAATGAGTCAGGAATGGCTTGGGGATGCCGGATCTGGTCCTTAGCAAGCTGGACAATCAATTACTGCCCAGAGCAGACTTTCATCCATTCTCCTCAGGTTTGGTAACTTAATTTCATTATCTCAAGAGGTCTTTCTCTCTTCTCATATGAAAAGTGTTTGTGGTATAGACACTAGAACTCTGCAGAGCCTTGATGTCAGTCAGAATAGATTGAGGTTGCTGTGCCAGGCTGTCATGGGCTATGTAAAGTGAACTTAAAAAGCAGGTCACCATAAGCAACTCAGCTGCTGGTAGGTAGATTCTCTGAGGCATATGTTGGAGAAGAGTCTACCTGTTGGTATCATGAATAGTGGAACTGAAAAAAGTTATTCCAAGAACAATGAACTAGGAATAACTTTTGTTTTGTTTTGTTTTTGTTAAATGTAGCATATGCCTTAGATCAGTGAGTTTCTGTCATTATGTAGGAGTTACTTTGCTGAAATTCTATGGCTTGTGCGATAAAGGAGGCTGATGTGACTAGATGTTGATAATAGTCCATTCTGACCTTAAAGCTTACACATTTAGGAAGCACCTTTTCCAATCTGAGAGATACAAGGCTATATTTTAAAAAAAGAATCTGCAAGGCTGTGTATGCCTTTCTGAAAGCATCTTGCCATTTTTCATTTTCTCTCTTTTACAAAGGCTGATTGTCATTCCATTATAATTTCTACTTTGTTACTTTTAATGTTAAGAGCCTGATTTTGGTATATTAGATACAGTCATCTATTATGTTTTATATATAGCTATATGCCTGTCAAACATTGAATATAACAGGCAAACGAGTAGAGAAAGTAAAGCAAAAATCATGTCCTTTCTTTTGCTATTCCTGTTAACACTGACGGATATTTTGGAGTCTGAGAAACCTAAAATAGACCTTCTTTACAGACTGTGCAACCCATCTTCTTTGCTTGATTCCCCCAAACCTTGTTTCAGTAGGCTTTCTTCCACTGATTCATTCCTCTTTGATCAGCTTCATATGGCATTTTATGATTGCCAGCTAAGTAATGTTGGGTTACACTGGGGTCCAAGAGAACTGTGAAGTGTTCACATAGGTCTTGCAAATGGGGTCAAAACAAAGGAAGAAAAGTAAAGCCTTGCTTCAGAGGAGAAAGGCAGTAAGACTGCCCCCCCTTCTGGGGATTAGTACCTAGCAGTCTATAAATTGGCTTGCATCAGCCAAGTACAGCACAAAATGTACTGCACAGAAGAGCAGCTATTATGTACAGTAGCCACTTTACTGATTGCAATCAATGTCACAAATTAGAGTGATTTCCTGGCTTGAGATGTGTCAGAGCTAAAGTCTGTGTCATGAGTCATGCTGTCTGGACATCCAGCTTCTAGGCACTCTGTCTTACCTTCAGCAATTTTTACTTTTTGTCTTTCATTTTTTGCAAATGGATCTGTGCTCACTTTTACTGTGTAAGTGTGGACTGCTCATAACTGCATCCAACTGGTATTCAATATTAAAAAGGAGCTCTCATCATTGCTTCTGTAGCTTATATTGAAATATATATATTTTTTTCTTCTAGAGCAGAATTTCTGTTCAGAAGTGGCAGATCTTTGTCAACATTATCCTGAAGTTTGAGCTGAAATTTTAATACTCCATTGTGCTTGCCTCTTGTTGCCTTATTCCTTTTCAAAATGCCTGATGATGGCTTTTCCATTCCAGTCAAATGTTGTCCTAATATTCATGTTGTCCTAATATTTATGCCATGCTCTGATTACCCCTTCTGTTGAATCCATTTGATTAAATCCAATCGTAAAAACAATGTTTTGCACACTGTTTCACTTAACAGTTTTTATATTTTGCCAGGTTGGACTTCAGTATTCACACAAGGACAAACACACGGCTTCTCTCTGCACTGAAGTAGTATGGTGTAATTAGAAATATTTGCTCTATACAGGGAGATTAGTGAGGAGCTGCTTTCTTGCACCTTACAGCATCTCACTGATTCAGTGGATTAAGAGCATCCACTTTAATGAAGAGTAGCTGGTACACAGTAAATTCATGCTTCAGCTTACCTGTTACTCAATAATTTGTGTAAGAGATCCCTGACATTTCTTAATAGGGAACAGTTAAGTAAATGGTGACTAAAACTTCATATCAACGGGCAACAGAGGGAAGTTAAGCACAATTATTTTTATGAATGAAAGGGTCAGCACTTCGGTGTTGGATTTACCTGTTACTGACTTAAATGGAGATTGGTGAGATAGGTAAATGACATAATTAATTTCCTAATAATTTAGGAATTATTAGGTGTGAGTCTGTCTGCACTGCAGAGTTAACTTGAGTGCTTTCTTGCCTTAGATTTTCTCCCAAAGCCACTTCTTCCACTTTTAAGGGTGATTACAGTAGATGGAGGTCTACTCTAGAGCTTTGATCTCATTTTCACTAGATCTCATCAAGGCGACTTGGAATAAGGATGCATAAATCATTCTCCTGATGACTCATTTTCCACTACTTTTCCATAATAATTAATATTTCCTGAAAATGGTGTGGTTTCCTCTGCAATTCACTGTGGAGGTTTCTAGAGTAGTCACCTCGTTACAAAGAAAAGAGCTATGGGGGACAGCCTAAAATATTTAGTGAGACATATGGGGGAGTGTTGTACTGATAGGAAAAGGTTATCTCCTTGGTATTATAGCAACAGAATCACAGAATTACAGAATCATCTATGTTGGAAAGGACCTTGAAGATCATCTAGTCCAAACATTAACCTAACACTGACCGTTCTCAAATACACCATATCCTTCAGCGCTATGTCAACGCGACTCTTAAACACCTCCAGGGATGGGGACTCCACCACTGCCCTGGGTAGCCCATTCCAACGCCTAACAACCCGTTCTGTAAAGAAATGCTTCCTAATATCCAGTCTAAACCTTCACTGGCACAACTGGAGGCCATTACCTCTTGTTCTATCGCTTGCCACTTGGTCAAAGAGACTCATCCCCAGTTCTCTGCAACCTCCTTTCAGGTAGTTGTAGAGGGCCATGAGGTCTCCCCTCAGCCTCCTCTTCTCCAGACTAAACAACCCCAGTTCCCTCAGCCGCTCCTCGTATGACATGTGCTCCAGACCCTGCACCAGCTTCGTTGCCCTTCTCTGGACACACTCGAGTAATTCAATGTCCTTTTTGTAGTGAGGGGCCCAAAACTCAACACAGTAATCGAGGTGCGGCCTCACCAGTGCCGAGTACAGGGGTAAGATCCCTTCCCTGTCCCTGCTGGCCACGCTATTTCTGATACAAGCCAGGATGCCATTGGCCTTCTTGGCCACCTGGGCACACTGCTGGCTCATGTTCAGCTGGCTGTCAATCAACACCCCCAGGTCCCTCTCTGACTGGCAGCTCTCCAGCCACTCCTCCCCAAGCCTGTAGCGCTGCTGGGGGTTGTTGTGGCCAAAGTGCAGTACCCGGCATTTGGCCTTATTGAAGCTCATACAGTTGGCCTTAGCCCATCGCTCCAGCCTGTCCAGATCTCTCTGCAGAGCCTCCCTACCCTCGAGCAGATCAACACTCCCACCCAACTTGGTGTCATCTGCAAACTTACTGAGGGTGCACTCGATCCCCTCGTCTAGATCATCAATAAAGATGTTAAACAGGAGTGGCCCCAAAACCGAGCCCTGGGGGACACCACTCATGACCAGCCGCCAATCAGGTTTAACTCCATTCACCACAACTCTCTGGGCCCGGCCATCCAGCCAGTTTTTTACCCAGTGTAGTGTATGCCCATGCAAGCCATGAGCAGCCAGTTTCGCCAGGAGAATGCTGTGGGAAACGGTGTCAAAGGCCTTACTAAAGTCAAGGTAAACAACATCCGCAGCCTTTCCCTCATCCAATAAGCTGGTCGCCCTGTCGTAGAAGGAGATCAGGTTTGTCAAGCAGTACCTGCCTTTCATAAACCCATGCTGACTGGGCCTGATCATCTGGTTGTCCCGCATGTGTTGTGTGATGGTACTCAGGATGAGCTGCTCCATCAGCTTCCCAGGCACCGAAGTCAAGTGGACAGGCCTGTAATTTCCCGGATCATCCTTCCAAAACATTTGCTCTGATGAAATACATCTTTTTAGTATGCAGTGGAAAGCTTCCCAGACTAGCTCCAGAGCTGCTAGTATATCTGTGCAATGGATGGCAGCACCTTCTCAAGATCCTAGCCAGGGTAGCAGATGTTTAGCTGGCTCCACTGCCATCCTCATGCAATGCTTTCACTTCTTGTTCTGAAAGTGGCTGGGCTGAGCGGAGAGATGGCTGGACACCCTCCCTGCTGCAGCAGAGTATGTGCTAAGCTGAGCTGAGCATTCATCCGTGGCTGCTGCTACCTGGTTACCTGCGCTAATTCTGCCACAAAGATATAAACATATAATCCCATTGGATGGGAATAGGATCTAGTCTCTTTACCTATCCATTGGACTGCATTGTACTGTCAGTTTTAATGACATTTTTACTCCCAGCCTTGTTATTGCTATTTGCAGAAGTTCATCACAGTTACAGGCCTCCATCTCCCTTAGTTGTTTTTTATCTTTCCAGTGGCACAAGTGCTACTGTCACAGATATTACAGGTACATTTAATTGAACTCTAAGAGGTAAAAAAATGATCCATTGATTAAGAATGTTGTATTCCATTTGCTAAGAGGAAATTGCAGCATCATAGGACTCAATTGTTTTGTCCAGAACTAGCTTCTTATGTTCTCTAACCTGTGAATAAAAAATCTAGAAATGTTTGACATGTAAGCCATTTTCCCCAATATAACTTGAATCAATACTACCAGCCTTCAATTGACTTCCCCAATGCCTACACTTTAACATGTAAGTGAGAAGAAAAATTAAAAAGCAATGCATACGACAGAGCCAGATCATTGCCCATCATCCAAAGGTTTGGAAAGGAACTCTTTATCTGTACAGCTGTGTCTGGCCACAGGAAAGCAGAATGATGACGCTGCACTTGCACTCCTATCTCTCTTGAGTTCTTGATTTCTGAAGGACTCTGTGGATCTGGGAATCTACTAATGAGTATGAAAGAGGAATAGACTTGGAGAATAACAGCATTATACTGTCCTCCATCAGAATGTTGCCATTTCCCATGCCAGATTAAAAGAGACAATTAACAGAACATGGCTCAGAGAACTTAAATGATGTCATGATGTGGATCAAAATCCATATTTGAACAGAAGGTTAGTAAATTCCCCTTAAAAAAGAAGACCATTTTACAGACTGTTAGAAACAGAGAAGGGCAGGAAAAGAGTGAGATGAGATACAGAATGCAGCCCCAAATTCAAACTGTAACAAGAAGTAAGTGAGGAGCATCTCCTTTTTTTCTGCCTTACAAGGTTTACAGCTGTCTTCATCACCAGTAAAGGCATGTCTAACTTACTGTCAACAGATAATAGCTAGCAACAGTGCAATTCTTTAGCCTTACATGAATATTTGTGTCACTCTTATCTGAATACAAGTATCCAGGGAGGGACATGCTTGTTCTAGAGTGGGTCTCAACAATTTCGAAACAGAAGCAAGATCTGAATTCCAGCCTGTGGCTTCATCAGATTGTTCCTGCCTCTTTGTCTCCTGATTATTAGGCAACAGAAAGTCATACTCAAAAATGAAGAAGTAAAATAAGAATATCACTGCCTTCAAATAGGTGCTTCTGAGCTTGCAGATAAGGCTGTAATTACATAGGAAAGTTTCCTTGGCATCTTCTGTCATCCTTTTTGTTAGATTAATTTATCAAGAACTGTAATCAAATATAATGAGAAGATACAATCAGTGTGGCTCCTAAGAGGTAGAGTTACCAGTCATCCACATAATTTCCAGCTTGAATGCTGTGTTAGGAAATCAGAGGCCAAACAGGGAAAAATATTTCAGTATTGGAGCAGTTGCCAAGAAGCAGAAAGGATTTAAACTAGGAGGATATGTGCCCCGATTCCAAGGGATGTCACATTTTATGCAAAAGGATGGGAAAGTATGGTGAAATGGGAAAACATTTCTAATTTACTTTCTGATGACAGATGAAAGCAAAGTTATATGATATAAGACTGTAAAGATAGCATGACTCTGCACCCCCAGTGGAGTTCGTAGACAGTTCTGTGCTTTAAAATCTGTAACTTGGGTCTGCCTATCTTATTTCTGACTGCAGCATGATAACTTTGATCTCTTTTGTATTACCATTTTAGTTTGCTTTCTCTTTTTGTTTCAGTCACCCTCCAGCATATTGTCTGACCTTTTTTCCCACATTGTGACACATACTGTCTGGTATTTAAATTATTGCTGAAGCATATTCTGGCATAAAATCTCCATTTATTAGTTTGGGCAGGCATATTCATTTCTATAAGAAGTCTCAGGAATCCAAGCCCCACTTTGATTTTGATCTTTGCCTCATTCCCTCTGCTTAATAGTTGTGTATCTATCTCTCTCTATGTTCTTTTTTCCCTGATCCATTTAGTGAATAAAGTGAGCATTCTCTTGTATCAGAGGAACATTTTTGACCTTTAAAAATGCAAAATTAGAAGAAAATAGGGAAATATGACATGTATATATAATAAAAAATACTGCAATGGGTTAGTGTATCTTTTATATCTCTATTAAGAAAATCCTGAACTGAGATCATGACTGGAAAGTTCACAAACACAGAATCAGCAGTGTGCATGGGGTTTTAAATACCTGCTTCAACTCTCTACCATGTGGTTGATTTAGACACATAATGGGATTTATTTAAAGGAGCACAATCAACTTGAAAATAACAGTGCTGTCTGAAAAATTATTACTGAGTGTAATTATAAGTAACACTAAGATTAATATAATTGAAAAAAGTTAATGAAAAAAATTCTACTTTTTTCATTGGTTTACTTTGTGCATTTGACAGCTCTCTGTAATAATTATAAATCCTACCTTATATACAGCACTTTTCATCAGTAGCTCACAGCAGCTTTACAAAAATATGGTCCATTTCCCTCTATGTATAGACAGTTTCTCTGTTTCCTCCACAGTCAGTCAGTTTCTTCCTGTCTTTCGTAAACATCAGCTCAGAATCAAGAAAAAATCCAAAACATTTTATGAAATGACAGATGTACTATTTAAAAAAGATCACTATCAGCTGGGATTAATTAGCCACATTACAAGGAAAAGGTTGAAAATACCTTTGAGATTGTAAAATTGGAACAAGAAGTTGATCATTTGTTATCTTAATAATTTAGAATTGTCTCAGATTTCTGATGTTCTTAAGATATTTTCTGAATTCCATTAAACTCATTTGGTGTTGTATTAGATATTCAAGAAGAGAACATTAAAATGTACTACCAAAATTATCATATGCATATTAGAAATGTATTGACTGGACATCCTTTATGCTCATAAAGACAAAGACACCTAGAAACAAAGGCTTTTCTTTCCTAGTCTCATGAAAACCAATGTTTTCTTTCTCCTTTATCTCCATATTTCCTAATTTAGAATCCTGAGTTCGTAATTGTTTGCTGCTATTGTGTTGAAAATCTTGCATTTCCAACTTGCAGTGAGAAAATGTCTTGACTCCTGAATGCGAAGTTTGTGAAGATTGTTGCCTTTGTGGAAGAATGTACATTAAATGCCTCTGAGCTGTTCAAGTGGTGCAATAAATATATGGAACAATGTTTGGTACCTTTTGCTTTTCAAAAGTCTTTAGATCTCATAACTGTACTCTCTTAAAAGCTTTGCCATACACTCAGCAGCATGTTCTGCTTTTTTGTTAGATTCATCTTTTTGGCCTACTTTTCAAACTATATTTTAACTGGAACTCAAACTCTTTTCCCTTTCCTTCTATTTGCTGAAGCTAGCAATCCCATGCTGAGTAAATAATCTATAGTCCATGATCTACTATCCTATCAGCCTTGTTATCCTGGCTCCAAACCCCAAAATGTTGGATATCTAGCTGGTAAGTATTCCCAGGAAGGCTTCCTAATGACCTTCCCCACTGGTTACTATCATCATTGCTTATACACAGATAGAACTACTTTGTAATACACTGACTATATTTGGAAAAATTAATTGGGAGTTCTTATGGTGTTTTTGTTAGGAAAAGTGACATTTTTGAAGTTAAGAAAAATATCCCAATTCACTGTCTTTCATTAGATATAACAAAACATTGCTAGAGAAAATATATTCCCAGATGTAATGGCACTTCATTCTCTTGCAATAAAAGCAGCTTGGGATCCAAATCAATCAGCAGATGAGATTATTGCAGTCATTTGGCTGCCCTGCCATTTAAAAAACATTTTTGACTGCATTTATAAAGCATTTAATATATGCTTAAGTGTAGTGCAAACATAGCATTACTTATCAAATTATAGAACATAATGAAAAAAAGGTTTATACATACATTAAATATCAAGAGGATGGAAATGACTCTCTACAATTGATAAAATGTTATTTCAGCTCAGCGGGGAAACCTACATATAAACGTTACACCTTAGTAATCTATTTTTGAAAAAATGTGAACTCTTGAAGGAAAGAACCTTTATCTGGACTAGATAGAAGAGCTTATAATTTGGCCACTAAGGGTTTAACAAAATGTCTTTCTTCAAGTAGAAGAATGGTGGTGCAGTTCTTCCAGTATTTTATGTTGTCTCTAGATAATGTAAAACCAACAAGACCCTTAATATACAGGAGGACATGAAGAAAACCAAATCATTCTGCATTGCTGACTGTCCAGGCATGAGGTACAGACAATGTCCTTCCATTTGTATGTCTGTGAAACTGAACTTCCCAAAATGAGTGCACACTTATGTCTAGACCAGCCATAAAGCTAAAATTAAGAGTGTCTTTAATGATGCACAGGATTTAGGTGTGGATTCTGGCTTTTATGAATAGCTCCTATTGAGCCTTTTGAAAATAAAAATTTCAGCTTCCTCTTGCCATGTATCAGGTTCCACTTTCCTTTTAGTCAAGAGACTAGAAAACACTAGAAAAGGTCTTTCCTACACAAGATGCCTAACTAATTACACTGAACTATACAGCTATGGCAACTGGTAGATTGATTTCACCTGAGAGTTACGAATTCCGTGTTTAAAGCTGCAAACTGTGATAGGTGAAAAACCTGAGGAAAGGTAAGCATCTTAGTATAATTTGCTGAAACGAGTCCCCAAAAGGGCTACTGTGGTACACTGAAAGGGGTTTCCTGAGTGCCAGAACCAAGGTTGAAGTAGCACATGAAGATGCAACCTGGCACACTCCATTTGCAATCCGGATGTGGGGTCCTGCAGCAGTGAGCTCTTTACACGTGCGCGATGTACGCCTCAGACCATGAACAGGTGCAAATCTAGTAGTTACAAAAATGCTATGTGGATGTATGTTTGTAGAATAATATCACTGCAAATTAGATGGCTGTCTTCCCCCCTTTGCACTGCCTTCCATAATGTGAGAACTCCTCGTTCTCACAGGGGAGAATGGCAAAAAAACCTGACCACACCAACATTCATCTGTCTCTGACTCTTTCAGACATGTATCATCTCTGGAAGCCTGAGAAAGGAGCAAGAACTGAGCCTCCAGTGAAACTGGGGAGACTGTCTTTGTGCAAAACAATTATGGTAAGAACTCATTAATCCCTTGTATACAGAAAAGCTGATCAGGATCTGACCATAACTTTGACCTCACCTGCAAGAAGTGCGGCACAGAGGACAATATATGAGAGTAAGCAATCAGCTAGGTCAGAGTAGACCTATAAACATAAACGTTATATTCAATAGGGAAATGTGTCCTTGTGAAATTCTATTTTTGTAATGCTGGACTGAAATGAGCTGCAATTATTTTGGCAGGATGTTCAGAGAAATCTTTTCAAAGAAATCATTTGCTGAATGTGATGAGATTTTTTTTTAAGAGAGCTTTTCAGATTTTTTTTTTTTTTTACATTGCTGAAAAGACACACTGAACAAATGAATAATTGGCAGAACATGGAATATGTAACATGCTGTGTGAGAACTGGATGCATTCAAATCATCAGTTGTCAGAAATTAGTTCCTATACCAGGGACCTTACAATTGAGAATGTAATGACATAAATCTAACCTAGTTAACTTGGGTTCTCTGACCTAAATGACGAGAGGTGGCACATTTTAAGTTGTGCAGTTGCTCATCTGAATTTTCATTTGTTCTGAAGTAAATGCTCTTAAGTAGCAGTCATGTACTGAGGTAAATATGATTTAGGAGGCTAGTCTCTGAGATTAGCATCTCTTAGACTCCTTGTGCTTAAGAATTCAAGGAACTCAGAATACTAACTTGCAGAAAATTACTAGCCTCTTCTGGAAAAAAATATATTAGCTAAGGAAAAGTAGCTACATACCCTTAAAATAATTACAAAAGTATAACCATGTTTAATGGAAGGTTTTCAGACAGTTCTTAAAAGAAATTGATCACACTCTTCTAAGAGCTACTGCAAAACTTAGTATTTAAAACTGAGAAAAATGATTACCAAGGTAAGTTCACTGATAAAACTGTTGGTGTCGCAGATGAGAACAAAACTCAGAGTGTGAAGGCTCCATTGCCTTGCAGTTGCCAAGCGAGCATAAAAGGCAGATGAAACGCCACAGCTCAGGCTAGTATCAATTCACAATCTCTTTGCACAGCATTTTGTCATTTTACTGGGTTAAAGGTATCAGAAAATCTGCATTTCTCTTTCTCTCAGAGTTTTCATTCTTTGTTTTTATTTCATGAAGGTTTTTATTTTCAGCCCTGAATGCAAAGCCCAGATAAGGACTTTCTTTCATTTTTTCTGGGATTGCTTTCATCTGACAAAATATTGGTTCCAATTTATGACTTCCTTGGCAAAGCACCATGCCATGACATTTTTGCCTTTCCAACATTCCACCTTCTAAATAAACGCTCTGTATCCTGATTCTCAAAAGAAGGGATAAGACTTTAATGTTATCTTTATATGTCTGAAGTGGACAGCATGAGAAGATCCCAAACTTGGACAAACACATATTTGGAAAATAGAACTGTGAGCAATTTTTTTACCTCAAATATGCTGCCAAATAGAAGAAAAAACAATTTTTCATCTCTGAGCAATAAGTAGATTATCTACTTGTTTTCACTGCTTTTTAGAGATATTTAGATAATCTGAGGCTTGGTATTAATATGCACTTTTCAGTTCTGCCCTATACTCAAGCTTGCAAAGCCTTTCATAAAGTTTAATTATTATATAATGTGTAAGATAGACTTCTACTATTGATGATATCACGATTACCATTAATATTGACTTGAATTTTCAAAGCATCTTGAAATAATAGTTCTGTGCCAGATTGTCATTGCATTTAGGTAAAAATAAAAATAAATTTATATTTGAAAGAACTATAACTATTCATTTGATGATATTCATTTCAAAACTATAAAAGCCTGATGTAAAAAAAAAAAAAAAAAAATTACATTAGTGTTTCCTGACATTCACTAACAATTCCAAATGTGAGACTACAACTTAATGATATATTTCAGTAAGATAATTTTGATCCCCAAAAAAGGAAATAAGAATTTAGCCTCTTATCCCAAAGTACTGTTCTTTCACATTCACCACTTAGCATTTAAGTTTCTAGCTTCAGGGTCACTCATTTAAAAAAAAGGTTTTTATAGCCTACTTTCTGGTAGGCAAACTTTTAAATTTGAAAGAGATGACTAGGAGCAGCAGTATAGCAGTATACACATATACTATAGTGTGTATATATATACACACACATATACTATAGTATATAATATATACAATATACTATACAACTTCCTCCTTTATTTTCTCGCTTTCTAGAGTGTAAATTCCTCCAAGATTTTCCTTTCTCTTACTGTTCAGAAAGTAATGGATTTATGAACAGTATGTGTTTAGGAACAGTATGTGGTTTATATGCAAAGTGGGAAGTGGGGGTTGCAAAACTGTATTAATTTAAGAAATAGTAGTTAGTTTAATAAAGAATTTTCATCTGTTTTGTGGTGTCTGTCAGAGAGACAAGCAGACCTGGATGTAATGTGTATGAAACAAAGTTCTGTGGGAGTTCTGCTGGCATCAGTGTAAGTTGTCAATGTTCTCAGAGTTAAGAAAAACAAATCAGTATAATAAATCAAAAAACAGAGGTTGGTGAATGATGACAGTGACTAATGTGAGGATATTTTGATTAATAGAATCTCAGACTATGTACACATGCTCTTACACACACTCATGCACTTTTCTGGCATGAGAAATGCTTTCCCATCTTTGCTATCAGCCTGAACCATTGTGCATATGTTATACAGTCATCTATTTTTATGCTCTCAACTATGGAGTTCATGAACATTATGAATATGGGTAATAAAGTGAGGACTCCTTGTTTTAAGGTAAGAGTTGATGAGGTGTTTTAGCTGTTCCTGATTGCATCCATCATGCAGATGAAGCTGTCCATTATAGATGCATATGATCAAATCTTACAGTCAGAAATCTAAACTGTTTGAATATGTAGAAGGTAGACAACTGTTTTTACAAAGATTTTTTTTTAACAGCTGGGATTTGTAGCAAATATGATGGCCAGTATATGATCAGATAATTTAGTACTTTTAGTGACTAGTGAGATTCATTGAAGTTAGTTTTAAGTTAAACAGTTAAAGAAGATACTATATTTTTTGCAAGGAAGATGACTGTAAGGAACAATGAAATGCCAATTGCTTTCAACAAAAGGCGGTCAGTCTACTTTTGAGATATGTAGAGTCTGTGAGTGATAATAAGAATACTGGCATTGTTCACACATAAAAAGTAGAAGATAAATGTCCCTACTGAAAATCCTCCATTTACTTGTTTACAATAATATCTTTTCAAGTATTACTCTATTCTCTCTTTACAGAAAAACAGATTTAAGATTCACGTACAACAATTGGGTTCTGATACTGTTTTTACTTTAGTTCTATACTTTCATAGTTTAGGTATTTGTAGCAGACTTATTCCAATTTATGTTGGTGTGACTGGAGAATCAAGTCCATTACACTTAATTTCACTACTCATTTCATAAGTGACAAGAGTAATTCCTCGGGGGTCGGTATTGGGGCAGGAGCTGTTTAACATCTTTGTTGGTGACATGGACAGTGAGATTGAGTGCACCCTCTGCAAGTTTGCTGACAACACCAAGCTGTGTGGTGCAGTCAACACACTGGAGGGAAGGGATGCCATCCGGAGGGACCTTGACAGGCTTGAGAGGTGGGACTGTGCAAACCTCATGAAGTTCAACAAGGTCAAGTGCAAGGTCCTGCACATGGGTCGGGGCAATCCCATGCACAGATACAGACTTGGTGATGAGTGGATTGAGAGCAGCCCTACAGAGAAGGACTTTGGGGTGTTGGTTGATGAGAAGCTCAGCATGACCTGGTGATGTGTGCTCGCAGCCAAGAAAGCCAACCACATCCTGGACTGCATCAAAAGAAGTGTGACCAGCAGGTCAAGGGAGGTGATTCTCCCCCTCTACTCTGCTCTCGTGAGACCCCACCTGGAGTACTGTGTTCAGCCCCCAACATAAGGACATAGACCTGTTGGAGCGAGTCCAGAGGAAGGCCATGAAAATGATCAAGGGGCCAGAGCACCTTTCCTGTGAAGACAGAGAGAGTTGGGGTTGTTCAACCTAGAGAAGAAAAGGATCTGGGGAGACCTTAAAGCACCTGTCCAGTACCTAAAGGGGGCCTACAAGAAATCTGGAGAGGGATTTTTAAAAGGGCATGTAGTAATAGGACAAGGGGTAATGGCTTTAAACTGAAAGAGGTAGATTTAGATTAGATGTAAGGAAGAAATTCATCACTATGAGGGTGGAGAGACACTGGAACAGGTTGCCCAGAGAAGTTGTGAATGCCCCTTCCATGGGAGTGTTCAAGGCCAGGTTGGATGAGGCTTTGAGCAACCTGGTCCAGTGGAAGGTGTCCCTGTCCACAGCCCTTCCACCTCAAACTGTTCTATGATTCTATGATTCTGAGCTTCAGGAAAACAGCTTAAGCAGAGTAGGGAGATAATCCCTTACATTTTCTGGATGAGATGGGAAGATGACTTGAAAGGTTCTCCATTTCATCAAAATGGTTTCTCAGAATCTCTTAAGACTTTGAAACCCTACCTCTGTGTAGCTATTTCTGGACTGCTTTAGATGTAACCCAGAGGTATTGGTAAAATCCAGTTCAGAAGACCTGCATGCTTGGGATGTGATAAGTTTTTCCTTCTCACGAACTTTAAAGCACTATCACTTGATTGGTATGAAAAGGATGATAAAACTTGACTCAGCTGGATGATACGCTGTTCCCAGTGCATCCCACACAATGTAATCAACAGCATATAGAGTCACATGTGAGTTCAGACGAACAGTCACTCAGGTCTTCGCAGACAAACCAATTCTCAAGCAAATCCACAATGGACACGTAAATTATGGAAATATTTGAGAGGAAGGGAAACAGTGAGTAGGGGCATAAGATGGACAGTCTGGCTTATTTTTATGTAACTGATCTAGAGGGCTATTCTCTGAACTGTGGAGATAATTGATGAAAGCAGATTTAGTAGTGGGGAGAAGAATAGAAAGGAAGGCTGAAAGACCTCTGATGCCCTCTATTTGGGAATGAACAATACCATTTCTTCTGTCTTTCCCTACTCTTTTTTGTTCATTTGACTGAAACAGCTAGGAAGGTCAATGTAGCTTGACTACTTACCTTCCATGTTTTGATATAAAGCTGTAGTTTGGCAGTATGGCCATAATTCATTAAATGAACAAAATTGGTTGGTGGTGCCTGACTATTCATGCTTCTGAGCTCCTCCATTTTCAGTTGAACTGGTCTCATGTCTAATATAAAGCTTTTTTTCTCAGAAGGCACAATGGGTTTTCTTCAGAGAAAGTGTGAATTCATGGTTTACCTCATAGGTAGAAAAGAGTGGTGTGATTTACTTTGATCATAAATTTAGGATCATCTCAGAAGAAAAGCTCATACTTTGTTGTATGTTAGGAGAAGTTACACAGACGTTCCAGGTGTGATCATTAATCTGTTGGGTGAGAAATATTTAATAAATCTTTCCAACATGGACTGGTTTTGTTTTCTATTTATCTTCTTGAGCTGCATAAGTTGAAATTCCTGTCATGCCATAGTTTTGCTGTCATGGCATAGCTCCACTAACAACCTGGTGGTTCCTTCTGAGCTTCTTGCTTTCTCAGTATTTATTATGAAATTAATATTTTTTTCTCTGTAAGTAGGTGTGAGGCTGCAAGTTATGGAGACTGCAGCCTCCTCATGAGGACATGTTGGATTCCTGTTGGCATGTGGGAGAACCAGGCAAGTACAATGTCAGTGCATTTAAATACGGATGGTTTGTGGTAGTTCATTAGCAATATCTGTTAGTGTAAAAATAACTGGGATTCTGTGCATTTCCTTTCCATGGAGATTAGACTCACCCTAATGTACAGCTACAGCTCACTAGATCTTGTTGTGTTCATAGCTCCCATTCATACACAGGCTGTTAACTTAATTCACACCAGTTTGCATGACAATGATATGCAGTCCTGTGTAGTCAGGGCGTGTAGGTCATGAGAGCTGTGCTGACTCTTAAGGTACAGGCTGCTCATACTCCTTACTCCTATATCAGAAGGAAAAACTCCCTGCTGTAGTCAAGGTACCTTTAGAAATATATTTTGTGGAAATCACATTTGCTTCACTCAAGACTTGGTGATGCTGGCATTAAAGAGTGAACACAAGTCAAAAACAGCAGATAACAAGCTTCAGCTCAGTCCCAAAAAATAATCCACTGAAGAATCAGAAGGTAATGATAAAATTGAAGCCATTCACCAAAAGAGTGTGGTGCAACATCATTTTCCACCATGCTCATTGCTGCAAAAATGAGAGAACAAAAAACAAAAGCAAAGGTTGCAGCGCAAGTCCTATGAAGCGCTTAATCTACTTCAGATCTGAAAACAGTACTGTGGATTTCCAACAGATAAATTCTACTGAAACAGAGAAATGCAACAGTCAAATTTCCTCATTATGGTAGGGAACAGAATGAAAGTTCAGCTAATAAAGTAGCACCCTGAGGCCATTTTTCTCAGGACGAAGAAAAAGAAGCTGTTTTATGTTGTGGTAAAACCAGATTTTTTTCTATTTCTAAACTTCCCTAGTTGAACTTCTTAGTCTTGGCTTGAGTCATGCAAATAAATAACTAAATAAATAATAAAAAATATGTGCCTCCTCCTTTAACTTAGAAAGATTGCAAAATCTAGGATAACATTATTCCAAAAATATCCTGAAGATGGCACAACAGGCACATGTTGCTGTATGGTTTGCTTAAGGTCATACTGTAAAATGAGAGAGTTTTTGCTAAAATATGAATCCTTTGGATGAGCTCTTTAAGAAAATAAAAGCAAAAGAGAAATTTAAACCTTTTAAAGCACAGTCTATCAATAAAACTATTTTACAAGTGGAACACAGGCCATTAATTTCATGCTGCCTAAAAGATTAATATAAACAGGTGGGCAGACAGGGTCCCATCATGGTCAAGTGTTATTGGCAAGAATCAGTTTAATTTGTGTTGTTTAGTTTTTATCGATACATTTCCTTCGTAATTGTAAAACAACTGAGAACCTCATCTGTTATCTCCAGCGTAATGTATAATCTACATCTAAATGCCAATTTTTATGAGGCCCATTTTGACTTTGGGAGAGAGAAGATTACTTGCACAATCTCTATTTTATTAAAATATAAGAAATATTACAGGACATTTTTATTAAAAAAGAAAATACTGAGTGTCAAGTTGTATTAGTGAATGAATAAATCTGCATTATAGATGAATTAACCATAAATATACTCTCCACAACACTCTTAGGCACTCTGATAATGTGGACTTTATAAAACATGGGAGCAATTTCACAGGTGCACTATAGCTAGGGGTGATTCAACTTGCTATATCCAAGTATATATGCTGTGCTTGGATTTTCAAAATGTGTTTAACAAAGGCCCTGTGCTGAAAGCTTGCATGGAATCAAAGCCGTCCCTATGGCAAGAGGGAAAAGTCCTTTTGTGGATTGCTACCTGAAAGAGAGAAACAAGAGGGTAGGACTAAATGAGCTGTTCTACAGTGGTAAAAGGTTATCAGTGGAGACCCACAGGAGCCTTTACTGACACCTTTGCTATTTCACATGTCCATAAACAATGAAGAAAAGGGGAAGGAAGTGAGTTGAAAAAATTTACTGGCAAGACTACAACATGTAAGGCAATAAAAATGAAAGGCAGTGCCAGAGAGCTGCAGAGGGATCCCCCTGTGTTAAGTCACTGAACAGTAAAAGGATAGTTGAAATCCAATATGGGTGATTATGAGCAATGTGATTTACATGGGGAAAACCAACTGTAACTATGTGTGCACAATAACGTTGGGTTTTACAGTAGCTGTTACCACTCAGAAAGGAGGTATAGTCAGTATCTCCACTAGTGTGCCAAGATTGCAAAACACTGATTTTTACCATCATCTTCATTAGAAGTTGATAACAAGCAAGATTGGGGCCACATACACAAAGGGAAAACAAAGAGAGACCATCCTGAACACAAGCCTGGCACACATGAAACGTTTTCACAGCTGCCATCTACTGTGGCAATTGTGTGAATTCCTAGGAGTGGAAATTATCTAACTTCAGTAATACAAATACCAAATGTCTAGTATAAGTATTTTTATTTTGTCTCCTTTTATAGACAATGTAGAGAGCCATGCTCTTCTGGAGTATGATTCATTCCATTCTGAACAGATGTCTAAGGTACATGAAATGAAATGCTCTTCATCTCTCCATAGACTGTAGACGGAACCTAGACATACTGTAACTTACTGCTACACTGAGTGTCTAACACTTACACAGCTACAAATTAAATTAATCTCACTCAAGTTCCCTCTGATCATCTCCAGATACCTAGGCTCAGAGCTGCCCAGAGGCAGCTCAGTCCCATTATAGTGGAGACCCATAAACACTTCTCTCTTTCTCCCTCCTGTCTACCCTTCTCTGTGCTAAAAAGTACTCTCCTTCTACTTGTTCCCACCTGTGTACTGCAAATCTCAGCCTTTCTTCATGTTCTCACAGCTGATTGGGATAAAACACTACCTTTGGGGTTGGTGGTGGTTGTTGTTGTTTTCTTATTGTTGTTGTTCTTCTTGTTCTGTGGTAATAATTTAATTAACAGTTTTATGGCAGTGTGGCCTCACAGTAACATTGTCCCGTACCTGAGGATGTGTGAATGTGGGAGAGAATGAGAGGGGGAAGAAGAGAGCATGGGAACTTCTTTGGTTGGCTTCCTCTCTGAAGTCAGTGTCCTGTAGACTTTTGACAGCAATGAGCAGTGCGTAAATGCCTTTCTGGTGCTTAATCCCAAACAGGGTATTCTCAGTGGAGTCTCTTAATCTCTCCTCTAGGAGCTTTTTCTCTTTGTGTAAATATTCATGGGAGCACTGACTGAAATATAGGTTTCCCAGGAGAAGGTAGTACCCACAAGACTCTCAAATCCTTCTCACTCTACAGGCTCATACATTTATTTTTGTATCTTAAATGCAGTGAAACAGATTCAGAAAGGGCAGTTGAGGGATCTCATTTACAGGACATTTAGTCTCAGAAGAAGGGAAATGTGGATACTTGTTTTCATCCATGTCAGTGATGTCCCTGCCCAGTGCAGGAGGGTTGGACTAGATGACCTTTAAAGTCCCTTTCAATCCAAACCATTCTATGGTTCTATTTCAGTGTATGTCTTTTATAGCCTATATGAATGCTGTAGCTTTCAGGTATTGGATGGCAGTGCCTATATTGCACCTGTTTCTAAATTTCTGGAAGAGCAATGTCTTAGGATATTTGATCCAAGAAGGATTCCTGGCAGTGGAATGTAAATGGAAGAAAGGGTTTTATTAGAACTTGTCCTCCTTCCCCAGCTCTTCCACGTTTCCTGTGAGCTGGTATAAGCAGCCCTATTTCCAGTGTAAAAGTTCTGGTGAGTCCCTCTCGCCACAGGGCTAATTCTCTGTATCCTTCATATTTTTCTCAGCCAGAGTGCCTGGCTGAGGGCTGTGAACTCTCCCAGGCAGTAAGCATTTGAAAAACAGTTGACAAGTTTCTGTGAGGTGGCCGGAGCTGGAGGGGAAATGCCACTCCAAGTGGAAGAAATCCACAGTGGACAGTAAGGCTGTGAGAGCCACCTGGAGGCAGGCTGTGAAGGGGTGCTGCTCCCTGCAGGCTGTGGGTATAGTGCCCTTCGATGTTTCCTTTCTACAGCTCACTTTGCAGAGTTTTGCAGGCCAGATTTCTCCTTGGCTAGGATTTTTAGGGCTTTGGGTCTGTTATCACAATTTTTGGGTATAAACATGGACACACCGACAGCATAGCTCAGGCAAGGACAAAGGGTGAGGGTCTTGGCTAAAATACAGCTCCCGAGCAAATCAGGGACGGCCAGGCTCCTGTTTGTTTCTAACAAAATGTTGATAGTTTTTACCTTTTCTGCTCTATTATTAAGGATTTTACCATCTTCACATTATTCTATCCCATTGCCAGGATTTCTTCCGTTCCTCTGAAGGTGACTGGAGCAAAGCTGTCTGCTTTTCATGGGAACTAACTACGAGTGCCCATATGGACAATTAGGGTGCTCCAGCTGTGTGGGGGGTGTAATTTCCAGCTGTGGGGTGATAGTAAACAGCTGGGAGTGGTAATTTCTCAAACTGCTCCAGCTACATTCACAACATATGTCTATGCCCTAAGGATTTTCAGTAACCTAACTGTATTATGTGCAGTATTTAGAGCATTTCTTCTTTCAAATGTACAAAGTAAAAGCCAATACTGCAGATTCTGAGGTAACTTAATCTTACTCTAAGCAAAACTGCCAAGTATTTAAGGACAACAGCTGTGGATACTCCGCTTGAAAGAATTTATATTACCAGCTGAGAAAAGAGAAGACAAAATAGTATGAAAATTTATACAGATCTATAGCACGCTTTCTGAATCTACTTAAACTCTGACACTCAATTTTCCTAATCAATCAAGTCTGTTAACAGTGCTGTTAAGATTTACAATATAAACTGAGTGCAGTGCAAGTCTGGTGGAAGTGGAGCTCTTCCGAAAGTTTTCCTGAGAATTACTGTGTGTTAAAACTAAAACTTTCACATTAATGGATTTACTATGAATAATCAGTTTTATACCTCTACAGGCTAATCTTGTGGCATGTTCCTTTTTGGATATATTTCCTCTGGAAAAAAGTTAATATACAGAATATAATTGTAATATAATGCATATAACAGTCTGTCTCTTACAGTAATTGTATGTAGGATCCTATGCAGCTAATATCCTCCTACTAAGATATAAATAGCAAGTCCTAGTCAGCTGTGGAAACTTGATTTGGTAGAAGGCAGTGCTATTCTGCACACCTGTGACTGTACAAGATTCGGGGAGGATGAGAACAGCAGCATGCAAATGTATAAGGCATTTGGTGGTGGCACTTCTGCCATGATGAGATTGCTTATGGCATGTAGGGCAACTAGCAATGCTAAGTATCTGTGAAACAAGGCCCCTGATTTAGGGTCCTAAATATAGCTTTTGTGATTTGCTTCAGGCTCTTAAATTTGACTATTTTGACTTAGCTGCTTGCAGAACCATAGGTTATCATTTCTGGTGCAATGTTCAGCCAACTTATAGGAGTTCATGCAAAAAGAGTTGTTTCAGAAATTTTGATAGACCCCAAACTGTCATACACGTGCACTGTATAATTGATAGTGGTATTATTATAAAGAATTCTCAAGAGAAATCATGGTTACCTTGCCTGCTTTCATTGTCTGAAGTTTTTCGTACAGTTAAGAAACAGACTTATTCATGACTGCAGAAAACTCTGGTTCTTTTGAACGAAGCATTGGTTGTAATGATTTTATATGTTCTGTTGCTGTATGATAAAATGGATTTGTTTGATAGCTTCAACACAGTAATATTCAAAGGGATTTAACAAACGATGTTTTCAAAATACCATCTTTTGCTGGTTCTTTTATTGTTTCAAAATATTTTTGAAATGGAACAGTAATAATAATAATAATTCATGTGCATGATTCCTTTCAATTCTGAATCTCAAAGCACATGCATTAATAAATTAAGCCTCACAGCAGCTCTGTAATTTAAGAGTATTTTTATCCATGTTTGACAGATGGAGAAACAAGGTACTGAGTATTATAGATGCATTTGCAAAGGTGTGATTAGGCTGTACAGAAGAGAATATGAATATAGTATTTAGGGTACTCCAGAACTATGGAGAATTTTCAAGAATAGGAGGTTTCTTCTTTTGAAAATGTGTTCCTTCTCAGGGTATGTAGGTAGGCTGATGGCCTGAACAGGCCAGTCTGCATGGCATTGCACTGCTCTTTCAAATTTATTGATTGGACTCTATGCTAGTTAAAGGATCTCACCACTGCTGCTCTTTCCATGTTAGAGATCAGCATTCTTGAACCCTGCTCAACAGCAGACCAGTATTTCGATACTCCACTATAAACTGGTTCCCATACTTGAATTCATGTAAGGTAATATTTTTCAAGATTATGAATAGTCCACACAGTGCCAGTAACACTGCAAACATGCACAGAGCAAATGACAATTGCTCATGTGCTTTCTGCAGCTAGTCAGTGATTTTAATAAAAAGTGAGATGTTCCTGACCCAGTTTTTTGGGATACCAGCTCTGGAGATGGAAACAGCTCTTAGTTTGTGCCAGGCAACGTATGCATGCCAGCTGACACTCTGGGCAACATTTGTGTACAACTGAAAAGCATCTTGTGTGCTACTGAGGGTGTGGATTGCAGATTGGGAACACCTGCTCTGCTTAAGGTCGGGACTGGCCCTGCTTATGCAAGTGACCATTGACATCCCTGATGTCTTGCAATTTTCCTGGGTCCATGCAGATTTGCCGTGTGTCCCAGTGGACAGAGATTCTGCCTAGCTTCATGTTCCATATCTGTGCCAACTCTCTGACTCTTGGAAGTTATTTGGGAGAGGTGAACCCATCAACCTTAGGGCACCATTAAGTATTATCACAGCTTCCTTCTAAAAATCCTGGTATCAGTCCTTAAGGCAGATCAGAAGCCAAATAATCTTTTTTGGCACCAGAGGTACTCTCCTTGACTGCAGATATAAGGAAAACATTCTAGTCTTTGCTTTTTTCTTTTTCAATACAGAAATAGGACACTATTTAAAACCTTGAGTAGTAGAACATGCATCAACAACAAGTTACCACAATGGCTCTTTAGTCTTTGATAAAATATTAATTACTATCCAGTGGAGGTAGATAGAAATGGTAAAATCCAACAGCACTTGTCACTTAGTGCTTGTCTTCTCAGAATTTGGACCGCTCATTTTAATGCACTTATAGACATGAGTAAGTTTTAGTATATTAGGAATCAAGAACTATTTTCTCCAATTGTTCTGTGAATGACTAGATTTAAAACATCTTTAAAAAAATCACTCTAAGTGATTTACATTTACTTGAATATTCATTTTGTTCTTAAGTTAAGGATCCACTGCAATAAACAGAGGAAAAAGTGCTGTAAATAAATTTCCATCCGTGCTTTACATGCAAATTTCAATCACAACAGGAAGAGTTCTACAGTTCTTCTATAATGAATATGCTAATCAATTATGAATGTCTGTGGGACAAATATATTTATAGAATGGCAGAGATTGTTCATGTTCTTATTGGACATATTTTTGCTCATGTTTACTGTTTTGTTTCTTTTATTTTCTAACACTGGGAATCAGCAATTTATTGGAAAAAACATAACTAAATCTCATTGGTCCAACTGACCTTAAAAAAACTGTCATGGCATTTCCTAAATATATAAATAAAAACTCAAAAAAGTTGAGCATAGTATATTTGAAAACGATGATCTAATTATTTTTGTATAAAATCATGTGATTTCAGTTTAAACCTCACAGTGTGTTTTTTTCCCACAAAGGTAATGAAGGAAACTTTCATTCCTGTTTTAGACTGTAAGATGAGTGAGACATCTGCTTTTCTGCTGAAGTTCCTGCTTTGCACTGGATATATGTTTGCATCCAGTGAGTCTGTGAAAGGTATCAATCTGAATCACCTTGGAGTGATGGGAAAAGATGTAGATGGTGAAAAGGAAAGCCGTTTTTTCTATTCACTACCTCACTACTCAGTTGTGAGGTAGCCGGGCTGTGACTTACAGTGTTCTCGGTTCAGGTGGCTGGGGCTTTGTCAGGTAAACTACTGCAGCAAGATTAGCACCACAGCCAACCTCCTCCCCCACAGCCCTGGAGTGGTTCTTTCTTCCCTCTTCATCTGCCTCATCCAAGGGTTTAAAGTAGGAAATATAAACTGGTTGCCCTGGCTTTATGCTGTTCAAGGACTCCCTGCTCTGAGAAACTCTTAGCTGCTTGTTTAAAGCATTGTTAAGTGCCCATTGTGCTACCGGAGTTAAAACACATTTAATTAGGTCTGAAGCTCTTGCCCATTGTTTTTATTTAAAAAATATTTAGGCTATTGATTAGCTGGATTGACTCTTCTCCATTTTGTTATTTAGAAGATCTCTTTGAGTTTCCCTGCTGTGTGGGTTTTCCCCTATATATGTGCTGTACATAAAAATAAAGGCACATTAATTATGTCACAAGCAGGCTTATGAGGAATGCAAATAATATGAAAATGAACTCAAACCAAGAGAAACATAGTATTTATAATGACGTTAGTTAAACTGCATGATGTTTTCAAGGCAATATATTGGAGTAAATTTCTTTGCAATTAAGTGAGAAAGAAAGATTTAGGCCTGCTTTACTATGTCCAAAGTGTGGAGTTACAGAAATGTAATTTCCAACTCCTTTTCCCTTTGCTTTTCTTCACCGTTTGGTTAATGGATGTATAACAATAACGAGCTATTAGCCACCTTCTTCCAGGCTCTTCCCAGTGCATTCCTTTGTCATTAACATTCCACACTTGAGAGCAAGCTCTTTTCATTGTTTGCCTTTTTAGTGTTTGAATGAAACAGAATTACAACACTTTCAAATGAGTTTGTGAAAACTGCTTTGGTGTCAGTGAACAGCTAAGTTTCTCTTTTCTGCTTTTAACAAAGTTGGTTGGATCCTTCTAGCTTGAGTTTCTTGGAAGGGTTGTGCACTCCTGGGGCTGCATCCTCCTTGAGCATTCTTAATTTTTTCAGGTTTCTCGGTACCTTTCACCTTACAACTTTAGTTGATCTTTTACATTTTAATTTGTTTTTTTCCCTTCAGTCCTAGTGGCCCTTCCACCACAAAATATGTCAGTGGCTAACAAACTCTTTTTCTAAATCTCAGGCTCTTTTCTTCCAGACCAGCAAATATTTCAGCTTGTCACTCCTTGCTTTTCTTTAAAAGTTTTCCCGTTTTTCCCATCTTCTAGTGTATTTGCAGTACCACCATATTGCCTCACAGCTGAGGCCATACCTTGTGTCATTTCCAATTAATTTGTCTTTGCTATTCATCCTTCACGTCTAGGCTATCTACAAATTCTTTATATCCAAAGTAATTCTGAAAATTCAATCATTTTTTATTTGCTGAGGCAGCTAAAAGTTTCCCAAGCTTCTTCAATATTCTCGCTGGCTGTGATCTCTTTGGCAACTCTCATTCTACATTATCTCATCCTTCCCCTAGCCCTCCCTAGTGCTTCATTCAGATCACTGCTGTTGAAACTTAGCCCACTGTTGTCATATTGCTCTTTGAACTCCTGTTTTTGCTATTCCAATGTCCTTTTTTTGGGTGTTTTGTTTTCATTGTTAAGAATTTAAGAAAATAAGTCCCTTTCAATTGGCCTTGCATGCCACAGCCTTCTTGTTTTCTCTCTTCCACTCTACCAGTGGTTCTTGCATTTTTTCTATTTCCTTCTGTACTTTTTTAGTGTTTCCTAATATTCCCTTGATTTGGAACATTCTTCTTTATCTCAACTGTAGGGTGTCTAGCCTTCTATTTCTGCATAAGGTGTTAAATACCTAAAACCTAACTTCACATAAACTACAGTCCCATTAAAACTGTCAGATATTAGTCTTGGATGGGGAAACTACATCAGTAAAACTCCATCTCTATTCTACCATTCATCCACAGCTATGGGATATCCAATACCAGTGTTAGATTCTCTGTGGAAGAGTTTCTAATTTCTGTTTCAGAAAAAAATTATGTATACCTATGCACGTAGATCTGTTCAGGACAATTAATGAACAGAAAAAGGAGATAATTTATTTTGAGGTTGTCTGTAAGTATATTCCCTTATTCTAAAATACCATTTGCTTGGTTACAAACTCTATCTTTTCCTTAAATACATTGCGTGAAACCAAATGCAAATCACTTTTTGGTTACTCAGACCATGCCAGTATTTTACTTGGCATACAGTGCTTTTTCTGTGGTTCTTTCATGATCACAGTCATGGAGTGTCAAGTAGTGTGTATTTTGGTAAAGGCAGGTATAAAGATTTAATTTCGTTCTCTAGTGAGCAGACTAACTTCTAGAACTAGAGATCCTTCTCTAATTCATCTCATATTCCTTGTATTCTTGAACATTTGTGTTCCTGAACATAACAGAGACTGAGCCTTAACACTTTCTCTCTGAGAGAGGAATCTTTATACTCATTATTAATGTGCTTAACACTATGGTAGGTTTGGACAAGCACGTGTCAATAACTTTCTTTTAAAAAAGGATAGATATTTAAAGAGAAGCATAGGAGAGGAAAATAATGTTCATATGCATCCTTGAACACAACTGTGGCTTATTACAGCATATATTTATAGATGAGTTTTATCCTAGAAGAAAATATAGTGTGAAATAAACTCAGACCCTTAGCATTAGAGGTCACTAAACACAACAATTTCAAAGGGTCTATAAGCTGTGCTCTAACTTTTTTTCTTTTTTTTAACTGAACACTTCATTTACATTACTACAGTTAAACCCCTCAAGAGATAGCAGTAGATGAGAAGCTGTCTGCTTCTGTGTATAAATAGGGAAGGTGGTGACAGTGCAACTGCTAAGCTGAGACCATCCCTCATGACGCAGGAGCCCGTGCCTCACTGATGAGTGATAAGTAGCAGCAGGCAAGGATATATCACTTTATTTCACTTCTGCTCCAACTTGCCTTTGTAATCCAGGCATGTTATAAGGAAATTAGCTAGGTTTTCAGACAAGTAGGTAATTATGCCCTTGTGAGAGAGGATGACTTGGAAAACTTAAATTCCTTTAGAAAAATAAGCTTTAATTCAGAGTCCAAGTAATAGGTTAATTTGCAGAGGAAAGGTCAGATATTAATGCATACTGATGGATTGAATCTTAACAGATGAATCTTTTTCAGAAAGATGTCTTTGAAGCAAAATGTTTTGCAAGACATATCAGTACAAAAAAAAAAAAACAAAACAACAAAAAAAAACCCCAAACCCAACCAAAGGGACAAATGTTACGAAGTTCTCAGCCAAGAGATGAAAAGAAATGAAAGAACTTTTGGCTATCTGGCTTTGGATCTGTTGGATAAACTAATATTATGTATTGTTACTTATGGTTGGTTTATATGGCTTTCCCTAAAAACTTTCATCACTATATGATGTTATCCTTCCTGTCTTAGAACATGAAATTCCTTGAAAACAGAATTGATTTATCACAAGAAAAGATGTGGAAAAGAAATTGGCTAGGGAGAGATTTGGATCACTTGTAGGGGAAGAAGGATGCAGACAAAAAAGTTCATCTTTCCTAAAGAATGTGTTGCCCTGCAAAATCTGTAGTGGAACTTAGGATTCCCACTTCATGCCATTCCCCTGGTACCAGCAAGCATCTACGAATTTCACTGACTGTCCTGGTCCTTCCTGCTCCTGGTCCACAGAGCTGATGAATTATTACTGCTGTCAGCTACTCGTTCAGCTCAAGTAGCACAAAGCTTTCCTGATATAAACCCTTGTTGCTTTCAGATTCATACCATGTGATAGAACTGAATTTTTTCATTAAAATTTCAGATAATTTCACAAAAAAGCTCCCTTATAGGAATTTTATTAGCATTGAGAAGGAAAATAATTTCCTACTCAGGACATTTCGCAATTTGCTTTAATTTCCTAATCATACTTTTGCCTTCTGCAAATGTACTATGCTGCGAACTTTAATTGTATAGTATATACATGGTTTTAATAAAGGGTCCAAGCCATTGTAGAAGAGGAAAGAAATATGCACTGAAGGACACTATTGTCTACAGACACCAAATTAGTAGACCTTCTTGACCTTAATTTCTTTGCTCTTCGGTTCTCTATAATCTTGCAGGAGTGTTGTGAACACTGGTTAATTAATATTTTTAATTGTTTAGGTACTGTGTTGATGAGTACCAGAGAAACTCATGAGGAAATTAACAATACTGTCTTGAGAGAAGGGTTTGACTAGTGTGCAGTAAATAAGGCCTCGGGTCACACATTGAAAAATGAGGAGAAAACAAAATATTGAGTAGTTGCTCATTATGTGAACATTCTGTGCACTGAATGAAGCAGAGGTCCTGTGGAAAAGTGATCACGTAATTAGATTTTGTCATGAAGCTTATGCACAAAGAGGGCTGAATGAAGGATGCACAGGAAAATTAAAGATGAGCATTTCTTAACATTTGAAAGCTTTTCTCAATAGTCTTAAGGTGTTCCTTCAACATAATTTGGATTTTTATGTGTTTATTTGCCTTATGTGTGTGTGCAAAAGAAATTTCCCATTGCTTTGAAATGTATGAATTGTTAAAAGCTGACATGATGAATCCTGAATGAACATTCAGTCTTATATCTGTCGTATCTGGCCTTTTCAAGGAGAATTTAAAAAATAAATAAGAAAAACATAGTCTGTGTCTTTCGGAGTAGTTCGTGCCTTTTTCCTTGAGCTTGTTTAAGGTCAGCACTTAAAATTTTCAGGGCCCAATTGCAAGGAAAATGAGTTTTCTTCAAATTATTCTTACAGTATTTTTTCTACATCTTCTCTTTGTGGCTGATGGATTAATCTGACTACATTCTGAAAATGCCAATCTAGAATGAACTGTTCCCTTTCAAAGATTACCTTTCAAGTAAACAGTTAGGTGCGGTGGCAAAAAAAAAAGGTGCGCTTCAAAGAAAATTAATTTCCAAACAAGCAGCTAGAATTCATTTTTATCAGATGATAAAGGATTTATAATGCATAGTCACACCTACATTTGTGATACCAGCTTAAAAAATTTTCTGTATGCTGCTTTTTCTTGAAAAAAAGGGGTAATCCTTTTATATAGTTACTGGCTTCCTGTCACTAGGTCCAGAGGAGAGGTTATCAGATAACATCTTTGAAAACATGCTGAAGGAGTGAAGATAAGTTTTTGAGCTTTAAAGGCACTTGGAATATGGAGAGTTGTGAAGTATTTGCTTGGTTTTTAATTTGAAATTCAAATTCTGGAGCATGCATCTTTGTTGAAGAGAAACGTATGCTCAGTTTTTAGATGAAAAAAAGAAATAAAAAGATGCCACTAAATATGTGATGCCACTAATATATGTGTAAAGAATTGAAGATAAAGGCTAAGAATAGATAACTTTATATATATTTCCAAAATGTTAAGTAAATAATAGGAGATACTTGATGTGCTTGATATGCTAGATAACATGAGATACCTATCATGAAAACTTCTTAGATTAGTGTAACATCTTGTCCTTAATTGGCAAGAGTTTATACTTATAAACTGTAAGCAAGCACACACATTTTATTGGCTACTCCAGAGAAGAATTAAGAATATTCTTTTTTTCTTGAAGAGTTATGGCCACAAAAAGCAAAAGACTGCGCTGTAGTAAAGCAAGCATATCTGTAGCAGTTCCAGACATCAAAATATTTTTTGAAAAATAATAGGTCTTATCCTAGCCTTCCTATTTATATCTCTTAGTTTTCATGACTAAGTCTTTTGTACTTGATATTGCTCATTCAGCAATATATTTAAATATCTTCACAATAGTTTGTGCCAATGAATATACTCAGGAAAATAATTCAGCAGTTTTTAATGTAAAACTGTCCTACTAAGATTACCTGTGATTTAACAATCAGCTTCACTACATGGTATTTCATAGAGCTATAGGGTTGCTTCTTTACTCATAATGTTTTTCCAAAATCAGAAAATAAATTTTTATGCTTTGAGATTTGAAAATATGATCTATCTTAAAAAATGGAGCTATTTTCTTCCCAGGGAATTTAACAAACTACATGGAGCAGGAGACTATCCTTCAGTAATACTTTCCACCGTGTTTTAAGAACAGATCTGAAAGTGTGGGGATTTCTGTCACATAGTATTATGGGGGGAGCAACTGGATTTTCTAGATTATTTTGACAGTAACTGTAACAATGGCTATATTTCTTTTGATGTTTTTTCCCAGACAGTTTATTTTTGTCTTGACATTTTGCCCGTCCTGTGAATTTCATCATGGGGAAGAAACAGCAGTTTGTCTCAGAGCAGTTCAATTTCAATCTCTAGGTGACAAGTTGATATTTCTTTCCTCTTGAAGAAGCTTTTAATATGATGTGTTAAATGTCAAGGAAACTCTTCAATATATATTGAACTTTACTAACCTTATTTCTCTTAATATTAATGACATATTGACAGCACATTTTGAAAAATGAACACTTCTCACAGATGTCAGGATCCTATACTCACGTTATTCCTACAGGAATCCCACATTCCAGTTGTTATTGTTGAGAACTGTAGTAACATTTACAATGACTTTTCTTTTACAAAGATTTTTACAGACTTTTAAAAAATGCATTTCATAAGTTTTATTTCATTATTGGATGCTGTCAGTGCTGATCTAATGAATAAGAGATCACAAGTTAGTTTAGTAAGTTTGTAAGTTAGCTTTGAAAAATAATTTTAAATTTGGATCTGAGGTTTCTGAAGCTAGCTCTTTTATGCTTGTTTATTGATCTTATAAATCCAGGTGACTAAGTGAGGGTAACCCATAAGTGCTATTACACGTGAGAAGAAAATGGAATTTTTGTCCTGGAAAACAGCAAGTATCTGTATTGCAGTTGTCTCAGTTCACGATAAGCAGTGCTGGAGGTCCATAGGAGAAAATAGCTCTATGAAGACATTCAAAAAGGAGTTTTGACAATTTCTTAATCAAATCTCAGAAAGCACACCCTAAAATAGGACCTGACTGAGTTGCCTAAACATTGGTATCTGGACCCATTTGCAGTACCACAGGCTGGGACACCTGTATCAGGTGGGCAAATGCAAGATCTGATAAGAGGGAGACCTTCTGCAGCTACATCTGGCATGTGGAAGGGATGCCTGTGGACATCTGTAAGAGTACCTGCTGCCTATGTCCAGACAACTGAGGTGAATCCCTAATGAGAGCTGCATATTTTTCTGGGCCCCACAGATGCTGTGTACTCCACTGAGTATAATGAAATTTTAGTCTATTAGCTCACCCGTCATTCCATATACATAGACACTTACACTGTCTTAATACACAACTGAAACCTAGCCATGATATTTCCTTCCAAAGCAGATCCTAAACAACTTCTTCCAGCTTCTCATCCTCTTTCTGTTTGTTGCATGTTAATTGCACATTAGTGTTTTGTTCTAGATATATTAAAAATAAAAACACTCAATATCATCTTATTTGGACAAAATTCATCTAAGCATGTAAATGGAAACAGTTCTACTTTGAACACATTAAATCAAAGTTAAGGATTTTGTTGAAGTGACACTGAGTATTTGCAAGTTGTTAAGATTTTTTAGTGTTGGACAAAAATTCATTACTTTTGGGAAACGCCTCCTCTGTTTGCATCCAAAAATATTTGATAAATAGGTTCCAAGAATTCAGACAACAGAATTGATTAAAATTTGGTTTTACTCTAAAATACCTGTAACACTTGGCAAGAAATGGGGTGATGCTCCAATTTCAGTTTCTGGTTTAGCATTATTTCCTTGTTTCTGTTTCTGCCTTTGCTGAATTTGCTGAATAAATCATCCAGGATTTTGCATTGACTGTATTTCATTGAAGGAAAAGCCTAATTATTGGACTTGAATGCTGCTGAATAGTTTTCTGCACATCTTACTTTCCCTTTAATACCAGAAAATATGGTATTAAATGCAGTTTATGTCTAGTACAGGCAAACATGTAATCTGAATTAAAAGGAAATATAATTTAATGCAATTGTAGGGATTTAAATATATTTGCGGAGCTCTGAAATTACACTGAAGCACAAACAACTACAAATAATTCAGTATGTTTTTTTCTTGTCATTAAAAAAAATTCCTGAGCATACCAGCAACAGATCAAGAGATATATTAATTTAGATTTGGTCATTACTGTGTTTTTCAATAATTTTTTCATGTAAAAAAAAATCATGAAGAGAGAAAAGCTTTTTTCATTCCCATGGGAAGTCTGAAACATAGTATAAACATCTTATACCTGTCTATAGAAAAGCACTGCCTGCTCCCATTTATAGTGTATTGTACTTAGAGCTCTAAAAGCATTTGTTTAGAAGGGAAGGGATTAGAGTTAGCAGCAAACAATGTGCAAAACTCATTTATTTATTTACTTTTTTATTGTGAACTATTCAGAAAGATCCATCCTGTCTCTGTGAGTCTTCATGAATATTAAAAATTTAACATAAGGATAAATATTCTTAGTGGAAAAAGTCATGATTGCCCAAGGCCACAGCATTCTATCGGTATCACAGATAGGTTGCTTAGATCTTAAATCCCATAGCATAAAGAGTAATGTCGAGTAATCAGATGACTCAGACTGCTCTCTGAGAAAAAACCAATAAACTATTTGTCATTATTATTCACAATTGTTATTCTAATAAAATCAAGGGGATTATGGATAAGTATAGGTTTATGGATAAGTAAAGAGGTATCAGGGATGATGACAAAAGTGTTGCACCCTGAGGGCTGGACTTCCAGCCTGAAGAATGCTCAGAAGAAGCTGTGAGATGCCTCTGCTGTGTCTAGACTGCAAGAGCTGGGAGCACATCTTGCTTCCTGTGGCTGCCCATCACTGTCCTGCCTCTGTTGATCTTGGGACATACTGCAGAGCACATCTGATGAACAAATTACATATAGCCTCAGAGATGGAAAGACCTACCTGCACTGTGGGTGAGAGGAATAAAACACAGTTGTTGAATGCTGGCTCCTGGAGACTGTCAAGTTCATCACCAGTCCTGGAGCTGGGGATGTCGCCTCTCACAGACACTGCCACTACCACTGCCACTGCTACTCCTACTTCCACTTTGCACATAGAAAACAGAGTTTTCATTTTCTGAGTATATTTTAGTTTCCTGGAGAGCGTTTTATACCTCTACCACTGTAGTGCTGTGTCCACAGAAACATGCTGGCTGCATAGTTATGTGAACCAGGAGAAAGAAAGATGGGAGAACCTTAGCCTCCCTCCAGCATGGAACAAAGGCAGGGCTGGAGTTCTTCAGCTGCAGAATTCAATACTTAGGATCAATGGGAATTGAGGAGTCAGTAAGTTATTAATTCTCAAATTCTGAGCTCAGTTACACTCACTGTAAGATGGAGCAACTCCACAAGGATTCATAAAAGATAGTCTGGATTTATGTGACGGATCTGGGGGCAGTATTTGGCTCCATATTTGTATGCAAACAAATTCTTTGCCTCAGCTTTCCAGAAATAAAGGCTTCACTTAGTGGCAATGTAACACAACTGTGGTGGGTTATTTGTGGGTTTTTTGGTTGTTGTTTTTGTTTGTTTGTTTGTTTTTGATCTTTTTTTTTCTTTGAACTGTATTCTTTAAGTATTCAGAAAACAATCTGTGGCTATTTATAATCTTGCAAACTGGATCAACAGTTCTCTTCCTCAGTGCTCCATTTAATGTGATAATGTGAGAATGATGGAGAGGAAGGCATTGTTAATTTTAATAAAATTAACTTTATAGTGTTATTTCAATGGTTTATAATAAATGTATATGATGCTCCAAGGGCAGTTCTGTACTAAAGTATCTCGATCACAGTTTTGTTAGGGTAGAATCACTTGGCTTTATTTTCCTTTTTTTTTTTTTTTTAATAGCCTGAACTCAAGCTGTTTTGTAGCTGCCCTACGATACAAATAGATGCACTCTTGGGGCGCTGATTAAAATTTGTATGTTTGAGAAATATGTTCCTAGAATCATGTTGGCACAAGAACACCTCTGAACTATTGGTATTTGTGCTATTTTCACATCAAGGTGCAAGCAGGAAATATTCTGAAGCACAGATAACTTATATTCTTCTTAAAATACTGTTTATGCATACTAATAAGTTGTAACCATGGGAAGCAGTATTAACAGTATACTTTTCATTTTAAACCAGACTCTCTTGTGCTCCACTTGATTAATTGTCACAGAGTGTAATTTTATCATAGTTAAAACTAATTCAAGCTCATTTCCCTGTAGTAATATATATTTTTTTTTTGGTTTGGAGAAATTAATATTCCTCAAAAACTAATTAATGATCTCCAAAGAATCATTTGCATAAAGGATGTTAGAGTTTTACAGCAATTATGCATTGTATGTAACTCATTAAAAGGTCCATTTTCATTACTGGATTTAGTGATGAGGTGACAGGCGTAACCACTCCAAATGGCCAGGCAAAATGCAAAGTGAGACTGGGAAATCCTTCAGTCTAAAGCCATCAGTGTAGCCAAGTTATTTCTCCATCATGAAATTTTTAGAAAGAAAATGGCTCTGAAATTAACAAAGGACAATAAGGTCCTTTGAAGGTTACATCTTATCTGACAAAAATAGTGGCATATTCCTTCCATTCAAAGAAGGATGCATCTGATGGTGTGCTGAAGGCCCCAGCCCACAGGTTGGATTCTGCTACCTGTCATTCTCACTGCATAATCTCCCCATCAATCGTCACCTGATGTCTGTGAGACCTCCTGAACCACAAGGTGCTATACAGTGTGAGAAAGGGTGGCCAGCAGACAGTGGTGGGCTGCAGAGAACGAAACTAGAATGAAAGGAAATGACTGCAAGCACCAATTTTTCTTCAAACCTGTGTCAATCACTCTTCTGATAAAAGGAGAAATTATAAGCACCTTTCTTTTATATTTTTAAAGTGATAATTTGCCTAAAAATTTGGCTCAGAAACAGATCTGTAGTTCTGTTACACTGGAAGTGGCTGTGCATAACAAACTTTAATGTTTCATTTGTCTGAGACATCGTTAAAGCCCACCAGGCTAGCTGTGCACAAGGCAACATAATTCATGGCAGACAGAAGATCCATTCATTATTCCTGCCATAATTACAGCAAGATCATTATTGATAAATCAAACAGAATAATAATTCTTTTGAAAAAATGCAGTGTTTGTAGCTTTCTAATGAAAGAGGAAGATACTGTATGTAAAATCAATCTTCCCAATCACACATTTATTGGGACTTCTGAGACGCAGAACAAAACTATTCTCACCTTTTTCCTGTATTTCAGGTATATGTTTCATCTCAGGCAATATTAATATATAAAAAGTCAGACCTTATAGCTCGAACCATACATTTTCTCTCTTTCACCCCCACCCCCACATTCCCCAATAAATCAGTGTTAATAATATCTGAGGTCCTAATCCAGCAAAACACTTAAGCACATACTTAACCTTAAACACATGAGTAGTCTCATTATAATCAGAGAGACTCCTCATGCTTTAAAGTTAAGCTCATATTTAAGTGCTTTGTTGAATCATAGCCAAAATGAAGTAGTACAAACCAAGGTGTTCTCTGCATTGAAATACAAGTACAAAGACATGGCATTAGCACTGTGGCTTACACTGTTGAAAAAAGCACTCCTGGAAGTGTGAATTACAAGAGCACTATTAATTCATCCTCACGGGGCTTTAGTATAGCAATGCATGCTCCATAGATGGGATTTTCAAGGCTGAATGTATTTAGAAGTGCTAAGCTCAAGCAAACAGAAAAATAGTTATCCTGGCAATCACTCATGATTACTATGTCCACTATGATTTCTAACACATCCAGTTATACCTGTCTGTATTGTTATCATGTCCTCAGTATCTTTCTGTGTTTTAAATCCCGAAGAGTGTGATTCCGGGAGGCAGGTAATATCACAGCATTATTTGTACAATGGGTCCCTGACTGTTTTGGCTTATAATGACAGAAGAAATACTAAATAACAACAATCTTTTATCTGGTACTGGAAGGAGGATATCTGGATGACATAATCAGGTCTTTGTTATTTTTTGCGAAAAAACATCTTTGTCTTCAGATTCCCAGAGAGGTGCTCCTGGCTGCTCCAGGCAGTAGGAAATGAATATAAACATTTTTTAAAATCTTAAATAAAATAAACAAATTTTGCTTTTTGTTTTTATATTTAAAAAGATGCATCCAATGTACAATCCATTTCAGAATATAAATTAGTCCAATGATAATCCCGCTGGAATTTTAATATTTTACAAGTGTGATCTAAGGCTAATTTGTATCTGCATATAAAATGAAGGCAATTAAAGAAGAAGTGAGGAAGAATGATCTGATGTAGCCTCTCTCCTATTATTCTTGATTAATTTGGATAACTTTTAAGGACTAATTATTTTCTCTACCAGGATATTTGAGGTAGCATTTCATCCTTCTGGGTATATTCAGTTGTACTTTAATTTTGTTTAAACCTGACTAGTAATTGCAGAGTTTATATACTTCTTGCTTATCATCATGCAAAATATTTTCTCTCAGGATGGTGATCTTTGAACTATGCTATGGCTATTTTTGCAACAAGTTAGCTAGAATTGAAACAGAAGCATTACTATTAACTAAATTGTTGTCAGCAGTCAAAAGCCTATATCATACAAATGCTATTTCTAAAAATTCAATCTGACTCATCATTATGTAGAAGATGAACTGAGAGTACTGCTAATGTCTGAGTTACTGCAGGCTGCATTAACTCTACAAGAAAGTGCTCCAGTGCTGATGGTTTTCCAAAGCTTTGCCTGTTCCTTGTCCTCATTTTTTTGTTTGTGTATTCTGGTACTCCTTTTTTTTTTTTTTTTTTTTTTTTTCCCCAGAAATGAATGAACTGCTCTGTTCTCAAACATATGCCATTCTAGGATGTGGCTTTTGTATCTGAAATGTTTATTTAGAATTGCCATTTCACTTGCTAAGGTCAGAAGGTGCCTGAAATTATACACACCCACACCCCCATACCCCTGAGCTTCAACTTAATTGGTGTGAAGCCAACACAAGCTCTTGTGGACCTAAGGGAACAAAGAAAAATCAAGACTGTAAATAATACATCTCTCATAATACAACTAAGAAGAAGGTCCAGAAGGCTGGACCTCAAAAGATAAAGTTTTTGAAGGCTAAGGATTAGAGCTGCTGAAACAACAACCTTCATATGAATATACCTTGTTCCTCTTCAATGGAATATATAACTACTCACCCTCTTCTTCCATACATATATACTAGAGTAAAGTTAGTATGCATGGTAGCTTGATGCTGATGATCTGAAGAAAAGTAGACAAAAGTCTGGATGCAGAGCTAGCTTTGCCTATAGCTTTAAGCTGATGCTCAGCATTTTTAAGCAAAAACGTCCTTCATCCAGGTTCCCAGAACACGTTTGAAAAAAGATATGAAGGAACAGATGTATTCCACTTACTATCTCTGTGAGCAACAAGCAACAGCTGTTTCAGAGAAAGGTAAGAATCTGCTTACTGGCAACATTTTTTTTAAAGTTCCCAATAGGGAGAAGTCATTGTATGGCTGAAATATAAGTGTTTATATCTCTCTTGCTTGTTTTAAAGTAGTTTCTGTCTTATGATTTTTCTTTGCCCATTCCTAAACCTTTCTGAATTTGTGGCTACAAATGTATTTTGTGGCAATAAATCTCATGGGATATTTGTTTTGTTTTGTATAAAAGTTTTCTCATTGTTTACCACCTTTTACTATCATGAGTTTCTTTTTCTATAGAGATAAAAAAATCCCTATCCACCTTATATATATATTTATCTTATTTCTCTGTGGTTTTTTTTTTTTTCCACTCACTGAATTAACATGTCCTGGTTTTCCCGTTCCCCCTCCAGGTTAGAATTTTACTGAGATCATAATCATTTTTGTCATCACCACATGCAGTTCCTCTCTTCACAAAGTGAATGAAGTGAAATGAGCAGTTTCATAGATATACCTACAGAACTACCATGTATGCAATGACATCAGCACATTTTCTGCATTACAATCTTTTTCATTCCATATGCATCCTAACGGTTTGTTTTCTTTGCTGCACTGTGGCACATAGAGCTGAGGCCTTGTGTGCCCTTTTATCAGTTCTCCTGAGTTGATGTTGTTAATTTATGATCTAGTCTTCATATGACTCATTGAAGGTTTCATGGAAAAGAATGAAACAATAAAATTAAACTTTCACTTTTCTTTATATTGGCTCTGAGAGAAACTATAATTTCTGACTTCTCTTTTGCAGCATATTTTCCAAATTATCTCTCTAATTATGATTACAGTTATTTAACTAACAAATTATCAAGCCTTGGGAACATTATATTGGTCAACAAAAGATGTATTAGTTTTAAAGAGTTATGTACTTTCTTATTTAGAACTGCTGTGATAAAGGCAACGCTATTGCACACATACATCCTGCCTGAACTTCATCATTCAATGGAGACGCTTAAGGATCTAATTGCTCTAGGCTGTTTCCAATGTCAGTGGACAGAAATAGGCACCTCCAGAAGGTGTTTCAGATCTTAGTTGAGTTGAATTGCTTTCTAAAGGTGACTTTCTGGAAATGACCCAGATAGCTAGTTTCTAATTTAACTGTCTCGGGTAAGTGCAATTAAGCTTGTAAGTGGTGTGGTCACCAAGGTAGAGCATCCATTTGCTGGAAAAAAACCCAACCAAACCAACACATCAAACCTTCAGTGGGATCACTAAGACCTGCACTGTGTTTCCAGCAGCATCAGTGTAAATGACTGATTTTAGGCAGCCCTAATGTAGTCTCAGAAATTGATCTAAAGCCTGTTTAAAGTCACTGAAGACATTACTGTTGATAGCAGATTTGTATGAGACTCTTATAAGATAATGAATACAAGAACCAGTTGAACAGCATTTATTAAAAAAAAATCAATTAATTGAGGGGCTTTTTTGTTTGGTGTAGTATTTGTTGTCCAGTCATGTGTTCTGAAAATCGATTAAAAATTTATTAATGCTTGCCTAGTAATACGTGCAGATAATTCTCATTCCTCAGTTGTTTCCAAAATATTCAGTGTTCATTTTATCTATTGTTTAGTCATACTGATGATGCATATCAAACTTTCTTCTCATGGAATGGACACCTAAAAATTATTAATTTGAGCATAAAAATTGATGAATAAATAACAAGGAATGAAACCCCAGTACAAATATGAGGCTCTTGAGATTTGCAAAGTTTCTTGACTATGAGTGGTCATACCAGTATTTCTGAATGATTAATATTATAATGGCACAGAGAGAAGAAAATTGAAGAAGACTGGTTTATGAGGGAAAAATATTTGTTAATACTTTACTCTGTGACCTAGTTAAATAGGCATATGTACGTTTTTGTATTATTTCTAATATGTTACATGCATGTATGTACGTGTGTGTCTGTGAGTGTATAGGAGAGGTTTTAAAGGACATGAATTATATTAGGACTTTAAAAATAAGTGTTTATTAGTAACATCTGACTAAGTGTATGTGCAGCTTTTACAGAAATCATGGGGCCTATTTACATCCATTCCAGAGCAGTGCTTCAACTTTTATAATGGAAACTATCTGTTGTGATGTGGTGTTTTCTCTGTTAAAAGGTCTGTTTCATTTGTCTAATTTTCCCTAGGTGTCTGGATTATGTGAAATAGGAGATTAGAGTATGTTCTGTGGAAATGATCAAGCACTTCAATCTTCTGATTTTCCCAGAGAGAAAGACCATATTGAAGCTTATGAATATGTATAGACCTGACTCAAAATGGCCACACTTATTGCATAGACCGTGTCCCAAGACCAAACAACATTATATACCCCCAGAAATGATAGGCTGGGCTCATATAAAAAGATGAAAGATAGATCAAGCAGAGGGAAGGCTGGAAATCAAATCTTCTAAGGTCCTTGAATGAGTATAAATATAGAAATGCAAGGTGGGTGTGGAGGTTAGAACTCAGCTGGCAGCCAGGTGCCACATGGCCAGCCATTCACCTCCCCCTCCCCCCTCTGCTGAAATAGGGGAGGGACAAAAAGAAGAGAATTCGTAGGTTGAATAAAAAGAAAGAATTTACTAAATATAACAAGAGAACAACAGTATCAATAGTGAGTCCAAAAAGAAAACGGGTAAAATGCAGCAGTGGCTTACCGAGCGCAGCGACCACCCCCACCCCCAGCAATAAGACCCGAGGAGAGGAGCGCGTGCAAGCCCCAAGCGAAAAACCACGAGAGGGAGAGAGAGAGCCCACCCACCTAAATCCCTGGGCATGACATCACATGGTATAAAATACTCCAATGAAAATTAACTCCATCCTGGTCAAAACCAGGACAGTGGGAAATCCTTCTTTTTTTATGCGAACATTATGATTTTAGAATACGATTCTGTTATCATGTACTCAGGGCTGAAGAATGTGGTATTTCAATTGGATGTCAAAATAACAGCTCAGTTTTTAAACTGGTATTAACAGGAACGTGAAGTATTGAAATTAGTTATTTGAATAATACTAGTCTCTTTTCCCTAGGGAGTAAAGTTTTTTTGCATATCACTTATGAAAGAGTACAGTACATCTAAATCCATTTAGACATTAGCATTAATTGCTAATGGTTTCCTTTCACAGATTCTAAATGGTGGATTTATTGAATCATCCTAAACTTGGTCCTCCAGAGGTATGAAGAATAAATTTGTGTAGCCTTAGGAACAAATGGCAAATCAGCAGTTTTAATGCTGCCTAAGATTGTCTGTTGTGTGGGTTTTTTCAACATTTTTTAAAAATTACTAACATATATCAAATTTATGTCAATTATATGAAAATGTAACAGAAAATTCAGTAGTATTTAAAGAACTTAAAGTAGTTAACCTAGTTTTAAGCTTCAAAATATTAGAACACTCAGCAAATTAAAGTAGGTGCAAAAATACAATGGGACATTTGCTTTTACTGGTATTCAGCTTTTACAGGAAACTGAGTTAAACTTATTTTCCTAAATATGTTAGTGAAACTTCTTGAAATATCATCTCCTTTTCACTCTGTCTTTCACCTCCACAGATTTCTTTTCCATCCTTTTGCAATCATCTAAAAAGTCACCTTTGCTTACTTAGAAATGTCACTTGAATTTGTTTATGTTTCCTTAGGTGTACAATGCAAAGAATTTATTTTTCAGTCTGGATAATGACTTTTTAAATTTTTATTCAGAACAAAAGAACGAAGAACAAATATATTTTCTGGAAGACAGAAAATGACCAGGTGGCCAGTTACCTTGAAACAATCAGTGCAAAATGGTGTAGCATACCACTCATCAACGTACTCCCAGGAGTGTTAACAGAGTAAAACTCTGCATTCTGTACAGCACTGTACAAAGTTGCAAATGGAGGAGAAAAATCTTACTTCCACATACTCATTTATGAGGGCTAATAGATACTGGGTACTACAAGCTAATGACTACTCAATCTCCTAGACTCTTGGTTTACTCCTTCCTCTGAAAATCCAAATATCTGCACAACTTTGTGGTGTTTGAAATGCAGAAGTAGTTATGTGGCTAAAACTGGTAACTCCATGTCATTTCCAGGACTATGGACATAGTCAAGCTAATGCAGCTGCATTTTACTTTATGTTTCTCTGTAGACAAAGAAGGTTAGATTTAGCTCATACAGATTTGTTATTAATTATGTCAGAGGTAATTTCTTATTTTGAAATACTTTTATTTCTGTTATATACTGTTACATAATGCTCTGCAACATATCAACTTACAGAAACTTTTAAATGAATGTAACTAATTTATGTTTGAATCAAATGCATTTTGGTTAGAGGAGGAAGCAAGCTTCTTTATTTTGAAAGATATGGATGTTTCAAATTTATAACCAGGCATTACAGTGTGTATGGACTCAACAGATCTAATAAAAAGTTACACAGTTCCACAATTTGACAATGCTGAGATATCCTCCTGCTGAGTTATAGAAAAGGTGAAACAGGAAAAAAAGTGAAATGAAGCCACTAAATTATTCTAGGTGTTGCAGAAATACATGAATCAAGTTGTATTTTTCTGTTTCTGAAAATGTATATGTGCAATGATTTTTAATGAAGGCATTCCAAAAAAAGATGCATAACTGCCAAGTTAGAAGTCTAGTTTAAAAAAGGCATAGAAAGTTATGATGCAAGCATTTTCTTTTGCCTATTAAGAGAGAAGAGATAGGGAATAAAAAGATCAACACAAACTACCAACCTACCAGCGAGTACTTTCAATAAGAAGTGTGTCTAGCTTCTGCATTGCAAAACTGCTTGAGTAAGAATGCAAAAGTCATGACAAATCACTTTTTTCTATAATGTAAAAGCATCATTTTTCCTTAATTGGTCCCTGTGAAAAATCTGTGGTTTTGCTCGAAAAGTGATCTTTTTGTTTAGTTTTAATGAATACGGGTGTCTCTGAATGGTCCTATATTGACAACTGTGAAGACCTTTTTATCTACAGAACTGTATACCTGGGGCAGTGACATTGCTTATACCACCAAGGTGCCATGCTTATACCTTTATCTCAAATAATGACAGGTTTGTTCTGTCTCCTTGACTTATCATTTCCTTAGCTCCCTGTTGTGAGAGAGACCCAGCTTATAGCCAATTAGTATCAGATGTGGCAGTGATGTTTCTGAGCCTGCATATGTTTGGCTTTTGGGAACTGAGTTGAATGCTCCATACGCCTTACTGAAGACACGTTAGCACCTATCTGATAGCAACATGATTTACACAGTCTTTCCTGTTTGACCTGGATGAAGTCTGAGCTGAAAACACTGAATTAAAAGTACTTGTATTCCACTACATACCTATGGAGTCTTTATATTGGAAACAGACTGTAAGAAGAGTTAAGGAAAAGGATCAGGTGACATATTTGTTTGTCGTTGTCACCCTTTGTTATATGAGGTTAAATTTTAACAAAAAATGAAAGAGGCGCAAAGAGCTTCTTTTTGGCAGGTGACGTTCCTGTCATCAGAAATGCAAAATTTGTTGCAAAAGTGTGCAGCACCTCCTTCTAGAATAAATAACCATTTTGATACAAATGATCGCTATCTGCTTATTACATAACAAAAGCAAGCGTGGTTGCTCTAGGAATTCCAGAAAGCAAGTATACTGTAGCAAACTCTACTGAGTCATTTGGTAAGAATCCAAACTTCACAATTTTAACTGTCAGCAGATTTTTAAATTTAATCTTATACATTCAAAGCATAGTGTTTGCATCATTCTGATTATTGTTAGATGGAATGAAAAATGGTGATTCTGCAAAAATCTTGTAGTTTAATTTGCATTTAAAGTTCTTGCAAATGCATTTTAATTAGCATTATGTTCCACATCACCACTTACTGACAAAGTGGTTTTAGTCTGTACATTTTTTAGAAATGCTATTCAAATCTAGAGTATACAGTAGAGTTTTGTACCAGAGCTCAAATAATTAATTTCTTTTCAATGGCATAATAGTTTGTGGGAATACCTGTGTGATGTCTTAGTAGTGATTGTAATTAAGGCATGGAGAATAAAGTCCAGCTCCTTCTGGCTGCTCTGTGAACACTCAGAGAAGAAAGAATGCAAAGAGCATTCCTGTGGGCAAACTTCCAGCCCCACTCTGGTCATGTACTCACATGTAAAGAGATGGAGTGGACTACCCACTGATTTTGCATCTGCCCCACCACTGATAGCTACCTTAATGCGTGTGAGAAGGTGCAAACAGTGTGTCAGGAATTCTCTTCCTCTGAAGATGAAAGGTTAATTCTCTTCAGGAGGCACAACTTAATTTCCACAGATATCAGTGCCTCCAAATCTGGGCTCTCCTTAAATAAAACTGATCATGGTATGCAGTCAGTCTTCCTAAATGTTGTTAGTGCAAAATATCGTATGTGCAAATTTTATGCAATTACTGTGCTGGTCTGGACATCCCTCCTCTCTGATTCGGCGAGATTTTTGAGCTGGTAAAAGGCAGCAGAATCCTACTTTTCTTGCTTGTCTCAGAAGAGAAAGGCCAAAAATGGGTTTGTAAGAACATTTGAGTGGGAAAAGGGTTTCATGACTAAATGGTGGTTCCATGTACTTCCCCCCCCCTCCCCCCCCCCTTCTCCCTCAGCTGTAGGAAAAATGTTCATGGGACTGCACTGTGAACAGAATGCAGTAAGTGACCTAGGTTAAAAATACTCTTGCAGGAAAAATAATAGCAGGTTTCTTAAAGTCAGTTCACAAAAGGGTTTACAGATTGTACAGTTAATGTCCTGGTGGGAATGGGTTTCCAAGAATGAGGCTGGGGAGTGAAACACATGTAAGGGGTCACAGCTACTAAGAAAAAGATTCATGGTATTATGGAGTCCATATGTGTGTGTTACTGCTGATGAAAAGATTTTGACAGGTGTTTTGTGTTTTGCTTAAGTGAAATGTAAGCATCTCCTGAATCTCCTAAATTTCAGTTTTAGATTTTTCTTCATGTATTTTCTTTCTTTCCTCCATACCTGAGCATGGCCCATTCATTCAGGAAGATGAGTATGCAAAAAGGGAAAGAAAAAGTTTGAAACTTATTTAATTGTTCAGATCTCTATTACAAGTTCAAATTACATGCCTGTGGGGCTAGACATCTATCTAGAGGACATGGGCATGCAAGAAGGGTTTATAGCTTTGTCTCTACTTTAGCAAAGTGCCTTTGAAGTAGACTGACCACAGACCAAGTAGACATAAAAATTAGAGCTTGTTTAACTTGTGCTGAATACAGGCAAATCTCTCTGTAAACAGTAGCTGCCAGTAGTAATGGAAAATGCTTCTAATCCTGATACAGATAAGGTAACAAATAGGAATGAGCTCTTGTTTACATTATTTATAACTTTTGTGAATAAGGTTCTCAGTAACTGTTGGAGGGGCCACCTAAAAGTCACTGCAAACCTAAAAGTCAAGCTAAATTGTCAGCTTTTTTATCTACTTTCTGGGAAAGGCAAAAAATGTAGGAATGATACATCTATGGAAACTCTCAACCAGGAGACTGTCTTATATGTCTTCTAAGGTAGCTGCTGTTAAATGATACAGGGGGTGCTGGTCAACTATTTTTTTCCTCTACTCACCTTTTTATTTGCTTGCTTACAGCCTTTGATAAGTCTGGATGATATGAGGGAATCAGAGCTCCTATAAGACAGTGTACATTTTGTTTTACATTTATTTAACAAAAACCAAGAACATTTCAAGTAATTACAGAAATAAAATACTTCATTTCCAGAGGGATACAGCTTGTTTTGACTCATTTCAAAATATATATGAAAATTGTCAATATTTTGAGCAAGGGAGAATAAGGAGCTGAGAAGGAGAAAGGGCAGAAGTTTCATTGTTTCATAACAAGGATTTTTGATAAAAAATTCTCTATCATCAGGGTCCTCTTGACCAATCGGAATGGAAGATGTTAAGGAGCTTGTGTTTAATGCTGTGGGGACTCAACTCTTAGGGTTCTGTAGGAATTCACCTCTAATATTCTTCATATTTCTTAACTGATGTCTTTGCATGGATTTATGCTTTTGATACTATTTAGTTTGATATTACTTTGTATTGCCCTGGCTTGGACTTCAGATGAGACTGATGCAGAGTACTGGCATGTGGGCAATTCAGCTGGCCTTATTTGAGTTTTGTAAAGATTGACTTTGAGAGGAGCGGGTTGCAAATGCCACAGTCCTGACTCTATATTCCAGGATTCAGTTTTTGTATTCTAAATGTCAGAAATTGCATAGATGTCTTCAAATGATTAATGTCTCTTATTACACTGAAAGGCTGACATATATTAGGAAGCAGAGAACACTGTTGGGTTAGAGCCATCTGTACAGATTCCTTTACTAAAATGGGTGAGGGCGACTCCTGTATCATGCTTGGTTACCTATTGCCATTACCAGCATTTTTCAGCGAGCAGAGCATGATAACACAGTGGCTGCATGTTAAGATGTCGAACCTCATTGCAAGAGTCCATTAGATAACTATTTTAATAAGAATAATCCCCTTCCAGGAATATTTCATAGAGATTTGCCCCTAATGATGGGGGTTATCTGCTCTGTATCTGTTCTAAGTATTAATTCTGACACAAACTATTTCTGTATTTCACTCAAGTCATTTCTATTTCCTAAAAAAAGTTTCTGCATTGTTCATTCCTATTCCATGCTGTCTATGATATCCTGTCATAAATAATCTCAAACTCCTCATGGTAGGTTTAATATGTTTAATGGCTTCCAAAAACCACTGTGATTATCTAATCTAACCTTTTTCATAACAAAGCTGTAGGACTTGGCAGTATTCATTCCTGTTGAAACCTAGATAGCTGCATTTGAACTAGAGCGCACCTTTTGAAAAAAAAAATCCCGTATTGAATAAAAGCCCTTCCACAATTCTTAGAAACCTAATCATTAATTACTTTCAGATGTTACCTGCTTTCTAGGTTGAAATTGTCTGGTTTCACCTTGTAGCCATTGAAGCATGTTAACCTACATCTGCTAGACTGAGGTGCTCTGTTCTCTGTGTATCCACGTACAGGTTGTGATCAACTTACCTCTTTGCTTCTCTTTGAGATAAATACACTTAACACTTGGAGACTTTTGGTCTGTATATATTTTTCATCCTCCAGTCATTCTCTGCTCCTTTGGTAACTCCTTTTCAACATTTTTCTTGATCTGAGGATATAAGACTAGACATGACAGCAATCAAACTTGTGTTAGGTAGGTGTGCTCTTATTTGGTATTCACCTACTTTTACATCTAAAGGGTTGTGCTATTCTATTGGACAGATCATATTAAAAGCTGACATGCAGCCTATTAGTCACTGTAACTCTTTAATCTTTTAGAGTCACTATCTGGCAGAACACACTATAGTACCATGGAAGATTTTTGCTGTTACCGTGTCTGACTTTACATTTGGCCTTACTGAAATGAACTGAAAGTTGAAATGAAATGTTCATGTCTCCAAAATACCATCAGATTCAGGTCCCTGACTTCCAGAAGACTGATGATGATGCTAAATAGCAGAGAAAAAAAAAATATATACCAAGAGAGCATCTCTAGAAATGCAACTAAAAATAAAGCTGCTTAGCAAAAATTTCTTGCTCTTAGTGTCCTTCTGAGACATTCATTCCATGTTTATTTTGTAGCATTTTAGTTGACTAATTGAGACCTCCTATAGAAGCAAGTCAACCACCTTACTGACCCCTATATATTGCAACAACATTATGGTCTTTCACACAGTTGCTACATTGATATTTTGCAGATTGTGTGCCTAGATATTTGATGCTGTATCCAAAATATATATAATGCACTTTCACCTTAGACTTCATTCCTGCTAACCTGAAGCAGGGTTTATCTTCCATGGAATGAGGTGCCAAAACAAGGTACCAGAATGTTAAAATATGAAAATTGTAGAAAGCAGAACTGACAGGCAGAAGAGGTTCCAGTGTGCTGTTCCAGAGGGTTCAGTCACAGAATTAGCCTTACTCCAAGTAATATGTCAGCTTCTAGGATGTTTTTCTCTTGAGCAGCCCAGTCTTGCTCTGATTTATCTTGATGGTGATCTACAGTCACCTGTGTACTTCAAAGCAGAGCACAGATTACATAGCTAGCATCTGCTAGCTCTGTCTACTGCATTCATTTTGCAGATCAAGTGTTCAGAGTAACAACTTCAGTTTGTAATAGATTAGATCCAAGCAACAACAATATTTTCCCCTGGTAAACAGTGATTGATGTCAAAGAAGCATCCTACTATGGCAATTTTTGGTGATTTTTTGCCTCATTTTGTGTTCTCAGTTATTATTCACTGAAAGAGGAAAAATGCAGGATGAACTAGTACCGGAAAGATGCTCCAAAGATAGTGTTCAGGTTGAGTGGGGATCATCTGACAAGGGAGATGATATCGACCATTTCTTTCCTCATGTGGGAAGATGGTATTTACTGCACACAGAAAGTTTTCCTTGACTTCTGCTTGCCGCCAGACAGATAAGAAAGAAGCATTGAAAATATGGTTACAATTACCAACTTTTTAAGTCTGAGATTTCCCTGGCTTTGCTGCTGACTTCTAAGTGGCACAATTAATATGCACCTCTTAATGGATCCTGTGTCATTAAGAGAATTCCACCCATAGAAAAATTGCTGGAATTGTATTTATATGAACACAAAATTTGGTTATTTTCAATAAATGGAACTTTGATCTGTATATATCTAGGCAAATCTGGTTCCAAATCAAAATCCAGATTAATATCAAATTAATATAAAAAAGAATTATGTCAAAATGGGTGTGAGTGAAGGCAGGAAATGATTTGGTTTTGACAGTCTCATGGTCATCATGGTAGTCACACCATTGTCTGAAATACCCCATTACTGATGATGTGTTCTGTGTCCAGGTCCTAGAGACTATTACTCAAGAGTTGTCCAGATCATTTTGCGCTATCCATTTTCTGTGTTGAGTGCAGTGGCACACCTCTAAGGAAGAAGAAAATACGAGAACTTAAAGCCAGTATAATGACATTATAATAGCTTCACTCCTTCAGTTAAAATCATGTTTGATGAGAGAGAAGGCTAAGAAGTGATTCAGGACAGAAAAGACAAATGAGAGAACTAAAAAATAAAAGAAAGGTACCCACTGTGGCCTTAAGCCTGCACAAAACAATGATGGCTTTGCTTATGTTTTTCTGAGCATAAATAACTTTTTACCCAGTCATGCTGGGTAATCGTGGCTAGATGATTCTATATCTGCTGATACAGTCCATCCTCAACTTCACCACTGACTTTTTTAAAGCCACATCACACACGAAAAATCAAAGTGAAAGCAGAAGGAAGGGAGACAAGAAAATCCAGAAGGCATTGGACACTTACTGGAAAACATCCCTTTCCTGATACTTTCTCAGCACTGGTTTTGTGGAAATAACAGCTAAAATAGCTGTTTGTCAGTGCACTGTATCTAGAGAAAAATTAGAGGTTTTATGAGCTTTAGAAAAATAAAAACAGCTGCTCTGTCAAGTAATGGAAAGCCATGTAATTGTGTATATTATCATCACAATGTATAAAAAAGTGTTAAAAAAATGTGTTTTTCTTCACTCTGTGTAATTCTAACTACTGCTTCTGTCATCTGTACAAGCTTTTCTAAAAGAAAAGAGTATGTCTGTATTGCAGAGTCTACCTGGGTTTGTACATGTACCTTCATGCTAGGAAAGGGCTTGCGTGGGGTGCTCTTTCCCTGTTGTGGTTAGCTTCTGCACTATTATTTCTGTGGACATGGATTTGTTCAGAAATCTGAGAGAAAACTTTCCTGTCTTTCTGTGTAGAAATACTCATGGCCTGCTAAAGACGGTGTAAGATATTTTATGTTTTCTGAACACACTGCTTCTGATCATTCTCACCAATATCAACTGGTCCGTAGTATCTGGACTACCACAGGTGGTGAGTAGGATGCTCACAAAGGCCATGGGAGATTGTAGGAAGGATATTTCATCAATGATGTCTGAAGGCAGAACAGGACATCAGGAAGGAAACTAGGTGTAGTAGATTGAGAGTGAAAATAAAGACAATTGCTGCATGGTGCCAGTTACTGTGGGAATGGTATATGCAATGTACATTTTGATGTTACAGATTTAATTCTAGCATGATCAAGATGTCTTCTGGTGGAAACAGATCTGTGATGTGTGCTAAGATCCTGTAGTTACACAGCATTCAAATGAGGGAGGTTATCTAAGTCCAAACGTAGGCTGACATAGCCATCAGAATAATGGGTTCAGAGTTCCTCGTAGAAGAAATTGCAGTTTTGCAGGGGGGTCATAGCCTGTATTTTTTGACAGTCTGAAAGATGGCACTGCCTGCATGACTACATGGGTGTAGGTACAGCAATGCTATTAAGAGCATAACTTCACAGAATCGGTGAGAATAAGACTTTTTTTTCCAATTATGGCATTAAAGCATAGAGGATTTTCTGCCCTTGTACAAGTCATCATGAGATGTCCTTGTCATCCTGTGGCTAGTCCGCAGCGTGCAAGGAAAATGAGAAGTGTCTTGTGTGGATGTTTTCTTTCTTTCCAGATATGCCTGAGGGAATGCGATGCTGTGAGCTGTTTTATTGTATACATGCACTAGTTTACTATTGCTTCTTTAAAGACTAATTGTGCTTATTGTCTTTGGTTTTCCTTCTCTGCTGTATACTTTTTCCAGGAGGCCAAAAGGCCTTTTCTTCCAGCTGAAGACAGAGGGGAGTGTTTGTTGTCCTTTTTTCTTAAATTCATAGTATCGTTTGCTAGACAGGGTGAATGTTTGCTCTCTTTATTATACCTGTATTTAATTTCTAAGCATTGGCTTTTTCTGAGTCACTCCTAGTGAAACTGCTGGCCTGCCTGCACTTCAGGAGGAATTCAAATTTCATTAAGTAAAAAACGGCCAGCTTGACTGGAGGGATATAAGGAATGTGCTAAAACCAGGGACCTGTTACTAGCATTATTTTAGGGGCTGGGATACCATCAGGGACAAATCCTCTGCAACTAACCCTCAGCAGAAAAAGGGTCAAATTTTGTAGCATGGGGAAGAATGTTATCTATCCAGGGAGAGTAGATTCAGATTGGTGGCTGAATACACCAGCTTGCTGAGAAATGGAGAGAAGTAAAGCTATAGGGCGGGCTGTTTAGAGTTTGTACTCATTGGTTGCCTTGATCTCCCCCAGTATACCTTATGGAAATTATGTTGGCTGCTTACCAAGCTGCAGTTTCAGTTGCTGGTTTGATTTTGCTAGTTTTCAGTCTGACCCTGTTCCCTAATCAGACTGTCAGAGTATGGCCTTAAGGCTACTTGTCCAGGTGCAAGGTCTGTTTCAGCAGGGTGATCTGTTTCAGGGTTTAAGTGCCCTTCCTCTTCCCAATATTTTTTTAAGTGGACTTCCCCTTTGATGCTCTCTGTACCTTCTGCCTGTTGTGCAAAACATCTGACTAACCCTGCTAGAGGGCCTGCCATGCACAACAATTAATTCTGAGTTGAAGGCTGGGGCCAGCACACATTTGAACTCCTTACTGAAGAGGAACAGAGACGAAGCGTGCCAGGGCTTACTGTTGTACAGGCATCCTGAGGTTTTTAAAATGTTCTTTTCACTGTGTGACTGTCCATTTAAACCCTGCCTCTGACAGGCTTTTCAATACACTTTCATGCTGCTGCTGCTGAAGAGTGCATTTCCCATAGCCGTGTTTGCTGAACTCGCATGACAACATGGCTGTGATCCTTTGGCAAGGTAACTGCGCACTGAGGCAGATCTTTATATACGGTGAGGCGAGGACCATCGAAATTGAGCTGGATGAATGGACTGATTAACCAGCTGTCTATGAACCCATGGGTGGCCTCCAGGGCATTGGAGCTCAGAGAATAAGTGCTGCAAACAGAAAATAGAAACCTGGGCAATTGTGAAATGACACTGGAGAGGAAAATAAATTTAATATTTTGGTCCCAGCTATACTTTCACTGTTTAAAAACTGCCTTAGAGCAAAACTTGGCATGATCCATATGAACCTTTGAGACATCCTGCGTTCAAAAGCCATGTAACATGTTCATAAAGGTTTTGTGTGAAGGTGGTAGAAGGATTTTAGACTAAAAGCTGAATAAGAGACTAGTTATCAGTGACAATCCTATGTTAGGATATAGACAGCAAGTATACAATGTATCCTGGATCTGAAAAGTCAAAGATTAATTCAGGTTTTAAAGAAAGACATTTTCACATTAAAGAAAAGTTAACCCCCTTCTCTTTAGAATGCTATTTGAAAAGAACTAAGAAAATTAAGATAATGATATAAATTATATCCTTCTAAAGTTAGATCAAATTCAATAGGAGTATATATTTTGGTTTTTGTTTTGGAGAGAGAGATCAGGGAGGCCATGTGGATCAATATAATCAATGTGAATAATTAATCCATTTAGCATACAACCATAGGGTCCCTGGACACAAGCTGCTTGTAATTCAGCAGCTACAGTGACTTGGTTTGTGTTGGAATATGTTTAGACACAACAGTGCAGATTCTGGTTGTATTTTGCACAGGAGGCCCTGGCACTGCACATATGCAAGATGCAAGGGAGCAGGACCGAACCCTTTCATTCCCAGATAATGAATTTAAAACTCAATGTGTTTATTCTTAGACCAAGTATTTCACTGATCCAATAGACTTCCTCCCATTTTATGCAATGTTGATGGAAATAAATGCCTGATAGTGCAAATCACACAAGATTCATTGGGGGTGGGGGGCCCCAGTGTGGGTCAGCTAGAATCATAAATTGTTGCTTGAGAATTCAGTACAACTGGTAAGAATATGAAAATACATTCCAAATGTTGGAGACAGATGCTGCAGCTGTTACCAATATTAAAACTTTATGGGCATCTAATGCACAATGAATTCACTTCAGAATATAATTTTTGTGGAATTTACAGTACTGTAGTTTAGATGACTTGACCTGAATAGGGATGTAAAAGGATTTTAAAGTAAAGATGACTAAATAAATGTGGAGAATAACACATTAGCGTCTATTAAATGGCAATAAGACATGAACCAGATTTGTTAATAAGTGCTATTGCATTTGTATCTGAATAGTCACTGACACTGTCCTTCCCAGTATAGGTCTAATGCTTTATATCTAAACCATTTGAGGCTAAGAGTAATAATCCCAGCTATAAATCTCTTGGTATTTGGGCTAAAGCAAGTCTTGCCCTAACTCTTTGTCTCACATTTGTATTTGTGGACTGATTTATGTCTTCTTGGACACCCTCTTTAATGAGTTATTTGTTTTTCTTTCCTCATCTTTCCTTTTCTCTCCAAATTCTCCCTCCCTGCTTTGAAGTACCCTTTAATTCCTGTAGGAGCTCTGAGATGACAGACCACATAATCCTCCAAACATAGGGATTGTTATTGATACAGGCAATTGACTAGTAAATCTTTTTGTAATTTTCTTATTTGCTTTACCAGGTATCTGTCTAAATGATCTGTTGTTCTGAGGACCTATTTTTATGGTGCGAATGAATACTCATAAATAAAATTCCCTGCTTACATTCAAAACTATCAGTCCTTGTAGTGTCAGATGGTTGTATATGTTTTAAGCCTCACTTTTAGAACTGTTGTTATTGCACAGAAGGTTGAGAACTTCAACCAGTATGTGTGGTTTTTATGCTACAAAGGAAAGCCTGAGGATGGCTCAGAGGCATTTCAAGAAACTGTTTCACACTTCTTACCAGGTTGTTGGTTTTTTTTTTTTTTTTTTTTTTTTTTAATTAAAGCAATATTCTCATGATATCTTAAACCAGACTTCTGTGATTTAGGAAGGAAAGGAAGAGTTCTTAAGCCATGGGTCTGAACTTTTGGGGCCAGGTAAAGAGGCCTTTTCAGGCACACTTCTCCCTCTGTTCTGTGTATCTGTAATAAGCTACTTAACATTCTTCTTTGAGTTTAAAGGAGAAAGCTTTGTTCTCCCCTCTATCTATTTTCAAGTAAGTCACATAGAGTTTTCAGGAATAACATCTTTCCCCCTTGTGTCAAAATCTCTGTCGGATGAAAGTGAAGCCTTTCTAAAGAAGAGTTATTACTGAAGCATCTTATAAGGATATCAGAACAAAAGGCAGCTTGTTCATTTCCTATTATTAGTTAGGCCCACATTAAAATCTTTTCTGTTTTCTTAGTGCCAGGAGTTTAGGCTCACAGTCATGTTCATATGTGTTTATAGTGTCTGTCTCTCTGCCACCACACTCACAAAACATGGCATTAGATTTTCCTCCTTAATTAAGAAGTGCAAACAAAGAAACCCAAATTTTGAACCAGAGAATGAACATGGGACCCCTTTCCTCTAACACTGTCTCATAAGAAAGAAAAGAAAAAGAGAAAGAGAAAAAGAGAAAGAAAAAGAAAAAGAGAAAGAGAAAAAGAGAAAGAAAAAGAGAAAGAGAAAGAAAAAGAGAAAGAAAAAGAGAAAGAGAAAGAAAAAGAAAAAGAAAAAGAAAAAGAAAAAGAAAAAGAAAAAGAAAAAGAAAAAGAAAAAGAAAAAGAAAAAGAAAAAGAAAAAGAAAAAGAAAAAGAAAAAGAAAAAGAAAAAGAAAAAGAAAAAGAAAAAGAAAAAGAAAAAGAAAAAAGAAAAAGTCATGCCTTATGACAAAATTTCTTTAAAGTTAAGACAGGTAGAGCTGATGTTTCTATTGTTTTCGTTTGCTCCTGTCACCTGTCTTCCTGGGACTCCATCAGTCTCTTAAAAAGCAAACTGTTCTACCTGTCAGCTTTCATCAGAAAACACAAACACATCAGAAACTAAGCTTGAAAGAAATGCTTGCCTATGATTTGTTCATTTTCACACTAGACTTGAGCTATACCTTATTACTTTCTGTACATGCTGTTTTCCTATTCAGTTTGGGATTAAAAAATACATATATATTTATTTTGGGTTTGAGTGTCACTACATACCCTGCAGTGCTGTAAATATGAAACTAAAGTAAGAGAATCTCAGGATTCTGTGCAAAAGTAATGACAGCTGAGCCTCCAAAGTCCTGATTTCTGTGTTTAATATGAACCTCTGCCACCTTGGTCTCCCAGAGGGAGGGAAGCAGTTTTAAAAGCATCAGTTTACATACTCCTAAGTATGGAAGTGTTTGCTTACTTTGCTATAATTATGTCAGCACTTCCACTGCCAACTCTTTATTTTCATGGATTTAACATTTGACTCTAGAAATTATTCTGGCTGAACCTTTTAATTTAATGTTGATCTATACCCCACCCTGCTGCAAGCTGAAGTTATTATACAGGAGCGGAGAAAGGAGAGGAAGCAGCATTTAATACAGTATGCTATGAAATGTTGTTCCTATGATTAAAAAGAAATAGAACCCCAAAGTCCATTTGCACAAAGGCAGCTCCTTCTCTGTATCTGTGTGCTTAGTGGTCTCACACGTGCTTTAACCTTCGGAAAGCAGAAGCACAACGTGCCTCGGTGCAAACAATTCAGTCCCAACCACAATAGAATATAATTTGTGCCCTTGAAGATCATTTTAATCCTTCTTCATGTGAAGGAAGGTGTTTATCATTCACCTGAATCTACTGCAACCTTTCCTAGTATTTTTAACCCCATGAAATTGTGTGTCATTTCCTCAGGACCCTCTTTCTATGCTGTCTGACCCTCAACTCTTCCATGCAGCCCTCTTTGTGGTTCTCACCCCTCCATGGGCCAGCCTGCATTCCCCCAGATGAAACCAGATGTGGGGGAAAATTCAGAAAGTAGTGTCGGTGGTTCTGCTGCGTAAGGAGCCTGAATCTGGCTCTGCAGCTCTCTTGGTTTTCCCTGTGCCTGAGCAGGCATGTGTTAGTCCAGGATACTGAGTTTTTATTTGGTGTTTCCTGAATGCAGGAGCAGAAGCTCTGCTGAGATGAAAAGCCAATGTGTGTCTGGTGCAGTGTAGTAAATCACCTGTGATTGTTATAGTCCACTTAATGAAAAAGAAGAAAAGCAAACAACCAAAACCTTTAACCTGTATTATCATTAGTGTATGAACTCTTACTCTCTACACAGTTTTTACTCTGAATACTGGCCAAGCCTCAACAGCTAAAGAAATACAATATTAAATAATAAATACAAATGGACTTATTAGTCCATGAAATTGTGATCAAGATAGGTAATAAATAGGTGTCACAGATCTTATGTGCCTCATGCACTGCTAAATGGGAAGATTTCCAGCTGCAGAATATTACTTAAGACAGGGAGCTAAAGTGTTCACAGCTTAAAACTTCTCTACCCATGCCAAAGGACAGTATCTTGGGTGTTTCATGGCATCATTGTGGGGAACGTGAACAGAACGGCTTGCTGGGATGTGTTTTCTCAAGCTTACAGGAGAGAAGGGGAAAAGGCAGGGATGTTTTGTAGCTAAAAAAAAAAAAAAAAGATAACACTAATGGAGACAAACAGTACCTATCCCTGAGATAATTAACGAAATAGCTATTTAGATCCAAAGAAAATGCAGAGAAGAAACAAGTGCTCTAGATACAAATTGATCCTCCTATTGATCAAATTGATACTCTAGTAAGCCAACGGGTCAGGAAAAAAGACTTTAAAAACCAAGGATTTGTTTTAAGGTTAAAGATTAAGAAGACAAAGAGAACTTCTTTATTCTACTGCAAACTTCTGAGGTATTTTGAAACTGTAAAAATGAAATATTTGCATAACCATCCAGATGAGGTGCCAGTACTCACATGGATTTATTAATTTAAATGTTAAAAAAAAATTTATCTAAGTCATAACTCTTCTGAACTTTTCTACTCAAAATGCCTTTTTTAGAAGTCCATGATTATAATGACTTCTGACACTTTGCTTACCAATAACACCAAAACAGGTTGAATGTTAGTTTTTGACTAGCTGTGGTTTTTTTTTTAATTCATCTTTATTTAAAAAGAATATTTAAGTAATTACTCCTCTTTGCCTGAAAATAAGGCAGGTAACTTTCTAATATAATATAAATTTCTAATCTAAAATAAGGCCATGAAAACTTAATCTAGGGTTATAATATTCCTCATCTATTCACACTAATGAAATCCAAACTAATCAGAAATTAATAAAGCAATTATCAATGCATTTGTGAAGAATTACTAGTAACCAACACTATGATCCTGGAAAGCAGAATTAATTCACAGTATCTACTATGTTAACTATATTATATAGCTTAAATAAAAAGAATATCTTCACACTTGGCATTTGTTGATAATTCTGAATGGATACATCATTTATGTTCACGTAGTTGGTAAAATTTTAAAAAATCAGAAATAAAATCCAGGTGATATGGACTTTCATACATAAATTAGAACTTTTTGTTAATGATTTTGCTCTCATAACCTGAATCAAGTATATGTAAATATTTATGATATAAATTCAGCAGCTACATGAACTTAAATGACAAATTTAGTAACAATATTCACAGTAAGTCTGAACAGTTCAGGAGCTCAGTGAATGTGAGTTGTGTTATGTTCTTTTTCAATATCTAAACACAGTAATCTTCACTGAAATTTTATTCAAGGCCCATATATCCACTAGTATAGCATGCAGTAGATAATGATTAGCAGAGGAATTTTGACAAGGGAAGCATTTCTTTTACTCTGAAAATGTGTGATAATTTCATTTCATTACAGTTTTGACAGAAAAAATATGAAACCTTTGTAAATCCTTTGTATTAAATAGTGTAGGAGTCATATTCACTAGAAATTGTTAAATATTTATTCAAGAATAGATGGTTTTCAGTTCATGGGGGATACCTTGGTATGACAGCCTGTCAGAGAGTTATTGTAATGACGATTGCAATAATATTGTGAAGATTTTGGTTAACACTGTTATTGTCTCAAGAAAAGAGAAAAGAGGGCTCTGGTCACAAAGTTTAACATGACAGGCTATTATTTCTATGAATTGCACTAAAAGAAAAGAGTGAGAAATGTTAATGGTCTCAGAGACTGCATTTTGGATATATTTTGATTTTAGACCAAATTAAGTTTTGTGAACTTCAACTGTATGTTGTTGTTCTGTTGATTCAAATGGTGAACCAAAACCTTTTCTTTATATAAGGAGCCTGAACCAGGTATATTTTTGATATGATCTTGTTTATTTTCTAAAACTGCTCACAAAGTTCTATGTCCCAGAATGTGTAGGGGGGGAAACAAAAAAAGCAGCTATTGTTTTGTAATTTTAAACTTCCAGCCACCCCTTGCAGAAGATGCCACAATTGCCTTTATCACCTTTGGTTAAGCAGGAAACTTCAGTCTTACTCTACCTTAATTTTTTTGGTCACTTGCACTAGGCAACTAAAGGCCATTATTTGCTTATCCAAAAAATTATGGCTTTTGTTACTCTTTTCAAGGAGCTCTTGGCATGTCCCTTGGTTTTAATGAAATGTCTGATTGGGCCCAGGCATCATTTAGCACTTCTCAGCTTAACAATGCACTTGTATTGGCATGCAAAATGTTTTTTATGAAATTTAATTTTCATCTGCTGGTACAATTATTTTTTGTTATACCTATTGTCTGCTGAAAGATTATTCAATGTGAGGAATGAGGGCTCAGATTCATCAGGAACTGGAAATAGATTTCAGATAATCAGAACCTGCTTAGGAAAGATAGACTTCAGCAGAGACATGAGGGAACAAAACTGTGTTTGATTGTTCAAACTGAAAAGTCGAGGCAACTGGTACAGAAGAAATGAGTTTTTGGGGCAACATTTCTGTTGTGGATTAAGACATTGAAAACCTATATCCTCAAGTGAAGAGCATGGAAATGACAAAATAGAGAATGGAAGACAAACAGGTTGTCATCAATAGGTTGTCAAAAAAGAATCTAGATAGTGATGGATATGCTTTTACGTGAATGTAATTCTAAGAAATAAGATAGGGGAACTGGTATGTCTGTTCCAAAAAGAAAAATCAGTAAGCTGCCTGAAGCATGTTGGAAACCTTGTGAAAAGAAGACAATTGATGGGACATTGCAATATCAGGGTAAAACACACACAATAAAAATGGAATAAACTGCAATGTTGATGAGGTAATTGTCAAAGAGAGAACCTACAGTCTAACCAAATTAACTGATTGACTGTCTCAAAGATAACATAAAATCTGTAAAGAGTGGAATTTGAGCTCTGAAATGAGCTAGTTATTTACCTCTGTTTAGAAAACTGACATTGGCTGTGATATGTTGACAAAGATCAGACAGGCATTTAGGGACAATAACAGAAAGCTTTAGTCACTATCAGGTATTCCTTGGGGATGTCATTAAAATGATTGATGACAAAACACAGCCAGACCTCAGTAAAGGGTTCTGGTGGATTCTACAAAAGAACTGCAACCTATTCAACACACATGTGTCAGAACCACCATCTGAAGGACCCTGTGAACCATGTCATGAGCATGGCCATACCTACTGCTCTATGAAGAGTTTCCACCTTACATCCCTAGTGTGTAGTGGAATCTGCTCTGAGCACAGGCTGGCTTGCTGTGGTTCCTTGCCCTCTCCCCTTGGGCAAAGGTATGATGGGGTACAGGCAAGAAAATGGAAGGGATGGAGCATGAGGAGTTTCCTGTGGTTTGGTTTAGAGGTAGTCTGACTGGAGCCTGCTCACCCTCTGTGTGTAGGGGGGTGGAGGAGGTCTGCAGCTTCAGGATGTTGGCAAGGACCCCTCTGCTGGAAATGGGGAAACGTGGATCTCTGGGCCTGTCCTGCTCTGACTGCTTTTGTGTTCTCAAGTAATCTGGTGTACATTTGTTCTGAGAATGGGCTCCAGTTGTCGTTACATCCTTCATGTACTTCATCTGTCTTGGTAGTGATACCACTTGACCATGAGCAGGTAGCAAAGGGAGTCTGGAGTCCTCATGGACTGATAAGAGGAGAGTGCAGGTCAGTCTTTGCGCAACTGATATTTTCAGAAGGAATGTCATAACCTGAGAATATTTTAGATGTCAAGGCACCTGTACCTGGAAGATTAGGATGAGCACATAGCCTGAGACATCATATGTATTGTCAGTATATGGATTGGTGATACATGTGATCAAAGTATGACTCAGCAGTACAGTCACAGAAAGATCATAAAATGTGTTTGATGCTATTGCTGTTTATGGAGAAAGAATAATTAGAATTAATTGCATTATAAAATAAAGAAGTATAAGATAATGGTCATTTATTTTGGAATCAGAATGGTAGAAGGGACATATACATACAATATGTGCCTGGTCAATCAAAGAGCTAATTACCTTTTTTAAAATTATAATAATGGCAGTTATATTACGTATACAACACTCAATCACGATACAGCTAATTCACAGATGAATGACAGAAATAAAATCTCTTGGTCAATTCATTGAGGTGAAAAATCTTAAGAGCTAGAGAAAATCCAGAGGCTGGGTTATGAATTATGAATCTGGCAAAGAATGAAAAAATTTTTGGTATTAAAAAATATCCAAAGCTGGCAATTGCTTTTGTTTGTGGTTTATGTTTAATTCCTCATTCTCTGTACAGGTTGAATATTGCAACATTGGGTGCTTGAGGGTAGAATGGAATATTTATGCACACAGAAGTGATTTCATTCCTTTTTATTTTGAAGTTTGGATAAAAGCAATGAATTAACAAAGGGGAAAGCAAATGGACTTATAAAATGCTTGAGTTTTTACATCAGTAGGTGATACTGATTACATAAACAAAGACTTTTTTTAAAAGATGTAATTTGAAGGTGATGGTTTCTTTCAAAATAAAAAAAACCAGGTTGTAGCTGAAATTTATGGGGAATTTAGCTGGGGAATCTATGTTCTTTAGTATTAATGATATGAGCTGAGGATTATTATAATAAAAATCTGAAGTAAAGGGGAGGTAGGGTTCTTTTCTATGGATTCCAAATAACGTGTTCTGATTTTGATTTGTAAGTGTAATGAGAATACTACCTTTAAGAACTTAATAGAGTATGAAGAGGTAGACAAGATTCCACATAGATCTTGGAAAAGAAAATCCTTCTATTTTACTTTTCATATAATGTCAATGAACCTTACATGTGGTTTATGACAGTAACTTAATGACTCAGATTCATTTAAGGATCTGTAGCGTAGTATTTATTTTCCGAATTTGCTCTCTTCAGCCTTGGGTTCTTCATGTTTCCAGAAATATAACTTTATAAGGAGGCCAAAATACTGTTCCATCATCTATTGTGCCCTCATCACAACTCCCTTGGTCTGAAATACTTTAAAAGTATCTGGTTAAGACTGGCAAGTCCAGAACAGGACAGGGGAGCTTGTTAAAAACAAATGAAAGAAATGCATAGGCATATGATGTTGGTTCATTGTTTCTAGGTGAAAACATTTAGAGGTTGAAAGACACATCATCTTTGAGTATTGGTGTTAGTAGCACTCTCAGGACTCTAATTTTGTTAGTTTAATATGAAGTTCTGTTTCAGAAGAAAACCTTGGTAAAACAACACCTCTGCTTCCCTGTGTATCATTCTAGGAATCTACATTCAATAGTAAGAACCTTGACACCAGAAGTTTCCTGGTGATTTGATTTTTCTTAAGAGACCTCCAGGCATGTAAATGTATGCTTCTGGGCACACCTGCAAGCACACAAATTTTGTCAGCTTTGAGCTCAAGCCTAAACCCTGTTGTGAATCAGTGTAGACATTTCAGTCATGTAGGCACACTTGGAACATGTTTACTGCAGTGGGCCATGAAAAAGTGCAAGTGAAGGAAGTGGTTTTTTTCTCCCTGCCTTTTGATCAAGAAGCATCCTTTTTTCCTATCTTGTACTATACCAATTAGAGCAAACAGGGTTCTGGTTGAAGATGGGAGAGACTTGACTTTGCTTCCATCATGTGTCTAAAGAAACTCAACACAGTAAATTCACCAGAAAACCATATTTTAGTATGCGGAACTCTCTTGATTTTTCTTTTGGGGACACATTCCTTATAAAAATGATTGAACATTCATTGGGCCAAAACATGAGACAGACATAGCAAGCAAACAAGCAAATGAAGTTATGGCTTAGCATTTCTAGCTTTGGCTGCAATTAATATATAAGAAACCAAGAGCAACAGACTAGAACCACTGTGTTGTTCTTCCTTTATCCCTTCAGGTGCCTGACTGTAGGCAACTGAATGAAATCATATATGGTTGAACTCTTTGAGAAATAGATTGGATACATAGCTCCAGGAGGAGAGTTTATGTATTCCTGTCTTTCTCCTTTTGCAGCCTGGGCCAGGCAGTCTTTGGCAAACCATATTGGTTACTGTGGGGTGCACCCTGGCTTTTGAGCTTTCTCTTTGTTCACACAGATTCCCCATATACAGCAAGACTTCAGAATATTACCAGTGATTTTAAGCTTCTCTGTTAATCTGTTTTCCATGGGATTTTCCAGGATAACATAATAGGTTTATGTCTGAGCTACTGAGAGAACAAGTACAGACATACTTGTTGCATGTTTAGGTGAGTTGGGGGACATACACAAGCTTTGAAAGGCTACTAATTCTCATTTTTCTTCAAATAGAGTTCTAATTAGTTGCCCACATCTCTGCTATTAAAAATGGCATACCAGATTCTCAGCTGGTGAAAACCAATAATACAGATTTAATACAGATAAGAACTTGGCAGACTGGATGAATAAGTTAAGTATTTTCCAAAGGCAGATTTACAGTGACTAAGTCAGATTATGTTTTTTACTATAAGATAATTTATAATAAAGATGCAAGATGACAAGGCAGATGTTCATAGTTTTTTAAGGAGCCATTTGTCAAAATTGACCTTTCCTGTGGAAATATCTACAATTACTATTCAATTCAGCTATCAAAGTCACATCAGGAAAGAAAAATTGTGCCTGTCAGTAAGTATGGTTTTGCTGTAGCAAAGACTTCAGACCTGTGAGAGTCCTTCTGGCTGTCACATTGTGGTTGGAAATGCACATAGGACCAAAGAGGAAACCAAGCAACTCTCCTGGTTCAGTGCCATAGTAACATAAGTGAAGGATTTATTTCCTGCATGATCCAAGTAAGATACCCAAGTTCTGAAAAAAAGAAGAAACCATTGTTTCTTTTGCATGGAAAAGAAGCCTTTATGGGGAAGTCCCTGCAGAGGTCCCTTTGACCGTGAAATAATGCTCAATGGCAGCATTTGCACAGCACCATGAAGCAGGCTGTAGCAGTTGATCCAGGGAAAGACACCACTAGTGCTGGAGTGACCCACACTCTTCTATGCTCAAGTCACAATTTGGGAGCCCTATTCCTTAATCCCTTGCTTACACAGGAGAGGAAGGCTCTGCCTCCCTCTTTCCTGCAACAACATTTTTATGAAAAGGGCTTTATTAATTTTTTTGTGTGTAGTAAACCAGGTTTTCCTCTACAGCATAGGATCTGGATTTTGAAAATCTATAATCTGTGATTTGGACTGTATGATTTTGGTTCACAGTCTTTGTCAGAAATAATTGATTAGTAGGAGATGAACTTGAAATGGTGGTAATAATATTTCAACAACACAGACCGAGAGCAAATGAATTAATATGTATAAATAACTGAAACAGAGTTTACATGAAATAAAATTCTCTCCAATGACAGATTATCTAAATTCCATTATCAACAAGGCTGTAGCAATCATTTTAAAACCTGTATCACATAATAGCTGAGGATCAGGAATGCAAATTATAAAGCTAAGTGAGTACGGGCAACAGAGAAAAAAAAAAGACTATCACTAATGAAACAACCTCTATAGAGCTTTAACAGGAAAAACACATCTTAAATGAAAACATCGAAGGAGCAAAAGTGTTAGACTCACAAGTCTATGTGCACATTTAAACCTGTACCCTTCATATGCAATGGTTCTGCATTGATTCACTATTGTGAATATAATTAAAATACTTTGATATACAGAAGGTATAGCACTCAACATGAGACAAAAAGTTACCTGGATTTAGTAATTGAAATTACCTCGATTTAGTGATTGCCTAGAGACTAATTTTTATGACCTGATTTTTTACGGTGCAAACAAGCAAGGGAAAGTGCCAATTGTTGTACATATGTGTATACATATATATATATGTCTAAATAATAACATTGCTCCAAAATCAGAAGTGTGAATGACTATGACTGGCAAAAAAGGAGACAGAGGGAATGGGAATAAAAAGGTGAAGTTCTTTAAGAAAAGTTTATATATGTGACATCTATACAACTACAGTGAAAAGGAGGAGAGCTTTTGTTAAACACCTATACTTGTTTCAGGGACCATAATGACAGCAATTAAAAATAAAATCCTAGAAGGTTTTAAAGTAAGATGAGATAAGATAATGACTGTCATAAATGGGAAGGTTCATAAGGAAAAAAAATATATGAGGGAAATCCATAGTTGGTATTGCTAAGGATAATATGAATTAGTTTTTATAGTATATTAGATACAAAACAAATCATAGGCTTGATATGAACAATATAATAGGTGGAGATGGTAAAATTGTTAGCAGTGATGTAGAAAATGCAGAAGTGCTGAATGAATATTCTTTTCTTTACTTGAAAAAAATGGGAGTAATACACACATATAAAGCACTTTCTGGTCCATTGGTAACTGGAAAGGATAAAATGAACTACAAGCCAACCTTTTAAAATCTACAGGTCTAAATAACTCCCAGTCAAGAGTCCTAAAACAGTGTGGCAGGTACATCTGTGGCCTCTGGTAATAATGATATAAATTGAATACTGGCTAGAGTGTAGGATGCCAAAATAATGAGAATACTGTGCTATTGTTCAAAGAAGACAAGTGGAAAACTGGGCTGTCTAGTCTGATAGTACTAACAGGCAACATAAGCAAAAAGTGGTACAGGATTTGATTTTTAAATGTGAGAATGGAAAAAAATGTTTATATGGTCAGTAAGAAGAATTTATAGAAATCGGGACCTATCAAATACATCTGATTCTATATTTTACAGATTTGTGTGTTTCATTGATAAAATTAGCTGTAGATACTCTGAGGCTTCTGTTGCACATTTGACACTGCTGAATAAATATTTAAGAATTAGATAATATAAATTAAATGAAAAACTTGAAAGAGTTTGAGACAGTGCTGACATAACCTGGCACAGTGAAGTCAGTGAAGAGTCAGCAATGCATTGGTGAGTTTGTAGTGGGGTTTAATGATACAAAATAAATTCAGGGATAAATCTGGAGGAAAATACTAAGTAATTTTTGTTAAAATTTGAAGACAAAAATATACTTGGTAGTACTGCCAAGAGCAGGATCAGTACTGAGCTGGTTGCATCCAAATGCAAAACTGTATCCATAGGAAAAAAAAGGAAGGAAGCCCCTATCTGTGAAATGATGGACCACTAAATAGCAACTCTGAAAGAATTTTGGCAAGGTAATAGACAAGCATTTTAATACGAGCTCCCTGTGTGGTGTCATGACCAAAAGCATAGAAGGGAATAGAAACCAGGGGAAATGTTATGATTATATATGGGATTGAAGAATACCCTATCCTGTTATGTTGTCACTTTTAAAAAAATATTGAAAAATTTGGAAAATATACAAAAAAGCTAAATAATAAGAGCTACAAAAGATGCCTTAAAAAGCATAATGAATATGAAAAGAGAAGCTGCAAAAACTTGCTTACAGGGAGAGGAGAGTGTATCAAAAAGTGCAAGAGAAAGCAAACAAACAGATAGCAAAAACAAGTTTGAAAGATGAACAAGAATACAAATAAAAATTAGAAATATATTTTTAATAGTGATAACAGTTCACCCCTGGAACAAGATTGATGGATTATCTATCTTGGTGTGCCAGCAGAACAAGGTGTTATGTCTTTACTGAAAATATATCTCACCCAGACAAGACTCAGACTAAATGCTGATTTAACTAGATGGATTGAATGACCTCCAACTCTAAGAAGTCAGAGCACAGGTTTATTCCAGTTTCCAACTGCTGAATGAGCCAATAAGTTACTTGTTTTTATAAGAATTTTTGAATGCCACAGACATCAGTTTTCCAATATTACACTTGTGGCAAAAATTACACTTAACTTCAAAATATTGAGCCTCAACTTGAAACGTTTGTATAATAATTAAGCAACAGAAAAAGTATTGGAAAACATATTTGGAAGATGATTCAAAAAAGTAATGGAATAAAAATCAGAAAAAATGCACTAAAAAGTCAGTACAAGATCACAGTTATCTGAAGTATAAAAAAAAAAAAAAAGATGTGCTGGAAAAATAAAATCATAGAGTGTGATAGGCCCCAAGCCTACTTTATCGCTAAGAACATCCCTGTGAAAAACTAATGTGCTGTGTAATGGCCATAACTGTATTAAGGGCTACAAGGAGAGCTAAAAATATCTCTTATCTTTGAATTGCTCTGTAGCATGGGAGATGTCACCTTGAAGGTAGGAAGAAAACAGCTATTTACTTTCTAGAAGATCAGGAAATAAGTCTTTGCTGCAGCTGTGCAGAGTGGGCATTTCCCAATTAAGCCCGATGTAGTTAAGGTGTAAGGGCTTTGAATAGTTTTGCTGCCAACAATTCCTAACAGCCTTGTTCACTTTCATTTTTAATGGGTTGCCAAACTGAGTATCTATTCTCAAGTGGTTAGTATTTGTAACTAATGATGATTCTGGTACAGGGTCAAGCTCAAGAGCAGCAGTGGAAAAGCAACCCAATACTGTATATAATAACCTCTTCTTGCCCTACAATATGTACCAACAGCCATCAGAAAGGTTTTTCTCCCTTCATATGTATGGATTCATGTCTCTTGGAAAATCACTGCTGAGTACTAGTTGTGCACAACTAGATCTCAAATGGGGATAAATTATAAGGAATTGCCATTGCTAACTGAATGTGGCACTGGAAATGGTTAGAAAGGAAAAGACACACTGGAAAACTCCCCCTGGGAGTTTCTTCTTCAGAGAGTTCACAGAAATTTCTAAGTATTAAGGAAAGTAGAAAAAAAAAATCACTCATATAATTGCCAATTCACTTTGATCTGTGTTAAATAATTTCCTTTTTTACAGTCTCAGTATTTTGTATTTGTCTATTTTCTGGTATTTTAGAATAACAGGACTTTCCCCTCATTCAATTTCTGAAGTGATGGGTAATGAGTCTGACAGTGGCACTGAAGCTAAAATACATTTGCAGTATATATAAATTCAGCTAGCTGTGCCTGAATTAAGTTTTAATAAAAAGTAAATTTAGAAAGGGTTTCCCTTTGGATATTATCACCAGTTGGAATAAGATAATTAAATTAAATGACCATGTACTCCCTTAAGGCAGCTGCAGTTTCCTTTCAATCAGTCTCTTAGATACCGTGACTTTACTTTATAACGAAGCAATTATTACAGCATCTAAAATTAGATTTATTTCTAGATAGCATTTTAAATAAAATATTTCAAGTCACTTTCAAATCTGAAGAACTTGAACATAAGAAAGCCTACTTCTGCTGTGGTTGTATCCACTTTGACAACCTGAGGTTTTACTTAGAGAAATCTTTATGTAAGAAACAATTTGCTCAAAGTGAAGTTTTCTTGCTCAGGTACATAGGAGGTTTACTCATTTCCTGAAGGCTTACATTACTTACTTACTGCAATAGTCTAATAAGCGAATGACCTTGCCATAAGTTTCCTTAGTGAAAACTGACATTTATATTTGTATGGTTAAATAAAACATGTAATGAGGGAAAACTCGAAAAAGAACTGATTATAATTCAAAGAAACGTATCATAGATTTGATAATCTTTACTGACAATCAGAACCCATGTGTAATGATGATGTCAACTACAATCTCTGTGAATTTGATCTCCTTTTATATTAAGGTTGACGATTCAGAATTATTGTAACAAAATAAAATAACAGTGCTACATATTTCAGAGTGGTAGATCAGAAATATAACTACACTTGGTTATGTTATCAAACCATGATGTTGACTGTTATAACCATCAGGGAATTTCTCTGTAGTATATAAGTGTCTGAAGTAGATTGTAGGCAATAATAATATAATACTGAAGTGGTATAGCACCCTTGGGCACCAATGTAAACATATGCTCCTTTCAGTTAACTTGACTTTTTGAGATCCTACTTTTTGTACTAAAATGTGGGGTTTTTTTAAAAAATATTATTGATAGGCTTCCAAGTAGGGCATATTAAAAATACTGGATAAAAAGGCTTTGAAGCATGTTCCATTCAGCTGTTTTTAAATGAGCATGTGCTATGCAAACAGCTGGTGAGAGGGTATACAGCACAAAAAGACAGAGCTAGGTAAGCGGAGGGTACCGAACCCAAGAAACTGGGCAGCCTTCTCTGATCAATCTCCATCAAGTGACAGTGGATAATAAGGTAAAATGTTTTAGATCTGTCCATCACTGTGGATCATACTCAACACATTCTGAAAGGTTCTGTCAAGTTTTCAAGAAGTTTGTGCTTTCTCTTGGGATTTTACTGCACAGGGTACTGTACCGTGTAAATACAATTTTGTTATTGCCAGTAATAGGTCTCAGTCTTTGTAGTGACTTTGCAAGGCTTCACAGATGAGGTTTGTCAGCTTTGTCTAAACTCTCTTTGCCCTGCTTGGAGTTTTGGGTTTTTGTTTGGTTTAACTGGAACAGCAATTTTTCTAATGGCCTCGTGGCTATGACTGGTTTGTTTTACTTTTGATTATATTTTGGAATAATTATATTGGTAGCAGTCATGACTACTTATGTTATGGAGAAGGAATTATTTATGACTCCAACCTAATGACAGAGTGTAGAGGAACAGGGGAATGGCATAACACCAGAGGCCCTGAAAGTGGGGACGTGGGATGCACTGTAGGGTGCAGTGTACAAGAATGAGATGGTAAGAGAGGGAGATGCACACAGGCTAATGCTGGGGATCTATAAACAGTGTACCAGGAGACAGTTAAAGAAATGTGGATCTGGGAACTGAGGAGAACTGGTTCTAGGGTAACAATGATAAAAACCCACAAGTATCTACCAAATATAAAATGCATGATATTCAGTAACTTTGGAAGTAGGGTCAGAGAAGAAAGAACAGATGCAGATTGTGTAGGCAGATGTGGAAAAAACCCAGGTGGGTTCTAGACTGAGGAGGAGGAAACCATAAACATCATACTTCTCCCAGGAGGATAAGCATATCATCAAAGAGTCAGTGTATAACAGTTTTATTTTATTATTATTTTTTTCTGTAACAGTGATTTTATTTTTTTTTCGTAATTTGATCTGAACTAATTATTCTTTTATTAGACAGTTAAGATTTCTATAATTTTAGTAATCAATTCTTGGCATTACATTTAAGGTGTGTTTTCTTTTTGCTCATTAGAAGATTTTGAGATTAACAGTACGTGTGCATGGCACAATGAGGAGACCTTTGAGTAGCAGAATAAATGTGATATATCCAATAAAAATTTTAAAGTGTAATGCCACATTAAAGCCTAATATGTTTAGGTACAACACTGGTGCTAGCGTTAAGTTCTTGCATGGGCATATCTACATTATAGTCTAGTGCATGGGATAGCTAAATCTATTATCTTTAGTATTAGTCTAATGTGCTTGGAGAAAACCAAAGAATTGCAGGAAACAAGCTAAAAATATCCACTCCTGGGATTATGACTACAAAAAGACATATACACATTGTATTATGTCCATGAAAACTGTGGAACTGGTGGCAGTTTTATCTAAAGAACAGATGGGTGTACTTTATCTGATATCTCAACCTAAAATATAGCTCTCTGTGGGAGCCTGTTGTGGAGGCAGTAACATAGTTCTCACTTGTTGACACATTCTGAGTTTTTGGACTCTCCACTGGGATTGCCAATAATGGCTGGCTATTATGGTGGTAGACTTTGTAATGGAAACCCAAGTATCGCAGCATTTCATGTGAGCATACAAATATCAGTGACAGCTAAATAAACCGACAGACAGACAAATATAAAAATGTAGTCCTCTAAATTAACATGGCGTCTTGTGAAATAGTTCGGAAGAAAAGTTTTAAGTCTCTAGTCCAATGTGGTAGGGCATTTAACTCCAAATGAAAACATAAAAGTACTTTTAAAATGAGATTATTTTTCTTTTTAAATCTCCTTTCACTCATACACTGTTTCTATCATCCAATGTCAAGAAACAAGGGAGTTTAAATGAGTGACAAGGGGCAGTGTAGGACGGCTGGAAGTAAGGCATCATGGTTTCATGTGGGTTTGTGTCTTGTAGCCAAGTCCTACTCCTGTCTGGAGGTTTTCTTGTGAAAGGAATATAGTGATGAATAAGATCCTTAATAAGAGATATTACAGATTTTTTCCACACAAGCCACTTATCTTTAACAAATTTATATCAGCTTCTTTATATGTAACTTAGTGACCATCTATCCTTCTCCCCCTCTCATGTTTGCCTGAAATCAGTCAGTGGAATAAAAAAGTTACTGTATCGTAACACAGACAGACGTACACATATATATGTGCAGGTAATATCTTCACACAAGCCTTGTTTCCCTAAGAAACTCATTCTTCCTAAGAAGTAAAATTAGTTTGAACTTGCTGTAAGAGACATTAGTATAAAAGTTTTAATAAGTCTTTGCTACTTGTTTTATCAAGAGTTTTTTTGTGCAACCAAATATGGCATACATTTAGGGAAGAAAGCAGCTTGAAGATCAGTCACATCCCACGTGCATCAAGTGTTATTAAGAGCAATTTACATTTTAAAGCAGTGATATCCAGTCTCTCATTTGCAGTAGGACATGATGTAGGACTCTCACGTGACTAGTCGTGCAGCTACTAACAGCATATGAATGCATGCACATATCCACATCAAAAACATAGCATAGAGAAAGCTGTGTGATTTTGTGTGATTTACTGTGGTGAACTGTAGTCTTTTCTAAAGTTTTCCTTTTATTGACACCTGATTTAAACCTTCTTGTATCTTTACTAAGATTTTCTCTCAAGGTTTCACATCTTGGCCATTACCCTTCTTATTTTATTTTTATTGGTATATATCATTCTGTCTAGTATCTGTGCTCAGATTCTTTACTTGCAAGTGACAAGTCTTTTATTTGTATTGCTTCCCTCAGGGGAGGAAGAACTTGACTCTTTTATTGCTGTCTCTGTAACCATAATATTTTCCTTTTTCCACTGACTTGCTCAAAGTCAGAAACCTCCTACAGTTCAAGTATACTCTGATACACATCCAGAGCTTAAATATTCTTGTGCATACCTAAGCAATATGCCATTTTCAAATGTCATTTCTGTTTCACAATTAGAATTTTCATTCATAAGAAAAGCATTTAGCTCTCATGGTTGTGTGGACGGCCTCCATGGGTGGGCTGAACTTAACAGTGGCTGTGCCTAAACCTGAAGAGACTGCAAAAGACATATGCATATGTATAGGTGTATCTCCAGTGCCCTTACTTTATGAGGGTTGAAGAAAAGGGAAAAATGTGAGCACCAGGAATCTCATAAACTCTGGTGACCTGCATCTCTTGTATCTTCATAGATTTATAAGTTTCTGAAAGGAATCTGAAATCTACCTACTCTATTCAGGCTGTTCTAAGTGGGAGGTGAAAAAAACCTCTCCTTAACCTAAAAAGTGAGTTGAACCCTGTGCATAACAAGGTATGCAAACAAATGCTATTCAGCTCTAGTGAAAGAGGAGCAGCCAGCCACTGCTGCTTCCACATGGGGAAAAACAGCGATGTGCCACCCCCGTTTGTTAAAAACTAGAAATTCCCAATGAAGCCTTCTGTTCACTCAATCAAATAAAGACCTCTAGTTCACCCTCCTCCCAAGGCAATGTAAAGGCTAAGCTCTTCTGAAGAGTTGGTAAGAAGAGGAAGGAAATTCTTAAAGAGCCTTCACCATTTTCTTTCTCCTGAAACTCAGGAGGTATCTTCTCACTGTCGAAGCTGTGAAAGGAAAGCATGATTTTTTTTAAATTATGTATCTACATGCCTGATTATTGCACAGGCTTGTAACAACTCCTATGATAAATACAGATGGCTTTACCTCTGACAGTTCTTTTTAACTGGACTTTAAGCAGTTAACTTGAAGAAATGCTATCAGCCATGGTTAATTTTTGAAAGCTGCATATATGCAAAAGTATACTTATTGCATAAATTGGTCTGTCCACAGTGACTTGCAGTTTACACCTAGCAGTATCCTGTAGCATATATCTATATAAACTAAGCAAAACCAGTGTGTAATATTACATAGGCACTTTCAATCTTTTAAAGTACTACCCATAATGACCTGAAAACTTTGTTGGTCTGTGTTCTGCTTTGTGACTCCTTTTAGTTGAGTCTTTGTTATAGTATTCTGTCTCTAGTCTCATCATTACTGTGTACTCTGTGCAATAAACTGCAAGAACAATTTGTCAGTCCATAAACTAAAACTATTAAAAATTAATTAATTTGTTCTGCTTCTCAGTATTTTCTCAACACTATTGGCATTAATTTTGCACAGCTTTTAAATCACACAAGAGCCCATGCTTAAATTTACAAGGTATACAAAAGCAATGAGTGATCGTCACATTTCTTCAATCACTGTTAGGCAGTTTAATCAAATTAGGAAGCAGTTTTGTATCAGGGTCCTGAACTTTCTCTTTCTAAACAAATAGTACTTTCTGGAAACTGTTTAAGTGTCCTGAATCCAGCTTCCCCTGGTGTTCAAGCTGGTGTCCTCCATTCATTCTCTGGTTGTGCAAAGTGATATGCACAATCTGTAATGTTTAGAAACTCCTGCCTACACTGTAATAGTATCTACAGGCCTTGACTTAGATGAGGGGCCCATGATGCAGGTGCTTTGTATACACCACTGCTGTCTCTAGAAATTTGCAATCCAAAGTGAAGTGCTTGGCCCATGGGTTTACCCAGTGCCTTATGCTGCATACAGAAATAGTAATGAAAAAATGGAATTATTATTTCTGTTTATAGTGACAGAACTTAAGCACAGAAAATTTCACTCTATTTCAATGAAGTGTTAAGTTAGGCACACATTTACTTTTAAGTAAACACTCAACCTAATTCCTATTCAGTAAGCTTATACAAGTATGCTCTCGACATCTAAATGAATGAAGTAATTCACAAGCTTTAATGCTTTTCAGAATTGTTCTTTTCAGTAGTAAACCCTTCTATATACAAAAAAAAAAAATATTCATGAGCTTACCTTATACTTACAACTGCACTGCTAAGCTTGGGCCCAAATGGTTTGTTTATGATCCGTACTTGAGCCATGAACTGAATTTAATTTCTGTGATTGCTAATCTAGCCTATATCATAAAAACCTCTCTAAGGATGAATTTTTATATGCAAAAACTACATAAATGAGTGACATTCACATGTGAAAATTTTCTTATTTTGTACTGAAAAGTAGTATAGCAAGAAAATCAATCACACAAAATGATCCTAGAGAGTCTGAAATTAGTCTAAAGTATGTCTGTGGCACAGAATCTTCTGAGGCACAGAAATGTTTTTTATTTAATGTGGAGGCTTCATATTTACTATTTTACATTTGTTTATGAATCCAGATATGAACTTCAGTATATGAAACCATTTTTGCTGCCATTGACTGGCTTGCACATTAGTGGTTTTATAAACGTAGCTCTTTCAGGCGCCTTCATGTCTCCAGTATCTCCCCTGTGGGTATTAAGATTTTTACACGTCCTCTTCATTCCATTCCTCAACACTGGTGCGGCATTATGTGTCCTCCAGCCCTCTGGTACTCCTCGCCCTTAGTGTGCTATTAAATTTGGCCAAGAGTTTTCCCATTTCTCTGCCTGCCTTCTGCAGAACTGTAAAATGTAATTCCTCTGAGCCTGGAGCTCTCACTGCTTTGTATAGCTCTAATTGCCTAATTACCTGTTCAGTGCACAATGGGGAAGAATTTTAACATTTTCCTTCCTCCATTTGGAGGTTGGTTTCTGTCCCTTTTTTACTCTGTTTTCTTTTTTTTTTAGTCACGTTAACCTTCTCAGTCTCCAACACCAGAATATCCCATTTCTTCCCTTTCCCTGTTTGCTTTCCATAACTGTGTTAGTAGAACATTTTACTGTATATCTTGATATATCCTGTTATCTTTATTTTATTAGCTGCTTCACCACAACTGTCCTTATTAATTTTCTACAGTCTTTAATGCTTTTCTATATATTAACCATTATTTTCTTCCCCTGAACCTTTAGGTGTTTGATAAAATACCTTTTTCTCTAAACACTCTTTGCTTTGTGTTATTTATGCCTACACTCTATACCTGATGTATTTTTGCTAAGTAGCATTATTATGCATGCATCATTTGTCTTTACTAAGTGTATCTTGTACCTATCAGGTTGGCTTAAGGAAGTTCTATTTTTATTCTCTTTCTACTTTGATTACAAGCACAGCAATATTACCTCCTTTCACAGATTCTCTTTTACCTTTATGTCTTCAAACATATCTGTGTTACTTCATACAAAGAAAACCACTGTGTTGTTATTTACTTGCAGAGTTGAATGTGAACGCACTTTGATATTATATGTGTGCATCTACCCGTTCTTCCAATCTCATTACCACACTTAATGTACTCCAGGCTTTACCTAAGTAATAAAAATCTCTATTTTCTTATTAGTACTTTGGCCTTTTTATACTTTTATTTGCTCAGTCAGTTTATAGTCTACTTGCCCTTTCTTTGTTGAGGAATTATGTTAGGTTTCTCTAACTACAATAGTTTGCAGTTTGAAATATCTACAATCTCAGTCCATAAAGGCTTAAGCTGATGTAGGTTTCACCTGATCCTAATAACCAACAGTGGTAAGTAGATCTAATAAAGACACATACAGTTAGGAAAATATATGTCTTCTGTTTGCATTACACATTTATGTCAGATGATACTTAGCAATAGAAATGCTATGGTAACCTTAGACAAACTTGCTTCACAATTCCCTGAAGCCTGACAATTCCCATATTGTAATGAATCCTGATACCAAGGAGATAGGTACTGACCTAGTCCCCATTATTCTTTGGAAAATGCTATGCTAATCATGTAAAATGAATAAAAGAGAATTTATATTGAGTTTGGTACAGAGACCCATCTAATGAGAAAAAGAAAAACTATCTGAAAAAGAAACAGTCTTGTGTCAGAAAGACTGTGATATTTCAAAGAGGATTAAAGATGTATGTGGATATTCAGTATCATTCTTTGGTATTACACAGCTGAAGTTTGAGATCACTATATGAGTCTCTCATGTGAGCACTGTTATTAATTCCGATACATGTTCAGTAATGCTGCTGAAAAGCTACTTTGTTTCATATTTCTGCTGAATTTGTTTTGTACTATCTCTGGGAGAGGTATTCCATTGAGTTTTTGTGTTAAGTTTGTTGCAAAAAATGTCTGCTATAAGATTTACTGATTTCTAGATTGTATGGTTTTCTGCAGTATTATTTCAAAACGCTTTCTGCTGAAAATCCAAAAAATTGAATTTCAACAGCATTTTCTTTTTGCAGGTAAAGTTGTCACAAAATATGAAACAAGTACAATAATAAACAATATTTAATAGGAGCACATGTAACATTCTGTTTTCTGAAAAACAAATTAAGAAAAAATGTTGATGTTAGAAATATTTGCACCAGGCCCATTTTTCTGAAAATGCAGGAGATGCACAGACTTTTTCCTGCTCTGTGTATGAATGTACCTTAGACAACAGTTAGTTGTTTATTTTCTCTCTCCAGCACTGCTTCTTAGACCAACCAGTTATGGCAATCATCACTTGCTGTTTTCCAAATGGAGCATAAAGCTCTGTCACTTTAGAGACAGATATTCAGTATTTTGTCTCTGAAACTGTCCTGTTTTCATTTCATCGCTTTCAAAGCATACATACGTTCATTGCTGATGCTTTCTTTGGTATGGATCATTGTTCACACATCATTTATTTATGTCTCTAATATATTCCTAGCAGCAGTATTTCCCTCCCTCCCTTCCTCTCTCTATTTTTCTCCCTTTTTTTTTAAAAAAAGGATAATCTTACTATGCTGACAATCCTGGTTTTAACACCCTGTGAAAAATAATATTTCTCTTAAGCACATCAACATTGTGCCATGGCTTGACATCTCACTGTCTGATTTAAAGCTAGTTGAAGATTTTAATTCCTTTTCTATGCAGTCTCTGACTGTCCAGTATATCCTATTTTACTTTTAATAAAAAGAAATGTTGTTTAAGGTGGATTTTATTCTTATTTTCTTTGGGGCATGTTTGCTAGTCTTTAAACATTAGGATTGTTGGTTCTATTACTTTGTAGATTTTATGTGCCCTTAGCTGCAGTGAACTAAAACCACCTTTTAAGATGTTAACTGCTATTTGCAAGGTGTGCTTTTTCGTGTTAGTTGAGTTTGTAATGGTAGAACTAACCTTGCTTGCTGAAATGTTTTCTGATATAGCAGACCATGCACCGTGCAGATGGTGCAATGAGGGAAACAGATAGTAATCTCAAGAGACACTAGAGTATGTCCATAAAGTGCAATGCACTGCTGTGAAGAAATCCCAGAGCTCTGAATGAGATGGTTTTGGAGCTAGAAACATAATGTCATGTGTAAGGTAATTGAGGATCCAGGCTTGGCACTATTGGTTATCATATGGATATATTAGTACTCTTGGCACTAATTCAGTCATCTCTAAAACAGCACTGCTATGAAACATCTGTTCTTAATTTCCTATCCATTTCTAATCTGTGGGATTAATGCGGTATGCTTGAAGAACTACTGTGCAGGCTGTGTTCCATATAATTGGGAGGGTAATCTGGATTTGTGCAAGCAGGCGTGTTTTTTAAAAGAGTTTAAATGACAGTTATGGGAAACACAATTTTCTCCCTGAAAAAGTGCCAACTACAGCTGACATGCCCCTGTTCCATTGGAGCCCCCTTCTCACAGCTGCTGGACAAGCTAAAAGCCAGACCTTCACCTGCAGGAGGCCTTCTTTGAATTGGTGGGACTAGGTTCACCAGCCAAGGTTGAAGTTCAAAATTTCCTTCCAACTGTCAGTCATGCAGATTCAACCGTAGTTGTTCAAACAAACATTTTTTCTCTGCTTTTACGCAATCACCATTACTAAATTCCTGGAGTTGGAGGGCAACTGGCAACACTGATGTATAGAATGGGTCAATATAGTAATTGCAAATGCATTACCTGAGTAATTCTCTACTTCTTTCTGCAAACTGAGGAGACAATCACAGTATCTCAGTGTAAGTAATTATTAGTTAAGCATTTACCAGATGATCTGTGTAAATACATTTTAGCCTGTGGCTCTGCAGACAACACGTTGCTCCCCCTTTTCATAGTGTGTAATCAATTAACTAAGCCAATTCTGTTGATTTGCATTCTAATATTTTCAAAACAATGTGATAATCATTAGTATGAGCATGTAATGATAGTACACATTTTGGTTATACTTGGTAATATTTTGAGTAGAATTTATTTTCAGTAAACCTGGACAAGAGTTTGATACCAGAAATAAAGTGAAGCAACCATTCTTTTCACTATCCTGTTAATGAATCACTGTATCTATATTTTCTGAAGTCAGTGGAGTGTCTTCATTTTATGCTAGAGGAGGGTCTATCCTATAAGCTCTTTCTTCAGTTTCTTTCTTTGAGATCAGCCATCTGCTTCAGACAGAAGATGTCAGAAACAATTACTATGCTGCAGCAAAGTGTTTTCTTAAGTACCCCAGATTTATTTTTGTTACAGCTAATCATAAAAAGAAATGTGCAGGAACTAAATCAAATAAAGAGGGATTCAGAGGCAATAAGTATTTTAAATTGTTGGATAGTATTGTGAAGTTGACATTCAGGTTGTATGTGTTTGTGGGTGCCCACATATTGTAAACCATTACAATTTATACACACACAAACTGCACAAGTTATAAAAGCATAACAATATTTTTCTTTCATGGTTCTACTGACATAAGAAAAATACATCAGATTCACTATCACAGCCTATAGTGTCATCCACCGTTGCTGTTATAAAACATGCCTCTGTGCAGAGCAATGGAATGTAATTGAGTTTATGCTCTGTCTTACGCTTTTTTCAGTATATGAAGAAATATATGTTCTTAAGTCACAGGTAAGCAAAAGAACTGACATATCTTAACAGATCCTTGGATTCAGATTCAGGGTCACAGATGCTGCCATTTGTAGAGTGTTGCCCTTGTGCTCAGTTGCTGACTGAAGGGACCAAAGCTGGCGTCTTCTGGACAATGTTTTGTCCTGTAATACACAGAGTGTTTAGTAGTCTGTATAACAGACATAGGTACAGAACAAACCAAAAGGAGAATGGTGCTATTATTTTACTTTCTTATACTTTTATCCCCATCATGTGTTCACCTTTTACAATACAAACCAGATGAATATTAGTGTCTGAAATTTCATTTGTTTATACCACTCAAAGCAGCAGATGATAATGATACCTTTTTAATGAGTATATCTAACTGTATCCTTGGATTAGATAGGATAATTGCTGCTGACCAGGTGCTTCATAACAATACCATGTTCTTGGTGACAACAACCTCTCAAGTTGTGTTAACTATATTTTTCCATTCTAGCACTTCAGCATTACTCAGAATTATATTTAATACAGGTAAGAAACAGTAAAGCTGAACTGATTTGAGTGACTCATAGAAAAAGAATTCAGTTTTCTAACAAGGTTTAATTCTTCAACTGTTAATCTTCATTGAAATGGTCAGACACACTTCTCTACGTATCAAAATTCTGTTTGGCAGAATTCGACCTCTTTTCCCGAGAGATTTGCCTACCCTCCCTCTCTGCCTCCCTCCCTCTCCTTCTCCCTCTTTCCATCTTCTTTGAGTTGATATCTAAAACCAATTTTAGTTTCTGATAGGATAAGTGGTCATAGAAGTTTTGAAAGGTGGTCTCACTCTCAGGATGGTTCCTTTAGAAACAGTGATGTTTTTGTCTTTTTTTCCGTGTATCCTCAAGTAAATCATCAAGGTCTAATAGCAGTAGATGACTAGCTGATGTGGAAAAGATCGATCTGATCAGTAGTCAGTGGTTCTCAAATATTTTAAGCAAGGCTTCTGCATCCGTTTGGTCAAGTTCCAGATCTGCTTCAGTAAATTCAGAAGAAGTCAGTTGTATCCTTGCTCATTTGTCTCAGAAGCATTTTGGAGCTCTCTGCTCAAGTAGTACGTACTGAACTTTAAGATTAAATGTCTTTTTCTTAGTGTCTTTATTCACCTCTTCAATCATTTGATCTTCCTAAGATGTCTAGAGATCCATTCTGAGCCTCCATTTTTAAGATGGATGTGGTTATCTGGGAAATGCATTATTTGTACGTTTAGGAGGCAGTTAAATAGCCTGCATAGTTCAGCCTATATGCACAAAAGTCCAGGGAGTCATAGCATGGTTGAAATTCAGGTGTAGCATCCTGTCCCTTTCCCTTGATGCCCATATTAATTCCACAACAACTTCCATCATGACAATGTAAGCATTTCAAAATGCTGTTTGGTTTCCATTACTGCTATCTCTAAGGAAAGTAAGGCACACTTTGAGTCTATGTATGTTTCATGAAAATGAGCAATTATAAAAGACTGCATCAAAATGACCTTGGCAGATGTCAACACCAGCATTGCTGATGCATTTAAGTGCCTTTTCGAAATGGGAGTCATCAGCTATGCAATTATCCAGTAGTCAAGGTAGAAATTTTTTTCATGCTAAGTGAATGGTATAGGACTTGCAGAGCTTGTCTATGTGGATACAAGGATATCTTGCCATTACTCCTCAGACAGATCTCTGATGCCAAATTCTGCACAAGTTTTATGCAAAGTTTCATCATGGAATTTTTATCAAAAATAAAGAGAAGGTTAAAGATAGACATTCTGTCATCCTGACAATAATATTTTGAAATATAGTAAAAACAACTTATAGAGGGTAAAATCCTTTATAACATGAGTATTTATTTTAATGAAACATGCATTAAAAACGATTTTGGAAGATGGATTCAAAGCTCTTCTGTCTTGTTTGGGAGTGTCTCCCATTTGTCTCAAGAAAGGAAATCACTTTTTTGTTTCCCAGTTAGAGACTGGTTAACTTAAAAATATTTTGCAGACAAGCTTCATAGGATAAATAATGAAAAATTGTATATTCATCCTAATGAACCCAGGCCAATTTAATCCATAAATCATGATTAGAATTCTCACAAGGCTTAGTCTTACCTAGGTTTAGGATATATCTTGATTCCTCTATGATGAGGATATTTTATGATTTTGCACACCTTTGACTGGCACCCTACCTTTATAAAATATCAAAGCTTGAATCTTTATTTTTAGCATTTTAGTATCATAGCTTTAATAAACAGAGCTTGAGCAGTTATTATTTTTGATATGTACATGATGTACTTAAATCATACATATTGTCCTTTATTAACATTACCACAGAGGTATAAGGTCAGACTTGTCTGAGAATGCTCATCCTTGTTATAAACAGTGCAGTCAATCAGTGCACTCTGCTCTTCTCCTTAGACTATTTTTGGTCACAGTGATGTAAAATGAGCATTGTAGCTGTAGTTTAATTTCAGCTATCACAGATATTTGTAGTGCACAGTTTGTCATAAATGTTGGTCTGACCCCAGGACCAGAACAGACATGGGTCATGAATCAGGTGAACTGTCAAGCCTGTGTGGAATCCCACTCAGCATGTGTCTGCAGGACAAATAGTTTCCTCTCATGAACAGGTATATTAATTAATTAGATATCCTATCAAAAAACTACCCCCCAAACTGTTATTTCTTGATGTCTTAATATCCCTACGCAATCATGTCAGAAGCCATGGCAACAACATCACTATGGGACGCTTATCAGTGGTGTTCTGTGAAATTTAGGAGCTTTTAAGGAGCTGACTAAAAATAATTGCTCGTAGTCTAAATGCTTGCTTTAAATGCTGTTTGATGTCTGCCTGGATAAAGAGACAGACTGCATATGTTGTTGCTGGACAGAATATGTATGAGCTAAATGTGGATTAGAGATGACCAATGAGTAAGTATGAAATACTGCTATTCAATTTCAGAGGTGGGATTTTTTGAAATGAGCATGCTGATAACCTTTCTGTGCTTGTCTTTCAAAGCACTTCTATCTTATGGACCAAAACTGCTCAGTAACAACTACACATTTTTAACACTTAATTTTGCAAATTGACACTGTTATTGTTATGTGACTAATACTGATAATTATGGTTAGATAAATACAATGTGAACTACTTAATGCTACTTTAGTCAGTAGTTTTCAAAAGAAGATTTTAAGTAAATAAAATGAAAGAAATCTAACACATCAAATTAGAATGATCCACAAATTTTAGGTTCAGTCAACTGCAGCCAGATACAGATGAACAAAATGTCTTTGATGTCTAAAGGAAGATTAAGTTGACATGCACACGTTATACTCAATTCTGAAAGGTCCCTGAATAAATCCAAGAAAATTAGTAGAATCAATTAAAAAGAAGAACATTTAGTAGATATATACATATATAACAATTATATAAATAAATATAGCCTACTGAAGGGAGTCAATGTGACTTCTGTAAAGGGAAAATCTGCTTCTTGCAGATTTTGAAGGTGTCAACAAATGTGTGTAAAAGTGGTCTTGTTGATAAAGCATACTGGATTTCCTCTATACTTCTAGAAACATCCCTCACCAAAGACTTTTAAGGAACACAGGCAGTCATTTCAGATGATTCCCCCCATAGGTTAATCATTATTTAAACTGATTAGTCAACTTTTTAAAAAAATTTGACTAAATGCCAGGAATACACCTTCCTTGCAAGGAGGGAGATCACAGTGCAGTTTTGCAAGGGGTCTATACTGTAACCTGTGCTGTTCAAAACAGTCATAATGACCTACAAAAGTAAGATGAGCAGTGAGATGGGAATATTTGCTGATGATACAAAGTTATTCACAGCAGTGACAGTGAGAGAACACTGAATAATTACAGAAGAACACTATGAAGCTGAGTGTCTGGCTAACAAAAGGGCATATAAAATTCATTACAGGTAAATATCAAGTGATGCACATGGGAAAAAACATCTTAATTTCACATATGATATAATGAACTCTGAGGTGACTATTACCACTCAAGAATGAGGTCTTGTGGTAACACTAGATCATCTCATGACAGTATCAGCTCTATGCTCAATAGCAGTCAAAAAAGCATACAAAATACTATTAATTACTGAAAAAGAAATAGAAAATCAATCAAAGAACCTTATTATCCTGCTGACCACACCATGAATATTGCAGTGCATAATGACCCCTCTTCTCAGTTTATTTTGCAATTTGAAGGTCAGGAAATCAAGGACAGAACAGGAGTGACAAAAATATAGAATGTCTTCCCTTTGAAGAACAACTAAGTAGACTAGGGCTCTAAATTTAGGAAAAGAAAAAGGTCATTTATATCAAATTTTAAGTGACAAGGAGAAGGTGAACGTGGATGGTTTGGTTTACTCATTCTCCCTTCCAACACAAGAATAAGAAGCCTCTGAAAGCCAGATTAAATATATACCAAAGTAACTACTTTTCACTCAGTGGGCAAGAGACCTGTGGAACTTGCTGCAAGGTATTGTGCATGCAGGCAGTTTCAAAGGGAGAGTGAGAAAGGACTTGGAAGAGAAGTACATTGAGGGTTGCTGAACAGACAAAGCACAAAAAGCTCAGAAAATCATTCAGGATAAACATATTTGAACTCTGGGAAGTGGTGTTAGATGAAAGACTCATGTGTCCTTGCCTTTTTTGCTTTTGCCTTAGCTTAAGGCCACAGAAAGAGACCAGGACACTAACCAGACCCTTGGTCAAAATCAGTTCAACCATTTTTGTCTTCTCACGTTGTGAACTGAACTCGTTAGGTGCCCCATTTTTTGGTAGTAAGTTCCTTGCACTGCAAAAGTGTATTGTAGTAGAAAAAACCTGAATGCTAGCAGGTTTTCTGAAAGCATGTTTCATTTAGACTTATGCTCTCTGCAAAATTCAGTAGTGCCAATGCTTTCTTTTAAAATAGAGGTGATGCCATATCTCTTATACATCTTCAGTGATTACAGCATTATGTCAAAAGTGGGAGAGATCAGGTCTACATCTCTTCTTCTTCCTCAAAGGATGTACAACTAGCACTGGCAGATTCAAAGACAGTAAGTCTGGTGTGAGACAGGTTGAATCAACTGGGTACTTGAAATTTATCTTGCTACCCTTACATACAGTATCTTGAGGACATGTAGGATGTAGAGGAGGTACTTGAATGTGCAATGACTGTCATTATGAGATTTCCATATTTCTGGAAGTTTGACCAGGACTGCTGAAGAAAAGGACACTTGCAATATACTGGAAGAAGCCAGAAGGAAATGTCATGGAAAAGGGGAAGCTGTTGTTGGACTAGCCTCGGAATCTGAAGTTAAAATTCAGATGGGATGCCTGGCCACACTGGTTATAAGTTATTTTATTTAAGCAATCACAACAACTGATTCTTTGCACTTTTGGGTGTGGAGTGCCTGGCTATTTGGACCAGGTTTTAAGAAATATTCAGCATCTCTCCTTCAGTTATGTTCTTTGTGCAGCTCAATTAGTAATTTCTCTCTCCCCCCATTCCCCCCCCCCTTTTTTTTTTTTTTTTTAAATCTTATTAGCTCATAACAAATAAGTAACAATAATAACTGAATGAATTTGGTGACTAATTCCTGGATGTCTGGATCCTGAAGACAAATGTTTGCGGAGTCTGTATCAAGATATTCTCAGCTCACAGACTTGAAATATATATGCAAGTTTCAACTTTCAACCCTTAAACTGCCAATAGATTTCCTTTGAGAGCAATAGCAGATAGACTTGTTCATCATCTTAGCACTGGGACCCCACTTCTGACCACTAAGGAAAAATCCTGCTTGCTCTTTATTATTGTATCTGCTATAAACAAATCATAATTAGCTCAGTTGCAAAACACCATGAGCAGACAAAATAACACACAATAAAATTCCTGACCAAAAAATAAGGAAAGGAACTGATAAGTATGCAAAAAGGCAGCATTAGGACAGCATTATGGAGTGAAGTCAAATCCTCAAATGATGTAGTCTCGTGTGTGTTCTGGAAGAAAGCCCAGCAAAATGTGTGGAACACATTTATACAGTGAAGAAATACTGAAAAGTATAACTGGGATGAAAAGAGACGTGAATGTTTCCAGTAATAAGAGACTCCAATATATAGGGTGAGTGTGATATTCTCAAGCCGACTAAACTCTCACATCTTTGGTCTTTTCTTACATACTCACCAAACCATTTTAGCTGCATCAGCCGATCCATTCATTATGAAAACTCCAAACTTACACATAAAGTCACAAACTCCTTATGAATAACTTAAACTAAGGGGTAGCAATCTGTAAGAATGGAATCTCAAAATACAAAGGAAGAGACAAATTTGGCTGTGAATTTTTGGTAGGCCTATAAACTTGATGCTACATTTTGAGGAAGAAACAAATCAGCTAAACATAGCATTATACACTGCATAAAATCTATTCACTTTAATGCATTCTCTTGAAGGATTAAACATAGGAAATTAAAGACCTGTCAATGATTCAATTAGGCATTATTGCAAAGCAGTCTTTAGTGAAATTTAAGGAAGGGAAGAAGAGTAATATGTCTACTATTGTAAAAGACACCTTAGAAAATAATTTTTAAAACTGCATACTATGCTAGCAGTTCAATATGATGTGTATAAATACACGCATTATTAGAATGTTTCACATTAATGTCTTTAAAAGTGCTTATAATATTGGCAGTTCACATGATGTTTGCATAAATACTTACACAAAATAACAGGCTACAAGTGCTAAAAGAGTTCATAACCTTATCAATTTTAAGTGAAGTACATATAATAAATACTTAGGGAATTTAGAAAATGTTTATGCTTATATTTATGCTCTACTTCGAAATGATAGCTCAATTCTGGTACCAGCTACCTCTAGAGTACAAGCTGTGTTAAAATGTCCTATGAATGGAACACAAATCTGTTGCTCTCTTACCAGTTCTAACCACCCAAATCTTGGTAACTCTTTTACAAGAGATATTGAGTCCTTATGAAGGTATTCTATATCATTACTACAGTAACCACAGGCAAAAGAGTCATATTTTGGGAACTTAGTCATAAATGTTATTACCATAAAATTGAGAAAGTATTGATTTGTTGGGTGCCATAAATTTCACAAGAATAATTCTGGAATTTGGAGATCTGGTCTAATTATAATTTCAAATGTTTCTTGACCTTTGCAACACACCAATTTTTAACCTGTTTTCTTAGAGGCATGCACAAATATAGTAATTCTGTACTATAATTTTACTAAATACACCTTTGTAATTATTGATAAATATCTACAAATTAATAATGAGTCTGGAGCAGTCTGAAAAGGTGCAAGAAGATTACAAAATGTTTCTAATGCAGAAAGGTGGTCACTAAATGATGGGAACTAGACTAGCAACTGAGCCTGAGTTTACAGAGACTTCTGAAAAGTGGTTTTGTCCTCTCCCTTTGGTATTTAAAACCATTCTATTGGAAGAGAAAATGAATAATAGAAGATAGGACTGTTGATATTTGGGACAAAATGTTGTAGATCTCTATTCAGTGATGCATTTGGCAGAATTTTTCCATGTAAATATGACCAAATCACTCCATCACTCTGCACCTCAGTTCCCTGTCTCCCACTTCTTGAAATTCTCATGGCTCTCAGCTGTAAGATCTTTGGGGAACTGGGCTTCTAGTCTTGGTTGAGATTTCTATATGCAGACCGCATTTTGTCTGGAATTTGGATTAAAGTTTGCGTTGGATTTGATTTCAAGCTGGATGTTCTTGTAACCACTGTAAAAGCTTGATACAAACTGGATGGCATGCATTTTTTCTTAGCTGCTGCACTACAGCTGTCTTTTGTACAGAAACAGAGTGACACTATTTCTCTCACCTTTTATCCACAAACATCGTTTTGCCTTTTTTTCATGCCTTAAGCTTTACTATGTGTACTGTGCTCTCTGGTGATAATAACATTACAGTGTGATCACAAGAATAATCACCAAATTATTTGGTGTCAAAATCTTGCAGAAAGTGAGAGAAGGTTAACTTAGCAGCAGTTGAGAGGACAGGGACATTTCATAAACCTTTTATACCAATCAAGAATCATCAAAACTGCGTTATGAAAAATCACAGATATGGAGCAAAAATCCTGAGACATGTTCCACCAATGCCACAAGCAATGTGCCTGCTGCCTTATTCCATTAATCAAATTCCTCTCAACTCTTCTAATACTGTAAAGTGCAATATAGTATAAACAGTGATTTATTTCTACATGGTAATATGCTAACTACTGATATATCAATTTAATTTCTTCCTTGCTATTATGGAGAGCCTTGTCGTGACTCCTGAGTTAAGGAGTTCGATTTTGCATTTAAATCAGGTATTGAATCTTTGCTTTCTTTTAGCAATACTACATATTCTTTACAAAACTACAATATTTATTCTTCAGGCAAAGAGCTGAACTCATTAATTAACTTATGTTAATTACACACTGGGTCCTTTAGGAAATTTAACGTCTGTGTCCATCCTTTGTCACTATGGATAATAGCAAAGCAATAGAGAATATTTTTATGTATCTAAGTTAAAATGGGTTGAAATCTCATCTAAATTCTACCTACATGGTAATCAAATTAGCTTATTAATTATTATTGTGTTTGCGGTAATTGTACAGGCAACAGATATTCTGAACAACGCCTCAGCAAATTGTTAAACAGGGCTATCGTGACAGCAGAAGTAAGGGAAACAATCACCTGACTGCCTTGTACAAAGCAGACTGGCCCCATAGCTAAGGGGTTCCCTGGGGTAGATTAACCACATCCCCTCTGCAGTGGTTCCTCATGGCTCTGCACCCTGCATCACTCACTGATTACAGCAGTGAGGTGGGGTGTAGGAGTCTGGGCCGTGCTGGGAGAAAGTTAGTGCAGACAGAAGAATGCAAGGACGAAGACAAGGCCAGGAAAATAAGGCTGGCAAAAACACACAAGATAGCAGATAAGTGAGAAACACCTGTGGTCAGCAAAAGCACACAAGTCTGAGCAAAACAGGGTATGAGATAAGGGAGTTTTGGCAAGTTTTGGGCTTTATGTGCTAATTGCAATTAACCAATGCAAATGCTTGTAGAGGCGCGTGAACAGCGCGTGTAGATGACCTGTAGCCTATTAGAAGATAGATGAGTGCGTGTACGGAACTTAGTAGAGTATAAATGTAACCAGAAAAGGAATGATATATATAATAAAAAAGATGGACGACCTGATCATCACATTGGTGTTGCGTCGTTTCTGTTCCCGCACGGAGAAATAAGGACCCCGGCTAATGGTGACTCCGACAGTGAGGGATGTGGAAAGGAAGCCCAGTAAGGCCAGGGCTTGGGCTGCTTGTGCTTCCAGCTTTAAATGGGGAAACAGAACCTGGCATGCTAAAGATGAGGTTAACTTCACTTTTCTCTGGTTAAGCAGCCCAGCTCATGTGTCAGAGCAACCTGCTTGTTTTCTGCTGGCCAGTTGCACCTGCGAATCTGTCCTTAAAATAAACAGTAGTAACAAAAAATATATATTTTTCAATAATTTGCATTTTCACTTAGCTAGGGATAGCATATACTAGCATTCATTCTCAATTTCTTTTTAATTCCTTAAGGAAGGAAAAAAGAGTGTTAAGGCAGGATATGTATCAATAATTTAAAAAAGTAAAACTTTACAGGAATTTTGCAATTACTTCCATAGTAAGGATCTAAGGCTTCCAAATTAAAATTAATTTACCCTTACAAGAATTCTAATAATTTTAAGATCAGAAATATGAGATTAAAGTCACCACACTTAATTTGGTCCAGCAGTGATACCTAGTGAGAAAAAATTTATCTATATAATAAAGAATATGCCATTAAAATGAGCTAAATCTAATCTGGGGTTTCAAACTTGAAAATGTATTTTTCATAACCATATAGTTATTACTTCATGTCAATATAAAGCTGAGATAAGGTTATTGCATGTAGCATCTTAATATATATTTTATCTTCGAGTTATATACATAATTCATATTTATTAAAATAGTTTATTAATATGTCCAAGGTGAGTCAGTTGACCCTGAAAACCACCACTTTAGGCTTTCTAACTGAAACTAATAGGACTGCTTGTCTAGTGCCATTAATGTAGCCGATGTTACAAAGATCAGAGTTATCACATCAGGTGTGCACTGGGATTTTCTCTCTCCCTCTCCATCTTGCTGTCTCTTATTTTCTATCAGTGCAGATAGTATCAGTGTGGATAGTAAGGCCAAGACAGAACAGTGAGGCCTACCAGGACAAGACAGAGCCTACTATTGAGAAGTTTAATCTGTTTCTGTAATTCTCAATATTCATTTATTTTGGAAACTGCTTAATTTTTCATTAACATCCAGAGTTTTCCATAGAAAGTCTATCGATATGGATGAGCCACATTTTACAACATATTAAAAGAACAAGGTTACATATTCTTGGGCGTAGTTCTGTAGATCTGTGACCAGATCCTTTGTCTGTAGGCAAAAGAAAACCCAAGGAGTAAAAACAAAGCCAGGAAGTCACAAAATAGATATTCATTTAATGAATATTGTCATCCTATTTTAATATTATTCTGCCGGTATTCTTGCATTTAGGTGGGCAATGGCTGGAAAGAGGAAGATGAGAGGCAGAGCTTTGGCTCAGTGCTCCTCCCATATGAACTAGTGCTGCTCACTCAATGAGAGCGCTAATTCTGAAGCAGATGCTGTGCCAATCCTGTCGTCATCCATCTTAGACCAACTCACAGAGAGGATTCTCCTTTTCATTAAAACTTCTTGTTTCTTCCTTGCTCTTTTGTTTCTGAACTTTGGAGGGCATCCTAGAGTTCAGAGTTGATATTAATCTAATCTTGGCATTATTATGAGGATAGAATTCTTGACTGTTTGCATACATAATTAATGACAAAGGTGTCTAAGAGGGCACTATGCTTAATTAATGATTCCTGTACTTTGAAAGCAAAGAAACTGCCTTTGAAAGGAAATGTGACATCAAAACCTCTAAGATCTACTGTTGACAAGCCAATAAGAACAGAAAGAAAATTATCAAATGCTGGATGGACAGCTAGGTGGAGAATGATGTGGGTAGACTTTGGTTTCTGGCATCTGCTTAATGACCAGATTTGATACTGGCAACATCCCTGGCCTCGTGCTGTGGATGGCTTTGTGAGGCTGCCTAGATACCCTTTTTCCTTTTCCAGATGAATCCAGTCTTGCAGTCTCCAGCATCCCAAAGATAAACAGTATTGGAAGTGTGGAGAACTTAACTAATGTTATGAAAAATGAACAACAAAGTCTCCTATGTTGTTTTCCCAGCCGGTAATGGATGCACCTGCTCATAAAAGAAGAAAACACAGAAAAGATAACGGAGAAGATTAGGATTAGCTACCAATAACTAGATGAAGAGAAAAGAAGACATATTGGGTCTACCATAGTAAATTTTGCTTTCTCAGCTACTTTGGTTATTTCCCAGCTACTTTATGATGCATTCAGGCCAACAAAGCCCTAGCAGAGTTGTAGATATACCAGCTCTTGACATTTTAGCATATATTGCTCATTGAAATAAGAGATACCAGCAAAAACACTTCTTTGCAAATATAACTATATCAATAAGAGGACGGTTTTAGTGGCAGTGCTATAGCAGTAAAATTAAATCAACTAAACTCTTAAATGCTAACAAGTTTAGGTGCAGAGAATCCACCAGGAAAAATAAGTAGACAGGGAACTGGGTTTTGGGGAAGATGCAAGAGAAACAGGAAGGTAGTATAGATGATTGAAAATGGTCTTTATATTTTTTTTTCCCCTCAGCAGCTATTTCTTGGATTTAGAATGGCATGTAGCAGTGGAACTAACAGAAAAGCCAACTGTGTAAAAACTAAAACATGTAAAAAAGTATCTGCCATATGTTGAAAAGATAAAGTAAACTTCACTTTAGAAGCTAAAAAATCTAGAGAAGTAGTTTTTGAGCAAAATAGAAAACATAGCTTTTGTGCTGTGAATACAGCAAAGTGTCCAAAAACTGTGGGCACCCTGGCAGCTGGGCTTCCTCCCCTTGTGAGTTCTCCTTCAAAAAACTCAGTATATAGTGTATCTGAACAGGCAACAGGATTTTTTTTCCAAAGAGGAAGGGTCAGTTCTCCTTTTGGGATAGGTTGATATGTAATTTACTGTGATGTACTGTGACTGCTACACAATAAGTTCTCGTATATGTTGTTATCTTCCTTCAGAAACTCTCAGACTCTGCTTCTTCCCGTGAGTAAAGATCATCTCTCATTACTTTTTTCCTCACTACAATTTGATTACCAGGTAGAACAAGGCAGAAATATTTACCTATGGTACAGGCTTATGTAATAAATACTCTTCATCTGAAGTAGCAAACTTTTTTTTCTGCTGGGTTGGAGGTTATAGGTACAGTAGTCTTTTCTGTATGTCTGTTCTGCATAAGCCTAACTTCTGAGTTGACATCATTCGGTCCATTCATAATTCATACTTGAAAAGGATGTCACTTTTAAAAGCTAAAAATTTAATAATATTTTCATTAAATTTAATATTATCACTTTATTAAAAAAATAAATTTGAAATTAAAACAAATATAAGTCCCTGCAGGATGAGTCTTTGTAATACAACAAGGTCCTCTGCAACTTCTCCCATAAGTTAACCTTCTTCTATTTTTCTCATTTGAAGCAATTTTATCAGGGACCCACTCAACAAAATCTCACGAATTTGCATGAAGCCCTAGAGCAAAGTAATCATGCTCACATACCAGAAGCAGGGAAGTTATTGCTGTCAGAAAGGTGGCGTATGGCCCTGTAAAACATTGAGTGATGAAGGAGGGAGGTGGTGAAACAAGTCTGAGGTGGTGTGTGAAGAGTTTATTCATTCTGTACACTTTGACTGTTTCAGGTCTAAACAGCGATGACAGACACGGTAACAGGTCAGTGTTACATCATTGCACAAGGTGGATATTAGCTAATGTAACTTGGTAGGTCTTGACCTTTCTGCCCCACAGCTTCCTTTTTAGTCCTTCTATCCATGCGAGATATGGCTGTTGCTCACTGCTTTCAGTAATAAGGATAGGGCAGGCAATCAGGACTTGTAGGTTGAAAACTCATTTGTTTTCCTCTCAGAAAGGTGCTTTTATCTCTTCCAGTTCAGAAAACCAATAGACAGCATTTGTTATAGTGGTTTTGTCTTTCATATATCTCCAGGAACAACAAACAAGATAAGATGAGATCATCAGACTGCTTGCCGCTTGGGAAAAATGAATCTTTGTGAAAGAAACCTACCAAAAACGCTCTTTATAGAGCCACTCCATACAAAAATTGTTGTATGAAATGAACAAGCAGAGTTCCCTGCAGGTAAGATAGCTGTGGATAATTGAGATCTGACACACACTGCATATCTCTAAAAATAATTTAATCACAGTCTGATCAAAGTTTCATAAAACAGATAGTGCTTTACATTTGCTTGAGGCTTATGACAGTTAATTATAATTTTGATTATACCCATGCTTTAGGCTTCCTTATATGTCAGAAAGATTGCTCCTCTTATTAGAAAGCAGTATACTGTAGTTTACTTTTATTTTGCTTTGATGAATTGCCCCCAGAGGACAGGTACCTGGTGCCTACTCATTTGGGTGCATATGTTCAGTAATGACTTTGAATGACAAACACAGTGTAAATAATTTTTTTATTTTAACTGTGTCACATCATTTATAGACATTATGTGTGCTTAGTCAAAGTATACACAAAATAAGACAGCTGTGCTCTACTTTTGTTTTACCAAACCTAGCAAGTATTTTATTTGCAATAAAGAAACTGAAGGGCCATCAAAGTTGTATACAACCATCTGCTTCTGAAACTCATTTCATATAAGGGATTTAAGCCTCGGCGATGCTCTTCTGTGCAGGAAACTGAAAATGATTTTTTTTTTTTAAAGTATGCAGTTGAGTATTAAGTACGTAGAGTATTGTTAACAACACAGCTTCCTCCTATCTCTCCTCTTCTCAATTTGTGAGCAGTGCTCTTCTGTATGACACAGGTATAGTTACAAGTTGAAGATTTTGCATGAGAAATAAATTGTACCACTAGTGTTTAGAAAAGTGCTGACTTCCTGATTAAATAGTAAGCTCACTACTGAATATGATACATAACATGTGATAATAATAGCATAAAACATAATGTTGTTAAAGGGTGGTAGATGAGAGATCAGGTGTTAGGAAAAGCCAGTGGAGCCAACTGTGATATCTGCTTCACCAAAATATTAGTGCTGTGATACCAGCTCCAACTTGTTAGACCAGCATGAAAACCCATTAAAGCCCCATATATTAAAGCGTTTAAGATAGTCCTGTGAAAGTAAAATGGGACTTACCACTGGGCTGTTGATTTTCTTGTGAACAACATGATATTTGGGGAAGGTTCACTACAGAGACTTAGATTCTTAAAGTGGCAGTTAGGCTACTAAGTCCAAATTAAGCATCACTGGCATTCAGAAAAACCCCTTTCAGCTGCTGCATTTCCTTTGTGATGTCTAAAGTCCCTCAACACTGAATTTTTCTGCCAGGACATGTATAGAGCTGCCTAAGTCTTAAATTACCTGGCTTTTGCTGTATCCTTAGGCTTTGAGGGATGTAAAAATAAGGCATTCTTAAATTTTATCTATCTTCTATGTGTCATGCATGAGCCAGGAGGTGTGATCAGAGTGTACTGTGTGTGTTTTTGTGATTTCATGCCTTAGAAGGCAATGACTAAGAAATAGAAAAATTGCTGGAAAATGTTGGGAGGGAAGTGGAAACCTTGGGTGAGGACAGATATGTTTCTCTCCAAAGGCCAGACTTAGATGACTTGTCTGGACCACAGGAAAGCCAGACTCAAAAACCCTGCTTTGCAGCAAAAGCTTTAGCTTTGGCATGCCACCTTCAGGAACACCCTAGAAATAGATAAATGGGTATCCTGCCATATAACTCTCAACCTTTTTATTGAGCTAATGCTGCAATGTAAACTAATTAGTTGTTAGTCAAGGTATTGAACTGGGTATCCTAAATTCAAGTCCTTTCTCCAGTGACTGCCATACACAAACATGAACAGCTTCAACAACAAAGACTCAACAGGACTGTACCTCAGCTACTGTGGGATAATGTGCTTAGGGACAATCAAGCCTTTGGAAGGGAAAAGAAGAGGCCCTGACTCTCACTGATCAGAGATGGGAGTATTTCTTATCTTTTTGCAAAGATGTGAGAATGCTTAGGTTGGGCAAGAAATTTTCATTGGTTAAGATTGTTGCAATCCTCTTTGACAACTCATGTTTAGGATTGTTCTGTGTGTTTCTGCCTGATTGGATTTAGACATCTGTTTGTCTCTCCAGTGCCTCTATGTATAGTGCCATAGGAACCCGCTTGTGAATCTTACTGTTGGAGTGTTTCCGAAAGTCCCAATTCTTGGATTAGATGACACTTATTTTAATAAAATGACAGTTTAGGCTGTGTAGCGTGTTTCTTTGTCAGTAGCTGTGTTATGTGGCAGATTCTGTTAAATTATGGGATTTTGTAAAATCCAGGGTGATATTTTTATGTATTAGTCTCTAAACAGTATAGCCAATTGTTGTTTTTTTTTTAATTGTGGGAACATATTTTCACTTCTCCATGTTACTCACTGCTAAAATTTCAAAACTTATATAGTCCTCCAAGAAATGTATATAATTTAACCAATAGGAATTATATCATATGGTCATAGATAGTATCACATCCACAGAGAAAATTCTGGCATTTGTTCCTACGTCTTCTCTAGGACACATATATATTAAAATGAAGTTGAATCTATCTCCCAAGTAATCTGAGAAATGGAAAAACCGTCCTAACACCTGTTTCTCTTTACCTTTAGCAATCACAAAAGGCCCTAGCTCCCAAACAAGACCAGAAATTTGGAAGTATGTGGCAGTCAGCTAACAGAAACCTCTGTTAGGTGAAAATGATAATGAAGTTGTTTAGGATCTGCAGGATATGAAGTATTGTTTGATAGTCTCCAGACATGACAAAAAGTGGCAGTCAGGTGTTAGACATGTTTGTAAAAAAAAAAAAAAAAATTATGTAATATCCTAAACAAAGTGCAACAGTTAAGATTTTTCTAAATGAAAACTGGGACAGATCTTTTGTAGATTGTACATGAAAAAGCAGTAATGTGTCAGTGGAAAAGAGGACATCAAGTGTTGTTCAAATTAAAAAGAGCATCAAAGATATTTCTAATAAGAACTGTTACTTTGACTTCATTCCAGCTACAACCAGTGGAGTCGATAGACACTGATCCCTCTCCCATGACAGAACATCCCTCTGGTCAACATAAATTAAAACTTTCTAGGAAAACTATGTTAAACTTTTAAGGTTGTTCCCAAACTAGGATTTCTGTATAAATGAGGGGTTTTGGGGAAAAGAATACACTGCTTATTGTGATCTTAACATCAACTACATGTCTGATGTGGCCTGAGAGAGTTATAATTTTTTTCAGGAGTTTCTTGCTGTCCATTAATTTTGCTTCTTGAAGAACTCAGTGCAAATTTATTCTGTCATCTTGTAATTGCTTAATTAGCTCTCAACACATTAAAAATAACCGGACTTTGGTTAACATTCAATTCCCTAGAAACTCTATAGTCCAGCTAAACTAGCCATAATGTCAAACTTTTATTTCTGATGACATTTTCTACATTCTTATGAAGGGACTGGGACTATAATTTACTTTCTCTTTCATAATCACATTACTGTGCGTTTCAGTGTGTTTTTCAGTGACAACAACATCTGTAAGATCCTCCAGTATTTTTATATTATTATTCACTACACTTTTATACAGACAATGAACACTTCTTGCAGAGCAACCTGGAAATGTTATAGCTGATTTTGACATGCACTAATTTATACTCACTTCCGGCCAATTCAGTAAATCCAATTACAATAAGAGTAAACATCCCTGGGGCTCGGCCACATATCCTGCACTCTGGACTGACAACTTTGCTACCATCTATCTTTGTTATAACATGTTCAGGAAGAACATCCTTTTTCTGCACAGCCTTGAAACTCTCAGTTTCTCTTCTCAGTCCTCCTCTGACAGCCCACTTATAATTAGCCACAATCTCTTTGTAATTTTTTCCAAAACCCCATGCAGTAATTTTTCCATCAATTTATGTCCATGTATATCTTCTTGCTATCTGTCTAATGACGTGTTCTCAGTAGGACTATATTCCTCATTTAGTTTTGGAACTGGATCCAAGATCTATCTTACATATTTTTCTACAGTTACATACTTTTGTTCCACAGTATCCTTGATAGTTATCAGGCCACTTCTTTATATGACAACCATTCCTAACTTGCTGTCTGTAGATCTTACTGTAAATACTAGAATTAGATCAGATAGTGGGAATGTGGGTTCAAACATGCATCAATTGACTGAAATGTATTTTGTTAGTTCAACTTTTCTTTCAACAGACTCTATAATTCCTAAAGCATTCTTTCTGGAGTCTTTATCTCCCTCATTATGAACCTTTTGTTTCTCAAGAACTCTTAAAAACTTTCAGTTCCCAAATCGGTGTTCTAATATTCCTTTTTTGTGCTTCTACTGCTGTAAATTTTATACAGTTCCTTTGAGCATCATAAGATAGGTGCATGGTTCAACCTGAAGGTTACTCCTTTCTTTTCAAAAATGGATAAAAATTTGACCATTGAATTAATATAAATTTTATTGTGGCATCATAATTTCTGCCTGTCTACATTAAAACTGTGATATAAGCTTCCCATTAACAGTCATTAGGTAGCTTTCCTTTGAATACCTCAGCACTGTATACACCTGAAAAAGAGAGGCACAAAGAACCAGAATGACAAGGAATCAGCTTGGGAAATTTTATGCTTTTATCTTCCTTTATCTGGCATTTTACCATTATACTCAAAGTGAAGGTATATCTTAGCTATTACATATAAATACCACAAATATTCCATAAATCTTTCTCATTTCAGGCACTCTTAAAATTCACTCATGCACACTAATATATAGCTTCATATAATCTACCCAACATATGTGAAAGGTTTTTCACTTTCTTTGATACATCTTTGTTACTATAAAATAGTTCTTCACCATTTCCCACTCTCTGACAACCCTTAACGATTCTTCTCATAATTTCTAGTACTGAATAAACACCATTATATTAAAAAAACTCACTGATGAGTCTCAGAAAGTTCTTTCAGATCATACACAAATAATTTCTGGGTTTTAAGCTTTTAGCTTTTATTGTGTCCTTTCCTGTGTTCATTCTAATGAGCATTTCTTCTTTCCTGTTCACTTCCTGAAGCACTATAGAAGCTTTTACTTTAGTACTTAAAAAAAAAAAAAAAAAAAGTTTCCATATTCTCAGTCTTCTTTATCAAATGAGTGAAAAAGTACCTAAAGATCATTTCCAAATATTGCTGATTCTCCATCTTTAGTTTTATTGATCATCTCAGTAACTTCAACTCTACGCAACTTCTGTGATATTACAGTAGGAAGTTTCAATTTTTTTCTTGTTCAGATATATTATTACTGAGCTGTCACTTTCTCCTTTATTGTCTATCTTTTATTTCAGCCACTGGATCTTCCCACTGATGTCTTTTTGTGACTGATTTATTTATTTCCCACAACATTCTCTAATACTCCTTTATAGTCAGGACTACACTCTAGGCTGAGTCTTGCTAATTTATTACTTTTCAGCAGTCATCCTTTCAGGTAATATATTAACAGTTTAACAGCCTAAGTACTTCACAACACAGAAAATGTCCTGCTATTTTGTTTATCATAGAAATATTTTCTTTATCAGATTGTGATCATTTCTTTTGCTCTTTCCTCTATTGTTCTGGTTCCCAAGAATGACCACCTGCATTTGCAAACTATTGCTTTAGTAATGTTGCCAGCAGCAACACACAGTCTTTTGATGTTTCTATGGTTACTTGATGAGCTAGTCCCACTTAGTAGCGTTATAAATCCTGCCAGACTACATATTCAAAGCAACATCTTTATGAATTACCTTGCCATTTTTATTTTATTCTAATTCACTATGTTGACAATGATGTCTTAGGTGTGCAGGATTCCTGCTTCCAGGTCCAAGATCCGTTGACAGTTTTGTTGTACTATTAACCTAAAACCACAGTCTAATCACAACTTGCATTCTTCTAAGCAATATAACCACAAAGAACTAAATATCTCTGACTTTAAGAGCTAAGAGTACAGTTGTAAAACACAGAACTATGTTATTGACTTAATTGTAATTGTTATTATAACTTTTCTTAAAAAATAATAATTTGAAATATTTGTGTACCAGATTCCCTGCTTGTATTTGGTTTGCAGGGAAAGGTTTTGGTAGCCCGGGGAGGGGGGTTACAGAGTGGCTTGCATGAGAAGCTGCTAGAAGCTTCCCCTATGTCTGACAGCGCCAATGCCAGCCAGCTCCAGGATGGATCTGCTGCTAGCCAAGGCTGAGCCCATCAGCAACGATGGTAGCACCTCTGGGATAATGTATTTAAGAAGGGGAAAAAGTTGTTGCACAACATCAACTGCAGCCAGAGAAAAGAGTGAGAATATGTGAGAGCAACAGCTCTGCAGACACCAAGATCAGTGAAGAAGGAGGGGGAGGAGCTGCCCAGGGAGGTGGTGGAGTCCCCATCCCTGGAGGTATTTAAGAGTAGGGTTGACATAACGCTTAGGGACATGGTGTAGCTGGGAACTGTCAGTGCTAGGTTAACAGTTGGACTAGATGATCTTCAAGGTCCTTTCCAACCTAGATGATTCTGTGATTCTGTGAGGTGCTCCAGGCACCAGAGCAGAGACTCCCCTGCAGCCCGTAGTGCAGACCCTGGTGAGACAGGCTGTGCCCTGCAGCCCATGGAGGTTAATGGTGGAGCAGATACCCACCTGCAGCCCAGGGAGGACCCCACGCCAGAGCAGGTGGATGCCCGAAGGAGGCTGTGACCCCATGGAGAGCTTGTGATGGAGCAGGCTCCTGGCAGTACCTGTGACCCTGTGGAGAGAGGAGCCCAGGCTGGAGCAGATTTTCTGGCAGGACTTGTGACCCCATGGGGGACCCACGCTGGAGCAGTCTGTTCCTGAAGAACTGCACCCTGTGGAAGGGACCCACTCTGGAGAAGTCTGTAAAGAACTGTAAACTGTGGGAAGGATCCATGTTGGAGAAGTTCATGGTGGACTGTCTCCCGTGGGAAGGACCCCACTGTTTTGCTGATTAAGGATACCAATTAAACTCAGACACCAGAGTGAAAAGAGTAGGCGTATTTTACTGGGGATACCTAAATAATGTAACAGAATAATACAGAAAACATACAGTAAGAAAAGGCAGAATAATGCACTTAAATCAAACAAATAGCAAAATACAGGGTAATACATCAAATCATTACTACCTGAGAGAGAGAATAGTGATTAAGATACATCATCACTTGCATACATTGCCATCATTCAGATCCGCAGGATATCAAAATCAGATATTTTCAGGGCTAGATTTTAAAACATTTATTGTTTGGTTACTAAGCAAAAAGAATCAGGAGAATAAGTAACCAATTAATAAAGGACTGAGGGCTCTTAGCTCAACATGCACAGTGATGAAAATTTTTTCTCTGAGAAGATGTTTGCACGTGGGCTGAAGCAGTACAACTTGTCTCCAGTGTCATTTACAAAATTTTAGGAGTATAAAATCAATCCAGGTGATTGGACTTCCAGCTCAGAACATGGATTATTTTAGTCTGTTGTGATGAGTCAGATGACAAACGCCAAAGTTATGTCTAAGTCAGTAGCTGTGCTCTGATGTTACACTGCCCTCTGAAAACTTTGGGTGCGTGATTTGCATTTCACTGTGCTGCTGTAAGATGAGTGGTTCTTTGATTTTTTTTCTTCGTGGAAAAAAAAAGCCCCTGTGTGTTACACATCTCGCCAGAAGACATATGCGAAGGCTTAATACTATCAACCGTGGAGGTATGTAGCCTGCAGCTCTCTGTGAAGCAAAGCTACTGCTCTAAATTAAAGTGAAAACTGGGCTCAAACTTTATCTCCATTTGTGCCTTGTATATTTAATTGGGAAGAGATATTTTTGTTTAAGACTTAAGGCTGGTTATAGACCTAGCTAATGGCAAGATCTTTGGCAAACTTGGCAGCATAATCAAATCCATAGATATCTTTACAGAATAAATTGTATTCTCTAAAGAAGATTGAGTAGCAAAGAAGAGTTTCTGTTCTTTACATTTCTTAAGATTGTTTCAATTTATATTTTAAATATTTCTGATAAAATGTACCTATTTATACACTAAGTGTATTTTTATAGTGCATGCTGTTTTCTGAAGGGAACTAGGGAGCTGTTACTCAGATATTTTGATGTGGTCATTGCAAGTTTGAATTTCATATTGCAGGTTTTGCTGGAATATTGCCTTATATCCCATTATATTCTTGTTGAGGTTTGAACTCAGCTGGCGGTCAGATGCTATGTGGCCAGCCAGTCACCTCCCCCCTCCTCAGTGAAATAGGGGAGGGATAAAAAGAAGAAAATTCGTAGGTTGAATAAAAAGAAAGCATTTACTAAATATAAAGAGAACAACAGTAACAATAGTGAGTCCAAAACAAACGGGTAAAATACAGCAGTGGCTAGCGAGTGCGGTGACCACCCCCCACAGCAACATGTGACCGCACTGGAAAACGGAAAAATGGCGCATCCCAGAGAGAGCCTGCACCCACCTGTATACTCTGGGTATGAAATACTCCAATGATTGATCGGGACCTGGCCCTCTAGCTGTGCTCCCTCTCAACCCAGGGAAAGTTAACTCTATCCTGGTTAAAACCAGGACAGTCTCCACCCCTTATTCCATACCACTGATGTCATGCTCAGGTTCCAAATACATCCTAAGGAATCACCACCCCTTTTTTCCCAGGTGTCACAGATATCATTCCCTCAGTCTATGGGCCATCCTTCCAAAATGTCTGCTGAATTCATTTAGTCCGTAACTTTGGGTTCCATCTGTCATGACATTCTTTAAGGCTGGAGGAATGAGGCGGAGTTGGCTCAGTCGGTGGAGCAGGCGGCTTTGGATGTGGCACGGGAATGTTGTGAGGCACCAATTGCAATAACAGGGTTATTTGACAGTTTGGTTCATTGGCTATTCTCACCTAAAATCAAATCTCCCTGAGGCACACATCGGACTTCTCCATCCTTCTGCATTACCCACCAAGTGCACTCAGGTCCTTGGGCAAAAGTAATCCTGTGCATGGGTTTACCTTTACCCAACGCAGGAGTAACCCAGACGGTCTTCCCCAGCATATTCCTAATGTGCACTGCAGGGGCTTTATCCCCATCCACAGTATGTAGGAGGTTTGATTGAGCAGGGCCAGCTTGCTTGGCAGATCCTCTGGTATTGACTAACCAGGTGGCTTTTGCTAAATGCGCATCCCAGTGTTTGAAAGTTCCACCACCCGTTGCTTTCAGTGTAGTTTTCAGCAATCTATTGTATCGCTCAATTTTCCCAGAGGCTGGTGCATGGTAGGGAATGTGATATATCCACTCAATACCATGTTCTTTGGCCCAGGTGTCTATGAGGTTGTTTCGGAAACGTGTCCCATTATCAGACTCAATTCTTTCTGGCATGCCATGCTGCCATAAGACTTTCTTCTCAAGGCCTGAAATGGTGTTCTGGGCAGTGGCATGGGACACGGCATAAGTTTCCAACCAACCACTGGCTCCTTCCACCATTTTAAGCACATAGTGTTTGCCATGCTGAGTTTGTGGGAGCGTAACATATTCAATCTGCCAGGCCTCCCCATATCTATATTTTGACCATCGTCCTCCATACCAAATGGGCTTTAACCATTTGGCTTGCTTGATTGTAGCACATGTCTCACGTTCATGGATTACCTGTGCAATAACATCCATGGTTAAGTCCACCCCTTGGTCACAAGCCCATCTATATGTTGCATCTCTTCCCTGATGGCCTGAGGAGTCATGGGTCCAGCGAGCCATAAATTGTTCACCCTTATGTTGCCAGTCCAGATCTACTTGAGCCACCTTGATCTTAGCAGCCTCATCCTCCTGTTGGTTGTTCTGATGTTCTTCAGTGGTCCGGCTCTTGGGTACCTGAGTGTCTATGTGGCGTACTTTCACAACCAGATTCTCTACCCAAGCAGCAATATCTTGCCATAACTCAGCAGCCCAGATGGGTTTGCCTCTGTGCTGCCAGTTGCACCATTTCCACCGCTGTAACCACCCCCGCAGCGCATTTGCAACTGTGGCAGGTGCATCCGCCCAATGAAAACAGAGCTTCTTGGCTGCTGAAGGGTAGCAGCTCCTGATTGCCTTTGTTCTCAGGGCTTCGCAGTAATTGGAGCCTTTGGCCAATGGGAGCTGCTAGTGACTACAGGTCAGATTCGGCCTGGGTATAAATGGAGTCCCCTGGGGAGCCATTTTGAGCTTGTCCCCTGGAGCAGCATGCTGTGGTCGAGGACTCTCCCCTTGGGTCAGGACACCGCCCAAGGAAACTCCTTGAGGTGACTTGGGTTGGGACGCTGCCCTGAGCAGGTCTTCGAGGTTGAGAGCCCTCACTTGTTAGGTGAGTGATAAAGTGTTTTGGGTTGTCGTTAAACCCTAGGGAGTGGTGCTTTGTTCTGTGTTTTGGGTTGCCGTTAAACCCTAGGAAGTTGTTCTGTTCTCCTCTCACAGACATTTCAACCTGTAATTTACAGAGAGCTAGTTAATTATGTTAATAATAAATTTTTAATTTTTGGTGGTTGGTTGTTTATTTGAGAGTCTCCGTAACAGCCACCATCCATGAGTCAGTACAGAGGTAGAGCACCGGCCACTTTTCTTGCTCAGTGATATTCAAGGCCAGCTGGACGGCTTTCACCTCTGCGAACTGACTCAATTCACCTTCTCCTTCAGCAGCTTCAGCGACCAGTCACGTGGGGCTCCATACAGCTGCTTTCCACCTTCGATGTTTCCCCACAATGCGACAGGACCTGTCAGTAAACAGGGCATATCGCTTCTCATTATCCAGTAGTTTATTATATGGTGGGGCCTCTTCAGCACGCATTACCTCTTCTTCTGGCACCATTCCAAAATTTTTGCCTTCTGGCCAATTTTTAATCACTTCCAGTACTCCTGGACAGCTGGGGCTCCCTATTTGAGCCTGTTGTGTGATTAATGCAACCCATTTACTCCACGTGGCATCGGTTGCATGGTGTGTGGAGGGGACACTCCCTTTGAACATCCAGCCCAGCACTGGCAGTTGGGGAGCCAGGAGGAGCTGTGCTTCAGTCCCAATCACCTCTGAAGCAGCTCAGACCCCTTTGTATGCTGCCAGTATCTCCTTTTTGGTTGGAGTATAGTGGTCTTCTGATCCTCTGTATCCCCGACTCCAAAACCCCAGGGGTCAACCCTGAGTCTCCTCTGGTGCTCTCTGCCAGAGACTCCAGGCAGGGTCATTCTTTCTGGCTGCAGTGTAGAGCACATTTTTAACATCTTGTCCTGTCCGAACTGGCCCGAGGGCTACTGCATGAACTATTTCCTGTTTAATTTGTTCAAAAGTCTGTTGCTGCTCCGGGGCCCATACAAAATCATTCTCTTTCTGAGTCACTTGATAGAGAGGGCTGACAATCTGACTGTAATTTGGAATGTGCAGTGTCTAGAAACCCACAACACCCAAGAAAGCTTGCGTTTCCTTTCTGTTAGTCGGTGGGGACATAGCTGTTATTTTATTAATCACCTCCAATGGAATCTGATGATGTCCATCTTGCCATTTTACTCCTAAAAACTGAATCTGTTATGCAGGTCCCTTGACTTTACTATGCTTTATGGCAAAACCGGCTCTCGGAAGGATTTGGATTATTTTCTCTCCTTTCTCAAAAACTTCTTCTGCTGTATTACCCCATATAATGATGTCATCAATGTACTGTAAATGTTCTGGGGCTTCACTCTGTTCCAGTGCAGTCTGGATCAGTCCATGGCAAATGGTGGGGCTGTGTTTCCACCCCTGGGGCAGTCGATTCCAGGTGTATTGGACACCCCTGCAGGTAAAAGCAAACTGTGGCCTGCATTCTGCTGCCAGAGGGATGCAGAAAAATGCGTTGGCAATATCAATTGTGGTGTACCACTTGGCTGCCTTCGACTCTAGTTCATACTGAAGTTCTAGCAGGTCTGGCATGGCAGCACTCAGCGGTGGCGTGACTTCATTCAGGCCACGATAATCTACTGTCAATCTCCACTCTCCATTAGACTTTCACACTGGCCATATGGGGCTGTTAAAAGGGGAGTGCATCTTGCTGATGACTTCTTGGCTCTCTAGTTGATGAATCAGTTTGGTGTCATATTGCCGTCGGTGCACTGTTGTAGTGGCAATTGGCACCCATTGTTTTTCAACCCTCAGCAATCCCACAACAGAAGGATCATCTGATAGACCAGGTAACACAGACAGCTGTTTAATTCCTTCTGTTTCCAAGGCAGCTATACCAAAAGCCCACCGATACCTTTTTGGGTCCTTAAAATACCGTCTTCTGAGATAATCTATGCCAAGAACACATGGAGCGTCTGGGCCAGTCACAATGGGGTGTTTTTCCCACTCTTTTCCACTTAGGCTCACCTCAGCCTCCAATACAGTCAACTGTTGAGACCCCCCTGTCACTCCTGAAATACAAATGGGTTCTGCCCCTTTAAAATTTGACAGCATTAGGGTACATTGAGCACCAGTGTCCACTAGAGCCTTATACTGCTGGGTGTCAGATGTGCCAGGCCATCAAATCCACACGGTCCAGTAAACTCGGTTGTCCCTGTCCTCCGCCTGGCTGGAGGCAGGGCCCCTCTAATGTTGGTCATAATACCTGCTAACGACAAACAGGTTAGTGTGATGTGCAGGAGTTTCACTCTCATCTTGATTACTCACTTCTCAGAATCACAGAATCACAAAATTGTCTAGGTTGGAAAAGACCTTGAAGATCATCCAGTCCAACCATCAACCCAACATTAACAGTTCCCAACTACATCATATGCCTCAGTGCTAAGTCGACCCTACTCTTAAAACACCTCCAGGGATGGGGACTCCACCACCTGCCTGGGCAGCCCATTCCAACACCTAACAACCCGTTCTGTAAAGAAATGCTTCCTAATATCCAGTCTAAACCTTCTCTGGCACAATTTGAGGCCATTCCCTCTTGTCCTATGGCTAGTTACTTGGTTAAAGAGACTCATCCCCAGTTCTCTGCAACCTCCTTTCAGGTAGTTGTAGAAGGCGATGAGGTCTCCCCTCAGCCTCCTCTTCTCCAGACTAAACAACCCCAGTTCCCTCAGCCGCTCCTCGTACGACATGTGCTCCAGACCCTTCACCAGCTTCGTTGCCCTTCTTTGGACACGCTCAACTAATTCAATGTCCTTTCTTGTGAATACAAATCTTCAATGTCACTTCTTGTGAATACAAATCAGAAGTTCTTCTCATAGGATCATGAGCAAAGTCAAACTTTCTGCTCTGTTTGGGCACTTGATTACTGGAAACCAGAGCAGCATTTCTCCTAAAAGAACCATATTTTGTACTTGTTCTTCCTTCCAGCTCACATACCCGCTCTTCTAGGAGGTAGGTAGGTTTTCTATCCCATTTCTTCATGTCTTCTCCATAGTCATGCAGGCAATGCCACAGCTTCTCCCGTGGTGTGTATCGGTTCTCTTGAGTAGAGAAACGATTGCTCCTAATAGCTGAGATTCTAGTCCGTGCAGGTGGGGAGTAGGACATGTTCTCTTTCAATTGCTGGAAATCTTGAGATAATTTGTTCACAGCCGCGATGATGGGGAAGAGACACTTTCTTCATATTGTCATAGTTGGCGAGACAGTTTATTCACTGTTGGTCCCTCTTTGTCTTTCCAGTCCATTACTGCTAATGCACTGGCATATGATGAGAGTGTGCTCCGTACAAACTTCCTCCACATGGGCTGGGTGCATTGGACCTCATCTGGATCTGTGGGTAGCCGTGCATTATCTGGGTCATAGTAAACTGCCTCCCACACAGCTATCTCCCTCAAGTATTGAATGCCTCTCTCCATAGTGGTCTGCTTACTTGGATGACATACAAAATCTTCCTTGAAGGGATACCTCTCCCTCACACTTGACAGAGGTTGCCTCCAGAGACTGAGATTTTGTGTCTCCTTTCCAATGGCTTTGTCAATGCCCCCTTCCCTAGACAGGGATCCCAGCTGCCTCACCTCCCTGCCCTCTAGTTCCATGCCACTGGCCCCGCTATCCCAGCACCGGAGCAGCTAGGTAACGAGTTGTTCATCTGGATGGTGGCTGAAATCTTTTCTTATGTCTTGCAGCTCACTCCGGAATAAGGATTGGGTGACTATCACTGGTTCTGCCTCCTCCTGTTCTCACGATGGGCCTGGTTCATCATCACCCTGAACACTGCGAGGGGATTTTCTTTTGTGTTTCTTCTTACGTATGGGAGCAACTGACACCATCATGGGTTGGTTCTCTGGTTCAGCTGCAGCACCTGTCCTCATGGTTGTAGTGGCTGCAGTTACTTGGTTACCAGGTGCAGAGCCCTTCTCTTCCTCTTGAGAGTGCTGAACAGTGTTTAGTAGCACTCAGTAAGCATGAGCTATGCCCCAGCATGTTGCAGTGAGCTGTGCCTTTCTGGAATTACCCGGGTGACAACATTTTCCAAGTATTTTACTAGTTCTTCAGGACTCTGCACCTGTGCAGGAGTGAAGTTCCAATACATTGGAGATGCCCACTGTTCTAGGTACTTGCCCATGCTGCTCCACACCCCCAGCCACTCATAATTCTCCAACCTTGGGGTAGATTTCCAAGTGATACTCTTAAACAGTTGCTTAACCCAGAACCACATTCAGGAACACACTAGCTCCTAACAGTATGGCAACCATGTTTATGTCAACATTCCAAAGATATTTGAACTCTCCAAATTTCTCAAACACAATTATAAATAGCCCCAGGGCCAATGACTGCACGGTATCATAGATGAGCATCACATAGTACAACAGAAACAAAATCTTAACCCAACTCTCACGGAGGTGAGCAACAGCATGGGAAACACGTATTGCAAATAAGGTCATAAGATCTTAAGGAGCCAAGCAATCCACATTTTACCCATTTTGTTGTTATCTCAAAAAAAAAAACCCCTCAGTGCCCCACGTTGGGCACCAAAAACTGTTGAGGTTTGAACTCAGCTGGCAGCCAGATGCCACATGGCTGGCCATTCACCTCCCCCCTCCCCAGTGAAATAGGGGAGGGACAAAAAGAGAATTCGTGGGTTGAATAAAAAGAGAGAATTTACTAAATATAACAAGAGAACAACAGTAACAATAGTGAGTCCAAAAGAAACGGGTAAAATGCAGCAGTGGCTACCAAATACGGCGACCGCCCCCAGAGCAACACGTGACTGCACTGGAAAACTGAAAAACAGAGAGTGCCAGAGAGAGCCTGCGCCCACCTGTATACTCTGGGTATGACATCACATGGTATGAAATACTCCAATGATTGATCGGGACCAGCCCTCTAGCTGTGCTCCCTCTCAACCCAGGGAAAGTTAATTCTATCCTGGTCGAAACCAGGACAATCCTACTTCAAAGTGTCCCAGACCAGTGTATTTTTTCAGAGAAAAAGGATTTTATGAGAATATTGATTGTGGCAATAGTCTGAGAAGATTTGAGATGCAGAGCTCTTTGGTCACATAGGGCCAGTCAAAGAAATCATTCAGACGTCAGAAGTGGGGAATAAAAAAGGGGAAAGGCAGGCTGACAGTAAGCAGCAGTAAGACAGAGGGAGTTCTGCAGTATTTAAAATATTTTTCACTCAGCAAATGTATTTTTCAGCAATACATGAGACCTTCCTGATAGTTTGGACTTTATGAGACCACAAAAACTGAGTTTTGAAAGTCTTTGCAACAATGAAATCATCAGTCTTTGGCCAGTTCTACTGTGATATTTTCTAAAATGTCCTGAGAAGCTGGAAAAGTCCTCTAGTTATTTGTCCTGGTAGAGGTGAGCTGGTGGAGCCAGCTGATGGCTGGTGAACCTCCATGGGAATGGTATGTGGTGTTTTTCAGGAGTTTGTTCTCTGAAAAAGTGTTATGAGATGGCTCGGTGTCTTTACTGTCTCCATCAGCTTTATGATAATTTCTGACCTCTCCTTTGTAAACTCCTGCAGATGTTTGAGAGGGGAATACACTGCACAGCTTCTGAAAATACTAAGTAGTACCAATGTACTTTTTGGATACAGAGTAGTTTAAAATCAGAAGTTTATAAACAGATTAGAAAATGCAACAGAAAAATAAATTAAAAAACCACTTTATTTTCCTAACATCGTGAGAATAATGTTAATTTCAAAACTACAAATATTATTTGCATGTTTATATTCTGTGAAAAGGTGTCAGAAAGGTAGATTTTAAAATCCATGTCACAATCTTCCTTTGGGTTTTTCTACATGTATAGTGCAAGAAGAAACGTTATTTCTGGGAAACAGTGTTGTCAGTGGTTGCTTTAAGGGAAAAGGAATTAGTCTTTGTAAATACAGGAATATTTACTGTCAGAGTCCTCTTAAAAGGTATTGTCTTCCTTAGGCAGTCTTATAACTATAAAACTAGCCATAATCCACATCCAGAAGAGTATCCAAGTCATAACCTGGAGATTCCACATTAGTTAAACAGTAATGAATTTTTATTTGAATTATAGTACTGTTGGTGGGTAAAGTCTCTAAATGAGCCTTAGCACCAGGTAGCAGTTAATTAAGTGAATTGATTGTCCCTCAAAAGAAACTGCATTTTCTTAAAACAAAAATCAGTTAAAGTAGAGGGTAAATTTAGACAATTTGAACAAATTGTAATTATCTACTGCTATGTACTGCTGGGTATAAGGAAATGATTATTTTTAATGACTTTTTTCCTTTTCAATGATTATTTAGATATTATTTAGTCAACTTTCCTCATAGCATACTGCAAATTATATTCTTCCACAATGATGACATTATAATTAAGAAAAGAAGTCACATTCATATTATCCTTTGTATATTTTGACAAAGCACAATTAAAAAACTTTCTATGGGGAACAATAAAATAAATGAGAGAAAACGTCCCACCAAATATTTCCCTTTTGGTATCCCCTGTTAATATTTTTATGAGCCTCTTAAGCTTATCTAAGAGATTTTTAATGTAGCAGGGTATGTTATTAGGTTTGTATTTTTTTGCACAATATCATACATTTCAGTCTTTATCATAGTGGGAACAATAAAATAACAGACCGCAATGCATTAGCATCATAAAGAAAATGTAATAAATGGCTTTATAACTGTAGTAAAAGTTGCATGAGCACCAGCAGCTGTAACAGAGATGTTGCTACAGCAGCATTTTATGACCTAATAGCACTCAGTGGGCTGATAATATTATGTGTGTGTGGGTAATGCCAGCAGTTTCCAAGGTCTAGATTTCAATTCAGATAAATAATTGAAAGCACTTTTAGACTTTTCCATAAAATGTTTAATAAGAGATCAAATCCTCCCTCCCTGTAGTGGAAAATTAAATAGTTTTTACAGGGATGTTTTATGATGAAACTCTAACTATTATCTGTAGGAAGAGAGGGTATTGGTTTTATTCTTTTTTTAAAATGTGGTTGTTAGAAATAAAATATGTTTGAAGGAGCTCTTGTTTGCTTTGTTTCTGAATACTGGTAGTAGAGAATGATACTTGTTTTTACCCTTGGTTTCTATTTCCTGATATTTGGAGACAAGGACTATAATAATAAGATTTATTTAAATACTTTGAATATGATAGTAATCATGACACAATGTGTCTGCATTTCTGGAATGAGAAAAGAACAGGAGGGCCACAGAAGAGTCAATCTTTGGAAAACGATGGGATTGATAATCATACAGTATAAATGTGCAATTCACCTAGGGTTCTCTAGCTTTTCTCAAAGGAAAAAGTGATAACTATTTTCCTATCTCCTTCTCAGAAGAGATGAAATGCAAAGTGACTGCTGGGTGAGTGGATGAATGATCATACAATGTACAGTCTGCAAGATCATGTTACCATTTAAAGCAAGTTTGTGCGTTTAAAGTGCACAAAATACATAATATTCTATGTTATTTTAAATAGGGTTTTGGAATTGCTTTTCTTCCTCTGTTTCACAAAGGAATTAATTGTTTTAAAAAGGTGAATGAAAGAGAGGGAGGGATATATATTACATTAACTACTGTATTAAATGCTTTTGTTTGGCACTTCCAACCTGCTCTGTTTTCACTGTTCTAAATACTTACATAATAACTAATACAAAATTATTTGTTTGTCAAAGTGCTCCTTCTTTGACTATCTTGCTTGCTTTCAACGTGTCTTAAAACGTCTTTCAAACTGACAGAACTGGAGAAATTTTGAGTGTGGAATTTCTAGTATCCCACTTATTTCTCACTTGGAAACTCTCATCCTTTTGCTTTAGTCAAAGTTAAAAGCAGGTGGTGTTGGGTAAAAAATAAATTCTCCAAATATTATTCCCTTTCCTTGTCTTCTATCTTCTATCTAACCATAATCTTATGGTTTATAACAATGAGCTTTATCATGATAAAATTATCAAGGTCACTTTAAAATAATTTTATATTTGGATTTTGGAAGGGCTGAAATACTTAGGTAAAGAATAATGACTCATGAATCAGAGTACAGAAAAAGAAGGACAAGAGGACGTTCAAAGGTAAGAGAAGGGAGTTAAAATATACATGTTGAATTCTTTTTGGAATTATTGCTTTAATGTGCTTTGGAATTTTTATATTATGTATGTTATAATAGATAATCTAGATCCTCTGAAAGGACTTTATTATTTTAAATCTAAATGAATTAATATAGTAATAAAAAGGGACAGAAATATAATTTTTTAAAATTCATATATATGTAATGAAAAAGCCACAGAATTATTTTTGGATGTGTCCAATACAGTTTTTGGTGGGGCAAGGTAATTCCTTCATGCTAATCAAATATAAGTAGGCAGGACTTGATCTCATGCACATTCAAGTCAGTTGAAAGTTTTTTACTAAGACAAACAACCTTCAAATTTAGACAAAACTTAAGCCACATATTTACCTTTTACTGTTTTTTCTTTGCAAAATTGTGAAACTAATTTGATGCGAAAAAATGGGTGCTATGGCAGCTTGGTTATTGCGTTTAATAGCAGCATAAGATGAACAATTCAGCTGTCATTTATTTTCAGTTACTCTTGCTAGAAAAGCATCTTCTGCTGACAGGCTCTGTGAACAATACTTGGTGAGAAGAACGAACAGTATTGCGGTTACTTTCGTTTGTGTTGCAGAGAGTTTATTTCAGCTACATCTCTGCAACAGTATAAATAAGCTACAATTGCTTTAGGATTGCCTAAAGAGTCAGAAGTAAGAAAGCTCTACACTTCACAGGTCTTCCACAAGAAGTTAATCTATTTCCAAGATCCTTTGTTCTTTGTGTAATATGGAAACTAACACAAATGACCAGCTTGCTCTGACCCTATTACCCTCTCCTGAGACAGATGACTCCTTATGCAATCATTGCTTTTTAAAATCATATATATGCTACCTTATAGGTAAATGCAATATAAAATATTCACTTTTATTATCAAAAAGTGGAAGGTCCTGCTACAGGACTGAAAAACTTGTGAAAAACTGGAACATCAAAAGATTTCTTATTAGAAGCTCAGACACATGTGTTTCATTGTTCTGTGGAAAGGAATAACCTGTACCTGTAAAGTGGATAAGTAAACTCATGTACACCCCAAGCCTGTTATTTAAGACTACTTATTATGAATTTTTACTGAGTGCACAATAGGTGCAGGAAGAAGAGGCAAATGGCTGTGTGATTCCTGTGACAGGGGGGAAACACTGGACTCACTGTGCTGCTGTGTCGTGAGATACTTAGCATACACAGGATAATACAAACCTGTAATTTCTGTTGATTGAGCTGTAAGAACTGAGCACTAAATATTCATATTTCTCCAGCTAATTAAATTGGGTGAACATAGGTTTCACAATTGAAAGCGGGGATTTAGATTAAATTTTAGAACAATTATAATGGTTGAAAGGATTTACAAAGAACATGGTAAGAGGTATGTTTTCCAGATTAAGGCTCTCAAGTTTTGTAATAAACACTGTATCCTTATTAAAAAGTTTATCTTAGTTTAATGGTTAAATATGTAAATACTACTGATTCAGTTTACTTACTTATCATTGAAGAAATATTCTCATGTCTTGTCAGAGAGCAAGATCTAACATAACTAAAGCCATAAACTGAACAACATATAATGACTGGGGAAAAACCCCACATAATTAGGAGCTTACTCATATCCACTTTTTTTTCCCCACTTCCTGGCTTATTTTCAGTCTGAATCTGAGCACAATATATGAAGGCAACGCTGTTAGAATATTTGCTTTTTTCATAGATGCTGTCAGTGCTCAATTTTCTTGGGCTGTGCACAGCTTTTCACATTATTGACCATTGCTAGCTTTATATAGGTAATTTCCTTGTAAGCACAATCTTAATGAAGTGGAAATGAATGGTCTTCTGCAATTTTGATCTTCCTTTGTAAGCTATCAGACAGTAGCCTTGGACAAATGAACTTTCTGTCCCTAGAGAACTTGTACTCCATCAGTATGAAATTGATGCTTGATTTCACCTTTTTTCCTTCTGAAACTTGGTTCCTTGCTTTTGTTTTTTCCTCTGAGCTTGACTGTAAACACAGGTATATCTGCAGCAGCCCACACCTTGTGGGTCTGGTGACAGAGAAGGTGGTTGGGAGGTCTCTGAAGAGATGCTTTTAAAGTTAGTTTACTGTATGAAAGGAAATAAGCAGATCCTGGGAAGAGAATGGAGTGTCCTCAGAAAGTATTCTGTGTCCCAAACAAAGCATTTCATGTTACATGTCTCTCTCCCAGCCTTAGTTCCCTCTATCAGTTACAAACAAACCTTTAACTATCAGCATGATATGAAGGAATACATACACTCATCATTTCACCCAGTGTATGCTCCAAACCCTAATTTTCCTTCCAGGTGCAGATTTTGATTTATAAAGACCTCTGTGATTACTATCTTGGTTTCCTTAGAAACCACCTCAGACTCATTCTCCATTTATGTTTTATAAAAACAGACAAAATCACCTGAGGTTTTTTTAAAAAGGTTTTGTTAAAAGACCCTGGATGAGGTCTTTGAAGGTACTGGTAACAGAGCAGTCTTGATGGTCAGCCCTTAAATCAGCTAAATTTTGTTTGGGTTTTTTTTCTAAGAGGATTTACCTTAACAATGTTTGGAACATGATTTACTGTAAAGCTGCCCTCCATATTTCCATTTTGTCTAATGAGGGTGATGATGGAACAGATGAAATTCAATTTGTCTGGCAATAGTACATTGTATATATTTATATTAGCACATTTGCCCCAGAGTAAGTAAAAGTTTTTAGTAATTAGACTGGTTTAGGTTATATCTTGATATTATACAAAATCAAGATATAACCTTGTGGTGGTTTAGGCCCTGCCGGGATCCGAGACCACGTTGCTGCTGCCCCTCCCCCACCCTCATACCGGACGGGGCAGGAGTGAAATACAAACCCTGGGGTTGAGATAAGGAAAAATTTAATGCAACAGTGTAACAGCAACAAACCGAACAACAACAATAACAATAACAGTAATAACAATGAACAGAACAAGAGATATACCGCACGGATACAGCAGTGAGGGTACCGACTGGGACAAAAGCTGTTCCTGCTCTTCCTGCTCTTGGGCGCCTGGACCTGACATCAGCATGGTATCGAATAACCCGGCTAGAGCTCCCTCCCCACTGCTGGGGAAACTTAACCCTATCCTAGCTGAACCAGGACATAATCCACCCCTTTATTCTATACCATCTGCGTCACACCCAGCTGCCATTTAGCAATTAATAACAAAAAAACAATTAACAAAAGCACAATATAATTCACGGTATGTTCTCACCCAAACTCAAGTCCCCTTGTGATACGCATCGGACCTCTCCACCCTTCTGCATCACCCATCAGGTGCACCCAGTTCCTTGAGCAAAAACAATCCTGTGGATGGGTTTGCCTTTGCCCGGTGCAGGATTAACCCAGACCATTTTTCCCAGCAGATCCCTCATGCGCACCACAGGGACTTTATCCCCGTCTACAGCACGTGGAAGTTTTGACTGAGCCGGGCCAGCTCGATTGGCAGATCCTCTTGTGTTGTCTAACCAAGTGGCCTTTGCCAGATGTGTGTCCCACTGTTTGAAGGTTCCACCTCCCATTTCTTTCAATGTAGTTTTTAACAGTCCATTGTAGCGCTCGATTTTCCCAGAGGCTGGTGCGTGGTAGGGGATGTGGTAGACCCACTCGATGCCGTGTTCTTCTGCCCAGGCATCTATGAGGTTGTTTCGGAAATAAGTCCCATTGTCTGACTCAATCCTCTCTGGGGTGCCGTGTCGCCACAGGACTCAGTCTTCAAGGCCCAGGATGGTATTCCGGGCGGTGGCGTGGGACACTGGATAAGTTTCCAGCCATCCAGTGGTTGCTTCCACCATTGTGAGCACGTGGCGCTTGCCTCGGCGGGTCTGTGGCAGTGTGATGTAGTCGATCTGCCAGGTCTCTCCATATTTTTATTTCAGCCATCGCTCTCCATTCCGCTGGGGCTTCACCCGCTTGGCTTGTTTGATTGCAGCACACGTCTCACATCCATGGATGATCTCTGCGATGGTGTCAATGGTGAGGTCCACCCCTCGATCTCGAGCCCACCTGTATGTTGCATCTCTGCCTTGGTGGCCCGAAGTCTCATGGGCCCACCGGGCTACGAACAGTTCACCTTTACGCTGCCAGTCCAAGTCCACCTGAGCCACTTCGATCTTAGCAGCTTGGTGCGCCTGCTGGTTATGTTGATGTTCATCAGTGGCTCGACTCTTGGGTATATGGGCATCTACATGGCGCACCTTCACAACGAGGTTCTCCACCCGGGCTGTGATGTCCTGCCATACACTTCAGCGGCCCAGATGGGTCTGCCCTTGCATTGCCAGTTGTTCTATTTCCATTGCTGCAACCACATCCACAGGGCACTTGCCATCACCCACGAGTCAGTGTAGATATAGAGCCTCGGCCACTTTTCTCGCTCAGCAATCTCCAAAGCCAATTGGATGGCTTTCACCTCTGCGAACTGGCTTGATTCACCTTGTCCCTCAACAGCTTCAGTGGTTTCTCGTGTGGGATGCCACACCGCAGCCTTCCATCGTCAATGTTTTCCCACAATGCAACAAGACCCATCAGTGAACAGGACATATCATTTCTCCTCATCTGGCAGCTCGTTATATGGTGGGGCCTCCTCAGCACGTGTCACTTCCTGTTCTGGTGACATCCCAGAATCTTTGCTCTCTGGCCAGTTCGTGATCAGCTCCAATATTCTTGGGCATCTGGGGTTCCCTATTCGAGCCTGTTGTTTTATCAACTCAACCCATTTACTCCACGTGGCATCTGTTGCATGATGTAGAGGAAGCCTTTCCTTTGAACATCCATCCCAGCACCGGCAGTCGGGGTGCCAGGAGGAGCTATGTTTCAGTGCCAACCACCTCGGAGGCAGCCCAAACTCCTTCGTACGCTGCCAGTATCTCCTTCTCAGTTGGTGTATAGTTAGCTTCAGAGCCTTTGTATACCCAGCTCTAAAAGCCTAGAGGTCAGCCTCGGGTTTCCCCAGGTGCTCTCTGCCAGAGGCTCCAGGTAGGGCCATTCTCCCCGGCTGCAGTGTAGAGCAGGTTCTTAACCTCCTGCCCTGCGCGGACTGGCCCGAGGGCTACTGCCTGGGCAATCTCCTGCTTAATTTGTTCAAAAGTTTGTTGTTGCTCAGGGCCCCATTCAAAATCGTTCTTCTTGCAGGTTAGGTGGTAGAGAGGGCTCACAATCAGGCTGTAGTTTGGGATGTGCATCCTTCAGAACCCCACAGCACCCAGGAAAGACTGAGTCTCCTTTTTAGTGGTTGGTGGGGCCATGGCTGTTATCTTGTTTATCACCTCCATTGGGATGTGGCGACACCCATCTTGCCATTTTATTCCTAGGAATTGAATCTCCCTTCCAGGCCCCTTAACTTTCTTTTGCTTGTTGGCAAAACCAGCCTTCAGGAGGATTTCAATTATCTTCTTTCCTTTTTCAAAGACTTCCTCAGCTGTGTTCCCCCATACAATGATATTATCAATGAACTGCAGGTGTTCTGGAGCCCCACCTTTCTCCAGTGCAGTATGGACCAGTCTATGGCAGATGGCGGAGCTGTGGTTCCACCCCTGGGGCAACCGATTCCATACTGGATACCCCTGCAAGTGAACACAAACTGTGGCCTGCACTCTGGTGCTACTGGAATGGAGAAGAACGCGTTAGCGATATTAATTGTGGCGTACCACTCGGCTGCCTTTGACCCCAGCTCATACTGGAGCTCTAGCATGTCTGGCACTGCAGCACTCATCGCTGGCGTAACTTCATTCAGGCCACAGTAGTCCACGGTTAGTCTCCATTCGCCATTAGGTTTTCTCACTGGCCATATAGGGCTATTGAAGGGTGAATGAGTTTTGCTAATCACCTTCTGGCTTTCCAGTCAACGGATCAGCTGATGGATAGGGACCAGGGAATCTCGGTTAGTACGGTACTGCCGCCGGTGCACCGTCTTGGTAGCAGTTGGCACTCGCTGCTCTTCAAGCTTAAGCGACCTCACCACCGAGGGGTCCTCTGAGAGGCTGGATAAGGTGGACAATTGCTCAACCTCCTCCAGGGCAGCTATACCAAAGGCCCACCGGTACCCTTTTGGGTCTTTAAAGTACCCTCTCCTGAGGTAATCTATACCTAGGATGCACGGGGCATCTGGGCCAGTCACAATGGGGTGCTTATGCCAGTCCTTCCCAGTTAGGCTCACTTCAGCTTCTAATAGGGTCAGCTGTTGGGACCCCCCTGTCACTCCGGAGATACAGATGGGTTCAACCCCTCTGTAGCTTGATGGCATCAGGGTGCACTGTGCACCAATATCTACCAGGGCCTTATATTCTTGTGGTTCTGATGTGCCAGGCCATCGGATCCACACCGTTCAGTAAATCCAATTATCCCTTTCCTCCACCTGGCTGGAGGCAGAGCCCCTCTAATCCTGCTCAGCATCACTCACTTGTTGTAAGAATGACTCCTGCAAGAATGACTCACAGGCCCCCTCAAGAGGGTCAGGCATAACGTTGGCCATTCTATTCTGTCTGGGGAATTTCCGACTGGACACTGGAGCTGTGTTTCTCTTGAAAGACTCCCCTTTCATGGTGGTCTTCGCCTTCAGCTGCTATACTCGTGCAGCTAGGGCAGGAGTGGGCTGTCCATCCCATCTCCTCATGTCTTCTCCATGGTCACAGAGGAAGAACCACTGGGTGCCCCGTGGTGTGTACCTTCCACTGTCCTTCTCTTGGGTGGGGAAATGCCTGCTTCTAATGGCTGAGACATTGGCCTGTGCAGGTGGAATGTAGGACATGTCCTCTTCCATTTTCTGGAGCCTCTGAGACAGTTCCCTTACAGCTGAAACCCAGGCATGTTGGGAGGAAGGGAGATTTCCCTCATATTGCTGGAGCTGGCCAGCCACTTCATCCACTGTTTGAGTCTGGGTGTCTCGTCACCAGGACGCTACTGCTAATGCTTTGGAATGTGCTTCTGGTGCACTTTGCAGGAACTTCCACCACATCAACTGTGTGCAAGGGGCCTGATCTGGATCCATGGGTGACCGCTCATCATTCAGATCACCATAAACCATATCAAACACAGCCAGTTCCCTGAGGTTCTGAATGCCTTTCTCCATGTCGGTCCACTTGCCTAACCGACATAGAGCATCATCCTTGTAGGGGTACCTCTCCCTCACACTGAGCAGGAGTTGCCTCCAAAGGCTGAGGGTTTGAGTCTGTCTCCCTATTGCCTTGTCAATGCTAGCCTTCCTGGACAAAGATCCCAGCTGCTTGGCCTCTCTCCCCTCCAATTCCAAAACACCAGCTCCACTATCCCAACATCGGAGCAGGCAGGTGAAAATCTGCTCGCCTGGAAGGTGGCTGAAATCCTTCCGCATATCTCACAACTCACTCGGGAATAGAGATCGGATGATTACCTCCGGTTCTTTCTCCTGTTCTCATGCTGGGCCTGGCTCATCTCCATCCCTTACTATGCGAGCTGACTTTTTGGTATATTTGGTTTTCTGTATCGGGGTGACTGATACTGGTAGCAAACAGGTACCGGTTCACCCCCACAAGCAGTGATACAAGCACATTATAAGCAGTCAGTAGCCAGTATAGCAAAACAAGACCCCTGACACATTTTCCACTGACAACAAACACCAGCACTGGGAACACACAGTGGATATAAGGATTAATCCAGCCCCACCATGCAAGCAAGTTGGCCAGCATTGCAAATGTTCCTTATCAAACAATACAAATAAAACCAGAAAAATCGCACCTAACAGATTGCTCTAACACACTCTGGTCAGGGTTTATCTTTTTTTTTTTTTTTTCTTATCTCAACCCTCTCATGCCCTACGTTGGGTGCCAAAAAGGCTGTGGTGGTTTAGGCCCTGCCGGGATCCGAGACCACGTTGCTGCTGCCCCTCCCCCACCCTCATACCGGACAGGGCAGGAGTGAAATACAAACCCTGGGGTTGAGATAAGGAAAAATTTAATGCAACAGTGTAACAACAACAAACCGAACAACAACAATAACAGTAATAACAATGAACAGAACAAGAGATATACCACACGGATACAGCAGTGAGGGTACCGACTGGGACAAAAGCTGTTCCTGCTCTTCCTGCTCTTGGGCGCCTGGACCTGACGTCAGCATGGTATCGAATAACCTGGCTAGAGCTCCCTCCCCACTGCTGGGGAAACTTAACCCTATCCTAGCTGAACCAGGACAAACCTAAACTTTTCATACAAAGCAAGTGTATTTGATATTTTTCTGTTGACATTTTCTTCTTTATAATACCTATGCATATTATTATGCTGATCCCAAAGTAACTACTATAATTGAGAACAGAAAGCATTTTTTCAAAATAAAAAGCTGAAGAAGTTTTGAATGGTTTTCTTCTCTATCTGTGTATGTATACAACATATTTGCATTAAGTTGGCTCTACTGTTATATATACACACAAAGTACAGACCTAAGTTTGTATATTAAAAATTTGTTTTATCATCTAATTCTTGTATCACCCTCTGTACAATTTGTACTCTTTACCTTTCTGCTTAAATGACACATAAAAAGTGGTGGGTTTTTTTTAAATTTAAGGCTCACTCAAGCAAAATGTTTGAGCATATGTTTACTTTTGTGGTCCAAAATTAAGATTAAAATAAAAATATGTGCATGCACACATTACATAACATACATAATCAGAATTGATTATATTTTTTTCTACTGAAGCTGTATTTTATACTTGATCCCAAATGTCATTATATGCGTTTTGTACTCCTCTGAGCAGAGGTTCAAGGTGGCCAGGTGGGGATATTTCAATTTCAACTTTCATTCCTTGCTGCCTTTATTTTACCAGAGACCTGGTTAGGAATTCCTGCACTGTGTGTCCATATATACCCACTACATCTGGAAGGTCTTTACAATTCAGCTGTTAGTCTGAGAAAGAAAACACTGCAAAGAACATACAGTTATAGCCATCCTAATGTTTGCCCTGTTGCATGCCCAAACTCACCATCAGGTAGTTCAGAGTATCTGTTCTCACCCTGTATATTGCATATATGAATTTAATACATGGTCTCATGCATTAATGAAGAGTTAGAAGCACTTTTGTTAAGGGAAGTTGTGCCTAGCATTTGAATAGAGCTGAACTACTTGGTACAGTCTACCTGAATTTCCAAAAGGCTTTTCACAAGGTCACTCACCAAAAGGTCTTAAAGATATTAAGCTGGGCCAAGAAGAAATATTATTATTGAATAACTAGTTAAAGGGTAACAAAAGACAGGAAACAAATTCTTTCATGGGAGATGGACTGCCACTGGAGACTGACAGGGTTCAGTGTCAGGGCTTATGATGTCTGGCATATTTGTAAGTGATCTGGAAAAAAAGGGAAGAAGTGACCAATTGTGCAATGTTAATAAATTGTAACAAAGGACTGTGTGGAATTGTTGATACATTCATGATACCTAGAGACTAGACAATAAAATGGCAGGTGACATTCAGTGTCTACAGATAGAAATGAAATCTGTGGGAAAAACTGTTCCAGTGATGGGCTGTGCACTCAGAAAATATCTTTGGTGTTTATATTTGTCCGTTCTATGAAAAGACTGATTTGGTGCTAGGTAATACTTAACAAAGCAAAAGGTAGCATTAACTAGAAGTGGAATAGAAAACATTATTATGGTCATAACACCATATATTACTCCTTTATTTCTGCCCATCTTGGACTAATAAGTGTGCTGTTCTTGCACCATCAAAAACGAAATAATAGAACTAGAAAAGATAGAGAGGGAGGTGATGGAAATGAGTGAAAGTTATGAAGAGGTTACTGTAGAGAAATTTTCAGGGATCTTCAGTCTGGAAAATAAATGACTGAAGGGAGATATGCTAGTGGTCTATAAAATCATGAGCTATATAGAGAGAATGATTAGAAACAATAGTTTCTTTTAATTTGAGAAAGAAGGGTACAAAATGAAACGATCAGACAGCAGAATCAAAATGAACATAAGGAAGTATTTCACACAGTGCACAGATAAACAGTGATGGCCAGTTTGCGAAGTGTTGCAACTCTGTCTCAGGACACCGTAGATGCTAAAAAAAAAATAAATATGTGTATTCAAATAACCAATAAGGCAAAGTCATGGAAGGAAAATAATTTAAGACTCTAAAAACACAAGAAAGCCACATCCAGCTAAGGGAATGCAGACTGCTAAAAGCTGTAAGGACATACTGGGGAAGCATCCCTGGATGTGCACCCTGAGTGTATATCTTCCTTAGGTGTCTCTGTCAGCCAGCATCAGAGAAAGGATGTTGAATCTGCTGAAGTTTTTGTCTAAATAGTATTCAATCTGATGGTCTCACATTAATGTTACACTCAGTTGTTATGTGTGACTTCAAGGTTATTTGTTCTTTAAAAATTAAGCAACCAGTGTGAAATTCCATAACATTTTTTAAAAGGAGATGTGGTAAGTTCTATTTGTTTTGTCTTATGCATTTTTCTTTCTTATATCAAAGATTTTGTTTTTACTCTAAAGTTATATTTTTTCCTCTATGATTACTATTCAGACAGATGCTAGTTTACACTGGCAGGAAGAAAAAAAAATGCATTAAAGTATCACCTATTTTGTCTAAAATCTGCTAAATTAATTGAGAACTACCATCACTGAAGCAGAAAATAAGGTTGGATTTGAGTAATGAATGATGCCTGGCTAATGATACTGAACACCATTAGAGCAAGAGAGACACTTTTCTCCACATAGGCTGTTCGGGGGAGGGGTCAGAGTTGGCAGGAGTCTGTGAGACTAGGTGCTGAGTGAGAAGAATATGTTATTCACTGTAGAGAGCAAACAAGGAAATTTGAGAAACATCTTAGAAAGCAAGAGAACCAAAGAAGGTCAAAGAGGTAGAAAATGAAGAACAAAACAAAGCAAAAATTGAGAAGTTAACACATCAGCATTGTAAAAAAAAGTATTATGCTACCTATGTTTTCTGCCTCTCAGTTTGGATATGTTTAAGTTCTATGTTGATGACCATGATCCTGGTTAGAATCCCAGTCTACATAGTGGGACAACATCTGAAAGTCAATGCCAAGCACCCTTACTTTTCCTTCTTATCATTCACTTGATGGTGGGAAAATATTGCATATTGTTCTGAGAGTTTTGGAATAAATGTTAAATAAAAAGACTTGATTACCCAAGTCTTTTGTTTACCTATAGTAGACCCTTCAGTTGGAGATGACTATTCTCGGCTCTGATAAGGTATATCCTTTTTTAACTGTCCTACATGGTGTGACTGAGGTGACAAAAATGAAGTACTTGTAACTTGCTTAACTTCTATACACCACCCTCTCAATTTTTACATCTTTATGTCACTCATTTCAATGCTTTTCTGAATCTAAAGGGGTGATGAAAAGATCAAGTGCATGTTTGACATTTTAACTCCCTTTAGAACATTATTTTTCCTTTTTTTTTTTTTTTTTAAAAGTTTAAAGCCTGGACTGTCTACAGTTTTTCTGAAGTCTTATGTCTTTAAAAAGCAGACTTGAATTGTCACATCCAGAATGACGTGATCTAGAAGCTGGTGTGAAATAAAAAGGATTTTTCATCCTAATTAATGTCAGAAAAATGACCCAGGCTTTAAAAATAGTGTCTATTACATATCACTCTTTTCCTCCTTATCTCCTTCCCCCAAAATGGGCATTGAAAACTGTGAGCAATCATTACATAGGACCAATTTGTTTTCAGTACCCCGTGCATAAAGTGAGTTAGCACCACAGACATCTTTCATTTCAAACCTGATGCAGTCACAGCAAAGAAATGTTTGAGTATTTGCTCCTTCTTTGGTTTAAAACTATTTTTCAGTTTCATTAGTTAACTTAGCTCTACAGAGACTGACAATGCTGCAAAATCCTACTTGAGTGGCTGTAGCTGAGCTGACCTTGCCCTCACTCATGTGTAGTGTTGCAGGTTCAGGAGACAGGGCTCATGGTCCCTTGCACTGCATCAGGGAGAGCCTCACAGGACTCTTTCCCTTTGAGCTGTTGATTAACTCGTCTGCTTGTCTACAACATGTAGATTGTAGGTTGGGATACAAACACTGCAGATCCCTTAAGACAGCAGCTCATGACTTGTGTTGATTTCATTTTTAATCTGTTCACATTAGTAGGCCAGGTAGCTGCAGTACTATTATGTTATGTTTGGAACTGATGTTATATTTGTGCATATGACCTGACTTAAAATACTAATTCTCAGCTTTTGAGCATTCCTGCTTTTGGTTAGCTAAATATTTTAAATATTGAAAACATCCAAAAAAAGTAATTTTTTTTTAACATTAGAGGTGTTTCTTTTCACTTCTATGGATTTTATTCTAGAATTATTAATGAAGCCACTACAGAAGTTACTTCTGGTTTGTGTTTTAAGAATAATGCGAAGACAACTACCAGACCTTTGACTGACATAAGGACTCAAGTGCTTGACCCACACTCCATATCATTTTCCTCCCTTATTTATAAAACAAAGACTATATAACTACTTAATAACTATTATACTGCTTTATAGACCTGCTAGAAAGTAAACAAAAAGAATGTACATTTGGCATTTTGCTGAAGCAGAGAGCACTGATGTCAAAATGACCTAAAGTTTGAGAATTATTAGCCACATACATAAGGATTGACAGAAACTTAAGTACCCAAAAGAAGAGAGACATGGCCTAACATGTTGCTGTGGTTTGAACTCAGCTGGTAGCAAATTGTCATGTGGCCAGTTGTTTACTCCCCGCCCCCCCCCCCCCCCCCCCCCATGGAATAGGGGAGGGACAGAAGAAGAAATTTATAAGTTGAATAAAAAAAAAATTAGTCATACTAACAAAGCCAGCAGTAACTATAGTAGTCCAAAACAGGTAAAATGCAGCAGTGGCTCACCAAGCAGTGACCAGTATGAAGCCCATCCCCAGCAGCTATCTGACTGAACCAGCAAAAAAAAAAAAAAAAAAAAAAAAAAAAAAAAAAAAAAAAAAAATCCTGCCACACTAACCCAGAAACCAAAAACAAAGGCACACATGAGAGAACACTCCTCTGCCTATATATTGAGCATGATGTCACATGACATGGAATGCTCCAATGATCGATCAGGACCCAGCCCTCCAGCTGTGCTCCCTCTCAGCCCAAGGAAAGTTAACTCTATCCTGGCCAAAACCAGGACACATGTATAAAGCATCTTCATTTTCAAGGGTTATATCCTGTAGATATTTTAATATTATGATGACCTTCCAGCTTTCTTTCCTTTCCCTTGCTAGTCAGTACCACAAAATTATTAGGTATGCTTCTGTCTAATAATACTTTAATAATTTCATTCATCACCAGAGACTGAGAAAGCATCCTTGTGTGTTTCTCACTTTAGCTGATCATATTTTATTGTGAACAGGATAGAAGGTGTTGAAAAACACTGGCATGACACTGAGTTATCATTTAGAACAAGAGTGTATTACTGGCTTGGGAAAGCAGTCTTGGATGACAGGATGTTTGTTCTCTTTAGGTCTAAAATTAAGCTGTTGTCAAAAACTTAACAAAAAAACCACTAATTTGTGATGCAGAATTGTTTATGCTTTGTAAAATCCTCTTTATACCAAATGCTCATTAAGATAAAATGATAGCACCTGCAACTAGCTGAGCCTAATTTACATTTTTACTTGATACATTTCTTGTTTAGTTTCAGTTTTGTCCTAATTAAAATGTGGGCCAATATCCACGGGCATAGGCTAGAAGGCTAGTGATGCAGAGCAATGAGCTGGGTACCACTGATGCATGGCATGAAGCTGGAAGCACTGGTGTGAGACATAAGTAAGACAGTTTTATGGAGTAGCCTGAGAGGCTCCAGGGAGTGATGATATGCTAGAAAATGTTACTAAAGCACTGTAGTCTGAAAATTACTAGAGGAAGACAGATGGATGGGACGACCGATAAAGGACACAAATTTGTAAAATGGTTGATTTGAGAGAACTGGTAGGCTCAGTCTATCAGGAAAAAAAAGCCAAACGTGGAAGCCCACTGGAGCGAAAGGCAAGTGCTAGGAATCACTGAAGTATGGTACAGGTGAGCCTTCCAAAAGCTTGATTAGCAGAGCACAGCCAATGCTTTGCCCAAGCGGGTCAGCCAAAGTAAACTTTGAGACCTAAATATCACTCAAGGTAGCCAAGAGGTTAAAATACACATTCTGTGTCAGGTCAGAAATGACAAACCAGGGAGAAAAAATTGCACTCTTATTTTCATAAGAGGTTGTAGTGTGCTAAGCCATGGTGACCCTGGTCGTTCAAGTGGCAGACCTCAGTCTGTCATGGACAACTCATGGTAAACTGGGTGGCCTGGGAAAGAACTTGGTAGATATAGATTGAAGCTCAGTGTCTGAGAAGATTTGTATGTTGTGCGGTGCCCTACTCTTTTGGAGGTCACAGTGCTGCAGAGTACACTGCCAAAAACCCTTCTTCTGCATTCAGCTCAACATCCATGCCAAGAAACTGAATAAATTATCCTGTAAGGAGCTGCATGCTGCTGCAGCTATTCTGCAGTGAGTGCCTGAACTATTTCATTTACACATATCTTCACTTACATGTAGTTCAGATGCAACTACCTTGCACTGACAGCTATGATGTAGATTTACTTATGAAAGAAAAATAGCTGTATTTTAATTATATCCTGTATCTTTCTTACGAGCCAAAAGCTGCATTCAGAACTCAAAAAACTGGTAAGAGGTTAATATTCATTCCAGAATATTGGTACAGACAGGTTCTTAACTGAGTAGCTGGATGAGCTTTTTCTATTATCCTACCAATTTTCCAGCACTTGTCCCATTATTAGAGTTTATGACTGGAATTGGATTGTTATGTCTTAGGAAAATAGCCATCTGTACTTGTAAAGCATTTCTCATTTTTGTGAATATTTCCCTGAAGCTATTTTTTAAATCCTGTAACATCAGAAAATAAACATGTGAAAAAAACCCAGATTAAATAAATCAGTTAAAATAATTTGGAACATATACTGTAAAGTTATATTTGGTTCTCATTTCCCAGTTCTGTCCTCAGAACCGTATCGATGAAAAGATTTTATAAAATTTACTTCATTTTGAATTTTGAATTTTGGGTTTGGATTCTGGTATATTTTAAAAATTTCTAGTTAGCCAAAATTTCTAAAAGTGCTCGGAAAGCAGAAAGTTCCTTGTCTCTAAAAGAATGAATGAAAGTTAGTCAGGAGGTTAATATTTTTATTTTGTATGTGACTTCTCTTTGCCTCTGTGTGCATGCATGTCTTTTTTAATCCTTGTATTTGTGAGTATGTTGGGAAATAGACCAAGGGCTAGAGATTCTGCTTGATTAACAGTGTTCTAGAAAGGGATTCGAGAGAGACCGAAATTGAATTAGGATCCAAACTTATAAATCAATGCGATGATAATCTATAAAATAAGAAACACTATTAAATCAACAGAAAATGAAAAAGATTGCAGTTAGCTAAGCAACCATCACTCACCACAAAAGCTAAGTGATCCTTGAACTGGATGAATCAATCCAGACTGCCAAGGTCAATGTGTTGCCATGCTCGAGGAAATATGAACATATGTAGTAGGAGCCTAGCAATAAAATGAACCATGATGCTGTCTTCTGTTAATAGGAGTTTCATCTGATTAAGGAAGGCAGCCCTTGTATCAGCAAATTTATACTAGCTTTTGGAGCAAATTGACTGACAAGAGGTGATCCAAAAAAGAGTTATGAAGTAGCAATGCTGCAGTACAGTTGTACACTACTAAACTGAGTATAGAGGTACTGCAGACAGCAGATTTTAGTACCTCCCTACAGCTGAGAGTGTTTTAAATAGCTGTGTTTAGTAGAAAAGATTTTGTGTGCTACTTTATTTTCAGAAAAGTTAGCCACAAAGCTGAGAAACAAAAACATGAAGTTGGACTTTTAAACACTTTTCCAGCAGCACCTGAATAGAAATATTCTTTTCATTCTTGTGCATTTTTTTCTCCGATAACTTATAGTCTCTTTTGCCTTTCAGCCTCAATCTCTTCTGTCACTCTCATATCTATTTCACAAAATAGGATTTGCATAATGAGCAATTTTGAAGAGATTCAAAATATAAATTAGTTTTTTTCTGACACTGCAATGAAAGAAATTTGAAAAGATTTGATCTTTGTGACTGCAAGAGTCAGCAGGGGTGAAAGTTAAGTTGTGTAGAAAGCATAGCAATCATAATTTTCATTAGAACCTGAATATTTTCTTATTGATCATTCTCAGCACGTCATGCAGATGGAAGACCAATCTCAAACATGACCCATTATAGTATTTCCCATATACAAGCATAATAATTCACTGCCTTTTCAGCTATAGTGTAAGATCTTAACACTGGCTGCACTCATTTCTGTAGTCAAATAAACCTAGTTACTAAAACACCTAGTAGTGATAATAAGCACTGAAGGGAATTACATTAGTGCCTTTAACCATTAAGAACTGTTTCCTGTTCAATTGAAATTCTGGATTACAGCATGATTATTTGAAAGAGGATGGAAGTGAGACTGCTTTAAGGATAGTGATAAGAAATTGCAAGGCTTGGTGTTATGCAGAGAAGCAGATTAAATGGAAATTGTTCCATCCTGAATGCCAGCACCTGCCACTGGTCAAAATAAAAGCACTTGCTTTTTCGGAAGGGTTTTCATACGTGAATGTGTGCATCTCTGAGGACTGTGACAAGAAGACAAGAATTGCAAGAGATACCAGTGGGTTAGCGAAGATTTGTAGTGTGGCTCTGAGAAGAGGGAACTTTTGAGTTTAATGCTGGCTTAAAGGGAGTTGAAGCTTCAGAAGAAAAATTCCTTGTCCTATTAGATTCCTTTTACAATGAGGAAACTGTTTGTTTCATGTTATTTACAAGCAAATAGGAATGTGTAACAGACACATTAAATATAATTTTTTCCTTTCCAAATATACAACTTGCAAGTCTCAGAACACCAATTCCTTTGGTAAAAAAAGGATATGCTAACCAAGGAACCTTACATTTGATGAGCAATTTCTGCAAACAAAACTAATAGGATGTAAAGTAGCCTTATTTTTTTGAAAGATTTTTGGTGATCCTAAATATCATGAGACCTATGATCCAGTGAAGCTTGTATAACCTTTGAAAATGATTGCTCTATAATACGCAGTATAGGCATAAGCTATAAGGTGGTGAAGAATTGGCAGAGTAAACATCCTCATAGGACTCTGTTACCAACACTAGGTGTAGTAGGTTAGCCTGCTGAAGTGCTAAGGCTTGGACAATAGGCCCAAGCCAGAGTTGACCTATAGATGAATCCTGTATATTTTATAACTGATAACCATTGTACTAGTGGGTGTTGTGCTAGGTTATAACAAACTACCTATGCTGATGTAATAGGTGCTAAAGTTTTGAAGTATTGAAGCCTGAACAACAGGCCCTGAGCTGAAGCTGCTAACTTAGTATGTAGTCATTAATGAAGTATGTATGCTCACTAGTGAAAGATGCAGCTTAGACAAAATATAATTAGTGAGGATGAAATACCAAGAGAATGTATCCAGCTTTCCTTTCTCAGCCTTATTTGGCCTTGTTAGAAACTCCCTTGGTTTCCCCCCCCGCCCCGCCCCCAAGCCGTGGCCAGGCTTTGGGTGGAATCCAACAGGAGAATGAAACCAGGTATTTTTCGCTCAAAAACAAAGGTGCCAGTTATTCTGGGTTGCTGATTTTTGGTATATAAGGCTGGACCCGCTTGCAGTGACTTTGGATGCCTCACCTATGGGTGGACACACCGTGTAGGATTTCCCACTTGCTGGGACAGGCTCTCCAAATCCTCGCTGTAACTGGGGCTGCCCAGTGTCTGCGGATCTGGATGATGGTAACATATGCAAGTGGTGATGTATCTTTCCTAATCACTGTTCTCTATCAGGTAGTAATGATTTGATGTGTTACCCTGGATTTTCCTATTTATTTACTTTAAGTGCATTATTCTGCCTTTTCTTACTGCATGTTTTCTGTATTACTCCGTTACATTATTTAGTTACCCCCAGGAAAATACGCCTACTCTTTTCACTCTGGTGTCCAAGTTTAATTGGTATCCTTAATCAACAAAACACCTTCCTATAGTAGAGTAGCTTGCAAAAATAGGTAATTTTCCTGTTCAAACAGTAGGCATAATGGGCAGACTTTCAAATGCAAACTTATAGCTGCATGTGCAAAAAAATGGGCAAACCAATTTTTTCAGATTTTTTTAAAAGTTTACTTGAAAAATGTAGTATTTACATGCCATCAGAGATTAAAGTAAACATTACCTGTTTAGAGATGACTGAGAGAGTGGGAAATTACTTATTCCAGAAGAAACCTCTACCTCACCCAGATTCTTTTACCAGCCTTAGAGAAGAAAAGGAGCAAATCTGTACTTCAACCAAAGGTGAAACTACATTATAATTTAGGCCAACCATGCATGAGCAGTAATATAAATGATGTGATACATGAACTTTGGATCAGGCTGTCACTGCATAGAAGTTTGCCAGCCTTTCAGGTTCATGGTGTCCCTCACTGCTATTTCACTTGTGTATGCCGAGTGACTGCAGTGTAGACATACGCAGAATGGGTTTTCTAAAGAGTCCTTCAGTATATGTTGAGATTGGGAGGCCTTGTTGTAAAGAATTATGCCTCCTTATCCTTTATGAAAACAGAGAGGTGGTTCATGAGGTGTCATTTTAACTGCAATAATAGCTTTGATAGAGGGTGTTTTGACAGAGGGTGTTTCTCATATTGGTTGGACTGAACTCTTTCTAGCACTTCACTGATTTCTGGGTGACATAAATTACTCTGTATCCCTTAACTACACTGTCTCTTTATGTTTTAAGATCTTTTTCTAACCTATGGTCTTTGATAAGGCACTTTTAAAAATATTTCTTCAGACTAATACTCGTGTAGCTGCTTTGAATCTACAGTACTTCCTAACAACATGCAGATGGTTCTCAGGATGATTAACATGTCTATTCTGCCTCTGTAGCTCAACTACCAGGCAGCAGCATTTGCTGAGAGTGTAAGAAAGCTCCAAAGGCTGGTGGTGGCCTTCTGCCAGGGCAGTTTGCTTTCTAATGAGTATGCACAAATGAACAAAACCAACCTTCTCTCTTCACATTGATCATCAAATACCTATTTAATACCAATGGCTTTCTTAACTATTGTCAGAGAATTGTCTTAATTATTTATCTGAAAATGTGTAGCTGAAAACCCATGTCTCTGCTCCAGTATAAATCTTCACATTAATCTACTTCAGCAACAACTAAAACAAATTACCTTTTGAAGATTCTGTGGAACATGAAGTCTTGCCTTGTCAGTTACCTTTATGTCATCGATAGTCCTGGAATGTCTGTCACCCTATCTGCCAAGCCCCAGTAGTCAGCAAACATCAAAAGTTAGACATAGCTCTTCCATAATGAGAGTTACTCAAGACAACATAACCTCAGCTGATATGCCACTTAAAATTACAAAGAAAACTCAGAAAAAGTGAGAGAGATGATGAATTAATCCACAAAAATATATGGCTATTTACATCACACAGGAACTTTTGTTTAGGACCATAGACACAAAACAATATGTGCATAGGTGAACTGAAAAAGAACTATCACGAAATTTTTTCTGTTGTGCAGAATTCGCATTTTTGTCTTGCTAAAAAATTCAAAACTGAAATCCTCATATTATATGCAATAAAGTGGTGTATTTGTGATGTTAATCAAGCTCTTCTCCAGTCTGTCTGCCAGCATCTTATCTGAGTCTATTGCACTTCCTTAGTTCTTAAAGACAATGGTAAAGTGGAAGAAACATATGTATATATTAAATTTATGGATAATGTTTAAAATGATGGTCTGTTCCAAATAGCCTTATCATAAACTTCTTTGAAAATGATCAGCACTGAGAGTTTTTAGGGACAATGTTTGCAAACTTAAGCAATGAAGGAAACATAACGCTTGAAAAACAATTGTGAAGAGGACCTACATTGAAAAGTGAAATTTGTAGACAGCAGATGTTTCATGTGAAAGAAGATCCAGTTAACACTTTAAAATGCACAAATCTTCCTTGTCCCTGGAAAAGATCGAGCTAGCTTACTGAATATTTCGTTATTTAAAGAAATGTCAAACATATAATATTTAAGTAAAAAATCTATCTGCAGTCAGCAGAAATTTCCTTTTCACCCCAAAAAGATGGATATGCTTGATTATGGATGAGTATGGTTGATTAAGGTAGTTATACAGTCAAAAGCAGTTCAAACTATCAATATTTTCAGTAATTTAATAAAAGCTGAAATTTGAAGTACTGTACAAAGTTATTTGGAAGCAGTTTTAACAGCTCATGTTTAAGATAAGGTTATTAAAATGACATGTAAGTGATAATTAATCATAACAAACCAATATAACACATTGGAATTTCTTGTGCTGTCTTGGAAGCTAAATATGTTGATTGCTGCTCTTTTTATTAATAGAAACAGAAACAAAAATAGAAAGTTACACCTACTATTTAATGTTTTTGAACACAGGCCAAGAAAGTTTAAAATTACCCTAAAGAAAACAAGGCTTAACACAAATAAAATAATTAAGCATGCTCATTACTGATATAGGGTCCATAATTAAGCTGATTTATACCTGACTTAAGGCTTGTAGTTAAGCATACTCATAACAGATTTTTTATCCCGGTGGAAATCGGATTGGACTCTTAGAAAACATTAATGACCCTGTCACACTAGGGTGCTTAAGGGCTGGCTCCTAATTAAAAATTGCCTGGTTTTTAAGTGAGGCTGGGCTCTTTTCAGCCCTGATAACCTGCATGGGACTGTGAGAAACGTCTCTGTGCACGGCTGAGGATTGCTGGACTGGGACAGACCCCACAGCAGGGCAGCCAAGGTGCAGGACCTACCATCTTGACTTCTCTCCTTCTGGCCTGTCTCAGGGCTGTCTCATGTTCCTTCAGCCAAAACCCAGAAAGCTGGAGTAAGGCACAGATTCAGGCATGAATCTGGCCCTAAAAAAAATGCATTAATACCAAAATTTTCTAAAAAGACTGGCCAAGAGAGCTAAGTAGATAACCTAATTCCTCAAAACACTGAAAGATCCAACATTCAGGTCTTCGGCTGAATACTCAGACTGCTTGTAAATGGTCACTTACACTATTTAACTATCAGCGTTACCTACTGTCATCTGTTTCCCTAAGACTGCTTTTACCATCAAAAGTCTGTCACACAGACGCCCTTAGGTACCATGGCAGTGAGTCTGCTATAAGCATACTTACAAAACAAGTTATCAATTGTATTTCCAACTATAACCGCTGTATTCTCAGTCCTTCTACTTTGCCTCCATATGATGCTTCATAATCAGATTTTTTAAAAGTAATTATTATAGCTATTTTAATGAATATAGGGATAAAGCACTATAACTGTCATCACTTTTGTCCTATATGTAGAATAATAGTTATTTGTCTGGTAAAAAGAACAGCCATATTTTAAAGAACCCTCCTGAGTATATTTTTGCCAAATATTTATATCTGAAAAATGTAAATGTGTCATCCATGCTGTTTAATCTTGTAACTTTACAGCCTATTTCAATTTGTATATATCCCCACTGATCACTCTTGCTACATCTGCTTTAGTGAACTAAAATAATAAAAAATATTTTGCATACTATTCATCTGGTGTCCTTTTCTTTCTTTCTTCCCTCTTCAGCAGGACTGTTAACTCTAACTAGTAAATTCAAATGTACATTTTATGGCTTATTGCTGTGAGAACAGGGATGCTATTGACAACACTCCAAGGTGTTTAACATGTGTTTTGGAATTAAGATTACAATCGCTGAGGGAGTGTACAAGGGGAACGGATTTACAAAATGTTAGAGGCCTAATTAAATGAGGGGTATTGTGAAACTTCTTCTTTTGAGACACATCAAAGTATTGGATGGTCTTCCCTGGTATTTGACAGAGTGACTTTTATATTGCATCTTTCATGAAATGCCAAATCCCACTCTTCATGCCCAAGCACAGAATCTTCAAACATGAGACTCTTTGGGGTGAGAAATAAGTGTAAACTCTTCAGTGCAAGAGTTAAGAGGCAGGATCATCCAGGATTGCACTGGGGAAGGCCTTTTCACCACCACATACCAAACTTGCCTTCTGCTTTATATCCTCAGGAGAAATGTGAAATTCCACTCCTTTTCCCCCTCCACCCTTTTTCTAGGGATGCTTCTTTGAAATCACTGTATGAACAGTGGAGCAAAAAAAAAGACAAGAAAGCCTTATTTTAGGGGGAAGAAAGTTTGTATTGACTGTGAAAATGGAGAAGCACATAGTCCAGAGGAGTAAACAGCAGAGTTGAGAAAGTTACAAATGCTCTTCCACTAATGCATATACAGATACAAAGCAATCAAACAAAAATGAGACTGTGAAGCTAATAAAATCAAGCAGGCTGGACTAGCTAGAGCCATTTACAGATGGTCATTGAAAGTTTCCCATCACTTTTAAATGGCTACTGGCAAATATGTACCAATACTTGATCTCTCTTGGGAAGCTGTTTAATTTATCTCCAAATCATCTGTCTAACTCTCTGGTGGCTGTTTATCTTGTATCAGTATGTTTCTCTTATCGCTAAAAGATTCCTCTCTTGTTTCACTAGTTTTCCTATGTTTCCTCTTTCTTTGCAGATTGTTTATCTCAATTTTTCTCACTCTAGGGGAGCATGTGCATAATTTGTGTGTCAATAATAAATAATGGACACCTTTTATTATGTGTTACTAATGTTTATGTGTAGGAGAACAGAAGGAAAAATCTTATAAAACTGCAAATGCACTGAATACACATAAATACTAGTAGCACCTGACATATATTTCTATTTGTTTTTTTCTTTTTATACTTTCATATTTATGTTTTGCTCTTTCTTTAAATATAAATAAATATATATATGCATAGATAATTAATTCAGTTCATAAATTGCATGTTAGGTGGTTTGAACTTTTTTCTGTGTAGAGACAAAACATTTCTAGTTACTTCAGAATATCAAGGAATAGCTAAAAGTTTCCCCTTTAACATCAGACCCCAGTCATCTGATATACTCATCTTACTGTGTCCCTGACCCAACCTGAAAAAAAAATTTCTTATTTCCTCTCTTCATAAGTGCACTGACTACCTTCTGCTTTCTTCCTTTTAAAGTCTGTCTTCAGTGATGGCTTGAACTTGCCTGATCTGTCGCAGCATCAAACCCTGTTACCTTTGTGCACTTTTGGTAGCACTTTGCTTTTCACCTATGGTTTCTTTGAGGTAGTTGTATACATTATACTGTAACCCTGTGAGTTACTGGCCATTCTCTTTCTGCCAAGGTCCTGTGACACAAACAGACTGGACAGGAGTATATAGGGGCTTCTTCAGGTTGGTCAGATAGGAGTGCAGCAAAATTTATAACAGAAGCAAGGATGATACATTGACAAACCAAAGCAAAGATACCAGAGGCTGTCCCATGGGGTTTAGCGTGAAGGTTGTGATGCTATAAAATACCAGAGTTGACAATGATGTGATTCTGCATTAGGGACAGAAGAATTCTCTGAAAACATGTCAAGCACTGCCTATGGATATGTTAGTCTTTAAGCCCCTGATTGCTTTGCAGTTTAAAAACCTGTTCTGATTTATGATATGTGTATACACAGGAATTTTATCTCCATTTGCCCTTGTTTCATCACCGCCCTTGTCTTTAATGTTAGTATCTGATGTTCTCTTCTTGATGCACAGTCAGTCATCTCCTTTCCAATCTACATTTTAGACTGCTGGACAAGACCAGTCTTCCAGTGTGCCTTAGTAAGACAGGCCATACAGTTTTTTAATCTTAGGTGTCTGCACCAATTCCAATCCGAATACATCTTTTGTGGGAAGGGCTCTGCACAGTATTCCATTGAACTCTTACCAGCTTTCTGCACAATAGACTTAAGATTTCTTAGGTTTACCTGAAAACAGCTTGATGACTACATTTTAAACTTTCATTGCCTTTTCACAGGCGCTGCACTGATGAATTACATACATAATGAGATCAAAACAAGCACCAATTTATTTTATTCATTCATCCCAATCCACTATCTTCAGGCTCATTGCAGAAATCAGCATTATTTTATTCTCCCAGTGTGAGGCCTTTCATTCTGTACTATTTCTGTACTATTCTATTCTACTGTTCTTTACTTTTCACCCCATTTTTATTTCAGCTTTAAAGTGATGCTTATGCTCTTTCTGTACAGTCTATCCTCTGTTCATAATACCTTTCTCTTTCATTTTGTCAACAGATTTTGTAGGACATATCTATATTTTGCAGGGAAAATCTGACTTCTCTTCTATCTCTGTAATTTCACTAGATTATTACCTTACATGTTTTGCCTCATCTCTAAATAGAAACTCATTGCCAGTCAATGGCCTATCTGGTAGAAAATGGTTGTTCTACACAAAGACAACATTGCATTTAAGGGCTGCATTAACGACACTCCACGGGTAGGGGTGGCATAATGAGAAGGAGGGGCAATGATAACTGAGCTTTTCCATCTCATGATTTGTTGAGAACTTCCTTAGGACTGAGTCATATGGCAGGTGTTTTCTTCATCCATCTACCTTCCAATCCATTCATAACATGAATTTGTACTGATATAACAGCTGAGTCTGGCTGGTTTCCAGGCATATCTGAAAGGGACAGATCTCCATGATATGCAAACAGCCGTTCCCTAATGTGACCTTAGCGCTTAAACCAGCAGCTATGGTTCATTTGTGTAGGTGGAGAATTAAGATCTTGTTCAGCCATTTCCTTCTGTCACATGAAGAGTTCTGGCTGCAATATTGCCTCTCCAGGGCTCACATTTCTCTGAACTCCTTCTTGTGTTTCTCCACATGTTTATGAAGACAGCAATGGTAGAGAGTGGAACAAAAAAGTTATTTTGGATCAACTCTTTATTTTGGATCACAAGTCTTTTGTGATCTTGGGACATACAGTGGAAATAAAGAAATTTTACTTTATGTGTCAGGGATAACAGAAGAATAATTGCACTCCTGTCAGTTTGAGGAAGTGGGAGAAAATAAACTGTAACATATTCCATAATTTTTAATCTTCAGCCTTTGCAAAGTCATAGAAAATAGAAGTATATTTTGATTGATTGTTCCAAGCCCAAATTCTGTAGGACTTCAAGAATGGTGGGCTAAACACAGTCCTTGAGTGGTTGTGTGTGGATGTTCGCATGAATGATACCCAAGGAATGACATATGAGCATTTATAATAATAAAGATTATAAAGAGGCTTCAATAAAACATTTTTAAAGGAGAACAGTATGTCCAAATTCTGTTCTTCTTCTTTATTTAGAGGAGGATTATATTCAGTGAAAAATCCCTTGGGCAGGTGCTGGCTCCTCATGACATTAGATATAAAGAGCTAAGTCCATTATACATTTTTATTCACTTGGAACCTCTCTCATCCAGGCCTGCTTGTCACTGTAAGAAGAATGTGTAATGGGCTTAGTTGCCTTTAAAGGCAGTTTTTATTTGGAAATTAACCTCTTATTTCTGAGACACTCTATTTATCACAGAATCACAGAATCATCTAGGTTGGAAAAGACCTTGAAGATCATCTAGTCCAACCATTAACCTAACACTTACCATTCTCAACTACACCATATCCCTAAGTGCTATGTCAACATGACTCTTAAAGACCTTCAGGGATGGGGACTCCACCACTGCCCTGGACAGCCCATTCCAACGCCTAACAACCCGTTCTGTAAAGAAATGCTTCCTAATATCCAGTCTAAACCTTCTCTGGCACAATTTGAGGCCATTCCTTCTTGTCCTATGGCTAGTTACTTGGTTAAAGAGACTCATCCCCAGTTCTCTGCAACCTCCTTTCAGGTAGATGTAGAGGGCGATGAGGTCTCCCCTCAGCCTCCTCTTCTCCAGACTAAACAACCCCAGTTCCCTCAGCCGCTCCTCGTACGACATGTGCTCCAGACCCTTCACCAGCTTCGTTGCCCTTCTTTGGACACGCTCGAGTAATTCAATGTCCTTTTTGTAGTGAGGGGCCCAAAACTGAACACAGTAATCGAGGTGCGGCCTCACCAGTGCCGAGTACAGGGGTAAGATCACTTCCCTGTCCCTGCTGGCCACGCTATTTCTGATGCAAGCCAGGATACCATTGGCCTTCTTGGCCACCTGGGCACACTGCTGGCTCATGTTCAGCTGGCTGTCAGTCAACACCCCCAGGTCCCTCTCTGACTGGCAGCTCTCCAGCCACTCCTCCCCAAGCCTGTAGCGTTGCTGGGGATTGTTGTGGCCGAAGTGCAGAACCCGGCATTTGGCCTTACTGAAACTCATACAGTTGGCCTTAGCCCATCGCTCCAGCCTGTCCAGATCTCTCTGCAGAGCCTCCCTACCCTCGAGCAGATCAACACTCCCACCCAACTTGGTGTCATCTGCAAATTTACTCGATCCCCTCGTCTAGGTCATCATTGAAGATGTTAAACAGGAGTGGCCCCAAAACCAAGCCCTGGGGGACACCACTCGTGATCGGCCGCCAACCAGATTTAACTCCATTCACCACAACTCTTTGGGCCCAGCCATCCAGCCAGTTTTTTACCCAGTGTAGCATGTGCCCATCCAAGTCATGAGCAGCCAGTTTTGCCAGGAGAATCCTGTGGGAAACGGTGTCAAAGGCCTTACTAAAGTCAAGGTAAACAAGATCTGCAGCCTTTCCCTCATCCAATAAGCAGGTTGCCCTGTCATAGAAGGAGATCAGGTTTGTCAAGCAGGACCTGCCTTTCATAAACCCATGCTGACTGGGCCTGATCATCTGGTTGTCCCACATGTGTTGTGTGATGGTACTCAGGATGATCTGCTCCATCAGCTTCCTGGGCACCGAAGTCAAGCTGACAGGCCTGTAATTTCCTTGTTCATCCTTCTGATCTTTCTTATATATGGGTGTCACATTGGCTGATTTCCAATCTGTCGGGACCTCCCCGGTCAGCCAGGACTGCTGGTAAATGATGGAAAGTGGCTTGGTGAGCACCCCAGCCAGCTCCTTCAGCACCCTCGGGTGTATTCCATCCGGTCCCATAGACTTGTGTATGTCTATGTGATGCAGTAGGTCACTGACTATCTCCTCCTGGATTGCAGGAGGGTCGTTCTCCCAGTCTCTATCTTCTGGCTGAGGAGTCTGGATTCCCTCAGTACTAGTCTTGTTATTAAAGACTGAGGCAAAGAAGACATTAAGCACCTCAGCCTTTTCCTTGTTGTTTGTTACCATGTTTCCTCCTGCGTCTAGCAGGGGATGGAAACTCTCCCTGGTCTTTCTTTTACTGTTGACGTACTTACAGAAACATTTCTTGCTGTCCTTGATTGCTGAAGTGAGATTAATTTCTAGCTGGGCTTTAGACCTCCTGATTTCCCCCCTGCATAGCCTCACAGCATCTTTGTAATCATTGTGAGTGGCTAGCCCCTTCTTCCAAAGGCCCTAAACTCTCCTTTTCTCCCTGAGTTGCAGCCAAATCTCCCTGTTTAGCCAGGGTGGTCTTCTCTGCTGCCGGCTTCTCTTACAACAGCTGGGGACACCCTGCTCCTGTGCCATTAAGACTTTCTTCTTAAAGAGTGCCCAGCATTCCTGGACCCCTATACCCTTCAGAACCATCTGCCAAGGGATCCTGTCAAGCAGGTGCCTATACAAATCAAAGTCAGCCCTTTGGAAGTCCAGGATGTCAGTTCTGCTGCCCCCTCTCCTGGCCTCCCTAAGAATAGAGAACTCTATTATTTCATGATCGCTGTGCCCTAGTCGGCCTCCAGCTGCCACATCATCCACCAGTCCTTCTCTGTTCACAAAGAGGAGGTCCAGCAGGGCACCTTCTCTGGTCAGTTCACTCACCAGATGTGTCAGGAAGTTATTTTCTACACATTCCAGGAATCTCCAGGACTGGTCCTGCTCTGCTGTGTTGTATTTCCAGCAGGTGTCTGGGAATTTAACATCTCCCACAAGAACAAGGACAAACAATCGTGAGATTTCTCCTAATTGCCTATAGAATATTTCATCCACCTCTCTGTCCTGGTTGGGTGGCCTATAGTAGACTCCTACTACAACATCTGCCCTGTTGGCCTTCCTCCTGATTCTAACGCAAAGACACTCCACCCTGTCTTCACTATACTTGTGCTCGAAGCAATCATAACAGTCCCTAACATACAGCGCCACCCCACCACCTCTCCTTCTTTGTCTATCCCTCCTAAAGAGCTTGTAGCCATCAACCGGCGCACTCCAGTCATGGAAGACATCCCACCATGTTTCTGTAATAGCCACTACATCATAATTTTCCTGTTTCATCATGGCTTCAAGTTCTTCCTGTTGTTACCCATGCTGTGTGCATTGGTATACATGCACTTCAGATGGGCTGGTGTTTTGCCCCCTTTCCCCTTCAAATCTAGTTTAAAGCTCTCTCAATGAGTCCAGCTAACTCCTGCCCCAAGATCCTTTTCCCCTTCTGGGACAGGTGCATCCCATCTGATGCCAAAATGTCTGGCGTCCTGTATACTAACCTATGATTGAAATATTTGAAGCCCTGATGGTAACATCAATCTTGGAGCCACAAGTTCATCTGTTAAGTTCTCCTGTATTCTTCTTCATCCATCCCCACAACTGAAGGGATGGAGGAGAACACAATTTGTGCCCCCAACCCCTTAACCAGTTTCCCCAAAGCCCTGAAATCTCTCTGCATTGATTTTGGACTTCTCCTGGTAATATCATAGTTACCTACCTGAAAAACCAAGCGAGGGTCTAGTAGACCCAAGTCCTTGGGTCTACTAGAACAGGGAGATTTGCTGTGAGGTCCTTCACCCGGGCCCCAGGGAGGCAGCAGACTTCCCTATGAAGCAGGTCTGGTCTGCATATTGGGCCTTTGACACTCCTCAGAATGGAGTCACCCACTACAATGACTCTTCTGGTGTTGTTTTTAGAACTGGTTTTAATACCTGGTCTAGAGCGACCCAGCCTTGGTGGACCTTGGTCTTCCTCCTTGTTTGACTCATTTTCTTCGTCCTTCTCTGCTTCATTCAAAAGCTCTAGGGCCCTGTATCTGTTGTGAAGGGACACCATGGAATGTGAGGGAGGTCGGGAGGGGATTTTCCTGCCTCCCTGAGCAGGGACTTGTTTCCAGTCTCCCCCATCTCTTAGGTCCCCTCCTTCTGCCTGGGAGCAAGAGGGTGAGGGATTGCCTGCCTCTTTTGGAGTCTCCATTTGCTCCTTTTGCTTCAGGGGTGCCAAGGTGTTACTCCACCAATCAATGTGTCTTTTGCAGATTTTTTTCAAATCAAAAATAAATAAGAAAATACTCTTAAAAATAAAAGCAGATATTGGTGCAAAAGCAGTATCAAAAGTCAAACTAACAGCTTAAATATGTACACCAGAGATGTTGCTGCTTAACAAGGCATGATAGCTAATAAGAATTATAACAATTAAGCAACAGATATACAATGAAAGTAACAGGGATCTGACAGGCTTTCACAAATTAAAAGATGGTTCATTCTTAAATGTTTTTCAATGCCTAATTTAGAGATTCCTTTTTTCTGTTGCACTAAATTAAGCCCTGAGCTAATTCTCAGGCATGAGTACTTTTCCACTCCTTTCTGTTGGATCTTCTTCACTGGTTAGAGACAAGGGTGAATTACAATGTCACTGGGCATCATGCACAATAGCAGCCAGATCATGGCCACAAACTTTTCCATTTGTTAAACTCTTGCATATCCAGCTGCGAGACTGAAAATGCATCTTCAGTCATGAATGGTTCTTTGCTCAAAATCCAACACGTTACAGTTTCTTAGTAGTGGTTTGTTTTCCCGCTCTGACAGCACGAGCTCTATTAATAATCTGTGTTCATACAGCCACTGGCAAACCAGGAAAGTAAGTGATGTGGTGGCACAGTCGAAACAAGAGCTTTTAATCACACCAACAGTGTTGTCTGGAGGGAAAAAGAGAAAGCCAGTGCTAGATGTGCAGAGGAAGTAGAGAGAGACCGGAGCAAGCCCGTGGAGAGTTTTATAATCAAGAAGTTTATTTTGCACTGGGTTCTGAAATTAATGAGGAGCCAGTGGAGTTGTCTGACAATGGGGGTGATATGAGTTAGTGTCCAGGGATCATAGAAGTTATTCTGAGCCCAGACATATTGAATTGTTCATTGTTTTCTCCCATTGAACAGTCTTATAATTCAAGTACTTAATCATAAAGAATAATCAAGTTCTCTCTCTCTGACTTCAAGTTTTCTGCCTTTCTCAGCTGGCTGATCGTGCCTCAGACAGACTCATCTCATCTCTCAGACATATATACCTGATGGTTCCCTTCTCCCTCTGTGCACGCCTTCTCCTTTGTAGTATAGTTCTCTTTTCTCCTTCATATTCTCTAGCTGTTATTTGCTGACTTTTCATGCAGTTTTGTTGTAGTGATGGCCTGACTTACAGAAATAAAAGCAGGAAGACTATAACCTTAAGCCTCCAACCCCCATATGCTATTACTGTCTTACACTGTTCTATCCTTATTCCTTTTTTTGTTTTGTGGTATGTCATTTCATTTGTGACTTGTTAGCTAGAGATGACCATCTGAAGCTCAAATATCAGGATATTACAGATTTCACTAATCACACTTCTGTTTATGACCTGTCTTTTGCAGACTGAATTTCCCAGCCATATCCCTTGTCATGGCAGTCCTATTGACTTGACTGAAATTCTGCCTTATGCAATCAAAGCAGATTTCCCTGAAGAATAATAACAGAGTTTTGATCTCTTTCACTTACTCTGAGTTTTAACAGTAAAAAATGGAGTACATAATAAGTACAGAATTGTACTTAACAGCTGGGAGTGCTGCCTGATTGCAAGACTCTGTTACGTAAAAGCATTTAACACTGACTGTGAAGTGAGATGTAAGTGGGTAATAGCCACGACAGAGAACAACTACAAATATCTTGGAACAAGCAACTTCAAATTTTACTTTTCTAATTATTCTTCACAGTAAACAATCAAATGCAAGATGTTCAGGCATTCAGATAATTGTTTGTTTCTTTTTTTAAAAAACAAGAGAAAAATGAGATAATCACAAAAATTTCAGAAGACTTAGCAACATACATGTCAAATGGATTTATCAGTAGAAGCAGAAGTGCACCTATTTAGAGTCAAGAAAAAAAAACGTATTCTGGCCCCACTGGGCTTTAAAAATGATAAATCTTTGGCACAAGGAAGGGCTTTTTTAAATTAAATTTTCTTTGCAACCTAAGGCTTTTTTGATTTATACTTTCTAGCCCCAAGCAAGGGTCTTAATTATTTCTGATTTATTTCTTTCATTCCTGAGAAAGGTCTTTCAGTTTTTCTTTATTATTATTATTTCAGGTTTTCTTCCTCTTCTGTAGGTGCATCTATATTTTCTGGATCTCATTTTTACTGTTAAGTTTTCATGTTTTCTTTCCTTCTGAGGTGAAATTACTCTGGCGAAAGTCTTCAGGGCTTACTCAAGCAAAACTCATCTTGCTTTCACAAATGTAATGCAAGATTTGAGTCTTTTGCTTTTAATTTCAATTTGTTAATTTTTTTCCCATAACTTCTGCTATGTTGCTATAAATGGGATGTGCTGTCCCATCTTGTAGAGTAAAAAGTTTCCTGTGATTAATATGGCCTCTTTTTCCTCTCAATTGATATTTTTAGGTAAAACATTTTATACAAGCTTAGCAACATTTTCCCTTAGTGACAAAATGGATTTTTATCAACTGTCTTATCTTCTTTATGAAAAATAATTCTGGTTTCCTTTTATTATGCATATAAATGGGAAAAAAAATGCCCCTCTTTTACCCTGACACGCTTTCAGGAAAATGGCAGGAAAACATCCCTTCCCAGCACAACTCGGTAATTAAAGCAATCTCCAGTACTGCAAAACCCTCAGTGAGGGAAATAAATTGAACATTTCTCTATTCATATTCAGTAAGCTGTGGCTGTTGCTATATAACAGGGGAAAGCTCATATTTTCAAGGAGGTCTGTCAGTGCTTTTCCAGCCCTGCCAGGGTGGAATACTGGGAAATGGCCTGCCTGGTAGTGGGGTCCTCTTGGGCTGAGATGTGAGCAGCACCTGAGGATGCTCAGCCCTAGGAAGACCAGGCAGTTCTGCCAAAATGCAGAGTTGTGAAACTGAAAGCCTTGCAGGAAAAAAGAAAGCACTGGGGACATTTTGGGACCTGTAGAGTTTGCTGAGTGTGAGCTTTTAGTATCCTCATTTTGGGCTTCTCTTTTGTGGGGCTTCTCTTCTGCTTAAGTCCTGCTGAAAATGCCCAGGAACTTTTTTGTATTGCACTGCTGGCCCTGTGCTAGGGAGATGAAGGAATTGACATCTTTCTAGCAAATGAGTTTAAATATGTGTTGAAGCCAAATATATGAAAGATTATTTAGATATTACAGTGACAAGAGCTCTGTAAATACCTGAATGGATTTTTCATTTGCTTTACATCCACATATCTCCTGTATGAATAGCATTTCTAGTGAGGTGAGTTATTTTTCTTACAGTACCAGTGCTGCCACCTGAAGGAGGAGCCACACTGCGGCAGTGAAAACCTTGTCCACAAACCCTGTGCTTCCTTCAGATTTTTGTATGGAAATCAGCATCCAGATAGTCACGAAAGCAAAAAGTATCTGTTTCTACCTGTCATTAGACAACATAATAAAATCAATTCTGTTAAGCTCTGAATTGGTTAGAAGCTTAATTAGGGACTCTGTATCTAGAAATGAAGCTGCAGACTAAAAAAAAAATAAAGTTAATGCAATTGTTTTGTGGAGCTATGATTGTTTTGCAGAACTACGTTAGAGACCTGGAACCATCAGAACACTGGTTTACTCTTTGATAAAATAGAGTTTGGCTCCCCACTGCACCCTTCACGCTAACTGCAGCTCAGGTTCAAATACTCAGTAAATACTCAGCAGTTATTTTCCATCTGAACCATCAGAAACATGAGTTTGCCTACAAACGAGCATGAGAAAGTCATGTTTAATATGACTGAGGCTTAGAATGTATAAAGTCCACAGGCCAAAACTAACCACAGAATTCAACTTAGTGGTAAAGGTCAGAACATACACATCTAAAGAATTTATTTTTGTTTGGTTTGTTTTAGAGAAAACTAACTTCACTCTATGTATAGAAACCTGTGGTCATAGCCAGTTAAGCACTGTGTGTGTATCAAACACTGGAACATGACTTTTCTTTCATTGGGAAATTCAGTGGTGGCCTTTTTGATTTGAACAAATACAAAATTGGAAATATTGGCATTATTCATGCCATTAAAGGATTAAGAGTATCTTTTTGTTTGATGCAACTGAATATTTCGTTTCTATATTAACATTTTAAGTGCTCTAAAATATGTTTTTACATAAAAGATCAATTTAATACAGAAAAATTGCTCGTAAAGGAAAACATAATCCCTTTCATTATAAAGAAATATATTTCAGTACCATGAAATAAATACTGCAAATAAAAGCTATTTTCTTCCTAATGAAGTTTGTTTGTTTTAAAGTCAAAATCTAAATCTAAAATCTAAAATTATCTAAATCTATGTGATCTATTCTAGACAGTTTTAACAGTCATAGTACAGTTAATGATTAGGAGAATAATTTTTGAAACAGGAGCCTGGTAAAGCAATGATACACATTTTGATTCCCATTGCATATCAAAGATATGAGGTAAGGTCTGATTCAGAAAAGCAAAACACCCATTACCTTTGCTGAAAACAGCTGTGGTCTAGAAAAGGGTTATGCAGAATATTAACCCAGCCCCAAACTTAACATGAGAAAAGTCAGTATCCAATTACTTGTCTTCATAGGAAGTCAGAGACAACATTTTGCAGCACTGTAAGTGCTTAAAAAGAAAAGTAGCAAAAAAAAGCAAAATTAAATGCAGGAGAACAACCTTTTGCTATGTTTTCATGATGACTGAAAACAGATTGACAATTTCAGACCAAAGGCCTGAAGTTAACTTCAAGTCTTATGAAATTGTGTTTAAGCATGTTTTGATGAATGCTATTCAAGACAAATGTCATAGGCTGTAATAGTACTGTAATACTAGCAAGAAGTCCAGACAGCAAAAGTAAAATGTTAACACAACTGAGACTGATATAAAGATTTAATCATTGCTGTAACCTGAAAGATTCATATCAAGATGGAATATTAGGAGTTTGATTTTTGGTACATGTTGGTTGTGTTGTTTTTTTTTTTTCCCTCAAAAAAGTGTTTAGGAAAGTGGGCTTTGTACTAGGGGAATTACAAGAGGACAGATATGTTCTGACAGAAAGCAAGGAAAAGCCAGAGAGGAGTACGTGATCTCCTGTGTAGGACAGGTATCCATGAATTCCAGCAGTCTGTGTCTGTAGTCCTGGTACTTCAGCGTCCATTCTCACCTCCATAACCAGGGAGCACAAATTCACCAATTATCAATGCACTCCTTACCAGTGCAGCCAAATTGTCAAAGGTCCCTTACACTGTGGTATATGTGCAGTACTGGGGTAAACTGAGAAAAAGTCAAAGTCTATATGTTCTAAAAGTCAAGGCAAAGCCAGTGTGATTGCTCATTTGTGCGAAGATGGGGTCTATTCAGGACACACCTTTGCCAGTTGTACAGATACTTTTTTCATTCTGATAAATGAAGATTTAGTGATCCAAGGAGGAAGAGGAGCAAATGCATTGCCAGGATGACCTTTCTTACTTTCTGTTCAGTCTTCTGTATATTTCCAGTGTAGTTCTTTGAATTTCCATGTAGAGGAAGGTCTACTTTCAGAGCTCAGTGTTTGCAGGGTAAGAACTCTCATGCCTCCCCCTGGAAAAGAGAGGGTGGATAGGCTGAGGCTTGCAATATTGCTGCATGCAAATAAATGTGCATGAGGCACTGAAGTAAAAGTTTTTCTGTTTACTAGAAAAAGACTCTGCTCTTACAGAAGTAAAAAGGGTTATGTTAATGTGGCATGGACCTATGGTCATTCTAAATTTCCCACTGGTCTAACTACCAGTGCAAAGCTGTCTTAGTCAGCTCTTAGGATCCAGTGACACAAAGGGTATATGGAATGCTGTTTTTTTTTGCCAAAAAGAGACATAAAAATGGAAGGTAATAAATCAGAGAAGAGGGCTTTGAGTGGTCTAAATGCTTTTGTCCCTGTTTCATTTCAGTACACCACATAAACAAGGTAAACGCAAAATCCAGAACTCTTTTGGAATGGCAACAAATAGCATAATAAAATTACTTTAATAATAAGATAGACATAGGAAGAGAAACATACACAGAAAATAAACCTTACATCCTTGCAGATGCTGGAACCCAACTGGATGGAACCCAAGTGGACAGCCACAGCACACTGCACAGATCCCATCTGTGGAGAGGTTCACCCTCCTCCCTATACTGTTGCTCTTTGTATCTAGTATAGCAAACAAAACTATATATCTTGTCTGGAGAGGTAGAAATTTTATCTCTTCCTTAATGCCCCCCAGAGCATATCCATCTGCACACATCTAGGAACTGTGTCCAGGAACAGCACATATTTAGGGTATTCCAACACATTCCCTTACACTGTGGTATATATATATATATATGGGATTATACTGTGGTCACTAATGCTAACATATGGGCTTTTCAAGCCCTAAGTACAGGGCCTAGTAGAGCATACATGGCTTTCTCAAGATCACTAACTCCTCGAATATGTCTTCTGCAAGACTCCTAATACAGAGGATCAGATCTATGAAACAGAAGAATTCATAAGCAAATAAAGTACAGCTGATGGGTATGTAAGCTCATGTTATGACAGCTGGATATTGATCAAAATGGCGTGGAAAGAGCTGGACAGAAGTCAGGAAAATACCAGAGTAATCAAAGGTAGATGTTTAGAGGATTCTGTTCTGAGCTCACCCTTAGGTTATGCTGCCAAGCATACATAATTCATCCCATGTGGAGTGATTTAACTTAAAGTAAGAAAGTATCAAGACATTAAGGCTAGTGGCTAAAGAAGATAAGAACTAGTTACAGGTGAGTAAGCTCATGTTTTAGAAACAAATGCATATACAGAACCTCAGCATTTGCACTACAATCAAAGATACAGTCCTACTGAACCTATAGAGCTATCTGTGTTTAGTTGTCTTTGGCCTCATCTGATTGCAACTCGAAATGCTAAATCTTGCCTTGATATAACTGAGAATTGGAATGTGTCCCTAAATTTCCCTCAAACAGACTGCAGTATTGGTTCCCAAGGATGTTGTGAAAACCTTGAACTTGGTAATGTTGGTGAGATGATTCTTTCTTAATTGAGAAGAACTAAATGGACCCAGAAAGGTCAAAAGTATTATTACAATCTTTTCACTGTGTAATATTAACCATTAAACATGACTTAAAGTTTTGATTTGAGGCCTCTCACTGCTTACTCCTGTGGAAGACATAAGGAAAAAAATCCCAAACCCAAAATTGAGAAAGGTAATGTGTAACATGAAAACAAAGGGAAAAAAAAGAAAGGAAATTGAGGGATTATGCAAAACAAATGTAATCAAAGCCTATTGGCCGTAGAGGGATTACTTGATAAAGTTCTAGCTGTGCTAAGCAGGCCATATGAGCCAGAAAGAAGAGGTTCATTTTAGCCCTGAAACAACCTCTGAGCACAGCAGTTATTTTTCTAACTTTGACAAAATAGATAGCCAGAAAGAGAAGTGTAGTCATGATAATAAATTGTGAGAAAAATGTATATTTTTTGTTGATGTTCTCAGATTTTAAGGTGGCTTATCAGTCACAGGTGGATACTTAGACCTGGCAAGCTGTCTCTCACAGCTATTCCCCTGGGAACTGATGCACTTCTTTTGTCTAATGCATTTTCTGGTTGGTCTGGTTGGTCCTTCTTTACCTGGTCGTTCTCAGGCATTGCAGAAGTAGACGGTCTGTCTGCTCACATGTGGGAATGAATTGGCAGACAAAAGTAAAAATGGCAGAACAAGGAATATAAGTACTGAAGGGGAGTCACAGGAAAGGAGATAAAGCAGGAGAGGATCCTTGCTGGTTTGGTAGCAAAGGTGAAAAGCACTCTGTTGCTCTATATATGTTAATAGCAAAAGATCACCAATACAGGGAAACCTTTGCAAAAACCAAATTAACTTTTTTTCATGAGATTGTCCGGGAGCCATTTCACTCATTTTGGCCTCAAAAGGTTAGATGGGTAGAATGGACCATTTTCTTTTTATCTGCTTACTAAGCTTAATTTTTAAAACAAGGTTCTGATCTATTAAAATCATATGTCTTATGACTCTCTACTGCAGCTGAGATGAACACAGTTTAGATGGTAACAGTAAGTCACTCAATTTGCATCAAGTTGTCTTCTACTTCTGGCATTTCTGCCAGTATTCATTTTTTACAACCTACTGTAACATTTATAAAAGTTTCATCTGCTTTCTACAGGCAGGTTCAGCATTAGTAACTTTTTAAACCTAATAATTAGAAGAACAATAGGACATTATAGTATAATTACTTGAATAGGCATGTTTGGGTACGTTGTAGTCTGACTACATTGAAGCTTCATGTGTAAGAACTGGATGAAATGAGGTTATACTTGCCTTGACGACTTGCATTCAGAACACTGAATTACATATCCTCAGATATCCTCAGATACAGAAGGAGGAAAAAGGGAGGAAAAAATTCTGCCAATTCAATTTCTGCCATGTAGTCTTTCCTTATACCCACAATGGGAATCAAACTAAGAATCTCTAGAGAACCAAGAAAAATGTTATTCATCTTCTTGCTCAAGCTCAGAAACTGCTTGGCCTCGTGAATTACCATTAGCATAATGTGTGAGTAGATTTTTCTCCCTTAACTGCTGCATTTTCTGAAAAAAAATTGGATAGCTGCTTCATGTGTTACAGTGTATATTTGTCCTCTCTGAAGCCATTTTGGTGGCATAGCAGACTTTTTGTCTGAAAACCTAAATTGTGTTAAATGAGAGTTTTGTATGATCTTCAGTGAAAAATTATTTCAAACCCACAAACACTTTATGCATTAAAAACAAAAGGATATATTTTTTCGTATCAAAAGTATAAAAAAATTGTTCTAGGGTAATTACTTAATTTTAATTTGGAGATATTCATTATGCTTCCGTGAAACAAAGAAAGGAATGCAAAAGGCTTATATTTTGTTATCTTTCCTTTAACCTTTAGAAGTTACATGGTTCATGTCAATATTTATCTTATTTTGCCAAAAGCAGATTAAAAATCTGATTTCTTATCTTCCTTTCTGGGTCTTTTTTTTTTAACCTACAGCCATGAGAATTACTCTTCTATCAGGTAGCAGTAGCACATGTTCTTTTGTTAAGGTTATAATTAGCTTTGTAATTATTAGTCTGATTTTTGACCTATTTATTCTTCTTAAATTCTGTAAGGCAAAACCTGTCTGCCCATGGCTCTTACCAAAAGGGAATTCTGCAGAAGCTGGAAGTTAATTGGGCTAAACTTTTTGGAGGAAAAAAGAAGAAAGGGGAAAGAAGAATAAAAAAGCAATGGCTTTATACCGAAAAGTCGTCTTTTATATTGTATTGTATTCTTTGACATTTGTATGGGAGTGTGAGGGCAGAGTTCTCACGGCTGCAAAATCCTAGCACTTGAAATTTGAAGCAGACAAAGTTTTGGAGACTATCTCCTCAAGTCCCAGACAGGGAGCTATGAGGATATTAGTAACATGATCCTATGGTAGATTATAATACAATATAAATATCTGATTGAGAATAAATATCTCTATGTGAAAGGAGCATAATGTTTTCTCTGGAATAAAAATAAATTTTAACAATAGTAAAGGCAAAATAACCTTTGAGCTTGCAGTCATTGTTAATTTTATGTATTACTTCAAAAATCTTAAAATTCCTCCTTGTTTTACACAAAACAATAAACAATTTATTAAAAAAAAGATAGGAAGTCATGGAACTGAGAATTCATAATTCTCCAAGCACCTTAATGCTAACCTCAATTCAATATGTTTCTTTTAATTATTGATCAACTAGCCTTTTACACTCAGCTGGAATAATACCTCTCACCGTATGCTATGTCTGCCAGATCTCAGTTCCCCAAAAATCCATATATATTATCTGCCAGGCATTAATTTGATAGGGAATAGCAATAGAAGGTCTCTCTTAACAACTCCAAATCAATCCGTCAAATATTAATCACTGCAAAAGTACTGACATCTCTTTTATTTTTCTTTCTCCCACCTTCCAGACACAGCCCTGTCTCTCGTCCATCATTCAGCCCATTTTCTCATTCATTCTTCAGTGTAAACAGTGTTTACAATGCCAAGCAATACTTACTTGATTTATCTGAGGCATTTGACACGGCTCAGATAGCTTACCAAAGAATTCAGCCTATGACTGCATGAACTCTTGAAGGAATCAAAAACTATACCATATAGATAAGCATTATATACAAGTACTTGTTGTCATGGTTACACAGATAGGTTCACTTCTGACTTTTCCCTGGTCTTTCTGAATAGGTGATAGAGATCCAGAGAGACTTTCAAGCCTCACTCAACAGACATTGCTGCAATTTTAAATGTGCGTGTCTGAAAAAAAAAGAGAGTAGGTGGGCTGTAATCCACCTACTTCGTCTTTTAAAATATTTATAGATAGCAGAGTATAAGTCAACATAAATAAAAGAAGCCTGTACAGGTTGCGCTGCATTTTTCAGAGCCAAAATAGTGTTTTGCTGTCAGGGAAATCAAAATAAAGTAGTTAAAGTATTGTAAAGAGAAAACAGAACTGAGAACCTGTCAATGCATTATTTCAGCAGACATTTTAAGGAACCAGATCTTTTTGAGAAATCCACAAGAAAAATTGTATGTTTGGATGTGTGGCTGTATGCAGCAAATAATAAAGAATCAACAAAATATATGTGTTGTATGTCCTTGACAAACACGTGCCCTATAAAAGTCCATAACCTCAACTGTTGTGTGTTTTAAGCTTAAGATATGTCATAGATGTCTAAAACCAGTGTACCTTCTGAGTGAGAAGTTACACTCCAGAGACTGAGTTTGCCAGACACCCAAGCTGTGATTAAATTGTTTTCTTGACTTCCTAGCTGCTGACAGAAATATTTAAATTATTTCATTGTTTACGTATTTGCAGGTTATTGATCTTAAGTGGTCTCTAACCGGACCTGAGTGTCTGGTCCAAGAACTTTTCTGAAACCTGGTATCTAGCCAGCAGGCAATTATGACTTACTGTTTATGGGATGGATTCCTGCATTTCTCTTACAGTAGACTAGTTACTGTATCCTCTCTGTTGACTAGATTTTCCCCATCAGGGATGCACTCGTTCACATATTTTTTACTCTTCTTTTAAGGAGAAGTAGCTAGAGGTAAAGATAACTTTCAATTTAATAAACATAGTGCTTAATCTTAAAGCTAGAAATAAACTGCACAATAAAATGAAAAAAAGAAAAAGTAAAAAAAAATAATAAACCTACATACATATCTGTCTTACTTGCAGCATACTAAACACTCCATTTGGAAGGACAGGTTAGTTTAGTTGCTACAGACTCTGCGGGAGGGTGTCTGTTTTTTCATTGTTCTTCAAAGAAATTGCTTGATAATGACATTATACAGAAAGAAGCTTTCAAATATGGATAAACTTTTTGATCTGACTCACAGTCTTGGCAAACACCACTTGAAACCTGGAAGTTGCAAGCTAATACCTTAGACATTGTGTCTTTACAACCTGGAATGCAAAGTTGATTTCTGGAGTCAACCTTGCTAATAGTTTCCCAACTACATTCCTGTAACCTCATATAAACTGCACAGAGGTTTCCTCAAAAGTGATCCCTTGCAGCATTTACTTTTTATTACAGATGAACTTTCTTCCTGGCATCACATAATTGTTGTGAATTCCTTACCCACTGAAGTCAGAGTCAGAAGTTCCACTGTTTTTGAAGAAGCCCAAATTTTTCTCTGTCCATCAAAATGCCGAGAAGACTAGACCTGCTCCAGCAAAACACCTAAGCATGTAATGAACTGTAAGTAAATAATGAGTCCTTTTTAATCACAAAGTTCTCTATTATGCAGAAATACAGGATCAAAGTTAAAGCTATCTGGTCATATATTATATTAATTTACATATATAATAGCTTCATATTTTATAAAGCATTATGATAATATTTTTTTCTGTATTGTTTAGTGATCTTATACGTTTTCATGATGTTCAATAAAACCAGTATGCAAAATACTTTTTCTTATTAATAAGAAAATGACGTGTATTTACTAGTTTAACTCTGTTTCCAAGGAAGTTGCCTGGTACTTTATCCCATGGTTACAGTATTTTAATTAATTAATTTTCCTGCCCCTTGTTTAAGTCAAAGATTTATATATGTTTTTTCAGCAGAAGAGGTTTTTTCCCAATTTTTATATAAAAGTTCAGCTGCCCAGTTTCCTTTCTGTAACATGACAATAAATTTTTTTTAGTGTTCATATTACTTTGATATTTATTTTCTTTTGACTCCTTTCTTAACTTTCCTGGATTGTGATGAGCTAGCCAGTTCTTTCTGGTCTCATTTCTTTCAGCTGTGTGTAAGGTAGATCTATAAAGTACTGAGATAACTTCTGTTATTATAGGAAGGTGTCCTAAACACTTTGAAAAGTGCAAAACCAAAAGAAAACACCTACACTGCAAAACCCCAAAAGCTCACCAAACAGTTTTAGAGTGAAGCAATGAGAAATTCCTTAGCTATCCATGTCAGCATAGACCAAGTAATCATGTTAAGAAATTTAAACACTGCAGGTTCACTGTAAAACTGAAGAGGATATTCTGGGTTAAAATATTAGTAGGAATATGATGTTATCTAGTGAACGGAACTGGGGGTATTTTATTTTTACTTCTGTCCTCTAGGCTTTGGGCAGCAGATTTTTATGGGTATGACATCTGAGAAAAAGTTGGATATTCAACAATAGAAGGTCACAGTAGTACAGGGAACTCCAGAGTCTGTGCTTTCAAACTCAACTGCTTTTTGTGAAATATGCCTTTTAGTTTGTTTTGAATGTTTATAGAAGCTTTTATGCACTATCTGCAGGTTATTTTAAAATATGTTATTGTGACCTTAGTGACCATTTGGATGATTATTCTGCTTTGGGTTGCACACTTTCTCCTTTGTCTTTTTGAACTCTCCCCTTCTCTCAGACTAATATACACCACTTCTGAACATGGTTAGGAAATAGTGATGCGATATTTTAAAAGAGCTATCAGTACCCATCCGAAGCCAGCTTTGGTACCCCTCTATGGAAATGTAGTGGGTGTAGGTATATCATTGCATTATGCCCAGAACACTGAGTTCATTTCTGGATATCATTTCACCAGAAAGCTGTTGACAAATTAAAGAACAATGACGTTAATTGAGGTTGCACAAAGTGAGAGAAAATAATTTTTTATAGTAGTAAACGTTGTAATAATTATGAGAAATGGAATGAAATTAAGATAAAAAATATTAGGAAGTGCTTTCTGACAGTGAGATATATGAAGCTGCAGAGCAGTTTCCAAAGAGGGGTGATGGGACTCTCATCGCTTGGAGCACTTGAAACTATGTAGAAAAAATGTTAAAAATCTTGGAAAGTGTCTGTGCCTGAACTGGCAGGAGAACTAAGTGACCTTTTCCTTCTTTTATTCTGTGAATAATAAAAATGGTACTTTTAAAAGACTTTAATATCCATGTCAAAAATTTTACCTACCTTTTGGTGTATTTTGAGGTCTTTTCTTTCTTTTTTTAATCAGTATGGAAATGTCAATGAATACATTAAATGACACCACTCTTTATCTCATTAAATTCCTGGATGCTTCTCCTTGTTAATATTATATCTGGTTTATAGTGACAATTAATTGATTCTTCTTTATCTTTCATAAATTTCCTTTCACATGTGTTGCCCATAGCTCTTCCATCTCAGAATATTTCCAGTTCTGATGGTTGTTCAATCTTTTATCTAATGAAGATTACTCTGAGAATTTAATTACTCTGTGTTACAGTGTTGAGATAACTAGTCTGATTGAGAAGTTATATCTTAAGAGTTTAATTGTTGCTTGTTTAGTTTTAGACCTGCACCTGCTTCTCTCTAAAGCTTTTCAAAGTTTCTGGTTATTCTCTTGTTTGATTTTTGTTTCCCTGAGACCAAAATGTAGTCTATGTAGACCTTTTTATTCTGCAATATATATAAAAAAGGATTAATTTTTCTCGTCTTTATCTTTGATGCTGCTCAAAATTCAAATAGTGTGTAGAAACTGCATTTCCAATGCAGACTTGAAAAATGCCTGCAGATGTGTTGTTACTTGTCAGAGCCTTGATGAAACATCCAGCACAGCAAACTTATTGGCATTAAACACTTTACTAGAAAGAGATCTGTATGTTCTAAGTACTCAGTTCAATCCTTTGGATCTGCAGGTACAAATTCCCTGTTTCCACCTCCCTCCACACCACATCTGGTCTTTTAAATGAGCGAAGAATATCCCTCCTACCTCCTCTGAGGACTCTGCAAGTCACAGGCACTTTCAGCTCCTCCTCAGCTTCTTCAGGCTGGAAAGAATTTTTCTAGAAGTTGTCTGATGTAGTTGTCCTGGTCTTGTAAAGCCAGCCTCAGGTTTTCCTTCATTTTTTTATGGTTTCTGTCCTTCTTTGACAAGCCCAGTGACTTAGCACCTTTTTAGATGAAATAATGTTTTGTTTTGTTTTGTTTTGTTTTGTTTTGTTTTCCCTGCCACTGCTGTAAATTGTATCTTTTCCAACTCTGTATTTGTCTACACACTTGTATTTTGTTGACATACTCTATGAGAGGGGCTAACACCATCTTTGCAAGACTTCTGTTTCACCTTAGCCACCTGCCTCTTTCTGACTCACCTAGTAGTGACAGTATCCTCAGGACTGTCCTGTATAAATCTTAAAAAGGTGCGTGAAATGTTAAAAAGAAAAGCTGTCCCATTTACAGCCTGTCTGACAGTTCTGTTTTGCTGAGCATTGCTTTCTGAAGATTTTCCTTGAGCAAGCAGTGCTGGCCACTTTGTCCTTTCCAAGCACCTTCCTTTGGCTCTTGCAAGTGGTGTAATTCAGGATAGTCCTTTCTGCTTCACTCTCCCTCCCAAATTCTGGCTCTTGCCATGGTTTGCCACAAAACGTGCAGGTGCCTTATATGTTTTTTTGGGATTAAATTCTGAACTCATTGTGTCTTTTTAAGACAAATGTCCTTTTTTGAATTAATTTGGTTTCTTTTGTTCTGGCCATGGTGAATCTCTCTACACAGTGTACTGTCTTCTTGGCAGCTCATGATGGATTTCTAAGTCTTCTGAGTCTTCCATTAGCACCACTCCTACAGGCTTTTCCTTTCTTGTACAAGCACCATCTGATTATCTAACAAAGTAGCTGTAACTCCTTCATTCCTCCTTTGTGCCACTTCATCATCATCATTAATGTTCTTCTGTGGTCATCTTTTTTCAAAATACCATCGAGTAAGAAAGCAAATCACCTTTATACTTCATTTTCACAGGGAGTGAAGCAGTTTCCAGACCATTAACATGGAAATTCATTGTTAATTTCCTCTGTATGATTTAACTGAAAGTTACTAAAATGTTAGGTTTCTTCAGAAGCAGCTTCTTTCAGAAATATCTTACTTGTTTTTGGCAATATATTCACTGCAGTTGCAGAATAAAGCACAGTTAAACCTTTTTTCCATTTGTTCCCCACATTTTGCACAGTTCTGGCTTTTATAATGTGTTTAATGCCAATAAGATCGCTGAGTTGGATATTTTAGCAGTTTTCTGCTCTTGTACTCTTGATACATGACTTATTGAGAAATCACAGAGCACTAAGGACTAAGGTAGAGGTCTGCTTCATCAGGGTGCTGAGTTATGCCTGACAGGTCCAAAGCCACGTGAGCCCCTGCTGATTGTAGCATCAAGTCCCACATGCCTCCTCCAAGGATATATTCACGTGCCCATTCCTCATAGACAGGCCTGACGATTTTGAATCCAAACATTCTTCCTTGGTGAAGAAGGCTTTGCCCTTCTTCCCTTTCTGCTCAGAGTAAAATGCAACTGATCAATCCTTTCTTCCTCACCCTCTCTTTAACTCATGCCTCTTCATGGGAGTTTTCCCCTAATCTGCCTTCCTTCCCTTTGGACTCTATTATTTAGCACATATAGTTTGGATTGACAGATGTGCTATGCATGAGTGGGGACAGTTTTTCTGACATTACAGACACAATGAATGGTTTTCGTATCCTCAGAGGAGTAGGTCGTAGAAATGCATACATTGCAACTTCAAACTGGTATCCAGTGACAGAAGAGCAAAGAGTCTGTTTGGAAGAATAAATATGATCATGAATTTGTCTGGTGGTGCTAAGGTCAATGAGAGGAAGAAGGCTTCCCAAGTTAAGATATTTATTAGGCAGATCCAGGAGTCATAAGAAAGAAGGAAGGTGGCAGTGGTTCACATATATAACTGAACCTTATGAATGGGTAGACTGAGTGAAGCCCAGCCCAACCTATAGCTTAATGTCTACTGCACTTAGAATGAATCATAGAATCATAGGATTGTTTGGGTTGGAAGGGACCTTTAAAGGTCATCTAGTCCAATACTTCTCCAATGGGCAGAGACATCTTCAACTAGATCAGGTTGCACAGAGCCCCATCCAACCTGGCCAAGAATGTTTCCAGGGATGGGCCATCTACAGTCTCTCTGGGCAGCCTGTGCCAGTGTATCACCAACAGTGTTGCAGTTTTCCAACTGAGTCCAGTTGTTTCTACTTCATTTTCTCATTAACGCTCATATGTATCTCTTGGAACTAATGTTTAAGCAGAATATTACTGGAGTTCTAACATAACGTTTCATATTTAACTTCTGCTAAAATTTATGTGTTACCCAACAACTATATAGTCTTCTTGATCTTATAAGAAAATCCCTTTAGACTTTTTGAGGAGGGGGAGTTTTATATCTTGTGAAACTCTTTATAAAATTTCAGTTGAATGCATTAGGTCTACAAATATATCTTTAAGGTAAAGGAAAATGTTTCTTAATTTCACTTCATTTTTTTCCTTATCCTTCTGGAACAAAGGTTTAACTCCACCCCTGTTTAGCCAAGCATATATAAATGTGTACTGGCTGGGCACTTTTTATGTGCTGCATACAACTTCCTTTCTTAGATAAGGTAAACGCACGTGATACTTTTGGGGGCAGTATTCATTATACCATTTATCAGATACACAAGATTGAGCAAAGAAAGGAGATCAGGGTTGTTCTGACTATATTTTACATGTCTTATATTAGCTGCAATCATTTCTTCTGACAAATTAAGTAGAGGTAGATTCTAAAATCCTCCTAGACAGCTACAGTAGGCATTGCTAAGCAGCAAAACAGAAAAAATATTGTGGTACTTAAGCCATGTAACTTTTCCAACTGACCAGTTTAACCTGAAATTCATGCTATGGCACAAAACAAAGTAAAATATCTGCACTGACTCTGGAGTACAAAGTATAAAGGAATTTGTCTCCATCAGTTTGAGCTCACACATGACATATCCACTACCACAGCCAAATACTTTTTCAATCTTCTCTGAAACATACAGATATCTAGTGTTGGAGAAAGGTTTTTTAGCCTTCTGAGAGGCTGAGCATGAACTGAAATTATTATTATTTTTTTGCACTGACTGCAAAAAAAAGACTTGCTATGTATGCTGCAAGGCATTTACCTTGTATGTAATCCAAAACCCATAAGGAATCAGTACAGGCAAAACTTTTATCTTTTTCAGAAATTAATGATTCTGTTTGCAGGCATTTGGATTCTAGAGGAAGTCTCGTTTCAGAAGCATAATCCTGTAGGGCCAAGGAAAATGATCTGAGAATTCTCAGGGTATAGCAGGGATAAGTGGAGAGTTATTTTCCAGTAAAAAGTTGAGAAAAGCACAGAGAAAAGGTTGAAAAGGGCAACAAGATCTGAAGCAGGCACCACTTATCCAATTCTGTAGTGCAGTAAATACTATGCTGTCCCTTTTGTCTTTCCTGTTCTTTGTTATGACATTATACTTCCTAGAATAGCATTGTCATTTTTCTAAAGACATATTAACATTTTCATCAGGCAGCTACCTGATTTTTATGTGAGCTAAGATATAGCACTGCTTTCAACCTGGATCAGTAGATCTACTTTCCTCCGTTAAGGGGAAAGCTGGTACAAAGTGCATTTGACATGGTGCCTGAAACGTATGAGCAGTAATGGTCAATTATAAATGGTACAGTAAGAAATCTGTATTACCAATGTTGCAATGAATGAACAAATATTGAACAGAAGAACAGAATGAGTCCTGGAGCAGTTTTCCAGAACTTTGCTGATTGTATATCAGCTATTAAATTCAGTATTACTTTTTAATATTAAGTCACTAAAAAAATTTCAAATGACCAGTCAAAAAACTAGATTTTAAAAATAATGTTTCACTTAAAAATAAAGGCAATTTGTTGCTGCTATTGTATGGATATCAGTAGTGTTTCATCCTGAACTGATTATTGCAAGAATTTCAGCAGGGGAAAAGAAAAGCCCACCACCTCTGTCTTTGACAGAGCACTTGCACTAGTCAGTCAGATATACGAACAAGTATGCTCAAATACATTGTTTCCCAAGTCATCTGTGGAAAAACAACAAAAAAAGGACATTTGTACACATCCACATTATAAATCTTCTTTGATCTACAACCAGCTGCTTCTAATCCTGTTTGTGAGTGCTTTACCATGCATGCGGACCTTGACATCTAGGTGCTTATTGAATAATTCGAATTTTCATCTCTTACAATCTTTACTGTGAAGAATTACATTAACCTTTCACATTCTTAAAAAGAAACTTTTGCAACTGGAGAAATACCTGGTGTTTTGGAAACCAGAAATCATCAACCTAGAAAAGAATCCTTTAAAATCTTTAGCATAGGAGCACTTTCTACCCTAAGTGTGCTACTGATAAAAGAACTCTGTATCTCTAGAGATACAAAGCTGAAAAAAATGATATTGTACATCAGAGAGCAAAAAGATCACTGTGCTGAAAGTAATTATCAAGCTATGACTTTTTTAAGCTTGAAACTGCATTTTTCTTCTAAAGTTTCCACTGTTTCTTCATTTTTTCCACATTTTTTCATAAATTAATACCATTTCCTTAGAAACAATCAAAAGTATCTAAAGAATATAGGAATATAAGCTTTTAAGAGAAGTAAACTCCACCTTAAAGGTTTGTTCATTTAAGGTTAAATTCTCTAAACAATCAGCCCATTAAATCAATAATATTTTTCTTTTTGTAAAAGATAAAAAGAGAATGTTTTTAATATGCTGACTGTACAAAAAGGTTAACTGGCATTTTAAAGATTGTAGAACAGTCTCCCAGGCATAGAGTTTGTCTGAATGGAAATGCTAGTTGCTATTCTGATATAAATAAAAGATACAGTTAACTTGTTCAAATTACTGGAAACGTCCCTGCCAGGGGCAGTCTGAATGATTCTAGGTTTAACTGGCAGGGCATTAATGTCGAGCACTGATGCATTTAAATCAAAGGATTGTTATTCTTTATTATACCCTTCCAGAATGGATCTTAGTTCTACATTTCATTCCTGACCAAGATTTGCTTATTATTGGCCAACTTTTTATTGATAGAAGATATTTACCATAATCATATCTTCTTGACTTAAATATTCTATATAATAGCCTCTCTTAAGGAAGAACAGCAGACAAAGAACTACTTCTAAAAGATAACAATGGTACTGCTAGTTTTGTTAGTATTTATTAAAACATTAGCACACATTCTGTAAAGTGAAATAGTGGTCAGTATGACTTCATTTTCACAGTGGAATCTGGTAGCAAACATTTCTAGGTATTAGGTAACTCTCATGGATTAGCACAATCTGCTCAGAAAGACTTGTCTGTGAAACATCCTCCACCTGTCCCCATGGTATGCGTTGATTACAAGGAAACACATCCTATGCCTGTTATCTGTTGAGTGGAACTTCATAGGGCCACACAGCCCCCCCAGAAGATTTCATATGGGAGAGGACTGCACCAGCAAGCACTTAGATAAACCCTATCAGTATTAGCTCTTTTAGGTCCACATGGCTAGAGGCTGGGTAGTCACAGAATATATGCACAAGTGTCTTGGTCTATAATGGACTTATTACTGGCAAATCTTGAGGTCCTGGAATCTAAAACACCTTAAAATACAGCCTTGAATAATTTCCCAAAGTTTCACACAGAATTCTATTTTGTTTTCAATGGGGATGAATAATACAACTAGTGAAAACAGACAGTAAGGCACTTGATCTGAATTTACTGTAGAGGATAGAAGTAATATAAACCATCATTACCTTTAGTAACACAGTCACTGCCTTCTGCAAATTATGTTGCAGAAATAGAAGTTTCTGCACTGAAGACTGAAATATGAAAGCAGCAATAGAATCAAGAAGTTATATGATTTATTTTTAAAGGCATTATATCATACCAATTGTTTTCTTAGCACAGACAGCATTGCCATGCTGTACTCTTTTTCTGAGAATGAGTTGCATGCTTTTTCTCTCCATTTAGCTCAGCATCTTAGTAATATGAGTAATAAGTGCGAAAGATTTTCTGAAGAAACTGCATTCCTGTTTCCTATCTATACTTGGTAGAAACACTTTACTTTTATTCCTTATTTCTCACAAACTCATTCCAAACACATCAGTGAAGTGTAGCAGCAGCACTTGAGTTTACAGCAAACCATTTATGTGGTAGGAGGGAACAAAATTCTCATCCAAGATTTACAGCTCATCCCAGAATATTGAACTGGTTCTTAATACAAAGTCAAACTAGGCATGTCCTTAGCATTGATAGTGTATTAGCAAGAATCTCTTCAGCCCTACAACCAAGGCTGGGAAAACCATCAAAAAATAGTATGCACACATTGTATTCTCCACCCAGTTATCAACTTTGAAAAATGCTGGGACTGCTAAGGAGAAAAAAAGGACTCTCAGTGTTAGAGCTACTTAAATAGCATGGTGGGAAGTGGTAAATTTCAGCCTTCCTCTTGTTTATAAGTAATCTGTGAATAGATGTAAAATTTAGGGGTTTGTCTTGCTGAGTAGTTTAAGACAACATTTTTTTCCCTACAGAGTCTTTTGATCAAGAGCTGAGATACTACAATGAAAGACATATTATGGAATCACAGAGAAAGTAAATAGTTTCTTGCCCAACTATTTTTTGTAGTCAGTACAGCCTAGAATTCATTATTTGTGTTGTGTAATTAGGTACACAGTATTGGTTCTGCACCTAAAGATTGTGTAAATAAATGTGAGGACTACAGAAAGGAATGCTTGATACATATCCAGCCTAATGGCTAGGAGCATTTAAGTGTTTCAAAGAGAGCAGAAGTGAACGACACTGTCCACTTTTTCACCTTTTCCTGTTTGGTTTTTGTTTGTTTGTTTGTTTTGGGGGGTTTTTGTTTGTTTGTTTTGTGGTTTGTTTTGTTTTTTATTTTTCCCAAGGAAAAAATAATATTTTTCTATACATGACAACTCAGGATGTAAAAACCTAATTCCCTTTCCATTCTAGAGAGAAAGATATATGAACTATCTTGTCTGAGCTGGTTGTTTACAAAATGTATGCTCCATTTTCTCTTGTCACAGTCACATAGAGTAATTGCATTTATATGAAGACAGCACTAATTGCCAAGGGTTCGGTCACTTGTCTTTGTCTGTCTTATTGGATTAATTGCGTGAATGCCAGGGTTCCTGCTGCAGGTTTAGAGTGCTGCTGTGTCTGTAGGCTGAACATTATTTCATCTGTTTACCTAACATACAAACTGAATCTGTTGCTCCCTTTTAATGTCACTCTGTTGTAGGTTACTTTTCCCATTCATTCTCTTGATATGTATTATAGAGTAAATAATCCCATATAGTACAAATCAGGATTCAAAATTTTTTTTGCTCATGTGCCATTTGCCTTACTGTTGTATTTTTCACATAAACAGTATGAGCAGTACTTTTATAAACACACTGAAACTTTTGGACCTTCCTACAATTTATTGCACAAAATCAACAGGTGATAAGCATGGGGAAAGTGTAAGTTCTTGGTGAAGGATTTTGGCATCTGGGGAAAAAATATAAACCTGAAATTGTCTCTGAGAGAAAGAAAATCTTAGAAAACAGGAGTCTGGATACTCAAAAGGACTTGTGAGTAAAACTGCAAATCAACAAAAGTAGGCAGGTATGCCTAGGTATGTTCTGTAGCTCCTCTTACTAAAACAGAACTCCCAGATTCACATGACTTCATCTATCTTTATGTTAAATGAGCATTAGAGTCTTTTCTCAGCCTGTATCAGTAATGATAATTTGAAGTGTAGCTGAAATGAGAAATGCTGGATGTGTTTTTCATTCTTAAAAGGGGCCAAGAGAAGTCAGCACCAAGTTGTTCACATAACAGAAATTAGGCCTTGAACTCCGGCTTTGAAACAATTATATCTTAGATCAGAGTATTCCCAAAAATTGAGCAGTCCGGGCAAATTGTCATCATGTTTTCCGTGTTTCTCACATTGCAGGATTAACTGGAATTGAAGTCTACAGGTAGTTTGTGATAGGAGTAGAACCTGATTATGAGATACAGTATGTCTGATATAACCCTGATTACTGCCTAAGAATGTACCACATTCTGTTTCCTTGAACACAGGAGGCATTCAGCAGCAAGGAACAGTTAACTTGCTTACAGTTCTAGACCTCCCCTTCCTCAGTACTACATCCAAAGTAAATATTTATCATAAGTCCTTCTGTTACTACTGCCATTATAAATCAGATAAATTGATACATATGCCATCCTAAACTTAGGCATTTTATGTTAACCTAATACACTTTGTCCTGATTTTAAAAAATGCTGGGCATCTACAGCTTCTTTTGACTTAAGGAAAATTTGTGTCTGAAAACTTTGGAAAACTAGGCTTCTAAAACTTCACAAGGCTGCAAACCACTAATTTTTATTTTCTAAAATTCATTATCATGTCCCACCAAGTCAGTTCTCAGAAATATTATCAATCTTTTTTGTGGATGTAACAATATGAAGATGTATTACAAATATTCCCTCCTACAGACTGGGACCGAGTCACACGGATACTATACTCCTTGAATCTGTCCCTGTATGATACAGGCTCCACTGTTTATACTAATGTTATGACTCTTCTTTGAACATTATCTGTCTTTCAACATTGTCTTGGAAGTACAAACTTCAAAGAAATGGCCATAGCGTTCTAAGCATGGTCACAACACAGTGAAGCAAGAGGAACAATAACTGCTTTACTCCTCTCGAGGATACTCCTTGGTAGACATTAGTCTGATTTAGAATTTCTGTACAACTGGCAATTCAGTAGCACCCTTGAGTCTTTGGCATAATCAACAATCTGAGCATGGAAACCCATTCTATTTTCATTCTTTGTTCATTCATGAAAAACAGTATTGTTGGTCACATTAAAATGTAAATTATTTTCTAGCCTTTGGGTAATAAGTATTTCATAATCATCATATGATACATATGTATTATATGTATCGAGTATCTTTCCCAAATATAAAATTCTTTTATTCTCCAGTATCATTGAAATAAACATTTTTATCTAGCTGCTGAGCAATATCATTGCTAGAATCCTTTTTGATCCATAGTTTGCTTGAATAAAAACCTTTATTTTCAGTCTTAAATCTACTAATGATAGATTTTTCCACATGCAGTATTTTCCCTTTTGTATTCCTTATACATTTTCCATGATTCCTAACATCCCGTGTGTATTCATTGTTATTAGCTTAGCTATTAACTAATGACTTCCCCTTTTCTTATCCTTTACTTCATAGCTATTTTTTAAAATCAATGACATCATCTTTCTTATTAGTGCCACTTTTTTACTAATATTCAAACTTTTTTTTAAAAATTTGTCTTAGACAAATTGTCAGTGACATATTTTTACTAACATTCACATTTTTCTGCTTAAAATTTTCTCCTTTCTGACTTGAACATAATTATTTGGGGGTTTTGTATAGTATACATGTAGTAGTTTATAGTATCACGTTCATTTAATCCTGTTTGCATACAACAGACATAATCATAATCACATGTTTCCCTGTGGAAGTGATAACCAGCTAGTTGCTACATTTAGTTTGGTAAGCAAAATATATTAATGCTAATCTCATGAGGTTTCTGATGTATGCCATCTATTAAATCTCATTTCTGTATGCCAGTGTTTTCCTCCCCTTCTACTCATATTTTATAAATATGCACTAATATTTACAGTCAGGGGCCAATCTTTTAGTCTATGAGACCTAAATCTGGGAGTCAGTAAATGATGACAACTACTCATCTAACCAGAAGAGGCACAAGGTGGAGCATTGATCTATATGGCTTCAAAGTTAACGGCATCCAACCTATCAGTGATTTAAAAACCCCCCAAAAAGGACTATTTTGGATAAAGAAGGCCTCTTTCTTTCCTATCCTACCTTTTGTAATAGCATATAATCACTGATTTTGATATTTCAGTCATTAATCCTCCAGGTTTCTGTAGTTCCACTCAAGACAAATGTATACTGGTAAATGAACAATTCTGAGTCTTCTTATTTACTATCTATTCCCAGCAGTGGCATATAAATAGTTAATAAGTATCACTCCCCTTTCTTCCCTCAGTGCCTTGGCTAATTTTGTAATCAATATCTCATGTTTGAGCTAATTGCTTGATTCTTATTTGTCTTTCTGCCCATTCAGCCTGTGAGGTTAGTGCTCTGCTGACTGCCATCCCAGAGCAATGCTTCCTTTTTTAATCACATAAAGACAACTCAAACAATTGCCCTCTTCCCTCACCATCCCTTTCCACACATTTCCAAATTCCTACATCACTTCTTAATCAGTGTTTCATTTCCATGTTTTTTACCACATTTCCTTAATTTGTTGAACAGTTCTGATTAAGGATTTAGAGAAGCATTGCACATCAACCCAAGAGTAATAGCGTATGTATAAAATACAATAAAAAAGTTATTCATACACGTTCCCCTTTGTAGAAACTTGACTCTGCAATCCAGTTAAAGAAAATGAATGCAGCAGAAGAAAAATAATAGATATTCAGTGTTTATGTTAGTTAAATTGGGATAAACATAATTTAAAATTATTTTCTCCTAAAGTTGTTTCTTGGTCTAAGTTGTTCTGTTTAAAAATACAGTGAAATTTGGGGGGGGGTTCTGTCTTTGTTTCAGAACATCATATATAGAAAGGCCACATACAGAAAGTTTCAGAATTAGAAAAGTCAAAAAAGAAAGTACAACAGGCAAGAAAAAAATCAAAGCACTTGGAGGGATGCTTATACTTTGCTCTACAAGTGATGTCCTAGTCTACCTTTCACTACCTTGTGGTTATATAATTTTCATGTATTATTTTCAAAGATTTATCTTCTAGGAGTGTCATATTTTCTGTGGGAAAGGAACATGACATCCAGGATAAAGTAATTCTGTTTACAAATAAATGTGGGTTTGTTTACAAAGATACATCTTAGCCTTAGTCAAAACCAGATGAAGAATTTGCGATTCTAGTTCTCATTTTCTATGAGCTGATATAATTAATCACTGCTGCTGATATAAATAATCTATATGCTAAACCCTGAAATGAATGGAGAAATCTATAAAACTAGTCACATCTCATCACATGTACTTCTCCTTACTTCAGTGTAAAGGACTTTATGAAAACAAATATACTGTCATTTCACAGGTGCTTGGTGTTTTACCTCATTCAGAAGCAATGTGCCAGACTACATTCATTGTTTATTAATTTACTGCCTAACATGTAATGCCATCCAACCTTTCTCCAGTCCAAAAGTAGAGCCAGCCACCATTATACTCCTTTCACGATACATAATGCTAATCCTACAATGCCTTATATTTGAGTGTTACGTTGAATGGCTTCTGTGGCCTCCTGTCAGATTATGGTAGGTAGCAGACCCCAAAATTGTCTTCCCTTCAAGGGTTAAACTGTATAATGTAATTGTGGCTTATTCTAAAAAAGCTGCTCTCCCTGAGGTCAGGCAGAGCACTGAGCCACAATCATTAATAAGACATTTTGTGTTTGCCTCTGTGATCAAAGAATTCTTGTCCAGAGTGCAGTAGCTTGTTTCCTTTGCATTTCAGCTTCAAATTTAGTTTCCAGAGAGAAGAGAGAATAAATCCTGACAATAACAATGGTGAATCTTTAATGGCACTCATTAAAGTCAATGTTTGATTTTTCAACTGTGCTACCTGAAATTCAATTTTTAGACCAAAAATGCATTTAAAAGCTTTGGGGCCTTTTGTAACAAACACCCTTTCACAAGTTATACTGATCTGCGATGTTGGATGGAAGACTACTTTATGTTATTTGTTCCATTAGTTCCTTTAATTTCTTTTATAATAGCTGAACCTTTACAGCAGTTAAAAAAACCTAATAGCAGCTTTGATCTTCAGATATCAGCTAGAGGGTACTCCACACTTGGATTTTAAATAAGGTACTGTAGAAAGCTACCATCCAATGAAAAATCCTCAATTACTTTAAAAGCTACCCTTCACCATGCTTTTACATTTACAGGCCTTTCTCCTTTTTTGAAATTTCCACCTCCACAATACTGAGGTGCTTTAAGCAATTATTTATGATAGCATTACCTCATACTAATTTTCTACTCAGCACATATAGCAGTTACATCTGCTTTGTTAGAACAAGGAACATGATCTATCTAATACATGTTCTTCCTCTTCTCTGGCATAATCGATGAAAAACACTCCCCAGAGACAGCAGTGTCTTTTTCTCCTTGCACAGGATGCAGCATTCCTTTAACTATTGTTCAGTAAATACATTAATTAAAAAAAAAAAATCCTAAGCAGAACCCTACATTATAAGATGTTACAGTACATTTATTTTTGTGCCTTTAGTACCAAAAATCTCATAGATAAAGCTCCTGTTTTCATATGCTGTATGAGTTAATGTACCTTACTGTACGTAACTAATACTATTGTTATTTGATACGTGTATGTTTGACTGTGTATATGCACACATAGCTACATCTATGCTTACTGTGTGCGTGATGGAACACAGAGTTCTGCACACAATATACTGTGTATAAGCAAATATGCTTTTTCTCTCCAGAGCAGAACTAGTTGGGAAATAGTAATTGTTTTTTTTAGAGGAAATTTCAGGTTTGCCGGAAAAAAGGTGATTGGCTTCCAAACAAATCAGAATGAAGGCTCTCAGGCTGCGAAGACTGCCATTTGCACCTGATCACACATTGCTGAGGGCTGGAGGCACTGAAATGGGCACCTCTAAGTGATGTAAGTGCAGCCACATGTTGTGCATAAAGTGCACGGGAAGCTGGATTAGATTCAGAATGGGACCCTCAATAACCAGCTCAGCATCTGTGAAATGAAAAGGAGAGGTTTCAATGTTGACTAAATGCCTGCTATTCCTTAGGATTATGAGCCTCCTTCTGTCATTCTGTATATATATCTATTTATAACCAGAGAAATGGCCTTTGGATTAAATGTGGAGTGATATTAAAGCCCTGGCATATGAGACAGAAACTCAAATTCCTCTCCTGCTGGATAAGAAATGAGGTTTGAGTATTGAAACAACCAAACTGCTGGATGGTTTCTTTCTCTCTCTCTTGATAAAACCTTTCTACTTTGTGTTAATTATTGAACAGGCTTGAAACTGTCTTCCCACAGCCTTGCTATGTACAATGTCAGCTAAGCCAGTTCTTCATTCTTCTATCTCTCAAAATATTTAATTTCTAGCATACAGTACTGCACTCAGTCTCCCTCATCTGAGGGTGCTCAGCCCCCTTGGCTGTTGGATACATACACACATAACTTATGCTGTCCTCAGAGTCCTACCTCCCTTCACATTTTAACTCTGCTACCCGTGTGCTAGGGTGTTTCTTATCCTGATTCCTGAGATCAGAATACTTCTGAACCTGCCAGTCCTGCTGATCTCTGCTAGGCAATTAAATTAGAGGCATGTCATAGTTGAGAAATGTGTTAAAAGGTGTTTGCTGACACTACTGATCAGATCCTGAAGCCTGCTTCCAAGAAATGGGAGACAGATGATCCCAGACAGCTCTGAAGTTGCCCTTCTCCATTCCCCCTCCATTGTTTAGAGGGTATTCAGGTTCAGCTGAAGGTGAAGCAGGTGAATGGTGACAGGACTGACGCTCTTTTGTTTCGCTTCTGAATTACAGTATTCCTAGTTTTCCTGAAAGAATAGTAATTTTTTGCATACTCAGTAAAAAGCATAGCAATAGTTAAGTAGTTAAATAACATATTTAAATACAGTTATTTAAACACAGTTAAATAATAAGAAAAAAATTAATCCTCATTTTTCTGCCAGCTATGAGGGTAAAGTTTTTTAAATATGGGCCCCAAATCTTCAAAATACTTTAAGAAAGTATTTCTAAGGACTAGATAAATGTAACTGTAATTAAAATTGGAGACACAGGTAACTTTCATATTATAATCATAATTTACTGAACATAGGGTTATCCTTGAAGATTGTCTGAAAGACAGAACTGGTGCAGACGCACTTGTCCATCTGTTTTCTGTCCTAAACCCAAATATCTGTAAAGAAATATCTTCACACTTTCAAATGTGAAATGGGCTGTAAAGCTTATATATCCTGAACTGGGGAGTAGAGGAAATCAGATAACTTAGTCTTTCTTCATGGGAATATTATAAAATCCTTAAAGAACTCCAAAACTCAGACTCACAATAAATCTCATGAAACATATAACAAGCATAGAATGCATCCAAGAAGTCCTTCCCTCAGGTCATTAAAGTACTTTCTGTAAAGTGCTCCTCAAATCCTTAGACTGAAGAAAACAGAGATTTGTACAGTGAGATTTACAATGTGGTCATGTGAGATCTGCAATTCCTTCATCAAGCTCTGTGGAACCGATACAGTTCTCAAGAAACTTCTCCCCACCCCCCCCCACCCCCCCCCCTTCAATTTCAACTAAACAGTAAATAAAATTACCAAAAGTAAATCAATACATTTCAATTTCTCCTCAAGAAAATTATATTGCTCTATGTTTAGCATTTCTTCCCATCCAGAGAACTAGATTTTACTTCTCTCTGCTTCCTCTGAAACACAGTGAGTAATGGATGCCAAACACTAAAAAAAGAATGGAAAAAAAATGGGTTTGCTCTTGGCACTATAATTGTTTACATTACCACAGTGTCTTGGGCCCAAGTGAGATCAAGTTCCCATTTTGCTAAATTTTGATTATATAGTAGAAAATAATCCTCACTTCAGAGCAGTTATAATCTTGCTAGAAATGACAAATGGAAGGTAGTGGACAGATGCATGATTTGTGGGTGCTAGATCTTGTAGGACAACATTTAGGTACTTCTTATTTAAAATGAGTATTTTAGTGTTGCCACTCTATGAAGGCTAGCATAGCGAGAAGAAACCTAAAAAAGAGGAATCAAGTCCAGACTAGTGATGCAAGAAAATTATAAAATATACAGCTGATTTATTTTTTTCTAAATGCAACCAAATTGCACTGGCCTTATATGCAAAAGCAGGATAATGCATTTGTGGGAATTGCTGCCCGTTCAAAAATCATGTCAAGCCAAAATGTCAGCTCAGTGTCTTTTACCAATTCCCATCTTGCAGTTTTTCACACTTATTCCTCCATAATTTGTGTTCATCTGGGATGATAACTACACATGATCACATTTATTTCTTGTGATGAAAACATTTTTAGGGACCATTTGTATGTGTTGTAGGATCTAGGATGTTTTTTCATGAGGTGATGGCAGTTCCTGAGAACCCAAATATTATTAGATTTATTTTAACGTATGTGTCTCTTTATACATCTGCAAATCCCCAGGCAGCTGTTAAAAGTGAAGGAATTTTTGTTTTCAGTGTTATTTTGATGAAAATATTGAAGTAATTACAGTTATTTCGTTGTTACTTTTCTATTATTGAATAGTGTTAAATTCCTGTTTGATATTATCCTCTTTTTAAAAGGTGCTTTAGTATTTTGTTGTTGTTTCCCAACAAAACACAAAGCTGGGAGTAGATGGGTCATTTGGAAATATGTCCAAACCTATACTTCACTGCTTAAATAAACCAAATCATTGTCTATTGGCAGCTATTCCGGTATGAAACATCTCCTGCAAAAGCAGATTTGATATGCACAATCACCCATCTAGCCTCGGTGGTTTCTTACCACAGGAAGTGAGAATAATAGTCTATGACAGAAAAATACTGCTTTTTTTCAGGCAGTGTAAACAAATCTACACATAAGGGAAGGGTGATTTTATTCTACATTGATAAAAGGTTCCATTTGGTCTGTTCTGTGATTTCTAATCATATGCTGCTCCTCTATTAGTCCACACTTAAGGGAGATAGTTTGAAAATTTTCCTTGTGAACTGTAAACCAGCAGTGTTCTTTTATTTTGTTTTAGGTTGAGATCTTTCTTATCCCTTCCATTTTTTCCTCAATTTCTTCCTCATCTTTTTCAATTCCCTGCCATTCCGGTGAACAGCCTTCTTAAGGGAACCCAAAATAGTTACATTTAACACAATCACAGATATTCTTTTCTCTGATGTTATTTGAAACTGTGCCTTCTAAAAAAATTATTCTTGATTATACATTTACTTGGTAGAGTTCTTCAGAAATAATAAGTGCATAATCTGAACTGCCACATTTCATCTATTTACCTTCTATTGTCTGTGTCTTCTTAAAGTACTAGTATTACTGGTTTGGGTGTCTTGGTAACTGATGTAGCAGCTTGGCATTAATTAATGTCAATTTGTGGGTTTTGTATCATACCTCTTGAATGACATGGTGCTTCAGCAGTGCTCACCAGTGCTCCTATGAAAAATTCCACTGAGCTGCTGATGTTCCATTTTTATCCTGCATGTGCATCATCTCTTTGTCTTAGCTGCACAATCCATTGTAGTTCTTGCCCTGTTTCCAGAAATTAGGGACAGTCTTAATTATCTAGTTTGTCAAAGGACTCTGATTCATATTAACCAAGAAAGCATCTGTGGTGCCCAACTCTCAGTGAAAATTTTCATTTTTCATAGTAGATTTAAGAGAAATTATTGTGTTCCTGAACTCTATGTGCTCCAGTTTTTAGTCTGATTTATTAGAATAGAGGTTTTGAGGGTTTTTTGCTGACATTAGCACCTACTTCATTCTATGCTACATGGTTAGAGACTTCTGGCAAAATACGAGATAAGCCTCCACTCACTGGTTCATACGCTGGCTGTGAGAGCTTCCACTGCCTGCAACTTTGTCCATCCACTGATTTTGAAGGAACTCTGCTTGCAGAAGACTCACTACTCCTTTCTGCAGAGGACCTGACCACGCGTCTCTCTGCTGAGAATATTTTGAATTCTCTAGTATCTCTCCAGGTATGAACTTAGCTGCTCTCTTCAGCCTCAGCTAGTGACTTCTATGCTCAACTAGTGGTAATTACTCTAGTACAATTACTCTGGCAAAAGTTTCATGCTGTTTTCAAATTCTTTTATATAAATTCTTAATCATGGAGAGGCAATTTAAAAGGGAAGCACTTCAATATAGTCTTAGATACATTTGTACATTCCCTGAGATCTTGTTTGCTTTTCAAACCCTCTGATAAAATATGTCTGTACATATCATAAGTTAATTTTTTATTTGGAGTAGTACTGTTAAAATTTCTGTAATACAGTTTCATAGTTAACCTCCTCATCCCTGAGTTAACTGAAAACTGTTGAAACATCAAAGCTTCAAAGCCACCTATTGTTAGAAATAGCTCCCTGTCTTCCTTTTCACTTTCACCTATTGCTAAATTGCCTTCCTCTTATTACCTTTTTAGCTGTTGTGGGGTTTTTAAATACTTCATTCTTCAAGGTCTTTGCTTAATTTGCTGCAGTTCTGTCTCAATTGTCACTCAGAGCCAAGAGTTCTGCTTAGAGTGCATGAATTTTGGCTGGTGGATCTGCAGTCTGGGTCTCTGCCCAGCCACCAGATCCCACTGCCTCTGGAGTCAGATATTGTTCAGAAGAATACCTGTAGACAAAATCATTGTACTGGTAGGCAGTAGGTATATAAAGGATGGATGTCTAAAATCAAAAGTCATCTTTGCTACTGGAAGTATGTTTAAGTACAGTGTTAATTCCGGGTGTCCCCAGAGATCCCTTTGGTTTTTGAGCTGAGGATCAATTAACCAATCACACATAACAGAAAAAGACTGTACATTTTTATTACTCAGAAAATATTGTCAGATGGCAAATTCTATCCAATGATTATATATAATACACATGAAAGAAATCAGAGACTAATCATGGTATGGAAACTGAGTGGAGGGGAGAGACATATCAAAGAACAAAGAAAAATCAGAAGTGGGAAATTCAGGTTATTTGTGTCCCTCTATTTTCCAGGAGGTTTTGTGAGTTCAAATTACAGACTTAGACTTTTCTGAAGATTGATTTGGATGAAAGTTGCAACATAAAATATATTTCACCAGTTCAGACTTCCTATTGAAAGCCCAATTTCACACTCATTTACACTGAAATCTCTTCAACTTAAGCTGGTACTCTTGGAGTCCTTTATATCATTCTTGTTCTCTGCAATCAAGTCGACTATTCCAGTTTTGCCAAATCAAAAAATTGCAGCAGCAGCCACAGTATAGGCAAACACAGGGAAAAAAACCCAAAACAAGCTACATAGACAAAAATAAAGTGCTTTGAATTCCAAGGAAGGGGGGGGGGGGGGGGGGGGAATAAAAATGATTTGTATTAAAGGTTAAATATACCCTAAACTATAATGTTACAAGTTTTATAGGAATGATGTCTCTATATCCTTTTGCAATGCATCATCAATCCACAGCCAAATATCACAGACACTGTACATTTTTTATCTCTACAGAACAATATTTGGATACCACTTACCTCTGAGGCAGTTCTTCTGGAAATTATAAATATATTTCTTTCTTGGGATCAGAAGAAAGCACATCAAAATGAATGATGAAACCTACAAACTGAATTTGCAGCTGTTTTATGTAAACTGGGAGAAAGTATAAAATTTCTTGTTCTAATTCAGTCTACCCAGAGTTTTGACTATAACAATCTGAAAATGTTACATTTGCAATATTATTTACCTAGCTGTAAGTAATTACCTAGTTCTTACTGAGCTGTATAAATGATTGCAAACAATCGTTCTTCCTGGTGTGAGGAAGGATCATGATACTACAAGCTTAAAGTAACCCCATGCAAAATCATGAAGCTAATTCTATCTGGACTGGTAAAACACAGCAGTTTAAAAATAGCATTTCTGAAGCTACAGTTCATCTTTAGTTGCAAATTTGCAGCACTCACTTTTTATCTTATGCTAAAGATATTTTATTCCTCCTTCTGGTGATCCAGAACACCAGGGCTAGCTAGAAATTATGCTCATACAGAGTTATCACAAGCTTGCATACTACCCCTCTTTTATGACTCTCAGGACTTTGGTAAGGAAGACATCCGTGATCAAGACAGGTCCCTACTAGAAGCTGGAGAAGATTATGTATAGAAATCAGTGGTCCAAAATGACTGAAAATATTTTTAAAGCTGAATATAAACAGATAAGCATTACTAACTGTAACCAATTACAAACTGAATCCAGCAGGATATCAAAGTCGATATATAACTACAACAATTCTTGAATCTTCTTGTAACCAATACATCTCGTAGATTCAAAGACCAGTTTTATCACTAAGCCTACTATAAAGTAATTATGATCATTTTATTTTTAAAAGATGCGTCTTTATGTCCTCTGTTCTATTACGTGCATTCTTTCATGGTACCACTAACACAGTATTGTGGAAATGCTGTCACTGTGGATATAGTCTGCTTGAAAGGGAAGACCTAGACAATGGTCTCATATGGCTAATTTGCAATACTTCTATTGGTGTACTATTTTGTGTGTATGATGACTGTCACTTCATTAGAATTTAAATCCGCTTATAAATATTTGTATTATATTCTTTGTTAAAGAAGTTTTAAGCCTTGTCTAGTGTAGTGATGTGTTTATTGTTTAAATTAAGCCTTAATATTTGAGTTGCTCTGATGTTTTATATGGCAATTGAATTTTACAAGGGCTTAATAAGTATCGGCTAAGCTTGCTCTATTGTCATGAAAATGCTGGGATTTTTTTTGCACTTTCCACTCTCATTCCAGTCCCTCCCAATGATTCTGAGATTTAAAGGCTCATGTGTTCTCATAGACATAGTCATCTACTATACTATGCTGCTGTGACTATTTCATTATTCTGTTTCTTGACTTCATGCCCATGTCATCAATTCAACTATTGGTTATTCAGTTTGTTAATGAAGGAAAAGTGCAATGACCATTCAATCAAATTACAGAATATAGAAAAGGTCAAGGTACTATAGTACATTATTCTAATTCATGGAATATTGTACATAAGATGATATATTTTCCATTCCCTGATACTTCATTTCATAACAAAATTATTACAAGAACATAATATGGCATAAAATTAATCCACACTAAGAACAAAGCCTGCAATTAAAATGTTAAATGGCACAACTTGAATCCTTTCTTTTGACAATTACTGAAGTAAGAGTAAGGATTTAATCTTGTACCACATGAAATCATAATTTTATAGTTATCATTTGCCACAAGATACCAAATATATTTTATATCTACAGCAAGATACAGATGCCAAAGTGCTGCCTAACCTTTCCACCTGAGAAGTAACTCAGTGCAAATTAAAATCCTGCTTAGTTTCATCTAATACTAGAAACATATGAATCCCAAGCAGTAAAGTTTTTGATCAAGGAAAAGACCGCAATAAGGAATACAGCCAGAATTTTGTAGCCTCACGGTTTCTAAAATCACCCATGATAGTCAAGATCAGGATGACAGTCCTTGCCCAGCAACTAAGCAAATATTCACTGTAAAAACTACTTTAAAACTGAAACTCCCTTCCTAGAGCAGAATCTAAAATCTGATCTCCAGATTGCAGTCACAGGACAGGGGAATTCTGGTCATTTTCTCTGGTTTTGTTTGATTAATCTTTATTACTTTATAATGTATGAAATGGAAAAGCCTTGAAAAAAAGGTGTTTTAGAAATACCTTTCCTCCTATCTCATCCATGGTGTGATTGTTGGGGTACTTCCAGCAGGTGCCAGATACAGTCTTTAATGCAGAGGAGAAATTAATTCCATCTCTTACCTCTCAACACCGACTATTTTAACCACTACAGTTTCAGATAAAAATAAAAAGAAGGGCTAGATGTTAAATGAAATAATGTTCTCTTTTTTTAGTCCTCATTCTCCATTTCCTGGGCAGTTTCTTTTTATCAGAAAATGCTTAGATATGTAATTCAAGAGTCTTCATGTCAATGAAGGCAAGAACATCAATCCAGAAGAGACTTGGAGTTTAAAATACATTTTCTAATTTCCTAATGGATAGCATAAGTTACCTGTACTTTACTTGTAATTGCAAAAGCTGTGAGACATTTTGTGACTCCCTAACTTTATCTTTAATTTAGCTTGGTATACCTTTAAAATTGCATCTGAGTGTGGAACTTCTTATTGGCGTATTTTCCATAGTTTTGGTCTTTCAATTAATCCTGCACATCTACCTACTTATTCCTCCCATTATCCAGACCTGTTATTATTTTTATTCATACAAATATGTAGTCTCTCATGATGGTCATATGAATTTGTATATTTCTGAAGCCTGTAATTTCACTTCTATTCTCCTTCACTAAATGGAGTTACTGATATTGTGATGAATTGAGTTATTGGACTGTGTCTCTTTCAGTTCTTTCTTGCCATTAATTACACTCCATTCATTAATATGACAAATTGCAAAGTTTTAAATTTTGTTATTATTTTCTTCAGTATTCTGGAAAATCAGTTTAGTCTTAATCAATGAAAATTAGAGCCTAGTAGCAGATAAAAAGTGAGAAGCTGAAAGGCAAATGACAGGTTGGGTCAGGCCCCAGTCTGCATCTGACCTGTGCTCACAATAACTTTGAATTATGAATCAAGCTGCTTTTAACCAGCTAAGGGCTTGTTTTACATTCAGTGCCCACTGTCACAAGTAAAATAGGATTGCTAAAGTGACCCATTAGTCTCTCTAAAATTCCATTTTACATGCAAACAGCAATCACTTTGGGGCTTTTAGCAGCTTTTCACCTGTTTAAACAGTGCTCTTTCACCAGTCATTTGGGAAAGTGGGTATGTTTGGGTAAAAATAATATGCAGTTGTCATTTATTTCAGATTACTTTATTGAAATAAAATTTGGGAACACGTTGTTTAATCTATATTTAAAGTTACGCATTGAGAAGGAAAGAAGAGCATGTACTTCAACATACTATAGAGGATTCATAGTTTTGTCTGGCACATATGCTACTTGAACAATAACTGCACCTGAAAATCATCACCTTTTATAGCCAAATCCACTGTTACAGACTTGGAAATCTGAAGGACATAATTCAGATAAATCTTGGAAGTTGTCAAAGCACACATATTTCCATTGACACTTTTGGCTATATTTTTTCAAAGAGGATAGAATCATGTTGAACTACCAAAGGAGGTTATGAACATCTTTACACAGAAAACAGATATAAATATAAGAAAAGACCATTATTTCAATACTGGGAGGCATCTGACTGAGGATTTTTGATATTTCTAGCAACCTTTCACTTCGGCTTTCTCTGACCTCACATTATGCTTTTGACCTGTCTTTGTGGTGTTTTACATCACACATTTTTTGTCTTTTTTTTAGAAATTAATTATGAATCCTAAAATGGACACCTAAACACTTTGGAATGGAAGTATGATATACATGCATAAATTTAAGTATTATCCAAATATATTAATCAAAAGGCTGAAGAGGTGTAGAGGACATGATCTCCAATAAACCAGAGACATTTTAAAGCTGAAAATGCTGCTCCTCTTACCTTTGCTGCTGTGGAAGAAAAGGTTGATGATTCTCTGGTGATTCTGTGATAGCTCAAGACATGTCAATGACTCATCTGTAAATATCTATTCCCCTGAATCTAGCAAAGAAAACTCCACAGAATGTGCTTGATAATATAAATCTCATCATGAAGTGATATACATCTTATAATTACTACTTTAAGGGTGAAGGCCAGATTTCCTGGCAGGTGTGAATCGGCATATCTCTGCTGAAATCACAGAACTGCTGTGTTACTTCAGTTTGAGAGTCTAGACCTGTTTCCTGAGCTATTTTTGTCATGCCTCTAAAAACAATTCCTTGAGGGCTAAGGCAGTGAAGAAAGGAAATAACTCTCTACTACTTGGATATCGGCTACTACATAGGCTGTTGTCCAGCCTAAGACATTTGGGTTTTATGCTATCATAAATGATAAAATGTAATAAATCTATATAATGTGAAAAATGTAGAAAATAAAAAAAAGAGAAAAGTACAAAAGAATACATGACTTCTTGAAATTACAGTTTAGTGAATTTTCTTCTTCAGTTTGGACTATTTCAAATAGTCTGGAGGTGAGTAAGTTAAGATAAAATTAAATTTATTCATAAAATTTATGAAGCCAGTGTTTACTTCTCACTTCTTCTAGCTTTCACAGTAGGGTCAGAATTAGACCCATAGGACTCCACACCAAGGAACACTTAAATGATAAGGATTGCTGAGCGACCAGACTTTTCTGAATATTTGGAGTTATTTTTGTTGTAATATCTTCTGAATTTGTCTTTATGGATAGCCTTTCTATATTTAATAGCACAGCCTTTCTATATTTAATAGCACAAATGACCCCATATTTTCCGTCATGTCTGAAAAACCACAGCAACCAGTTTCATTTTCCATGTTTCCCACCAAACTGCTTATTCCATTTCTCATTCAGATATCCCTTCTCTTCACTGTCAGTGGTCTGAACCAGAATGCCAGTTTACTACATCTCACATGCTCTAATAGCAGTCAGTTCATCCAGTCAGAATTACTACTCCAGGCTAAGACTCTAGTGTCACATTCCTTTGTGTGAGGCATGTTCAACTGGAAGATTTACACAGGTTTATGGGGTTTATTTTGGAAATGACCTGTTTTCAAGCAAAGAAAATTAGTTGTTTGATGGGAACTGTTTATGTTAAGAACAGATTACTTGGTGAGTCAGTCAGAGCAAAGGACTGGAAATCTGTGGGCATAAACTATGCATGAGATTTTCAGCCTCACACAGGGTGTATTTGCCCAGATGCTTACAAACATTTTGAGGAAGTCAATAACTGCAGCCTTAGCCAGAAACCTGAAGTAGGTGCATCTGCTTTATGGAGTATGTCTACCTGGCACAATGCAGACATCCTGGTCTAAGTCAGATAAGGTAGTTTGTTTCCATATTAGGTGTAAATGATAAGGTGTTGGCAGTGAGAAGACTGTAGGAGTGGCCTCTGGGAGAAGAGGCCAGAGTTGTCCTGTGCCTGACGCAGCTGGTTCCAAGCAGCTCCAACAGAACCACTGCAGGACACAGCTGAGACTGTCAGCCAAGCTAGTGGTGCCTCCATGAAAATCTATTTGAGAAAGGGCAGAAAATGCCAGACAGGTGGAGAAGGAGGAAAAAAATAGTGAGAAACAGCAGGCAGGGTAGAGGAGTTGGGAATAAAGGCATGAAGTTGGGGATGAGAAATTGGATAGTAAAGGTGTTTTAATGTGTCTTTGTTTTTCACTACCCAGATCTATTTGAATTGGCAATAAATTAAACTAATTTTCCCCAAAATGAGTCTTTTTTGCCCATGACAGCAATTTGTAAGCAATCTTCCTGACTTTATCTCGACTAAAGAGTCTTCTCATCCTATTTTCTCCCCCTATCCCACCAAGGAGAGGGAATGAGTGAGCAGCTGGATGGGTGATTGGCTCTTAGCCAAGCGAACCCACCACAGGTTCTTAGAAACAGATTAAAAGTGTGTATACAACACTTTGTCTGGGATGAATTATGGTATATTCACCTGTGTTGAGTTCTATGCTCCTATACAAATTTTGCTTCCTGTACCTGTTGCAGGATTTTTTGGGGTATCCCTGCAAGGCATTGCCAAAGGCATAATTTAAGTTCCAGTTTCTTCACAGGTATCTTTGAGTTGCCTGGACTTATTCTTCATGAAATCCTTTGAGATCTGCATATGAAAACCAGTATATTGAAGCTGAGTTATTAAAATTTTTACTGTATGAGCATAGATCATAATAGAAGATGTCAGAAACTGACATGATGTTTGGGAATTTAATGGGGTATATTTTCTTCTTGATAGGCACATATATTTCCCATTAATGCTAATGGGAGTTATATGTGTGCAACAAGAGAACATACCACTTTGCATGTAAATTTCACATTTTATTTTACAGAGGCTGTGTAACCCTATTATCACCAGGATCTTAGGGCTGGCACGAAAATTTGTCCCAGCTCGGTTGGTTATAATCAAACATTAAAATGATGTAGCTGAGCATAATTGTATTTTACCTTCCCACCACTTTTGTAATAAAAGTACTTTAATCCAAAGCATTTTCTGTGTCATGTGGATGAATAAATAGCTTTTTTCTTGAAGTTAAGTTGTTTTTAAATTCAAGCTAATAAAACTACTTATTTCCATTTCCATCAGAGTTACAAGTACAGTTAAAAGGCTTACACAATTTAGATTTGAAACATTCTTCAGGAAAAGAGACTGGTGAAAGATTATATCCTTGACTTTTGAAGGTATCTTCTAAAGCTGATAGAAAATGCTAGATTTTATGAATCCTGTATTTGACCTAGACAGTGCATATTTTTTTCCCCATACAGAGATTTTCAAGAACAAGGTATGCAAGTCCATAGCTGTAAATTTTAAATAGCACAAAGTCTTGTGTAAAGTCATATGAAGCAATTTAGGGTAACTGACCATGCCTCACAAGTTACATTAGAATTAGTGATCTCTTATATTTTTTCTTCCTTCATGATTTTCTTCTTATTTGTATGAAATTTCTTCTTTTTTTCTTTACTAACCTGTCCAGCCATACGAAACCAGGTCCTTCTTCCCTGGCACATTCAAAAGGTGACCTCCTCATACAGGAGAATTCAAATTCAGGACTCTTGGCTGGTTCAGGTACCGCTTGCATTTTCACTGAAAATAAAAAGAAAAATGGCTTATGTACTTGGAAACAGAAATATGCTTTTGTTAAAATTCTGGAAGAGAAAAATACAAAAACAAACAAACAAACAAAAAAACAAAAACAAAAGGAAAAATATTTTTTCAAAATTTCTCATAGATAGAACTGGAAAATATCACCTGAACATAGCTGAAGTGTTTTGCCTTGCTGAAAACATATGAACCTAAGAAATGGGGCACTATATCTAGTGTCAGGAATCCCAGGATATTAGATTCATGGCAAAGAGCTAGCTAGAGATTTCTGTCATGAAACAGGACTTTCATTGCTGTCAGTCTCCATTTTCATGGCAGAAAGCCTCTGGGAGATGTTTAAATCAAAACAAACCAGGATTTTGCAATAACACTTTGGTTCTTGAGTAAATTCCATCCAACTTCAGCCCAAATAGACATCATGCTGGGGTAAAAAAAAGGTTAAAACCAATAAGCTATGTCAACTGCTGGCAAGACTGAGTTGTTTTATTTCCTAATCAAGCCAGAGGCATTGTAAAGGTTAAATGGGAGACTACAGCAATTTGGACAATAACTGGAGAAGATCCAAGTTCCTTCCTACTGTATAGAAGTAGAACTGATGTTTCAATTTTCAGTTATAAGTGGAAAAATCCATAAAAGTTAATTTGAAATCAGTAGAACTGTTTGGGATTTCATTCCCAAATCAGAAACCTGAAGCCAAAGGGAGATTTACCATTGACAGTCTAGGAGCAAGGTAGGTTTTATAATTTGATGCAGGTAGATACTTTGTGATTTCGATTTCCAGTTATTTCTTCTGCTGTTTGACCTTCTCTTTCTCTTGCAACTCCCTCATTCTGTTTTCGTCTCTTCTGTCTTATACTGATTTTACTTTTGAGTGCTGTGTCAGATCCTCAGAAATCAAGGTGGCTGAGGTTTTTCTAGCAGAGCAGCTGCTTTCGATATACTATCAATTAGAGTAAAATTCCAATTCTCTTCGAATAAGGCCTAAACTTTTACTGTCCTTTGAAAGTGTTTGTGTACTTCAGATTCTTGATACAAAGTACTGCTACATAGGTTTCTAATAATATTAATAAGATTTAAAAAAAAAAGAATAATGATAATCAGTATAACTTAATTTTAGCAATATTTTCTTAGTATTTAACTTAGATTCTTTTTAATATTTATATTTCTTCATTTTTAATTTTGAAACAGCATATATAAAATTCACCAGAGAAGTACTGGTCCTTAGAAGCTACCATAAGACTTTGATTCAAGAATCACCATCACTGTTCCCCCAAAAGTATTTGATTTAAAAACCAACCTGCACATCTCTTATGATGAAGTATAAGGGTAATAAAGCTGACTAGTAGGGAAAGCCACAATTAGCCAGTTTTAAAACATTCTTTTCTCAAAAAGACATAAAAACATAGTAAAGAATGACAGCCTTTCTGCAGAAATGTTAAACTGTAAAGTTTTATAATGGGTATTCAGTGTTAATAAATACAAATTCCATTATCTTTAAAATTAAAAAATGTGGAAAATGTGAAATTCTGTATTAAATTCTGTAAGATTTCAAAGATAAGCCTTTGTGCAAAGGTTGGTCACATGAAAAAATCTCATTACAAGCATAGACAAAACTCATGTTCCATGCAGCTAAGCTTATGCAGACATTTTGGAATAATCTTGACTTTAGTTTCTGTAAAGTATCACAACTTTCCTCCCTACAGAATCCTTTAGAAGCATCACTTAAATTGCTGATCTCAGTATAGAGAAAAAGGCATTGAAATAATTTCCAAGGGACTCCTGTGTGCTCGATCTTCTGTCTTTTCTCAGAAGCCTACTAAATTTCATGAAATTTGTCACATGGCATTTGGATAGAGACTAGGCTGTCTAACATAGACCAGTGAGGCCTGGTGGGAGTCAGCCAGCACTAGTGTTAGAAAGGCATTCTTTCTCAATTAACTGAATTCACTGAGGTTTTAAGCTACAGGCAGTATGGCTGGCCATTGGAAAAATGGTGTCAAAAAGATCCTCATTGAAAGAGACACAGAATGTCTCACAAGGCTCAGCAACTTTAGGATTTCAGAGGAAAAAATACATTTATTTTCTGACAGAAAAATCTCTGTCAGAAACATCAAACATTTTGCTACAGAAAACCATTCTTTCAGTTTTAACAGAAGACAAAATTGATCCAAAATAATGTCAACTTTAGAACAATTCTTACTTCATAAATATGTTTTAAAGTAAGTCCTGAAAATTTTGGTCATTCCACTAACTCTCTGATTTACACCATGGCTATCAGTGCTACTCATATGGGTGAGGCAGAGCTAGAACAGTAAAAGAACTACTGTAATCAGAAGCAGAAGTTGTCCCAGAATGTACTGCGAAACCAGAGCAGCTGCAGTGTCAAACAATTCACAGAATACTTCAAAAACCAAAAGTCTCATTCAAACCAAGATGGTAAAAACATTTTATTCCTCTAGTTTCACTCTTAAAAGTGGGTTAGACTATTTGGGTGTATGAGACAACATCTAAATTGAAAACCCCAAGAATGCCACATTCTTGAATTTAGACATAAATCCTGTGACATGTTTCAACTGTCCTGATTTTGTGGAAAGGAAACTAAGATGCTTGGGCCAGACCTACCATCTAGGCAACTGGGATACCTGGACTCAGGAATGCTGTAGAAACATCATTTTTGATACAGTTTGGATAACCAGACTTCCACTGCTTTAGAATTTGTCACACTTCAAATTGTGTTTAACAAACTCTTAATCTAAAACCATTATTTTTCCACCAACATCAGGAGTGGTAATGAGGGATTTATAAAAGTGGCTGAGGATCTGCTAATCCCTACTTCATGTTGGCAAGATGACTAGTGAGTTGCACCAGTCAACAGTCTCTGTGTCACTGAAACAGAACAAATGAAGTCAGAAGGTGGAAAAGGACCTATCCACATACTCAAAGAGATGTTAGGTAAAATTTATGGGAATATGTAAACATCAGGCATGTCTAAAAATGTTGCAGCCAAATCCTCTATCTGGTTCTTGAATGGAACCAAACTTGAATTTTCCTAAGGATGTGAAGTTAGCTCTGTAAATCTACTTCTCATGGTTTTATCTTGTTTTAGCTAACAGCCATGTTTTTTAGCTGTGGTCTAGATCTACAGCTGGGATAAGAACTTGTAGATAGGAACTGATGAATGAAGAATCTGTGTGCATGATTTTCTCACACTGATTCTTTTAAACCAATCTGATAGAATCTGCCCATCTCTCTACTTGTTAATACTAATACTTTTCAGAAGCGGTAATATGAGCAGGTTGATCTAAAAGGGATAAGTGGAAACAAAATCATGAGCCTCTTTTTAAAATGAAGCCTTCAATATTTTTCTGTATGCCTCCTTGGATTTGTTGTGTCAGCTTTTTAATCAGACCCCTCAACACCATGTTTTTTTCCTAAAGAATTTCAGTCAAAAGGGCCATGCCTTTTGTGTGGATGTTTCAGGCCAGATAACTGTTGCCCCAGGAAGTAGTGTGATTCTATCCATATTAATGCTAATTAATATTAGCTGAGATCAAGCCCTTTGTTTTGAAATATTTGTATGTTAGAGACTGTTTCTTCTAGCTACTGGAGGACCCCCCATGTTAAATCCTTGCAACTCACAAGGATTTGTGGGTTTTTTAATGCTTATTTTCTTGCAATTTCCAGATGGTGCTTAGGTCTAGTTCTTCTGTCAGATAAGCATCACTAGAGAAAACATTTAAAAATTACAAGTCACATGAGAAGAGGTTCTGCTAAAGCTCTTACTGGTTTAGACTGGGAGCGTATCTCAGCATTTCAGTCGTTCTCCACAATGAACTTTAGAGCTGTTTGAGATTCATCCAAAATATCTTTTCCTCTTTTTAAGTAACATCTAAAATAATCCTAGCACATTTACTGTGACACTAATATACCTTCAGGGCCACCTTCTTACTGCACAATTTACCTACAGTATTCATTAATGGCTGAGAAAAACACACCCTGTCATGGCTTACTGCAACCTAACAGACTTAAATTGCATCCAGAAAGCTGACAGGCCAGTGCATTATTAACTGAGCCACTGAGACCCTTTAAACTGTATTGTATGTAAGTTTATAGCACAGGGAGTATAGAATTTTAAGCTTGCACATTTTAATGTATTTAATTTGCCGCACTCGGCAGTTTGCTTTGTGAACTGTTAATCTTTTCAACCGATACAGCAAAATGTCACTGTATTCATTTGCGGAGTATAATAGGCTTATATCCTGAAACAATAAAGTTATAATAGCCTGCCTGCTGCCTAGAGAAGTTTTACAAATTCAGCATGTACAAGGTGTTGTGTGTCCTACTTACCCTCTAGGTTTTTAAAACTCATCTTCTCATATCAGTGCCTTGAAAATCAGTAATGCACGTTACTTTGGTGAGATAAAACCAAGTAAATGTCATGGATCAAACTCTGCTGAATCCTCTGTCTCACTCTCTGGAATTGCTTTCAATACCTTTGATACTAATTCGTTCTTGCCATCTCCACCCATGACAATTGCAAGCTGAAGTCACAGACATCCAGATTTGTTCTGCACCCTTGGTACATGTACCAGTCTGGAACTGATGAGCGATTCCTCCACTTATGGTGGTAGCAGGAAATATCAGCGAGGTAATCACAGATCTTAGGGAAGAAAAACTGCTACTAAGCTGTCTAGCCTCCAGGAAAAGGGTCCTATATACTGCCTCAAAGTTTACTGGTGTTTCTTGTATCTGCCCTCCCTTCTTCCTTCTGACCATCTCTGCAAAAATTGTCATCTCTCATTTTCTACAAGTATTATGAAAAGGACTATATGGTCATGGTGGTATCACAGTGTTTCTATAGTAATGAATCATTGCCTGCAACAGAGAATCGTGGGTGTACAGATGAAGATGATAAAAGTAATAAAGGTACTACTGACACTACCAGTGCTAGCATATGGAGAACTGATTATTTTTTGTACAAGGTTTTCTGTATTTCTCAAATGAAACTTACTGGAGAAGGACTGGTTTGGTTATTTCTATCGTAGGATTTCCATTCTGAGGAGTAGAAATGTGACATCTTCTCACACTGATTTTCTGTCAGGTTGTTGAATGACACTGCAGTTTTATTTGGGCAAGTTTAGGTCCAGCCTGTGAAGTGTTTAGTTGACCTGCAGGGCATATTATATGGCCTGTCTTTATAAAAAAGGGTTATCTTTCTGCCTGAGGGAGAGGTTCGTGGGGGTTTTTTGTCCATAGCAGGAATGACGTGGGGGTTAGTTGAGCTTGCACACTTACATACCATTAAATTCTTTATAAAAAAAGATCCGAAAACAAACAAACCAAAATGCAATAAAAAGAAACCACTTGTCAAATGAAGCCTTTGTTGTCTGGATCATTTCTACTCATAGTGATTAATTAAAATGTAGCCTGAAGCAGAAGAAGGTCATGCATCTCAGTCCACAACCAAACAAAATCTTTAGGGAAGGATCAATAAAATGATCCCTGGCTGATTCTTAAAAATATCATGTAAAGAAAAAGAAGATTCTCTAAACCAAACATAATACATTCTTTAAAAAAAAAAAAAAAAGACACACTGGTGATAGAATATAACTTTCTAGGTATCTTGGGCTTTAGTAGTTCTAAAGAGGAGAGGGGATCTGAAAAGGAAGGATGTCAGTTGCAGGAAGGAGGTAAGAGATCTACACTTTTTTTTTTTTTTCTACACAGTAATTGTCCAGAGGCTGTACAAACCTGTTTCTTGTATCAAAGCAATCCCTTTAAAATTATAACAACTCTGTATTTTTCAGTGAAGCCCTATTACTAGTGTCTCCTTTGTCTGAAACCATTAACAAAACCAGCCATCATCTTAATGAAAACTATTTATTTCAGCAAAAGCAAACTTTGCTTTTAAAACTATGCCCTGGGTGCAAAGAGAGTGTGACACAGAGAATTAAAAGAAAAATTAAAACTGGAGTTGTTACATAAGGTTGTGATGAATCTGTCTCTTACTTCTTAATGAAGAAATAAGGTGTATTACAGCAACAGTTCAAGAATTTTCCATTAGTAACAGCATTTATACTGAAGTGTTTTAGACCATTACTCCAGGTACATCCTGGGCTTTTTGTTTTCTTTTTTAATAGGTAAAAACCTCACAGATTCTATCTGCAGCTGAAAATAATGTACAACTATAAGTGAAAGCATGGATTTGCTTATTTTAACTGTGCTGATTATATAGCTGATATATATTTCTTTGTTTGCATATAGAGTTCGGAGATTTCTATGGCAAAGTATGATTAATCTGAAACATTCAATTATGCATATGCTCACATCTAGTAAATGAAATATTATCTGGCAATGGATTGTACATGCTCCTTTTTGGCCTAGTAGACCATGAGCACACTGGGTAACAAAACTTCTCAAGCTACTAATTTTGATTCACAGGAACATGATTATATCTTTAAGGTCTTAGACAGTGTAATACTGGAAGCATTACTTATTAGGAACTCATTGCTACATCTAGTATTTTTACATCTGCTATAACCTCTTGATTTATTCCTTTGATATTATTTCAGATTCAGCAATCAATGCTGGTTTTGAGGTCCTGATCATCTGAGTGAATTTAGAAAACTGCAAGACAAAAAATTGTTGTAAGTAAAATCTTTTCACATTTTTGCTTGGTTGGGGTCAGGGAGAGTTTTTAAATAAAATATTTAAGTAAAATCTGAGTATAATCCAATGAGAATGTGGGAAAATTACATTATTTCTTAGACTATTTTAACATCAAAGTTAGCACTAGAGAGATGGATAGTCATTAAAAGCTGAATTACTGAAAGTGTCTGGATAGTGCACTTAAACACATTTCAATCGAGTGAAATAATTTAAAATCTGAAGTGTGATCCTGAATCACATATGTCAATTACCATGTTGTCTATGATATTAAAAATGTATGCAGCTGGAGGCTTAATTATATGAGATCACTCAGAGTTAGAAACACTTCATCCTTTCCCCTTTTTTTAAAAGTGTGGTCTTTTTAGATATTGAATGCAAATAAGCCACAAAATGATGGGAAAGGTTCTTCTGTCATTTGATATTATTGAAAACCAGGATAACACTAGAGATTTGCAAAAATTAACTTCAAAATATTGTTGTGCTGATGGAATTTGATTACCTGATGATGATGTTGATTGACTGAATGTAATGAATTTTTCAAGTGGAACAAAGACTTTTTCATGAAGAATTAGTTAAAAGATATGGTGTCTACTGCATTTATATGTCTGCATCACTACCAAAGCTGTAATTTTTCTATCAAAATGGTCAGCACAAAATTTTGAATTATGTTTATTTTTCCTTAAAACTGATGCATTTGTTTTCTTTTCCTGTCCTAAATCACAGAAAAACCCTTGAACCTAGTGTTACTGAAGTTAGTTTGCTGTACACTGCTCTGTTGTCTCAGTTGCCCACCTCCATATTAACTTTAATAAGGGTAAGACTGATCACTACAAACTATTACTCACAATAAGACACTGTGTCTTTCCTTATGTCATGACATGAGCTGAGGTCAGAAGAGATGCTTTAGCTACTTGTCTATAAGGGGAGGAATAGGAAAATTGTTTCCTGGGCTTTTGGAACCCAAGATGCTCCAGGTGATTCTGGCAGAATACAATTCAACCTCAAATTTATCAGTTTTAGGAGTAAATACACAAGTAGGAAGAAAGAAAATTTCTCTCCTAATGGTCTTGATGAACATCCATGTAAGAGCTGCTTTTTTTTTTTTTTTTTTTTGTGTAATGGACAATTACTTATGTATGGATCTTGGCTTTTATTTATTTGCTGTAAGATTCTCCAAATGAGACATGAGGGAGTTGGATGAAACTCCAGGATGTGTGATTTGTACAGCAAATTAGAAGATATTTTCTTACTGGTGAATCAGCATTTCTGGTCACAAGCTGCCTGCTCAAAATTTTATCTACCAGATTCCATTGTGAGGAAAGGTAAAGCTTCATGGAGAGGCATAAAGTGGTGGTTTGTGATGGTGAAGATGATACAGTGGAAACAATGCAGAGGTACAGATTTGCTGAGATCACAAGGACAACAATAGAATTAAGAGAGCTGAAGTGTGGTGTACTCCTGCCAAGAAGACTGAAATTGTTATGGCTGGATTTGATCAGCTTGCTTAAGGGGCTGAGAGCTGGACTGCCTGAACTCTATAATACTATGAACTGTCAGCATAAATTTTATAGTAATTTTTACAGATATTAGTTAATGATATTTCAGTATTTAATACCTGAAATTCACTCTTCAGGATTCCATTATGACCAGCCACACAAATGATCCAACAATTCATTTTAATCAGCTGTTTGCTCAAGTACAGTATGATGACAAATAACAGTGCAGTAAAATAAGAATGCTTTATTTCAGAAATTAGAGCAAAAGGCTTGTGAAACTGCAACTTTAATTTCAGCCAAAGTTCAATATTGCTCATTCTGTTCTTTTTTCCAGTGGTTTTTTTTTTTTTTAATAAAGATTATTTTCTAAGGAAAAAATCACAATGAAAAATGATTTAAGTAGTACCCATCCTGTTTATAGACATAACCAGGAACACTGCTTTCCAGCTGCTTTTGCAAGTAGACTTTTTTAAAGGTTTCAATTCAAGTTAAAAGAGGTCCAGAAGTTTTTGATTTCCGTTAAGTTAAAACCAGCATTTGGACTAACCAGTCATCTTGGGCACTTATATTCTTGAGTCCCGTGTTGTGATTTAGAGGATTACATTGCTTCAGATGTTGCCAGAAACCTATAAGTGGTCAGAGGATTGAATGTCACCTGAAAATGACACCTTATGGTCTGACTTGAAGATTGATATATTTTAGATGAAAAGTCTCCTGACTGATTAAAACTACAGTTATGAGAATTTAACAAGGTCTTAACAGTTTACTCATTTGCTTTAATTCCTGTATTTTTAAGCAAAGGTTGGAAGGCCTATATTTAGTTGAAACTACAGGGCACAGCAATTTAGATGGAAACTATAGTTCATACATCAACATGAATTGTGAATGTTCTTGTTAAGTCACTTACAACGGCTTACATGTGCCATATTATTACTGTTGTGGTTGTTGTTATTTTATTATTCTTCTAGAAAAGGATGTGTTATCAAAGCTGAACAATCAAACATGTTTCTGGCTGATTTTACAACAAAACCATGTGGAAAATTTGATCATATGGTCCTCCTTTCAACTGTTAAGAAAACAGTGTACTCCGGGCTAAGAAAAAAATTCATTCAAGATTTTGAGTGTGTCTCCGTCCTGTACAAAGACTGAACTTCATCAGCATCTCTCCTGGGTCATAAGTCTCCGTAAGGAGAATTCATATGGAGAATGCACACTGATTTTTACCTTATCACTACAAGTCTGTGTATGTTGTTTTATTTATGTTTACTGCAGGTAAAGGTTAGCTGAGATAGGTAATGGTTATTGTATTTAGAATTGGTATTCTAGGTGGACCAAGAGACAAACTACTATGTTAGGCACTTTTCAAAAGCCAATGACAGCTCCTGTCCCAAAGAATTTAAAATTTGCTTGTGATTTGTGACAATTTAAAGAACTGCCTGTAAAATAGCAAAATGAAAGACCAATTAATAATGACAGCACTTTTCCAGCAGAATGCAAAAGCAATTCAACAACATCCTTCAACAGCTTTAACCATAAATACAGATTTTTGAGCTCCAGATTGTCAGAACATGCATGTCTACAAAATGTTAGCCTCTGACCACGTTATTTCACTGTCCACTGAATTGCATTGTCCACAGCACTTGGCAAAGCACCTCTATGCTACTGATCCAAACTGATTTTGGAACAGACAAGGGCTCTGACACTGTGCAGCTAAAGACAATTGCTGAATCCACAGAGGGCTCTCTTAAAATATGTTCAACTTTCTCTTAGAACCAGCAGTCACTGTTATGATGACAGGTGACCTAAGAAACCTGAATTTCTGCCAGCACATTCTTGAGTCCCGTTATAGCATCATATAGGTATTTTTCACCTGATGTAGGATCTCTGGTATGACCTTCTCTGAAATTTACTGACTTTATTGTAAGTGGTATCTTTCTAATACTGGCAACACCTTCATACATTTTAATAAGCTGCCCTGAAAATAATAGACTTTTGTCATCTGGTTCAAAATACCTCTGCTCCAAAAGGAATATTTTGCATCAACATCAATTCTTAGACTCATATTCCCAGCCTCCCCTTTACATCCTGGAGGAAAAAGACAGCTTGTTCTCATTTTAATGTGGCAAGGGACATTGTTTTGTTGTTAGTCTGTTTATCCTCAACTTGTAATTTATTTGTAAATTAAACTAACTCATTCTATTTTTAGTTATTTATTTTGTGCTGCAGCTATGGTCTAGATTACTGTGCTCCTGTCTATGGATCTGTTCCAAGTAAGTCTGTTGAGCCAATGTAGCCACATGATAGTCTGATAAAGCGTTGGCACTTACTTAGCAGTAGTTTTCCAGATGTCAGTGGGTTATTTCAAAGAACACGAGCTTTAAAAAAACCTACAACAACAACAAAAACATTGGCCCCAAAAGCTATTCCTATGCATTGATTGCTACCTCAACATTTTTATGTATGAAAATGAGACATCTGGTACTCTAAGCAGTGGTAAGGAGCTGTATAACAATGCTTGATTAGAGCAATGCCTTGTTGAATGCTGTCTTTTTTTCTCTTTTGAAAATTATAGTTTGTAACTAATAGCATTACATATTAAAGTATGATAGGCATTAAAAATAAGTTATGTGATATTTTATTTTTTCTTACCCAAGTGATACTCAGGCAAGTAGGCCTAGTAAAATGCATCTTACCATCCTACTGATCCACAATTAAATGACTAGCACAATTATTTAAAAAAACATATAATGAACCATGACTACCCAAAGAAACCTTGAAAGTCAGGAATTAATATGCTTTTTCAACAGAAGTAGTGAATGCATCAACTAATTTCCTTAAATACTGTTAATGTAGCAGCAGAATTATATATTTTAATATATTAAGGAAATAAATTTAGAAAAATCTTATGGATTGTATATATACAATGATCTTAATTTAGCAAAGCTCTTACCATTAACTTAGATTTAGCCATGTGGTAAAGTACTCTCAATAACTTCAAATAAACTACCCATATTCATGAAGTTAAGCATCTATTTAGATGGCCTACTGAACTGAGAAATTAATCATTTGTGGTTTCTGAGACCACACTTAAAAACTTATTGAATTTAGTAGGGAATAAGTTGTTACCAAAAAGAACATTGAAACATCCTCTAGAATACTGCAGTAGGAATATATTTTCTATTAAATTACCTCGGACTTTTCTGCAGATGAAAAGTTGAGTTCATATAATCCCATCTGGGAAAAAATAATCCAATAAAGGAGCAAGCCCTCAGCTAGGAGATGCAAAAGTCAATAGCAATGACATTTTGTGAAACTTTACACATGCTGAAGACACACTTCTTTATGGGATTTTAATACAACACTCAATATTACCAGCATTAGACAAAGTGTCTGAGACAGCATTATCAGCACTAGAAAATGTCTCATATGCACATATATTGACATAACTGCATCTTTGTGGGTTATTTTTCCCCTCTTCTGTTTTGAAAAAAATTCTCTATGCTTTCACTGATTTTTTCTGAAATAAATAAGGAACATTATGTTTTGAAAAAAAAAACCCTGTGAAAAACATTTGGAACTTTTGCCCAGAATATTGTCATGTACATAAGTTTCATTGCAGCAAGAAATTCTGTGTCTTATTTTTAGTTAATGTTACTATTTTTCAACAAGACACACAGGCTCAGTTACATACCAGCTGAACTCAGATGTGCTAAGAGGATCACAACAGTTACGTTAGTCTTTAGGGCAGTCAGTTGAACTGAAAATTCATGGAAGGAGGTTGGACAGATAGAAATAAAATCTCCTAAATTGAAAATAAATGGCCACTGCTTTTCTAGTTCTTCCTGCTGTGTTGTCATGCTGTGGAGTTGTGGTGCAGAAGACAGGCTCCAAGACCCAACCAGAAATCCCCCTCCACTGCAGTGCTATTCTCAGGGTGCTTTTGCTCTGCAGTGACCCAAACTTTCAGTTGCAGGCATCCAAAATAAATTAAAGAGTTTAGTTCAAATTCTCTGCTGGTATAAACTAATGCAGCACCACCAGAGTCAGTAAAGCTTTGCCTGTTTACACCAGTGGAGAAATTAGTCCTCTCTCTATAGAGATCTTGTAGTTCAGCTATCATGGAAGACTGATTTCCTGCCAATAATAAATGTCCTCAGTATCCTACACAAGTCTTCAGTTTATCGCCTCTGGACATTTTTTAATAGCTGCAAGTCTCAAGATGGAAGCAGATTTTTATGCTTTATTTTGAAGGGTGAGGATTGTTCAGAAAAGATACTTCCTGAGCTGCCCAGGGAAAAGACTATTATAACACTAGTGTGGCTCAACCTATCAGCCTAACTTGCGTAAGAAAAGAAACTTATTTCTTTGTAACTTGTCTTTCATTTTCACATCCATTTGTTCAAAGACATCTGAAAGTCCCTGAGCACTGACCTGAATAAAATGAAGAAGGAGGCTAATAGAGTGTTCACCTACAGTATTGTTTCCTCTCTTGTTATTAGATGGATATGACCCTGTCTTTGATCTTCCTGCAGATGGTACAGCCAAGGGTGCCTGGAATAAAGAGTACCACACTCCTCCTAGGAGGAAAGAAAGAAAGAGGAGTAGAGCGGGAATATGCACAAGCAAGAAAATGGCCACTGTGGTAATTACAAGTGACAAAGATAAATGAGTAAGAATGTGTGAACATGTTCCTCAGTGGGTCCTTAAATAGGTAGAAAATGTAAAAATGCGGCGTGGGAGTCGATGAAAGCAAGGTGAAATGATACTGAAATAAAACCAGGACTTTCTCTTTGATTCAGTAACCTTGTAAGGGCAATGATTAAAGAAATACAATATTTTTAGTTTGTTTCTATCTCTTGGTGGTTCTTTACGTACCAGCATACCGTTTATTTTTCAAGGGTGTATCTCCTTATTTCTGACTGCTTGCCAAACACTGAACCTATGACTATTGTCACATAACAGTGAAACAGTTGCTGTTTAAAGAGAGACATAAGCAAGAAATAAGGTAACTTCTTTGCTGTCTAAGGGAGAGCTTTAACAGAAAGTACATCCTACTTATTTGATTGAATAGACTAAATAGGTTGCCTTCTTTCATGTGTTTATCCTAGTGTCTTGTCTGTTCATTGCTCAGGTAGTTAACTTTTTGACTATGCAGTCAAGAATGTGAATGAAGGAAAAACTATTGTCCCTTTGACACTAGAGAAGAAACTTCAGAGTTGCTATGGATCCTTTTCTTTTCCCCTAAAGTTTTTTAAATTAAAATTACTGGACAAGTCTTTCTGGATTACAAAACATGCATTGCTGATTGAGTCATAGATGAGTTCATACCATATTAGCATTACAGACTCAATGCATCTATCTCCAAGCATAGATTTTATGAATCTGTATTAAAAAAAAAAAAAAAAAGGTAAATAAACAGTTATGCTTCCAAATTTTAAGTCAAAAAATAATACAGAAAGGAAAGGCTGAACTGCTTTCTTTGACATCCTTCTGTGGCTTCCATTATTACCATGTATAAACACTGAAGAGGTACATCTCCATTTTATGCTGACAGCTACAGGACACTTTATCCCAGTGTTCACACAGTCCTGCTGCCACTGCACTGTTGCTGTGTGCAAAATGCTCTTGGTTATTTATCTACCTACATGCTTGTCACACCAGGCTGTGACTGAAACGGGAAGAAGAAGAGAGAATGGTAAAGGTTTCATATCTTGTCTTCACATTTTGTCTAAAATTCATTATTCAGAATCAGAATTCAATACTAGATGCAGATACAGTCCTTAGCTCTGCTACTGACTCAGTTTGTGACATGGTTGAGTCACTCAATCTCTCTGTGCTTGTTTCAAGTGTCATTTAACCCCTCTGTTTCAATAATAAAAGATTAACATTTCTACCCTCCCCAGCAGCTTTGTGATGTTCAAAGTTTGCAAAATACTTTGAGGTCTTTAGGTAAAAATAGCTTGCCACAAAATTCAGGAAAACATTCCATACATCTTCAACTGCACATATGTAGGATAGCATTTGCTTTTGCTCTCACTTATAATTTATGCTATTTCCTTATTGTTTTTAAGGAAAATATATGAAAAATCTTATGGATCCAAATAAGACCTCTGGTGCTGGATGTGATTAAAAACTGAAATATGAGCCCATTCATTCATACCATCTGTTTTGTTAACCCTCCAGAAGGAAACAACAGTTCTACATAGTGATTAAAGTGTATGGCAGATAATTTTATCCTGCACATTTCCCGATTGATTAAAAAGTAGGGAAATATATAATGAAGTAGTTGGAATTGTATTTCCTCCTAAAAATAAACTGTCAGGAATATTAGAATTATTTTGGAATGGCACAGCAGAAGTTTTGGGAGCCTGAAATGTCTTGATTATCTCACAGCATATTGATTCTTGCACTTGGAGAATATAAAGGTATATATTATAAATGTGTGCCTCTCATAAAAGAATCTTAAAAGCCTGTCTTCCATATGGCAGGGACTAAGGGGGAAATGTCAATGCTTTTTCTTTAAGCAACAAATAATTATGACACTAAATGAAACAAAGGTAACTAAGCAACAAGGTATTCATTTTCTCATCTAGCATTTTCTAAATAATTCCTACTGAGGCCAACACATGAGCCTTGTGCTATTTATCTGCTTACTTGCATTTGAAGCATTTTAGCAGTGCTGACTGTGAAAAGCCAACAAAATATGAACAGTGATTATAAACTTGAAGTGCAAAGGAAAGACCTTGAAATAGTGTTAACTCCAATATTTCAGTACTCTATAGATATATCTTCTCTAAAGCTGATGAATCATTTGTAGCAAGTAAGCTTTTTCACTAAATCTAGTCCTCTACATGTTTATGAAGTGTCAGTGAACAGACTGCTTTTTGAAATTATTGTGCACATTATTTTAAAGTGTTTGATAAAGGCCTTATCCAAAGTCCACAGAATCGATGGAAACACTCCTATTGGCTTCTCTTGACATAGGCCAAATACAGCGTGCAAACATATTTTATTTGATGGATTGTTCACTAGCTGTTTACTGCAAGTATTTTTTAGGAATGTAATTAATGCCATTCAATGTGGTCTTACAGCAAATAAGTCTTGTCAAAGAAACCTTTACAAATTTTCCTCAAAAAGATAACTATATAGCTGAATTATTACTGAGGCATTTAGCATGTATGAATGAGGCATTAATGTATGAATGTATAATTTTAATGTATTTAATAACTAAAACTCTCACAGAAAGATTAATGCTGTGAGATATCAGTGAGAAACATGTAACTAAATCAAAAATTAATTAACAAGCTGATCAAAAAGATAACCGATAAATGGGAAACTGTTATTAAAGGGGTTTTGTTTAAGGAGTTTCTGCAAGCTTTTCTTATTGGATCTAAAATTATTCAATACCTTTCTCAATAGCTTCTTGGTAAATTATATAGGTAGAATTTGTAGAATTTATGGAGGATATAAAGACTGACAATATGCTTAAAAGATGAGGATTGATCTCTCATAAACTGACGAGGCAGTTTAAATAGACAATTAAAATAACATAGCCAAAGTTTTGCATATAGAAAAAAACAGTAAGAGAAGTAGATCTATAGAATGGGAAATAACTACTGAAAACAACAACTGTAAGGGTCATACATGTTACTACTGAAAGATTGACCAAATCAAACCAAACCAAGCTTCAGCCTAAAGGTTTGCATGGTCCTTGGGCATGTACATGTTGTAATAGGAGTAGCAGAGAGTGTGCCTGTGTGTCCAGTGCTGGTGAAATCAGTGCTACATTGCTCCACACAGATCTGGGGTTTACCTGTGAAACTGAAGAATGTACAAAGCAGAGCCACAAACATTGTCTAAGTACTTCACAAAAATGACTTGTTATGCAAGACTTCAGAAGTGGCATCTATTTAAACTGTCAGAAGTAAGATTGGAAGGTTACCTGAATAAAGAGTGTTAGCAGTCCCACTGGATATTAATTGACGTATTTTCACTAGTGGAATAAGCCATAACAAGAGCCAGTGTCAGGAAACTGAAGCAAGATAGATTCAAACAAGAAGTTAGTCACCTTTTACAATATTTTATTTTTATTTTCAAAAATGTAAATGATTCACCAGTAAAACCAAACTACTAATGAAAGTTACCAGTACACCAGGGTTAGTACTGGCCAAACACAGCTGTTGTCCCCAGCATACAAAAGGAAAGAAAAAAAGCAAAAGATGTGATTTAAATAGGCAGTATCATCATTAACTTAACTCAGCTGGGATTTATAAGCAACAAATCATACAATGCAGCTCATGAGTCTTTCTTCAGTTGTTTCTGCTTGTCAAAGCCTCTGTCTGTGTTTGATCCCCAAGGCAATGCTTGGGCCAGACTGCATTTCTACCAGAACAAGGAAGAAGAGTGCTATCTTCTTTCTGCTCTGAATAGTAGATCTCCCTGAATCCTGTTTTACAGAACACAGTCATAATTCCATGAAGCATAGGATCACCTTCATGGGAGGTACTAGCAATTAGTTTGGCCAACTGGTGCCTGCCTGCAGGTAGCTGCCAAAGAGATAACATTACCATTTTTAGCAGAAGCTGAAGAATTTTCATTCTCTGGCTCTGAGCTTGTTACTGGGCTATGTAAGTAAGATATAATGACTTGTCATATACTGGAGATCAGATTAGATGATCTAACGGTTCCTTCTGGCCTTACATTTTATGAGTCCTTCACAATCCACTTTGTGTGCTGCCTCATTGGTCCCAGGAATCACATGCCAGTGCTTCCATTCCCTGCTTTTTATGACTGTGACCTTTATAAACAGGAGTTCTTGAATAATTTAATGGAAAGAAGGGAAAGTGTGAAAGCAATCTAAAGTGAGGTAAATGAGCAGGGGATAAGAAAGCCTCAGAAATGTTAGGACATTTTAAACCTATTTACAGAGCATAATAGTCTGCCTGCATATAGAGACACCAGATTTTAAGCATCTGTTTTATTTCCTGAAGGAAAAAAGTCAGTGGAATGGTGTCATATCGCTCATAATGCAGTATCTTTTAAGACAAGTTCAATATTTTTGTTCTGACTTTGTTACTTTTATTTCCTTAAATTCCAGTCCCCGTATATGATTTCAAAGGGCTTTATGAATTCTTAAATTATTTTTAATAGTTAACATCTTTGACTAAACAGTGCCTTTTGGGCTTTATCTGATATAAGAACTGGTAGTGTATTCTCAGAATTCTTCTTAGAGTTCCCTGGTTGTTCTGAGATATTTTGCTACAGCTCTTTAAAGGGTGTGACATTTTTCTCCTGGTACAATAAACTAACTCTGCTGGCTGATGTGTGACTGAGTAGAGTTTCTCTTCTATTTGTTTGCTACTTCCAGTGAGTTTACCCTGAATGGGTACATTACTGCAGAAATCACTGTACATATCTATACAGCAACTAAGTTGTATTGTATTGTTTATGGTATTCTGCAAATGGAAAGGCTTCCTCTGGTTGTGCTTCACGTGGCTGCAGCAATGCCAGCCATCAGCTAACCTTTAACTTAACTGTTTTCATGCTGTTTTCTTTTTTTCTTTTTTTTTTTTTTTTCTTCTCCAAGGGATGTTAGCATTGGAAAGGTTCAGTTTTTTGAATGATATCATTTTACTTTCCAGAGTTATCAGAGCACTGTCTCATTTTTTTCTGTTTTGGGCAGAACAATTTGAACCAACACCATCTCTGAATGGCTATGCTATCTGGTGAGTCTTTATTTTTTTGCTAAAAGTGAAGTTGAGATGACTTATTTCCATGGAGAAGTCTTGTGTGACTCTTAAAATCAGTTTCTTTCCCAGATGAGTATACTAATTACATTGTTGTACATCTACATTTTGGTCAATTATAGCCACACATTTTTCTTTTGTGAATGCAGCAACTTTAGAACTGGGAACAAAAATGAAATTGCACATTCTACAAAGAATTGCATCATAGTGTAAAAGTCTCTATGGTAATAACTCAAAATGGATGTAAATGCAAATCTTCAGAAAAAAACAAGTGCTTAACTCTCTTTGATTTCAGTGACACACAGATGCCTTAATGCTTTTGAAAGTCTATGTTATCATTACTTTGATTTTCCCCATTAAGCAGAATAACAGATCAAGAATAATTTCTCCTTGTCTGAATAACAGAATACATGAAAAATGAATCCCTTATAGATACGCATTGGCTTTCTGATCTATAAACAGCAAGGGTGATTAAATCTTTCCAATATATTTTGTTAGTTTCAGTTGTAACAATAATATAATGCAACATTTATTTAGATAATAAAGTGGACTTATGAGGCTGTAATTGTTTCATTTTTTTACATCTGCAGTGAAAGGCTATGAAATATGTAAATATAGTTCAGCATCTTAAATGAAAATGTGTATTTCCTTGTAGCTATACTATGCAAGGGTCTAGGCACACTTAATGTATTATGGCTTCACAGTACTCCAAATATCTTTGTAAAGCATATTTTTTAAGAAGTATTAATGTATGTTTAGCTCATGTGGGCTTTATGTTGACTTAAGAAAGATTTAGTTCCAACCCAAGGTTTTTGATTTTTACTACACCCTGTTTAGCAAGATACACTACAGCCATTGTGGCATCCAAAGAGAAACCTCAGTGTTAGCAGTGTTAACAAATACTTAACTTTCACTGAAGGTAAAGTGGGTTAGGTTCTGAATTGGTATTTGTGTCTCTGCTGTTCTTCCAAACCTTCTGTCTGGTAATTACTTAATTTCAAAATATATGCAATTTCTGTTATGCCAAGATTAGAAAGATAATGAAATGGAGGGCTGGTGAATCAATTGTATAAAAAAACTCTTTTAACTAGATTTTCAAAAAGTAATGTGATTAACATTCAATGTGTAAAACTTGACCAAAATGGCAGATTTTCTTATTCAACGTAAGACAGATAATTGGCTCTGTCTGGGTTATCCTATTATGTACCAAAGAATACCTTTTATCAAAAAATAATAATCACCAAGAAATTGGGTTGAACCTTCACCTTCTCCCCTATTACATAGAAAATAGAGAGGATAGATAAGGAGCTTATAAAATGAAGAGTGAAAATGAATAAGGGGTAAAATGTTAAAAAAAAAAAAAAATGAAAAAAGAATCAGGTCCACATGATATTACCTTTATTGTAGGTGGCAACTGAACAATTAACAACTTTCTGAATTTGTTTTTTATAATTTTGATAACAATTAAGGACCAGATTCTATTTACTTTCTCATAACCCAGAGGTGGTGGGTTTTCAAAGTTAGCTGTTATTCAGTTTTTTAGAAAAGATGGTAGAATCTGGCCTGAGGTCTGCCTTTGAAAAGTAGAGGATACCTATAAGAAAATCATTACATTAAGAAACAGATCTGCCATTTTAACAGTGTTCTCTAACACACATATTAAGCATCCCGTCAAACCCCATTCTGCTCATCTTTCCATCTGGTGACAAAATGATATTTTTTCCTCTTTCACTTCCACTTTAGCATTACAGTAAACTGCACTGTGGCTTCAGACACTAAGATGTCAAACTACAGTATATTAAGCTGGACTGTAAGTGAAGATGAATGCATGTCTCAGCAGAAGGGTCAGGCATGGGAGACAAATTAGAGATTGTTTTTCCTTTTCTTGGCAGCAGATTCTGCCCTCTGTTTTCACAAAAGACCTTATAGATGGAATTTGGTAATATTAAACTAGAGAAATATCGTAAATCAAGCCCATGGAGTACCATCTCACTTTTCCTCACAAAGAGGGTCACTTGTACAGGGTAACTTTAATGAACTGAGTAAGGAAGGCTCATTCCAGTCTTCAATACCTATGAATACTTACTGTAGATGTAGGAATCTGTGTGTGACATAGACAGGCCGTATTATGGAGGAGATCAGATTAATGGACAAATGGAACTCCTGTGAGTTTAAAACTCAATATGCTTGTATAAAATGCAGTGAAAAAATAATCTGTACCCTTCTTGGGGGAAAAAAAAGAAGTTGAATATAGATTTTCCTGATTAGTGAAACATAACATTTTTCTCAAAAAGTTTTAGAAGCTTCAGAGTAGATTTTTGACAATTATCCTCTTATTTCCCAGTAAGATGAAGAATGCGGAAGACAGTAATTATATATTTAGCTTTCTTTCTGCTTAAAAAAACCTGGGTTTTGTCACTAATGTACCATTTTTACAAAAAACTTCATCTAAGTACATGTTTTGAACTGCTTTTGTTATAGAAAAAACCTTAATGGAAATAAAAAAGGATACAAGAGGGAATTTTGCCTTGCTTTTGTTAAGATGAGAGGTATTTTACATTTGGCTAAAGTCACAAAATCTTACTTTACTCAAGTTAGAGAATGGTTGAAGAACAGACATCTTTGTAAATGATCCCTGAGGTTTCCTCCTCTGATGCTGTTTCATCCCTTGGAAGCCTTTGAGGGTGTTTCTAATCGTGATTTGAAGTTGTGCCATCTATTTTACATAAAAATTTTGTGTTTGTCTCGTTCAGTACTAGTGATGGTGTTTAGAGCAAATATTTAGAACTTGAGAGATATAGTATAAATGCCTGACAGCAAATATTTGAAAATATATGTCTAGTTTTAATGGCTTATGCTTATTCCTTTCCCTCAGACTCTTCTGCTTTGCAGAGGAATTTATATGACTTAGTCAATTTCTAAAACTGTTTCAAAATAATATTGTTTAATATTTTAAAAGTTGTGTCAATGTTTTTACTGTCTCCCTTAAAAGTAGATCTGCAGAACTAAACCATTATCATGATAATCCTCACTACTAAAAGTAAAATGCTGTCTGTACATTAAATAAAATAATCACACGACTTGACAGAAATGCAGAATTATTTTCTATCTATCTTCCTATGTTTTGTCCATTTTAGTAGATATTCTAACCTTCTGATTTAGTGTAGCAATTTAATAATTTTTCTTTACCTGGTTACATGAAATACACACTGCACCGATGATGAAGAATTTATCATATCTCAGCATTACAATAATTCTTTATAGATTGAATCTGTATGTGTGAAGTGGGAAGACACATTGTTGTAACCAAGGGAACAAACTCTTTTTTGGTATACCCAGACATAGAGATCAATATCCATGTCACAAGAGAAGTATTCATGCTGATCAGTATAACCTCCATTTGCTGCCCTGTATTTCTGCGCATGCCTTTGTCTTTTGAGTTGTAAGGACCAGTGTTTGGAGTATTTTGTACATGGAAAGAAAAATTATTTCATGACTGTATTAGAAATACACTGCTTTATGATGTACTAGTTTTGAATAAATAATTGTTTATGCATTAAAATGATAAAATATTTTATATTTCATTGGCTTTTGGCCAAATATTAAAATACCAACATTTGGCATCTGGCCTTTATTACAAGAGATCCTGGCTGGATAAAGTGTTTGTTTTGAAGTACATGGCCTTTGATAATTAAACATGGATGAGGTTGAAATAATTAGTATGGGTTGAAGAGTATTTTGTGTGTCATAACTCAAATTACGGCATTTTTTTATGCTGATAAACATTGGATTGATTTATATAAATGTTAGTGATGATTATTTAGAGAACTGGCTAGTGAATTATTCATAGTACCAAGATGTGGGTTTTTTTTTTTTCTTTTTTTTATGTTGAACGATTGAGGAGACAACGAAATATGGTTTTAATTCAGAGGTTAGATAAGCTGGGTAAGTTTTCTGTTTTGCTTGGTGCATACAGTGCAATGTACCTATTTGGTGGTGGCTGGGCAGTCTATTGGGTATTAAGTATTCCTTAGCTGAAGCTTGCAATAGACTTTTAAATTTCTGTACACAGACAGGTCACCAAGGAGAGGCAGAGACCTGCACCCTACTCACATGGCTCATAAATATATACAGTACAGGCGGAAAGCATGAGCTAATCTGAATAGCTAGAAGAAAATTTTAAAGTTTTACCAGGGCTTGAGAAGTTGTCAAGGACAATGAAGCCACGGTTACAACTGACAACCTCAAACTGGGTGAGAACTACCTGGGATTAACATGCAGATATGAGAAGACAGCCTGATATATGTAGAATGAGACTGAAACAGAAACAGGGAAAGACAGAAAAAGATTTCAAAGTAGATGGCTTTTATTTACGATGAAACAAAACAAAACATGAGTCATATTGTGGAAGAGATTTGATTAGATCATTTTGGTCTTCATTTAGGTCTAAACCTGGAAGACAACTCATTGGCTATGACCAGATTTAAGACATGGCCTGAATAAAATCTCATGGAACTAAGAAAATAGAAACTATCCATGCTTTCTGTTTCAGTGCTGGTGTTCCAGTTCACCATGTAGTTTAGACAGTGTGACAGAGTGGTGGGGTCATAGAAAGGGGTCTAAAACATTTTCTTTTTTTTTTTTTTTTTCTTTTTTTTTTTTTTTTCTTTTTTTCCCCTTCTCCTGCTGCCCTCTCCACGAGATTGTCCTTTTTCCTTGGTTATATGCTCTTGACATAAGAGAATGTCTCTTGGGCAATTCCATTTTCTATTTGTACTGAAGTGGTGGACAACATACACATGGAAGAACTGGGCTCCACAGACAGGAGATACACAGTTAAATACAATAATATTGCAAAATAAATGCATAATTATAATTTTTCGCAGAGTAAGGGATCAACCCGGACAAGGAACGTAGGCAGCTAGTTAACGTCCTCTTCAGTTTATATTACTTCACTACAGTGAGAGTCTGGATCGGCATTGCACACCTGTGATCACCTTAAATAGCCACTGGATGTCGCTGATGATCCACACAAATTCAGCTTAACCCTTTGAGTATTTTCTTGTAATGCGTGGAAGAGTCAGCAAAAAGGGCACTTCCATGACCTTGGGGATTTGAATTGTCTACCATCAACATCTTCAGCAGCAGATAAATAAGAAACTCTCTAAAGAAATAGGGATATGATCAACAGCAAGGCATAGAATGAGTTAAGGTAATTCAAAGTACTATTTGAATGTGAGAGGATGGCTACTTATGACTCTTAAAAATGTCATATGAAGCCTTCCTATATGTTTCAATACATAACCACCTAGATGGAAGGACATGCCTCTACTATTGGTCTGTGTGCTTTTTACAGTCTGTTCAAGCTGGCTGGACATTTGGTGATTCATATTTAAATGTTTCAGCAACTCTAGAATCTTTCTGAAATGACTGCAGGAATTCCTCCCCTTATCTGGGGATTCTAAATTACCTTAGCTGTTTAATGAGACATACATCATTTTGCAGCATGTTCCTGTTATCTAAAAGGTAAAATTCCCAATGCCAGTCCACAGAAGAGAAGTAGGTAGCTGCCTACCATAGCAAGAAGAGTGGTAGAATGAGAACAACATCAAACACAAAGCATTTATATTCTCCAACAACAGTTGTTTCTTCTTATAATTGGCAAATTCATGATAGCGATGAACCGGTTCTTTCCATCCTCTACTAGTGAGTATATTAAGAGGAGAGCAGTGAGAAGTGCACTTGTCAATTGTAGAAACGAGGTTAAAAATAAGCTTTTTCAATCTTTTTGTGCCATTGCATTCTATCTGAACTTAAATGGCTTTCAGGGTTTTTTTCTGCATGACAGAAGACTTTTTTTTGCTTCTTTAAGCAGCAGCCATCTCCTTGAGAAATCCATGCATCAATTAATTATTTTTTTCTCTAACATTTCAACTTAATATTTTGCTTGCTGCCTGATGCCAGTGTTTCCTTTTGTTCATAGATAGTATAGAGATAGTGATCAGAGCTTTTAAAGACTCCTTTACAGATAGAATAAGACACATCACAATGAGTTCTTTTTACTGATAGGGTTTTAGATAGGTCATTAGCTATATGCTATGAAGCCAATTGAATCTTTAAAGAAAACCATATTATGCTCTCCAGTTAAAAGAGTACTTAGCTGCCTCGTCGCAACTGAAAAATGATTTAAAATGTTACAAGCTGGTAGTAATTTGTCTGTATAAGCAACTCAGAAGCTGACAGATAATGTTCTAGGAAATGGAATGTTGCTTGTGAGGCAAATAAAAATTATGTTGTTTTAAAACTTAGCTTTTTCACACTGTATTTCTCAATCAGCTTCATCATCCTATCTCTGACTTTAGACAGCAGCTATGGAAAAATATAAGCCAGGCTCCAACCTGTGCTCCAATATAAAAAGTAACACCAAACCAATGAGGAACCTTTTGGTCCACATTGAAGTGAAATATTCTGGCCTCCATGGAGATAAATTATTCCTCAAAGTATATGATTTGACTATTAACATTAAATAATGAACAAACTAACAAATTTATACTGCTGATTATAAAATTAGCTTGCCTTTAAAAAAAAAAAGTCTTCAGGACTCCTTCTAGCAGGTGCTCTCCTTGCAGTGCATTCTGCCAGATAACTACATGCAGTCTAATGAGAAGTGAAACCTCCATCTATCTTGAGATGAATAATTGAATTGTTTGTTCATGAGTGAAATAGTGTAGAGTCACCTGTTTTGAGAGGACTTTCATTTGTCAGGTCTTGTATCTAAATACCACTTTCCCATCTAGTGCTGCAAAACCTGATGTAGATTGAGTGGGACCTGAAAATGATGTGAGGTACTCTTACCTCCCCAAGCCTTCTGTATTTGAATTAGCTGCCCAAGCTGGCTCATTCACTTTTGTTCAGAGGGGAAAGAATCTCCCAGAGGAGATTCAGAGATTCATAAAATTATGTCACTCTACAAAGTACTGCAGCACAGTAAGGGTTTCAAAAGTGTTAGTGGTCTTGTCCTGATATCCACATTGTATGTTTCACATTGGGTTTTGTTTCAGTGGGGTTTTGTGTCACACCTGCTCTAGTTTTTGGTCCCATTGACTGAATGTCCATTAGCTACTGGAGCATATATTCTTGGGTACATCCCATAGCTTGACTTCCTCTAACAGGAATCAAATTCATATGCTCGGAGGCAGCTCCTTGATGTCAATCAAAGCACAGAAAGTGAAGGTTACACACTTAACTCCTAAATGGAACTAAAATGCTAATATGGACACACTGTAAGGGTACTATAAACCTGTACAGAGATTGTCCAGTTAGTGTAGCTGATGCATATGTCTTCTTATCTGTATCTTAGTCAAAGGTAAGTATTGCTATATATGTTTAGAGTACAGTTCGAAAGACATATTCTGTCTTTCTTGCAGGTTTGGGGTTTTTTTTCAAATTCAGTAGCTAGATCCACAGATAAAGGAGTTAGGATCCCATTTACTTCCTGCCACTGACTTATTTAACAATGGCAAGTAGGAAATTTAGAAGAGCAGAAACTGGAAATGAGAATTTTATTTTGTGTTCCAGGAAGCACTCCAAGAAGGCAAAACTTTTTTCCCTGTATCCTGCTTTGTAGGCTTTGATGTTGCCAGATACAGTCAAACCCATGATATTATATTGAAAAACAAATAGGATTTTGAAAAACTGTGAAAGAGATTGTTATATATGCTTAAAGAAAACAAAAACAAGAACAAACCAACCTCATATTCTGAAAGGAAACAGAAATTCTTCATCATTCTTTCCAAGAGCAAATATTTATAGATTAACTGCCAATGTGTGTGTGTCAAGAGATTACTATACATATTTGAAAAAGAGTATGAATAGAGAAAATGAAACTACAGAAATAGAATGAGCACTTGCAGACTGTGGTGACAGATTTATTAAACTGAGACCAGAGAAATAAAAATGAATCAAAGTACATTTAAAAACATCTGTGTGATTGGTGATTCTTTTCAGAGGTTGTTTAGTACAGAACAGTCAATATACAAAACCAAAAAACATAAATGCAGAAGGAAGTATAACATGGCACCTTCCTTCTCAGGGAGGCCTTTACGCAGGCAGCGGTGCTTGCTCTGTCCTCATACACCCCCAGCCCAGCCCACCCTCCCATGGAATAATTGTGTGTTCTTCCAAATTGAATCAAAATTGTTTGAAAGCATCTCCTTCACACCAGGATAGCCTGTGCAGTGATTTTCTTTACAGGTGAGGTCTGAGTCTTCTTAGGCAGGAGAAGAGTCTGAATTTAGTATTCCCTGACTTCATGTGTTAGCAGTGCTAGCTGCTGAGCTGTTGCATACCAGGGAAGGATGGTGAAAGCTCCATTGTCACCACCTTGTTAGATGAAAGGATCACTTCTAGGCTTTGGTACTAACCTCCAGGAGAAGGTGAAAGGCTGTGTAGCAAGTGTGTGTAATAAGAGAAACAAGCCCCAGAGATGAGCTGGGTTTAAGACATACCCTTTCATCTGAGTTTCTTTCTTTTCAGCTTAGATCTCTCTACACCCCCATGTTGGTTGTTTTGGATGTAATTTTGAGGGGCCTAGCTCCCTCCATGCAATGTCTGGGGAATCCAGCTGGGGAACCAGCACAGTGAGTTCTGTTACTGGTGGTCAACCATCTTACCTGCTGTGTAGGCTTACTCTATTACATTAAATGTAGAATCTAAGGGCTAAACTGTAGTTTATTTGGAAAAGAAAATACATTTTTCTGTTAGTTCAGCTTTTGGCTAATTCATATTTGATGCCTGCAAAATGGAGCCTTTATAGAGTACTTAATTTTGCATATAATGAACTCAACTAGAGTTATCAGGTTTGAATACAATATATTAAGAGAAAAAAGCCCAGAATTTGTAAAAGTTATCTGCCGAGATCTTAGTAGTAACATTTCTACTGACATCGCCTGTTGCAGAGTTAGGAGAACACTGAGCCCCTTTGAAAATCTCACCCTGGGCGTGAGACAAGGCTCTGCAGTCTTTAATTCTGAACAGTGCACTGTTTGGTCGTCCAGCATTAGAAATTTGAATCAGCACAAGAATGAGCTCACAATTGTTTTGCCAGATTAGTCAAAGGATATGAAATGCAGTGTATGCCATTTTTATGCTTTTATATAAGGTTTATGCTTATTACAGGAAGGCAGAAGTTTTGTGATCCAGCAAAAAGCCTGCCAGTATGAACCCAAATGTTTTGAACAAATATGAGATGACAAAGTGAGTTTATACTCATATAGCTGATAGAGTGAGGGAGAAGTGTTTTCTGTCATGTGGCTGCAGTATTTTTGATCTAGTATGAGCTACCTTAAAGATGAGTTGGCTACATCATTCAATCGCAGCCTGACTATCTCGGGCTTTGCCAATATGGTGTTGAGTAGGTGGATACAGGCTTTGTCTGTATGAGCTTTGTGTGGGTCGGATGGGATCCAGCTGTAATCTTGCAATTGTACAGCTCCTGATGGCCTGCTGTTGGTCATGAACTATCAGATCCTGTTAGAAAGCTAGTTATGTTGTCTTAGGCTCAGGCTCTTGTTAACAGTCTGCATGTTGTTTGACCAGATTGTAAGATCACAGAGTGAGCATATATTTACTTGGAAGGAAAAAAAAAGGATAAACTTGCACGTTACTGCAAAATACTGTCCAGATACAGCCTTAGAAAATACCCATAGCATACTCAAAAATATCTTCTGTGAGTCATCTGTGCGAGAGAAGGGCAAAACCCCAGAGCCCCAGAACACTACCCTGTGTAAGTTTTGAGCATTGTCATCTTCCTGAACTAGTGATAAAATATATACATGTGCCATCCAGGTGACCAAAACCTAATAAGCCAAAACTAATTTATCTATCTATTTCCGTGTGACATTTTGTACTTGTACACAAAGGAAAACAAGACTGAGTTCTCTTTGAAACTTTTGTAACTTTTTGTGGTTGCAAATCAGGGCTAAAATGTGTGCTAAAGTGAATGTAAATCAATAGACCTTGTATGTTAACTTACGAATGCAACAGAGGTGGCTTTCCTTGGTTTACAAGCAGGACCCCAGGTATCTCTGTTGTAGACTACTATTTTCCCTGCTTATTCTGACTCTATTCACAGCTCCGCTACGTGTATCTCTGACAAAGATCAACCTCCTAGTGACAGCAGTTTCCTTCTGCACAGTCCAAAAGGGTGTGCTTTAAAGATGACATGCTAAGAGTAGAATATTTAAAAAAATACTAGTATCAGAACTTCTACTAATTTGTTTAATCTGAAATTTTTAAGGGTATTTGAGGATGTTGAACTGTTCTAGGCTTACTGAAAGTAAGGTGCCTTAAGTAGTCTTTGGAAATGCTAACTTTTGCTAAAGTGTCACTCTTTATTTGTATCTCAGTACAGTCAAACTGCATGTAACTAGCCAGTGTGGCTTCATATAACCCTTTAAGCTTCTTCTTCCCCTGTATGTTTAATTACATTCAGTTATTGTCCCATTTTCTCATCATTTAGAACAATGTTTTCTAATAAATGATTCTAGTAAAGACATAAGTTCCTCTCTCAAAAACACTCTTGCCAGGAAAAGATACACTGATTTTCCGAGTAAAGCATATCTCTGTTGTGAGACTTCTTCCATCAGGTATTGCCAGTTGTAAACAGAAATAAAGCCTACAGCTAGCTGGTATTTGCCTCTAAGCCTTACTCTTGTCTTGGATGCTGACCAATAAATACATGCCTTTGGACCTGTGTGCAGTCTCACTGACTTTAGTGCAAAGCTCTTCAGTTTGGAGAATCGGCATTCTCCATCGACTCTATAAGTGAGGTCTGCTGAGTGCTCTGTCATCCCCTGAGAGAGCAAGCGTAGCTTCAGTAGGTTGTGATTCCTAATTTATCCATATAATTAAGCTCATTAAGCTGAAGTTAAACTCTGAATATGATCCATGTTTCTCTATGTATTTTTAACTGTGCCTAACGTAACTATCCTGATCATAATGAAGTTTTCTGAAATTCTAAAAGGAATAGCAAAGAATGAATAATATCTTTTAATCAGTCATAAGCTACCTTCTTTTACAAAATAAGCTTGTTGCTACTAGGGAAAGCAGCACCTTAGAGGTAAAGTCATTCACTATCATACAGTAGATCTCTCTCTGTAATCTCTTATCTCACTCCAAGTTATTTTTTTAACAGCTCAGAAGGCAAGTGTATCTGAGCTCAGGATTTTTTGGTGTCACTCTTCGTAAGGTTTCAGCATCCTTCTGTGTGTGGTGCACAGATGCAAGGAGCTCTTAATGGAGACATGCAAGTGAAAGAATAGACTCACAGAATACCTTTAAATTGCAAGTTGCAACTCTCTCTAACAACAGAGGGGGGCATTAAAGAGCCCAGGCATTGTAGGATGTTCTGTGGTCATTACAGACACTTGCCATACGATCAAACTTAATGAAACACTTCAGAGAGACCCTCAAAAGTCTCCCTGGGTGGAGGGATGTAACTATAGGAACCATCAAGCATGGGATGTTTGTCCTCCAAGATTTGAGGCCCTTCTCTTCCTAAACAAAAGTTTGTGGTGATTTGAGTGATTGGTGATTGACAACATTTCAGAAAAAATCAAGAATATTTGAACTTTAACATTTCAAAAATAGTATGTTCTGAGGGTAATTCTATATAATATTAACAAAGAAAAAGGAAGTGAAATATTGAGGATGACACAAAATGTTTTTGTTCTACATTCATTTTTCTTGTTGGGTGTACTGGGTTTGTGTGGTGAGGTTTCAACAGCAGGGGAGGGGCTACAGGGGTGGCTCCTGTGAGAATTGCTAGAAGATTCCCTGGCTCTAAGTCAGACCTGTCTCTGGCCAAGGCCAAGTCAGTTAGCGGCAGTGTCTGCACCTCTGTGATAGCATATTTAGGAAGGGGAATCTGCAGTGGAGAGATGAGTAGGAGTGAGGGAAACACCTATGCAGACACCAAGGTCAGTGACAGAGGAGGAGAAAGGGGAGGTGTGCCCAAAAAGAGACTCGCCTGCAGCCCGTGGTGAGAGGGCAGGCTGTCCCGCTGCAGCGCATGTGTTATGGAGGCTCTCAAATAAACAACCAACCAGCAAAAATTAAAAAATTATTATCAATACAATTAACTAGGTCTCCACAAATTACATGTTTGAATGTCTGTGAGAGGAGAACAACTTCCTAGGGTTTAACGACAACCCAAAACGCATAGCAAAGCACAACTCCTTAGGAGTTGTCCTTAAGGACAACCCAGAACACAGAACAAAGCACCACTCCCTAGATTTTAATGACAACCCATAATGCTCTTATCACTCACCTAACAAGTGAGGGCTCTCAACCTCAAGGACCTGCTCAGGGCAGTGTCCTGACCCAAGGTACCTCGAGGAGTTTCCTTGGGCAGCATCCTGACCCAAGGGAAGAGTCCTCAACCACCACCAGCGTGCTGCTCCAGGGGACAAGTTCAAAATGGCTCCCCCAGGGGACTCCATTTATACCCAGGCCGAATCTGACATGTAGTCAATAGCGGCTCCCATTGGCCAAAGGCCCCAACTACCATGAAGCCCTGAGAACAAAGGCAATCAGGAGCTGCTACACCTCAGCAGCCAAGAAGCCCTATTTTCATTGGGCAGGTGCACTTGCCACATCATGGAGGTCCACGCTGGAGCAGTTGCCCACCTGCAGCCCATGGATGACCCCACGCCTGAGCAGGTGGTGGCACCTGAAGCAGGTCATGACTCTGAGGGAAGTGTTGTTTGTGCTGGAGCAGTCTGTGGCTGGGACGTCTGCAGCCTATGGAAGGGGCCCGTATTGTAGTTAATGAAGAACTGCAGCCCATGGGAAGGACTCAAGTTGAAGAAGTTCATGGAGGACTGTCTCCCATGAGAGGGATTCCACTCTGGAGCTGGGGAAGGGTGTTGGGAGTCCTCCCCCTGAGGAGGAAGGAGCAGCAGAAATGGTGTGTGATAAACTGACTGTAACTCCCATTCCCCATGCCCCTGTGCCACTTGTGGGAGAAGGTAGAGAAATCAGGAGGAAACCTGAGCCCAGGAAGAAGGGAGGGGTGGGAGGTAGGTGTTTTTAAGATGTGGTTGTATTTCTCACTGTCCCACTCTGATTGTTAAATTAATAGTGGTGGTGATCAAATTAAATTGATGTTTGTTTTTTTTCCCAAATCAAGTCTGTCTTATGCCTGTGACCATAATTGGTGACTGAGCCCTCCCTGTCTTTGTCTCAACTCTTGATACTTTTGTTATATTTTCTCCTCCCTATCTCACTAGGGGGAAGGAGTAAGCGAGTGGCTGTGTGGTGCTTTGTTGCCCACTGGGCTTAAACCACGACATCAGGAAAATAAAAATATTTTCATTTTTCTGAACAATTTTTATTTTTGCTTTACTGAAATAGTGTGCATGTATGACCAGGAAAATGAAAATTAGTTATTCTCAGAATTATCACCTTGGTCCTTCCATTTAATTTGGGTCAATTACCATTACCAAGATAGTTTTCACAGCATGAGTAATTTACTTACTATATCTTTATCATTAATAAGCATGGATGCACCATAAACTGATCCATAATACGTCCCCATCCATCACAGATTTGAACTGAAATGGCTTCAGACTAGGAAGGTTAATCTGACCTACCTGGGCGGCCCATTGCACAAACAAGAACTGGTAGACCTACGTCTGATCTTTCCTTTTGTGCTTTCTGTAATTCTAAGGGATTCATTGTAAACCCGTCTTGTATCTCAGTGGTAAAACCAACTTGTAAGTTTTACAGTTTCACAGTCCTAAGAGGTATTGAATCTTTCATGCCGTGCAGCTGCAAGGAAGACTTCAAACATCACCATATCTCTAATAAGAAGACAGTACCTTGGAAATGCAATGGGAAAGTTCCTGAATGTTTGTCTTTTTCAAGCAAGATTTTTCTTGTTTGTCAGTTACTATTTCAGGTGATCTTGTCTATAGACAGACAATGCCTGCATACCTCTCTAACTATACAAATAATTCCAATAACTGTAAAAGATTGTTTGACTGGGAAACTAGATAGCTCTTAAACATTCTACTGGATTAACCTAGATATACTATTCTAAATCTTCTGCTAACTTTTATATGTGTTTCTTTTTTTACCTGATAACTTTTACACCTAACATTTATATCTTTTTATACCTCCTACTCTCCTATTTAGGCTTGTTCTAACAATAATAATCCTAAAAATTACTCATTTCTTGAGCATTTCTTGAGAGTTTTTATTTCTTGAAAACTCTTGCTCCCTTCATATTTGTAACTTTTAATGTCACATTTTGTTCACTACTACACTTGATTTATACCAGGATGAGGTAGCTTGGCTTCTCTTGTTTCTCTTATGTTTAAAAAATACTCTGGGTAACATATTCTGCAAGGAAATCTTAGCCACATGTATGATTTAAAAATAAATAACCTCAATTCAGAACTCAGGGAAAGTGCAGGAAAGGTGCCAAACTGACAGCCCTTTTCACTCCAGCCCTGTCTTTATTTACAGGATAACAACAGTAATGGAAACTTCCCCCCTCTAATTCCTTGAAAATTGTGTCTCATCCTAGTCTCAAGGTAACCTCCCCCACATTGATTAAATCTTTGTCATCTCTGCTAAGGTTTGCAACAGAGTTGTTACTGATGGTGTTATTTAATGTGGAAACTCATACACAAGCAACTTGACTGAGATCACCAACTTGTTGGCAAAGTACTCCTATATATTTATTAATTTGTGTGCATCATGTCTTCCTCAAGAGTTAAGAGTGAAATGTGAAGGTCGTGTAGTGGCTTTAACTCAATGAATACTGTGCTATAAATAACAGACTGATAATAAAATTATTATGGCAAAATAGTACAGGCTGGGTAAAACACTAAGGAAATATTATCAAGGAACAACATTTCACTGCTGAAACAAAAACTCTCTGTATTTGTTGCACTCAGTAAAGGAATTGATATCCAAACTTATCTTAAATTTTCATACTTCAGGAATATACCCACACCTTCTGTAATCACAACAGAATAATAATATAATAAATCAGTTTTATGGGTCCTGTCTTTATTAAATCATGTGAATAGTAATTAAATTGTGCAATGAAGGAGCTACTGAATTCAATTTCAGCAAAAATCATCTTCCTGTCCTCTTTCGGGAAAAAGATTAAGTTTAGAGGTGAGAAGCAAATGGAGTGAGATAAAAAGGAAGAGTGTTCCTCACACTGTTTTTCAACTATGTTTTTCACTGTTTGGCATAGAAGGAAGTGCTGGAAGGTGACTATGTATGGGTAACTGAAAATTAGTTTTTGTAATCTAGAACCTGAAAAAAGTAGAAATCTAAGCTTTGGTAATTAGTATACATGTATCCATTGCTATATTTTGTGTTCAGTATTATGTCAAAAAGTAGGCCTTTATAGGAATAGAAAATAAACTTAACTCTAAAAAGTGTTTGTCAGCAAACCTGAGCCTACACGGGCATTGATCCTACTACCTGTGAAAGTTTGAAAAGACGAAATCTTAATTCTTTGGAGGTGGCATTTCTGTTCCAAGTACAATTATTTTTCTACAAAGAGACATTTTGAATGCCTAAGGGCTTTTGTTTCTTTTAATGGGTATATGTTCTTTATTACTTTATTGCCACTTCTTCACCTATACCTACATAATTAGTTCATTTCAGCACAGGAACACTGAGCAGGGGTTTGACCTGTTATTCTGTGGAAAGCAGGGATTTCCTTTAGTCTGAAGACAACAAATGATGGTTCTCTTGACCTTGTGCCAAAGGTCTATATGTCAGTTTACATTTGCTTCTGAAATGAGATTTACTTATTTTTCAGTGTGACTTCTGACATTCCTAGTGGTCTGTATAAACAACAGAGAATAACTGTTTATATAAGGAATGATTTTTCATATCTCATCCTCCTGATCCAGTTTCATTAAAGTGACTTTAAAAAAAAATAAAGTCTCAAATGTTATTTTACTTTAGCTCTATCATAAAAGCCGTTTATTCTGGATTGATTCTTTTTTTTCGTGTATGTGTGTGGTTTTGGGTTTTTGTGCTGAAAGGCTTTGTGAAGTCAGATTCCAAATCCTACGTTCTTTGGCATTTAAGGTCTTGTTCAAAATCAAAACAGTAATGTCGAAATGGCTTTGTAAACTTATCATACTTTTACTGGTGCTTGGACTCCCAAATCTCTTAGATATCATCAGCAGCATACTGAAATTGAATTGATCATCAGCATAATGAAATTGAATTGAATTGAGTTGATAGGTTTACCCTAAAATTTGTAGTAACAAATACAGGCTCTAAGATTCTATCTTATTGCAGCGGGGGTGCTGAAGGGCAGGCCCTTGGTAAAGGTTCATACACAGGACTCAGCTCATTCTTTTTGAAGTGTGCAAATGGGCAGCTGCCTAGTTTGAGTTACAAATGTTGAAGAAGCTGAGTGTTTTTATGTTAAAAGACCAATGAAAAGCCACTGTCTGGATGAATTTCTGCAGACCTTTCAATACTGACATTTATGAGGGAGAGGTGCAGAACTGGATTTGAAATCAACCTCAGAATACTCTTACTTCTAAGTCAGTGGCTCCAAAATTAAAGGGTTGTTACCTCAGCTAGCATGTATGAGAAGATGAGACCAATCTAAACTCAGCTGCAGAGGTGAAGTTCCCAGCTAGAAGTGAGTCATGAGCTCAGAATGTGAAATGAGGGGAAGATTGCATTAGTAAAGAAACTAGAAACCTCATGCTGTAACAGAAAATAAAGACTAATTTTATTTTGATAGCTACAAACACTTTTGGACATCACTGTGTTTTCTTACCACACTGTAGGACAGGGTCTGAAGTGAAGACTTCTCTTAGTAGCTTTCTCTTTTCTGTTTCTGAGGTCTGGAGTGTAGAGAGAGTGCACTGATGACATTGCAGCATTATTTAAGTGGAAGACATGTAGCAAATGTGTGATCAAAAAGTTAAAGCCACCCTCTTAGATATTTTCAAAAAGCTATCAGTAGATATTTGCTCTAACAGCGTGTTGAAATTACATTACTTTTAGCACAAGATAGCATTGTATGATTGTATGACTGTGGAGGTTTCATTCTAGTTTAGACCATCTGGATAGTTCCACTTCTTCCTATTCAAAGCCACTGAATCAGAATGACTTTATTAGATAGTCTTTTGCTAAGAAAGGCATTTTCTTGTTTATCACTTGAAACGTCTGTATGGATGTTCTTAAGGAAACTGTGCTTATCAGAAATGCTCTTATGCATCACAGGTTCCAAAAGTACTTTGACCACCTTCAAGAGATAACATCAAAAAAAGAAGAAGACAAGAAGATAATAATAATGAGTCCTCCAAAGTGAAGAGTAGAGTTAGTCATCCATACCTTCCAAGTAGTCTCTAGTGATATAATGTTTGAAGGCCTTATATCAGCATCTACCATGAAAGTACAACTGTTGTGCAGTAAGCTGTGTCATTACCTCACAAAGGTTCTACAAATAAAGCTATTATATACAAGTATGGAATGGATGAAAATTGTATCTTTTCAGCATAGCTTCCTCTGCTATTGATAAAATTGCAAGCCCTTTGGGTAAAATTTAATCCTGAAATGGCATTCCTGGAAAAGAAAAGAAGAAAGAGGAATTTTTAATATTTGGAGTCATTGCTAATCTCTTTTTGTTGGAAATCTTTCTGATGCCCTTTTGTTTTAGAAATAACAAATGTACTATAACTTGCAAGATGTGTTAGTAGAAAGAGGTAAATTCAGGTTTAAGGTTTTAGTTTAGTGTTTTGAGTTTCAATTCTACTTAATGATTTTTTTTCCAACAGAAGAGAAAAAAAGCTTATATTCACTACAATAATAAAGGTGGTAGACCTATTCAACTATTCTTTCTTCAGTATGCTTGTCATCAGTGCAGTGCTAAGGATCCATTTTCATTCCAATAGTGGCAAGGAATGAGAATGAATCTTCCTTTCTTCCCACTGCTTCAGTAATACAGGGTAAAGCTCTTTCTCTGTTTCCTCTGGTTCCAGTTTTCCAGCTTTTCACTTAAAATGTATGACCAAGGGAGAAAGAGAATAGAACGGATTGTTAACCATGGTAATTATGGGACTGATTAATTCCTGATTACTTCAGTTCTGTCTCTCATTTATTCCAACTGTTGGGCACAGTTTTCCTCATCACTTGTCTTTCAGGAATTGATGTAAAGTATGCCTCAATCTCTGCTTTGTTGTATGGGCTACCCTGCTGCTCCTTTCTGGTTTAGCACTTACTTTGAACATGCCAATTTCTACCTCCAGTTTAGGGTGAGTGACAAAACAGAAGTGTTTTATTTACTTGACACCTTTGTTATTCTCCTGCTTCAAACCTTCTAATTCCTCATTCATTGAGAAGAAACAATACATTTGACAAGTCACATAATACAAATAAGAAATAGTGAATGATGAACGGCAAATAGAGGTAGCACTTTATTGTTATTTACCTTAAGGCCTCTTTTCACCACTCTGGCATTACAAAAGGATCTCAAAGTCAGAGAAAGCACCTATTTTGAAGTTCCTTTCAGCTGGCGGATAGGTGGAAGGGAACTCATTATAAAGAAGTGTAAGCAATAGAAAACAAACAAATACCCTCAAAAGGAAAATAATTCAAACCATTTACAAATATGTATGAATAATATTGAGTGACTTGAGCTCACTTTTGGAAAACAGATTAAATAATTGTATTACATGTCACATTCATCACTAGTAATTTCTCCCACACTTACAAAATGACCTAAGACAACGTTTGAAGGCAAAAAAACCCCCAGACATTGTGAAATGAATGAAGCTGCACATCTATAATTACTATTGACTGATATCTCTGAAGTGCTTTGATGGGGACTGTGTACATAGAAAAAGAGACAATCTGATACATTTTTTATACTGAATTAGAGGTCAGAGACCATGATATGCCAAGTTTCTGTTTAGTCAGAGACAGTGAAGGTGCAGGCCTAAGGGAATTATTGAGGATTTGATATAGATCTAGACTTTGGTAACTTGAGTCAGATGCTTCCTTAATTTGGGATCAATGAAAATGAACCCAAGAACTACCTCTCAGCTGAAGACTGTCACTTCATGACAGGCTGTACTCACAGCTTCAGCCTTACTTATTGGACAAGACAAATCAGAGTCAAATGTCCTGCTTAGGTTGTGGGAGAGCAAGACCTGTTCCCCTTCCTCAAAACTAAATCACTGTCACTCCTGAAAAATATTGCATGATCCATTTTCTTATAAAACTTAAGCAACACATCTGACAGCTTAGTTGCTTCATGTGCTCTGGGTCACACACCCCACAATCCTCCTCTTCAAAGCCCTCTGCTCTCCTTCCCAATTGCTTTGCTATTCCAACATATTTTATGGAAAAGCCAGCAGATGTGTAAAAAAGATCCTATCCTTCTGAGTCAAGGGTCACTTCCACACCAACTTGTTCAAAATATGTGTGAGCATTTGTTTTATTCATTAAATTTTTGCATAAGTTGGTAGTCGTAAAGTGTTATAAAGGACTTTTTCAAGCTTAGCACATTTCCATTAGACACTAATAAAATGAAAGGAAAAGGAGTGAGCTCCCTACTTTTGTCCTGTCAGAGCAGGGCTACCAACTTTCAGCTCTGCCCAACAGAGGGGAAGGAGGAGGAAAGAGTGGAGGTGAATGCAGGAACAGCACAGTGCTAGGCTGTCAGCTGTCTGGCCACCCGACTGACACATGTGATAATGCCTGTGGTAAACGAAATCTCTTTGTGGCTTCCAACAGGAAGCAACAGGAAGTATACAAGAGGGATGTTTCTTGGGAGATAGAATTGGAAACAGAAAACAAGAGATGCCCTTTGATTCTGGCTTTAATATAACAGAAATGACAGCTCTAATATTCCCTAACTCAGAGTAACAAGATAGAATTTGTTTACATTTTGAAATATAAACACTCAAAACACTTAATCTCATCAGTCATATTCAATCCCAGTGACGATGTTAGCAGTTAGCTCAGAGGTGGTAAGAAGTGAGATATATTACTGCACAAAGCACAGTTAAAACTGGAAAGGTTGAATTCCACTTTGAAAGTGGAATCTATCAATTAACAACTCAGATCAGGTTTTTCTCCTAAAGCTAAATCAATTAATTCTATGAAATGATTTTTTTGTGTGTGGTTCATACTTTTTATTCCAAAAAGGATATTATTCAAAATTTCTATTATAGCACACCTGTCATTAATAGTTCTGGAAAAGATAATGAGCCCCTAGCAAGCCATAGTGAGCAGTTATTCATGTGAACTGAACCACTGTCTCTACTGGGTGAAGATTCAGTCTAGCCCTAAACCACCAGAGTATGGAGAAAAGTCTCTGGTCTCACTTGAAGAATCCACCATAGGACAGTGCCACCAGTATGGTACACTTGATAAGAAAACTACCACGTCGTTGCAATGACCCAGCTGTTTTTAGTGACTCCTGTAGTAAGAGTGGTGATACTCAAGTTGTGGCATTTCCTCACACATGCCTTAGATATAAGTGGAATAATATCTAGCATAAGAATGTAACAGCATTATGAGATGTTTCTGGTGTTTTATCTTTCAGTTCACTCTTTGTGTTTTCTGGATGAAGTTGTGAAGGAAAATGGTAATAAGAGTTCTGGTTGAGCAGTTTAATTACTTTTTATATGAGCCCCTGTAGTGATAACACACCAGTTTCTTCTGTCTTTGACACAAGACTCATCTGGGGACTGAAGAAGGCTGGGGGAAGGGGAAAAGAGGAAAATGAATCCTCCCAAGTAATCCTAAACAGAGCAAAGAAGTGCAATGTGTCTGCTTTCTCTCTCAGTTTGTGTCACAGAAAACTCGCCTTTGTTTCAGGAGTGAAACATGCCGATTCAGATTGGTACTTATCGTCTCTATTGGCAAGTTAAACATCATCAGTGGTAATGTTTTTAATTGAAACTGATTCATACGGTGCCAGCAGAGTTCCTGTGGAAGTCAGTTTTGCACAAGGGAGCAGGAGGGATAAGCTCAATGAAACAGGGAACAAACCAATTACAGAGGTCAAGCTGAACAATAAACCCATTTTAAATTAAATTCTTCTGAGTTAAAACATTTGGCACTCAGACCCTGTCAGTACAACATGTTCTACTTCTTATATTCACCTGCTGCTGGCCAGTGACAGAGACACTGCTGTGGGCTTTTGTTCTGACCCAGTATTGCAGCTCTTATGTTCTTAAAGATTGACCACTAGCGGAGCTGTATTGTCCTAATATCCTAAGTCAGACATGACTAAATTAGTTCTTCACTACTTTTAGAAAGTTCTCTTTACTTTGTTTTCTAGTGCTGTGAAGCAAAAGCATCAAAACTATCACTTAAAAAAATCAAACGAGACCTGCAGCTGAGGCAAGGACAAATTATTTCAATAGGCAAGGGATTGTTTGAGTCTGTATTTCTGTTTTGAAATCTCAGTCCTTTTGCTTTAGATCTTGACATGCAGCCACACTATTTTCCAAAGGATTTGAACAGTCATACAATTACGCACACAGCCTGCATGTGTGCACACATCAGCCCCCCAGTGGTGATTTTCAGTTGGATATTTTATTCTTTGTACTTGTATTTTTGAGTGTGAATTAAAACAAATTATTATTTTGTGCTTTGTTTTCAAAAGCTTGCCTACAGTTTTCCTTGTCTTTTGTCTTCTCCTTTTATCATTTGAGCAATGGGACATGAAATGAAGAAAAGAAAGATCAAGAAAATGATAGAAGGTTTGGAAAGTAAGATCTGTGAGGGGAGAAAAAGGTTAATAAGATAAGCGGGATGTTCAATCTAAAGAAAAGAAGACCTAGGAAAAACATGATAGCACTCTGTAGATATGTAAAGGGACAAGGGAAATTATTCTCATTAGTCACCCAAGACAGAGTAATGTGCTTGAGCTGTTGCAAGGAAAATGTAGGTTAAATATTATCAAAAACTTTGAAACTATAAAAACAGATAGACAATGAAACAAACTGCCAAAGGATGTTAGGGAGTCACTGTCTCCAGTGGTATTCAAGGTGAAATAGCTACTCATCTATTAAAGATGGTTTTGGACCAAACAAATTAAAAGAAGTAACATGACACAGGAGGGATGAAATGGATAGATGAGCCAGCAAAGGTCCTTTCAGACTCAAACGATTCTGGGGACGAAAGACAGTGTTTGAAGGAATGTTAAACACAGTAAGACATGACGAAGAGTGCATATAAAGTGGCAAAAAGAGAAAAATGGAGAGAGGGCTTTTGAAAAGTTATAGTGTTTAATAGAAAAAGAAATGAAAACCTTAATTTTTTATTATTAAAAAAAGTAAAAGAAATACCTCATCATGGCCATTAAGCCTAAATCTTGCGAACAGCTTTGGATACTTGCAAATATACATATCTGGGTAATCTTTTTGCACTCAGTTATCTATGAAAGCAAGTACAAGCACACTGAATGTAATCCAGAGCTTGTATAACCTCACATCTCCCTGTTTTGATATATGCATCCAAGGAGAGCCTTGTTGATGGAAGGGTAGAAAAAAAAAAGAAATATTTTTTAGGCTTCTTCATTTTGAGCCATAATTTGTTCTCCATATAACGATATTAATTTCAGTAGAGCCACTTGAAAATGAAGATATCATGCATTATGAGGAAGAATGGTGCAATCTGGCCTCCTATCACGTGTAATAGCTATAACTATTTATTAAGGATGAGGATCATTTATGACTTAATATTTCCCATTCCACTGAGAAAAAATATTAACATATATTTCCTATACACTTTGGCTTGATAATGCAATTCCAGAGTCTAAATTCATTATGAATAGTGACATTCAACCAATGAGAAATACCAAATAAGGACACATTAAGTACACCTGGTAGTACACTTTTATTTAGGTAAAAAGCATCAATATGGCCATATTTAGGGACACATGCAACATTACTGCACCCCACTATCATGCTGATCAGGATAAAGTGTGAGAGAGCTGACTGATTGCTTTTACAGAATCACAGAATTATCTAGGTTGGAAAAAATCTTGAAGATCATCTAGTCCAACCGTTAGCCTAACACTGACCATTCTCAACTGCACCATATCCCTAAGGACTATGTCAACATGATTCTTAAACACCTACAGGGATGGGGATTCCACCACCTCCCTGGGCAGCCCATTCCAACACCTAACAACCCGTTCTGTAAAGAAATAGTTCCTGATATCCAGTCTAAACCTTCCCTGGTGCAACTGGAGGCCATTCCCTCTTGTCCTATCGCTTATTACTTGGTTAAAGACTCATCCCCAGCTCTCTGCAACCTCCTTTCAGGCAGTTGTAGAGGGCGATGAGGTCTCCCCTCAGCTTCCTCTTCTCCAGACTAAACAACCCCAGTTCCCTCAGCCGCTCCTCATAAGACCTGTGCTCCAGACCCTGCACCAGCTTCGTTGCCCTTCTTTGGACACACTCGAGTAATTCAATGTCATTTTGTAGTGAGGGGCCCAAAACTGAACACAGTAATCAAGGTGCGGTCTCACCAGTGCCGAGTACAGGGGTAAGATCACTTCCCTGTCCCTGCTGGCCACGCTATTTCTGATGCAAGCCAGGATGCCATTGGCCTTCTTGGCCACCTGGGCACACTGCTGGCTCATGGTCAGCTGGCTGTCAATCAACACCCCCAGGTCCCTCTCTGACTGGCAGCTCTCCAGCCACTCCTCCCCAAGCCTGCAGCGCTGCTGGGGGTTGTTGTGGCCGAAGTGCAGAACCCGTCATTTGGCCTTATTGAAGCTCATACAGTTGGCCTTAGCCCATCGCTCCAGCCTGTCCAGATCTCTCTGCAGAGCCTCCCTACCCTTGAGCCAATCAACACTCCCACCCAACTTGGTGTCATCCGCAAACTTACTGAGGGTGCACTCAATCCCCTCGTCTAGATCATCAATAAAGATGTTAAACAGGAGTGGCCCCAAAACCGAGCCCTGGGGGACACCACTCGTGACCAGCCGCCAATCAGGTTTAACTCCATTCACCACAACACTCTGGGCCCGGCTATCCAGCCAGTTTTTTACCCAGAGAAGCATATGGCCATCCAAGCCACGAGCAGCCAGTTTTGCCAGGAGAATGTTGTGGGAAACGGTGTCAAAGGCCTTACTGAAGTCAAGGTAAAAAATATCGACAGCCTTTCCCTCATCCAATAAGCAGGTCACCCTGTCATAGAAGGAGATCAGGTTTGTCAAACAGGACCTGCCTTTCATAAACCCATGCTGACTGGGCCTGATCATCTAGTTGTCCCACATGTGTTGTATGATGGTCCTCAGGATGATCTGCTCCATCAACTTCCTGGGCACCGAAGTCAAGCTGACAGGCCTGTAATTTCCCAGATCATCCTTCCGACCCTTCTTATATATGTGTGTCACATTGGCCAATTTCCAATCTGTCGGGACCTCCCCGGTCAGCCAGGACTGCTGGTAAATGATGGAAAGTGGCTTGGTGAGCAACCCAGCCAGCTCCTTCAGCACCCTCGGGTGTATCCCGTCTGGTCCCATAGACTTGTGTATGTCTATGTGATGCAGTAGGTCACTGACTATCTCCTCCTGGATTGCAGGGGGGTCGATCTCCTAGTCTCTGTCTTCTGGCTGAGGAGGCTGGATTCCCTCAGTACAACTAGTCTTGTTATTAAAGACTGAGGCAAAGAAGGCATTAAGCACCTCAGCCTTTTCCTTGTTGTTTGTTACCATGTTTCCTCCTGTGTCTAACAGTGGGTGGAGACTCTCCCTGGTCTTTCTTTTGTTGTTGAAGTACTTACAGGAACATTTCTTGATATCTGTGACTCCTGAAGCCAGATTAATTTCTAGCTGGGCTTTAGACCTCCTGATTTCCCCCCTGCATAGCCTCACAGCATCTTTGTAATCATTGTGAGTGGCTAGCCCCTTCTTCCAAAGACCCTAAACTCTCCTTTTCTCCCAGAGTTGCAGCCAAAGCTTCCTGTTTAGCCAGGGTGGTCTTCTCTGCCACTGTCTTCTCTTACAGCACCTGGGGACACCCTGCTCCTGTGCCATTAAGACTTTCTTCTTAAAGAGTGCCCAGCTTTCCTGGACCCCTATACCCTTCAGAACCATCTGCCAAGGGATCCTGTCAAGCAGGTGCCTATACAAATCAAAGTCAGCCCTTTGGAAGTCCAGGATGTCAGTTCTGCTGCCCCCTCTCCTGGCCTCCCTAAGAATAGAGAACTCTATTATTTCATGATCGCTGTGCCCTAGTCGGCCTCCAGCTGCCACATCATCCACCAGTCCTTCTCTGTTCACAAAGAGGAGGTCCAGCAGGGCACCTTCTCTGGTCAGTTCACTCACCAGATGTGTCAGGAAGTTATTTTCTACACATTCCAGGAATCTCCAGGACTGGTCCTGCTCTGCTGTGTTGCATTTCCAGCAGGTGTCTGGGAATTTAACATCTCCCACAAGAACAAGGTCAAGAGATCGTGAGATATCTCCTAAGTGCCTATAGAATATTTCATCCACCTCTCTGTCCTGGGTGGGTGGCCTACAGTAGACTCCTACTACAACATCTGCCCTGTTGGCCTTCCCCTTGATTCTAACGCAAAGACACTCCACCCTGTCTTCACTATACTTGTGCTCGAAGCAATCATAACAGTCTGTAACATACAGCGCCACCCCATCACCTCTCCTTTGTTATCTACCCCCTCTAAAGAGCTTGTAGCCATCAACTGGCACACTCCAGTCATCCAACATCCCACCATGTTTCTGTGATAGTCATTACATCATAGTTCTACTGTTGCATCATGGCTTCAAGCTCCTCCTGTTTGTTACCCATGCTGTGTGCATTGGTAACATACCCTTCAGATGGGCTGATGTCCTCAACACCTTTTTCCATTTAGAGGTCCTAATTCCAGCCTGACCTTTCACAGGTGTTACCATGATTACTGATCCATCAATATCCCTTGCATCTTTGTTGTGCTCTATGTCTCCATCCATTGCCTCCACTGAGATGGCAGGGTGAGGTTCGTCACTGGCACACCATCCCACAAACTCTGGTAATCTACTCTGGGACTTCCAGTTTTGTCCCCTTCCCCATTCAAATCTAGTTTAAAGCTCTCTCAATGAGACCAGCTAAATCCTGCCCCAATATCCTTTTTCCCCTCTGAGAAAGATGCATCCCATCTGTTGCTAAAAGGTCTGGCGTCCTGTATACTAACCCGTGAATGAAAAATCCAAAGCCCTGCCATTAACACCAGTCTCAGAGCCACAAGTTCATCTGTTGACTTTCTCTGTAATCTTCCTAATCCATCCCTGCAATTGAAGGGATGGAGGAGATCACAATTTGTGACCCCGACCCCTAACCTGTTTCCCTAAGGCCCTGAAATCTCTCTTCATTGATTTTGGACTTCTCCTGCTAATATCATCGCTACCCACCTGAAAAACCAAGAGAGGGTAGTAGTCCTTAGGTCTCACTAGAGTGGGGAGTTTTACTGTGAGGTCCTTCAACCAGGCCCCAGGGAGGCAGCTGACTTTCCTATGAAGCAGGTCTGGTCTGCATATTGAGGCTTTGACACCCCTCAGAATGGAGTCACCCACTACAACGACCCTTCTGGAGTTCTTTTTAGAATTGGTTTTAATACCTGGTCTGGGGCGACCCAGCCTTGATGGACCTTCATCTTCCTCCTTATTTGGCTCATTTTCTTCATCCTTCTCTGCTTCATTCACAAGTTCCATGGCCAAGTTCCATCTGTTGTGAAGGGACACCATGGAATGTGAGGGAGGTCGGGAGGGGATTTTCCTATCTCCCTGAGCAGGGACTTGTTTCCAGTCTCCCCCATCTCTTATGTCCCCTCCTTCTGCCTGGGAGCAAGAGGGTGAGGGATTGCCTGCCTCTTTTGGAGTCTCCATTTGCTCCTTTTGCTTCAGGGGTGCCAAGGTGCTACTCCACCAATCAATTTCCTTTTCGCACTCCCTAAAACTTCTTAATCTTTCAACCTCTTTTTGAGTTCCGCCACCAGGCTGAGCAGGTCATCCAGCTGATCACAGTGCACACAGGTGTTGTCACTGCTGCCCTCCGACAGGATTGACAGGCACAGGCACTCCCTGCAGCCTGGGACCTGGACCAGATATGATGGACTCAGATATGTGGACTCAGATATGCTGGAATCCCTGCAAACCTGGTATGGCAGTTCTGCAGTCTTTGCTTGAGTTCATGCACTAAAAAAACAAATGAGTGTTGAACCACAGGTCAGAAGGAGTTATTTTCTTCAGGATATGTATTTGTACAAGAAGTAGCCCAGATTTTCAGGCTTCTCATATAGTGACTGCACTGCAAAGCTACATTCACAGAATCACAGAATCATTCAGGTTGGAAAAGACTCTGGGGATCATCGAGTCCAACCATCAGCCCTACTCTACAAAGTTCTCCCCTACACCATATCCCCCAACATCTCATCCAAATGACCCTTAAACACATCCAGGGATGGTGACTCCACCACCTCCCTGGCAGCCTATTCCAGTGTCTGACCACTCTTTCTGTGAAAATTTTTTTCCTAATGTCCAGTCTCAACCTCCCCTGTTGTAGTTTAAAGCCATTCCCCCTTGTTCTGTCACTAATTACCTGTGAGAAGAGACCAGCAACAACTTCTCTACAATGTCCTTTCAGGTAGTTGTAGAGAGTGATGAGGTCTCCCCATAGTCTTCTCCTCCTCAAACTAAACAGTCCCAGCTCCTTCAGTTGCTCCTCATAGGATTTATTCTCCAGGCCCTTCACCAGCTTTGTTGCCCTCCTCTGTACTCGCTCCAGCACCTCGATATCTCTCTCGTATTGGAGGTGCCCAAAAGTAGACACAATACTCCAGGTGTGGCCTCATCAGTGCAGAGTACAGGGGGACTATCACCTCCCTACTTCTGCTGGTCACACTATTTCTGATACAAGCCAGGATGCCGTTGGCTTTCTTGGCCACCTGGGCACACTGCTGGCTCATGTTCAGCTGCTTGTCAATTAGAACCCCCAGATCCTTTCCTTCCAGACAGCTCTCCAGCCACACCTCCCCAAGCCTGTAGCGATGCATGGGGTTGTTATGGCCCAAGTGCAGGACCTGGCACTTGGCCTTGTTGAAGCTCATCCCGTTAACATTGGCCCACCGATCCAATCTATCCAAGTCTCTCTGTAGAGCCTCCCTGTCTTCATGGAGATCGACATTCCCACTTAACTTGGTGTCATCTGCGAACTTACTGATGATACACTCTATGTCCTTATCAAGATCATCAATAAAGATGTTAAACAGAAATGGTCCCAACACCGAGCCCTGAGGAACACCACTTGTGACCGGCCGCCAGCTGGATTTAACCCCATTGACCACCACTCTCTGGGACTGTCCATCCAGCCAGTGCTTGGTCCAGCAGACCGTACGCTCATCCAGGCCATGGGCAGCCAGTTTTTCTATGAGAATTCTATGGGGAACTGTGTCGAATGCTTTTTGAAAATCCAGTTAAACAATATCCACAGCTTTTCCCTCATCCAATAATCGGGTCATCTTGTCATAGAAGGAGATCAGGTTTGTCAGGCAGAACCTGCATTTCATAAACCCATGCTGACTAGGCCTGATTCCCTGGTTGTCCATTATATGACTTTTAATGGCACCCAAGATGACCTGCTCCATGACCATCCCTGGCACCGAGGTCAGACTGACAGGTCTATAGTTTCCTGGATCCTCCTTTCTGCCTTTCTTGTAGATGGGTGTTACATTTGCTACCCTCCAGTCCAATGGGACCTCCCCAGTTAGCCATGACTTCAGGTAAATCACGGAAAACGGCTTGGTGAGCACATCTGCCAACTCTTTCAGCACCCTTGGGTGTAACCCATCCGGTCCCACAGACTTGTGTGCATCCAAGTGGTAGCAGGTCTCTGACCACTTCCTCTTTAATTGTGATGACCTCATTCTCCTTCCCCTCCCTGTCTCCTAGCTCATGAGTCTGGGTGTTCAGGGATCAGCCAGTTCCACTGCTAAAGACTGAGGCAAAGTAGGCGTTGAGCACGTCAGCCTTTTCCTCATCCTTTGTTACTATGTTCCCCTAATCCAATAAAGGAGGGAGATTTTCCCTAACCCTCCTTTTGTTGTTAATGAATTTATAGAAACATTTATGTGTCCAGGCTGGTGATTTCATGCACATTTAATAGCTGATGAGTTTTTTGGGTTTGCTTCCTTCTTGAATAATTTTTAAATAATTTATCCACTGTTTCTGTGAGTTTATGGAAACTTATTCTCTGGTTTTCAGCCTGTCATAACATCTTTCTGTTCTATGACTTTTCCACAGAGGACAGTGGTAGGATGTAGGCATTGCGCAGGACATGAACAATGACAAGGCACTGGTGGACTGTGTGCAGTCCAGTAGTGATGGCTGTATCCCAGAAAAATATTCCCACCAACATGGGATTTAGTCAATACTGTGGTGAACCAGTTTAGGCATAATGTCCCATGTAACTCTCAGATAAACAAAAGTATATTTATGGACAGGACTGAGGAACAAACGGACAGAGATACAGACTGTAGTTAGCTCCTTAACATCAATACCTACATAATAACTCAGCCTATGGTATTATATTACTTCAGCTATTTTATTTCTCTTATAAATCATACCACCTATCTTACTCTTTCTTTGACTCACTGTATAGTCTGTATTGTCTCTTGATTCTTTCAGTCAAGGATCATGCTAGTGTACTTATACCAGAAAAACCTTCAAATGCTCATAATCACAGTAAATGAGATGTAATTAACATTTACATATTGAGTATATGGATATTATTGAAATATTACTGAAGTCAAATCAAGCAAAGTTATACTGCTATCTATAATTTGTTTAGTCAAATACAGCCTTCTAAGCATAAATTCAGAAATTAATCAGTTTCTCTGGGTAATTCTTTATGGGTAATCTCTGCTTGGTTAGTCAGATACTCTTCCATACTTTCGAGGACAGATGATGGTGCCCGTAAACCATGGCTGCTCAAGGTACCATGACAATGTTACACTATATTCTATCTGAACAGTTCTATGCTTCTATTAATGTGGAATTAAATAATATAGAAATTACTTTCTGTTGATGTGACATTGTGTAAAGTGTCAGTTTCTTTTCTGTTGCTCAATTAATCCAAGATTTGTAGGTGTCTTAAAATTTGAGGAAAAATAAAACAAAAGGCTCTTCAAGGAGTCTGAAGACAAAATTAAACACCTATTAGAAAATTCAGATTTTTATGTTCTCTAAGATTGTGATGCAGAAAGTTAACACACATTTTTAAGAATGTTGTTTGTATCTCTTGGGCATGAGATTTTTTTTGTCCTTCCTCTTTGGTCTGGTTTTTGTGCAGTCAGATTTCACAAAATCAAGTTTTAACACTTTAAAACACTGAGATTTTCCTGGAACAAGGTCATTGATGCAGTACTATTAGTTGATACCCAAAGGATATCATTCATTAATTTCCAACTGTCAAGTTTTTCTTGTTATAAATAAAGGTAATTTATAAATATTTCTTTCTAGACAAACATAATTGAAATATTTAATATACTTCATACCTTTGGAACTTCATCTTGTAAAAAACTACAACCAATTCCTGCTTCCCACAAAAGTAATGAAAGTACGACTTGAGGAGGACCCTGTCAGGAGTCCAGGTGGGCATTCTTTTCAAGCAAGCATATTTAAGACCAAAAAGGTTCTTATCTTGATATACCTTATTTTATGTGTTAATCTAGAACTTAATACTTTTCCTCTGGGGCTTTTGAGTACATCCATTACCACAAGAGGAGTTAATATTGGGAATATTCAATCATTTGTGCCAAGGGTTAACTGAATCCATAGTAAATTCTTTCTTTTCTTTTTCTGTTTATGTAAACTGATGGTTTAGACTCTAAAAAAACATTTTTATTTTTTAGACTTAATTGCAGAACTAATTTAATAACTGTTTAGTAACTCTCTTGAGTTTTATGTAATCTTATGTATCTGAAAATATACATAGCAGTCTTCTAAAAGAGTGAATGTGATACAAGACCCCGAAGACATGTATAACGAACCAAGGACCTCCTAGACCTCAATTTACATAACCAAATCCTTTCTTCTCAACCTTAAATCCTTAAAACACAATTTATTTAATCCCTGCTATAGTCAAACACACTGAGCGTGTGTAACAATACGTCAAAATCATTAGCACAAAACCTTAAAATAGTGTATTGAATTTGTATAAAACAGTCAAATCCTTTGAGAACTTAGGTTTCACATTTAGACTTTCTGAAGGAAACACAGTTTTAAAAGTTGGTACCAAAATGATATTGCTGGTTCTTCTGTCCAAGTCCTATAACATAATGTGCTTCCAGCAATAATTTTTCAATATCAAAACGGGGAGACTAGACAACTCCCAGAGGTGATACTGGAGTATATTGCTTTTCATCTCTAAGGAGTTAGCCACACTGTAGTTGTAGATGTGAATTAGGCTTTTATAGTATATTTAAGCTAATTCTAAACTATCACAATTGCAGGTTACATTGTAGCTGCACGTCCAGCACTGCAGAGAGTCTGGTGTGGTTTACTGCACCTCTCTGGACCTATTAAAATACTGGGTTAATCTTTAGGAAACCACAGATAGACACACTTTTGTTTTTAACTGGTGTAAATCAGCTTATATATGAATGTTTGAGCTGCAGTGTAGAAATTGTGAAGGTCACTAGCTCAAATTTAGCCCAAAGGTCTGCGGATTGTTTAATTGCCTGAACAAAAGGAGTGAAATAAAATGGAATGAAATTCTCCAAGTCCAAATCTTGAGGAAGTTATGTCCATCTCTTAAACCCCATAGTCACATGCATGACTTGGTGGTGGAGTGAGATAATACATATGCACTGTGAGCTGATCCCTGAAGCTAATATAGTCATGCTACAAATTAGAGGCTCCTACTCTGTTATTGTGCCTGTGCTCTGAATTTCTGTCTCTAGGACAGTAATTTTTTGTCCTAGAGTAAAACTTTCCAAAACACTTTCCCTATCAGACAATGCATTAGCACTTAAGAGCCTAAATACCAAAGGCTTAGGTTCTTGGATTGTTTGTGTCATTTCTGAAAATGGATTTGGAAGTTTAATTTTTTTCTGAGATCCTTTGGTAGATGTCCTCCTGAGCTCTATCAGGTTTGTTCGCTTGGAATAATGCATTTTTGAAGTTAACCCCTGACATTAAGAATCTGGCCAAAAAGGGATGTGAGAGTAGTTTTGTTACAGTAGTTACTGTAATTCAACTTCAGTGAGAGAGGTACCATGCAGTAAGTGTCTACACTCCACAGTGATTCGGTAACCATGAATCTGCATTTAAACTGGATTGGTGATCCAGGAAATCTAAAAAAAAGATTTTTGGAGGATTTTTGCATTCTGGGAAGGTTTACAGCTTATTTCTTTACATAGACCTATTTTTGCTGAAAGTTGAGGCTGATTCATCACTTTGTTATTCTAATTTTATGCTGGCATAAATCCATTTTCTGTAATAGAATTTCTCTGATATAAAGCAGGAGTGATGCAGTAGTGAAGCAAAGGCTACATTTTTAAACTGGCACAGTCAAAAACACCAAGCCTGATACAGTTTCTCAGTGGTAAATTGTAGCTGCTAATTTCAGTCAAGAGGAGCTATGTGTTGTTACACTAAGCATTATGTGAGCCATACTATTAAGGAAGGTTTTTTTCTCGCCTCTGGTTGAATCTGAGCCACTATGCGACAGTAATGCAAGATTCAATGCAGCAGGAGAATGGGCAAGAGCTACTACTATTACAGCTACTCTTCTGAGTTGTGTGAGAGGGAAAGTTTTGTTTTTAATCCAATGACAGTTGCATGTGAACTGTATAAAGAGCCATGGGGGGAAAAATAGCATAGACCTCATAACTTTCTCTTTCCTTTTTTAAAATACTTTTTCTTTTGGCACAATGGACTATCCCACCTCCCACTGTACCTTTCTTCTTCCTCATGAGTAGCTTAACCTACATCCCGGAGAGTGAGGACACTGAAATGACTGCTTCCCAGGAGTGTACTCTAACCAGTGGGTTAGCACTTAGGAGGTAGGGAACAGTATCACGATTTTCAAGGACCTGGTGCCAAGGAGGTAGGGCACTTCTTCATATTTGAAATTGTCAATGCTAAGAAGCCTTTCTTAACAATTAAGAACACAGCCCAAGAATTTAAGTGGTTCCTGAAGTTGTTGGAGCACAACTTTTGACTTGGAGACCTCAAGACAGCCCAAGCTCTTATTTCAGAGTCTGGTTCTGCCTATGAACTTTCTGTATGATAGCTGTGGGTGGCTAAGAGCCTAACTCTGCAAGAAAACATTTATTCCTTATAAATGTGGCTTTTGTCTGTTTGCAAATTTCTGAAGAAAAAGGAAAAGAGTGAGTTTAACAGAGGGCAAGTGTGGTTTTACTTGATTTTAGCATGTACAGTGACCACAAGACGTTTTTCCCTCATTTTCCCATCTCTAAAAATAATTAAATGAGAAACATAGAGATAACACTTCACAGGACCCAGAGTTCAGGTTATTGATGCTGAGATAGGAACAAATAAAATTTTCCTCGTTACTGAAAAGTTTATAAAGCTTTGCATCTTGCATCATATAGACTAATTAGAAAATGATATATCCAGGTACTGTTGAGATTGACTGGCATTCCCTCATTTATATGGAAAGGCAAGTAAATTCTGCTTTTAAGAAGACACAGTGCTTTCCTAGTTTAATGTGGCAACCACTCAACTTACTTCATTTCTTTGCAAAATAGGAACTTCAGAATTTCATTTTTTATCTTTTATCATTAGACTCCTACAGCTTTAAAATGATTTTCCCCCTAGAAAATGCAAATCTATTCCTTTGTAGTGAAAACTGTATTATACATGCAGCATGTAACTTTCAAAACTTTAGTTAGAAGCAGCAAAGCAAGCTGTCAGACATTTCAGTAATTGAATTTCCTTGAGAACTGCCTTAGTTTGTCAGCTCTGACTTTGCTGTCAGAAGAAAAGAAAATAGCCAGGGAATTAATTTAAGATAACACAGGGGGTATTTTGATAATGCCAAGACACAAACATTAAGTGTTTTCTCTGGAGATGTTCTGAGGTAGGGTTCCCCACCCCAATCCCTGTGGGTTCATTTTAGCCTTGAGTCATTATTATCTTGTGCAGAGTTCTGAGAATTAACTAATGACCTATCAAACTGCAGTACAAAGGATCTTTTCTTCCTGTATTAAGATGCACAATATCATTGCTTAAAAGGCCCGATATACCCTTTGTCAATTACTTCATAAGTGCAATTCATCTTTTACTGCTTCCGCACTTGGATTGCTTGTAAAATGTTTAGTGGTTAATTAGCCTGGAAGGAAGTCCAACTTATGAAAAACTAAGCAGTGGGAAAAAATAGCCATAAAATTAATGGCTTACTCTCTGGTCCTTATTTTATAGGAGAATGTTAATCAGACTCTGTTGGAACTGCACTTTTGACTAGCACTCAGCCTCCTTTATAATCAGCATCAGAAGTATTCCTTTCTGGGTTTTCCCCTTTGGCCTGTACTTTCCTCCAAAGGACTTGAATGTATTAGGAAGAGATTGACAGCTCTCCTAACAACTGCGGCCAGTCCTCTAGCTAAAGGGAAACATGGGGCTCGTCACTTTTACTCTATCGGAACCCACCTGGAGTTACATTTAAGGTATAAAACTGTTATCCAAAAAATGAAACTAATAAAGTATATACTGCTGTAGATAAAATAAGCAATATTTGAGCTCTGAGACCATCATTAGACACTGGATAAAACTAGAAAAAGAGAGAATTGTATAGGGACTAAATTACTGTATTTACAGATAGCTCTTTATACCTGCAGAGAAGATACCAAAATAATCAGGTCCCAGGGACAACTTAGCCACTGAACACACATTCTGTTTTGGGTTGGTCATAAGGATGCTTAGGGAAAAAAAGAATCACTGTGAAATGGATAAAATCTTATTTAAGCATATTCTCCACATATTTTGGCAATTGATCCGTCTGCAATTCTTGGATTGAGAAAAAAATAGGGTTTTGGTTTGATTTTTCTTTTTGCAGGCAATTTGCCCTTCATTTTAGAGCAGATCACAAGCAGAGCATCACTTTTTAATATGTTGTAAATATTGTATATCGTGCCACTTTTGGTTAACTCTATGTGTAGGGTCTTACACAAAACTGCGAGTTTTAAGGCTTTGCTCCTCATTAGGTTGACTATGTAAGGACATCCAACTGCATCAGTGATACCCTAGGGCGTTACATCTGCCATTGCAGAAGGACACGAGTCTCATGTAAGTCCTGCATCATATCAGTAACATTGATCTTGGGCAAATCAGGACATCTTAAGTGATGTTAGACTAAATATGGGGTTCAGGCAACTGATGTTATGTGTCAGAGGAACCCAACCAAATATCATGGTCTTTAATAGCACTTTTTCCTTGCCAATACAAGATATAACACTTAAGCCAACGTTAACATACCACACAAATTATTGTGCTCATAAGTAGTCCAACAGCTCAGCCTATAACTGATGGTCAATTACTTCTTGAAGGCTTTCTCCTTGGACCTGCAAAGGTCTCCTGATGTACTGGCACTATCACTATAATATCACCATAAGGATGCACTTGTCCTGTTTGTCCCTGTCTCTGGGCTCCACTGTTTCAATGTTTGGTTCTTGCATTATCTTATTAAACTGAAGCAGAGTCCCTTATATCCCACCCTTCTCACTCATTGCTCTGTCATAAGTCTGTATAGGGTGACAAATTCATATAAGAACTTTGTGACATGACTGCTGTTTATGGCCATCATTTCTCATCTAATGACCTCAATATCATTTTGTTATAGTGGTAGCAGCTCCCACAAAATGACACGTTTGCCTACCTTATCTATGACATGACACGTTAGGAAGATCCAAGTGATCCTGACGTCAATTTCTAATACTGCCAGAATTCTTGTTTCCACACTTCCCTTTATTAAAATGCTGGCAGGTACAAAATCATGTTCAGCTGATACTCTTCTGGAATTTAACAGCAATAGAGGTGTATCAGACACAGGTTGTCCAGATCTTTCTTGTAGGGACAATACTGTTTTTACACTGTTTCTTTCCAAGCTGTTGAACAAAGATGACGGGAACTAGCTGCTCCATGTCTAGACTGTAGTTAACTGTAAATGACTTAAACTCATACTGTAAAGTAGGACCAACTGTTGTATATTACTCTGTAAATTATAATGTCTAGGAAAAATAGGATATATGCATCAGCTCCTTAGTTCTTATCTGTTCCAGTAAAAACTGTCTGCAGAAATTAAGACAAAGGGCTAGAATAGGATGTTACTTTGAAGAAAAAAGTCTAAACTAAACTACACTTTCCAATAGTGTTTTTTACTGTGATATCAGCAGGAGCCCACCCTTGGTGTGGCCTATATTTTTGCGTATGTTACTAGCCCTAAAATCTTTCCCTATGTCAGAGTTCATTCAGGGCAACATAACATCATGTGAATCTTACCTTAGATTTTTTTTTTTTTTATAGTCCCTGAAAGACCTTCACATATCTTTTTTTGTTTTTTTAACTCATGCCAGAATACATAGTCATCATACTGGTTTTTTAATAGCTGATTTCATACTGAATTTTCCTCCTGAAATCATTAGCAGAAGTAGAAAACACAGTGTCTCAGACACCTGTGCTTAATTACTGTCAGCAGGGTCTCAATTTCTCCAATAGTTTTGGCAGTCACAGTTTGTTTCTTTTTGCCAAATCTAAGCAGAATTATTACGTTTATTAGGGGGTTTTTTTGTGTGTTTTTTTCTTTTTAGGGGTGGGTGGGATGATTTTTTTTTTAAAGTCAATACATATATTTCAGGATGGACTCAATCTTGCTATGTTTTTTGTTTAACATTAGATATCTGTGTTTGGAAATCTAGTCTTTCAACTTGGAGATGATATATTCTTAGCTAAAAAAATCCTGCTTTACTGTTCACAGAGTATTTGTCAAGCCCCTTTTGAAAATGACAATAAATGGTTTGCACTCAGGTTTATCTATTGCTGACCTAACAAAGATGTGACTTTTTTTATTTTTTCACACCTAAGGTGTTTGTATTATATTTACATAGTTAGCATCCTGTACTCAAATTTGAGGAGAAACCAGTGCAAAATGGTTCAGAGCTGCCCATTGTCAAAAACTGTTCTCTTTCTAGTGCCTGGTTCTTTCAGCCTTGCAATGAAATGTTATTTGAACTTCCATGAGTTGTGTTCCACAATTGTGAAGATCCAGTCTCTGGCGGAGCTTTCAACTCCTCATTTTCTCCTGAGGCATTGTCTTAGACGGTGTTTAAACTACAGCCAAAAGTTTGACAATAGCTCAGGTAGACGTCCCTAGTTAGCTGGTACTGCTAGTAGGGTAGCTGCCACAGCATGGAGCTCAGCGTGGGCTAGCTGCCAGGATATCTGCTGAATTTCTCAGAATAATCTGAGTTGCATTTAGTTTTCGCAGAGCACTATATCACCCAGACTGAAAATGTCAGCTGACAGCCCTTGCTGTAATGAATGGAAATTCAAATTCCATTACTAAAATAGTATTGTCTGACCAGAAGTGAGGAAATTCCACCTTGAAGTTAGCATTTATTATTATGTCCATGCACAAAACTTTTCGTGACGTTCTACTGAGTTCATCTGTAGTTGACTGCAGTATTTGCTTTGAAAGATGAAAACTTGCATATATACCAGTATATTCTAATATTCCAGTGTCTCAGGGGACCAAAACAGACTACATTTTAATATGTTTGTGTTTCTGTCATTATGTATTTTTGTGTCTGAGTCTAATCAGGTTGTCACAAAATTTCAAAACACAGGGTAAATTTTACCTTGTATATTTAATATTGTAAAAGATTTAAAAAATAAATTTCATTATATCCCCTTACCATTATTAAGGAAATGGCTATAATATTTATGTGACAGAGTGGCATGGTCAATGAGAGTTTTACAAGTCTGTTTAACAAAACATATAGACACCTAGCTCTTGGAAACTGTTGAATATAAATTTAATAAAAATTAATCATAAACATAAATTTAATAGCCCCCCCCCCCCAAACCCAAAACATGTTCACTTCTTTACTTTTCTAAATGTAATAATTCCTTAGTGCATATTTTGCTTGTACCACAACATAACAGGCTATCAGAAACTTGATTTCCTTTTTTTTTTCCTTGCAGTTAGTCATCTCAGTACTCTATGAGGTTTGTATTACCTTGAGAAAATTTTGCTGGGCATTGTATACCTGCAATAAAAATTTGAAAGCTTCCACATTATTTCTCAGAAGGGTCTCTAATAGTAAGGCTTTGTAGGTCTAGTCTTTTTTACAGAACAGCCTCTGATTTTACATAACAATGTATAAGTATTTTATACCTCTATAATTAAGACTGGTTTCTGTTTTTACATAAAATATAGCCTTCCTGTGCATTTATATTGTCAAACCACTTGTCAGAATAATTATGATGCAATATACTTTTCACTATGTTGATATGCTTTTCCTTCATATTTTCCTAACTGAAAGAAACAGGCAGGAAAGAATTAAAACTTAATTTAGTTTAATTGAGGGGAAATATTGTTTTTCATGTTTATCTTTTTTTCTTACAGTTCTACTTGTTAATTTGTAAAATTTAGCAATCTGCAATGTGACTCCCAATGAATAGTACAAATTACAGAGCCTTTAAAGAGTTAGGCCTGAAAAGAAGTGTAGTTTTTTTCTGGAATTCCTAGATTCATCCTTAGAATCTTTCTTGACAAAACTCAGAGTATTAAAACCATTTTTATTTAAGTTCTTTCTCAGGATGAGTTTAAGTCATGTGTATATTACTAGGATGGCCACTCCATCCTCTAGCTTCCACTGAGCTCTCAGATGAACACAATCTGGTCCTTTTGATTGATTTCAATTGTATTTCTGAAGTTGTTCCATCAACTCTTTTTGATCCCTTTATCTCTGTAGTGGTTTTACTCTCATTACCTGTAAAGACTAATCTGAGAATAGTACTGTCATCTCTGGTACAGACCCATGCCAATAAATCATTTACTTTCCCTGCAGATATTTGATCCTCTTTGATTGCACCTTGGTGGTCTCAAGGACCCACAGTCTTGCTTGTGGGATTCTTTTGATATATTTGAAGAGTTTTTCATATGTTTGGTCTGTTTGTTTTTAAATCTTCCCTAGTTTTTTTAAACTCACCTGTCAAAAACTCTGTTTCTGAAACAGTATAAAAGAAGGGATAAAATATATGGGTAACATATTACCTAGTAATAAGGCAGCTTCTCTCTTCTCTTTTACATTTCAGTATTCACTTCAAGATCTCTCTGTTTCCATTTTCTTTCATCTTTGTACCCCTAGTAACAGATGTACATGTACAATTGATTCAGATGACAGGAGAAATTCTTGTTTCCTCAGTACTGTGGAAATTGTTTAGAAAGAAGGAAAGTCTTACCTGAGAAAAACTCTAGAATACTTACTTAGGTAAAACACTATGCGTTTTGTGATGGGACAATGCCTCTTGTACTGAAATTGCAATAGTAATGCCTGCAGATTAATATGGACTTGTTCTTTCTTAGGTGTATTTTCCTGGGAAAGATACAATTTTCTATTCCAAATGCAGCCTTTTCAGTTTAAGTAAACACAGAAAATAAAGAAAACCCTTTGGAGGCAAAAATTCTCAAACTGTATTACTCTATCAGGGTAGAGACAGGGAGCAAAAGGAAGATGTTACTCTTTAATCACAGACTACAGTGAGGGGCTGAGGAGGCAGCATCTTTGCCCTGCATCCTTGTTTCCACAATAGGATAGAAGAAATAATTTTGTGTGAGGTCAAAATAAAATAGCCATTCCACGCTACAACAAAGTGAACCTGACAAGGAAAAGTGTTTTTGAATCCCATCCCATTGGTAGGAAACCCACACAGAAAGTTTGAAGTAAAAAACTTAGTCTAACCTATGTGCTCAAATATTCGTTGGCTGCTATGTAGTAATGAGTAGGGGAAAAAACGTTTGATCTTTGCGTCAATTGTTTTATTATTTCATAAAAAATAACAATTTCTATTTTTCTGGTTTGTTTTTTAAGAAAAATAAAGAACTGAACTAGTCTCATATAGTATAAACACTGGAGAGAAAACCATGCAGGTCTACATCCAGTAGAAATTACTTTTGCGTTATTATGGTTTTTAACCAGAGATATTAGTTTGGAATTGTTATAACAGTGTTATTCACATATCTATCAGGAACAAAAAATATGTTTAATTTAGGATAGCTGTAATTGTATGTGATAAATGAGTCTGCAGTTAGAGCTGAAACCCTTGGGGAATAATTCTCTATCAGTGGCACCTGCAAAGGAATTGTAAGCAGCTGAAGAATTTTAAACAAAACTACAAAGAAATACCCCAGCTTGAAGGTACATATTAAGAAGTAAGAAGAATGATAAGTAGAATGGGTAGAAGAGTTTTGGAGAAACCAAACAAAACCTCAAATCTGCAACACTGCTATAGTACAGTAAAAGTGGAAATAAAGATTTTATTCTGTTGACCTGTGGAACTTCAGGTGGGGTAAATTACCATAGCTTAGGTGTTTTCAATGAAGCTATGTCCATTTCTACCAGATGAAGCTTGGTCCCACAGGCATACAAAATAATTTATGGGAAAATGTGAGTGAAAAAAATACTTTAAATAATGACATCTCTATTTCTGATGTGATTAACTATGCTTCTCTTGCTATTATTTTGTTGAATACTTCATGATAGAGATGGTAAAATCAATGCACTTTTTTGTAGTAATCATTTGTTAAATATTAGGGTGATCTAAATCTCCCACAAATACATTGCTTTTCAAAATTTAGTAAATTTTCTAATTGTTTTAACTCTTTCCACAGCTCACAAATAGACAACTTTATTCTCTCTTCCCATAAACTAATTAAAGAAAAGCTCTCATTTTGGTAATAATTTTGGTCTCCAGGAGCACTTTATCTAGAGTTCTTTTTCAGTAAATATTTAACTTTCCTTTTAGCAAAAAAACCCTGTTTTTTAAGCAGTAATTTTCATTTGATTAGTGCCATTTCCAATCAAACAGATCTGATGAACTTTATTCCACTGATAGAAACTGCAGTATTTCAAAAAGTACCAGTGAAGTGCTCATATTTATACCCTGAGGACTTTTTTTCCCCAACCTTGCTTAAACTTTACCTTAAAAAAAAAAATATAGAGAGAGTATATTTTCAAAATCTCTAGTCAGATTGAGTAGCCATTACTGTCACTTTCAAACCTTCAAGTTTTGAATATCTTTCATCCCCTCATGCCAAACAGGTTTGTTATACACTTATGTATGTCTTGTGTGTGTTTTGGCAACAAGAAGGAATTATGATTTGTTCCTTTTTGTTGTGTGTCTCATCTGACCTCAGCCACTATATAGTTGAATATTAGGAAATAGTGGTTGGGTTTTACAGCTTCAGAAATATACTTGACAGCAAAAGAAACCCTGTCTTGGGGAATGAGATTAATATGTTATACAGTGTGCTTTCAGCTCGGGTGCTGGCAAAAGGAAATTTCTGGCCACACTGCACGTTTGGTCTGTGTCACTTCGAGTATGCTTTGAGGACACTGAGGTAATATTATTACTTTGTGTCCCGATTTTGTGATGTCTACATTTTCTATGGGGGTAGCAGCTGAAGAAAAGTAACCTCTACCCTTCCAAGCCAGAGTTATTGTCGGGCTACATATTGTATTTTTGCAATATTGTAATACTACAGTAAATTGCTCAGCTGATGTATGTAGTCAAAATTACATTGATTAATGAAGTTTTGCCCGCATATAAAAAGAACAAAACAAAAGTCCTGTAATTATTAAAGATCGTATGCTCTTTTGCAAAAAAATAGGTCATATTTTCTACAGTTGTAGATAGAAGCATAATACATTTGCAATAATGGGAAGTAATCTACATATACCAGTGAAGCAGATAACATTACAGTCATTTGTGTGAGAAGCATTTTGTAAACTGTATTGTTGTAATGTCTCACAGATAATATATAATGTTCGAATTGTTAATTTTCCCATCACTAAGTGGTAATAACTAGCAATCCTCATGAAATTTCACAGGGACAAAGTGTGAAACAAATGTACAAGTAAAGACCCTGGTTTTGAACCTGCTGGAGTGCATTTTGATGTATAGCTTCATAAAGTGTACTTGGGTTTAAGAAGAGAATGGAAAAAATGGAAACCAAATGAATGATCAATAAAGAGTATAATGGAAAAGATTTAGCTAAATCTAAACACTGCTTTCACAAACTCTATAATTTTTCTTTAAAGTCAACCCAGAATAGTGATTCAATAACTATATTTTCTTTTCCAGTTAGGTTTTTTTCTAACATAGAAAATAAATTGGGATATTTTGAAAACCCAGACAAATGATTTCTCAGGACTATAGGCATACTGCACAAATTTCAGTAGAGATGTTTAAGTCATATGGGACTCTAATGAAGAGCAAGTATTCCCTACTTAAACTAGCCAGATACAAGAATTTTTGTTTTTCACATTAATGGCAAGACATCCTTAGCCAAAAAAACAGGGACTCAACTGCTATGCTCCAAATAAATCATAATCACCAGTGTACTTTGTTCTTTATAGTGTATACCTCAAGGATAAGGAGAACATTTTTTTTTCCCCTTTTAATGTAGCTGCATTGGTGCATTGCATTTGTAGATTTTTGTCTTTAAATTTGACATAGGCTTGCTAAGTGGACAAATGTCAACAATTTCAGTCAGCTTCATTTGATGATTCCTCTTTGAAAGCCTATTTATACACATGCTTCTGAAACAGGTAGCTTTGCTTTTTTGTTTCTTGAGAGAGTTTTTTGTCAGGGGAAGCTGAGGATAAGGATGTAGAAAAAGAAATCAGAGCTGTTCATGTTATAAAATATGTGTACATCTCTAATTGGCTATGCAAGTAAAAAACATGTTGCCTAAACAGAGATACTTAATATTTAGTGTTAAAACTGAATGTGCCTCATTTGATCCACTTATTGGGCCTTACTTCTCATGCAGGGTACAAACTTTTCATTTTTTCATAGGAAAGGAAAGATCCCAAGCCCACAGAGACTGGTAGAAAAATCCCATTGTCTTCCATGAATCTTGGATCAGGTCTTAAATAGGTAGTTCTGGTGGCCCCTGAGAGAAGCTTGTTTTCACATGACTTGGTACAACATTCTCTGAAGCAATGTGCACAAATATTTTGGAAAAATTCTGCCATTCTTGACTGACTGCTGAATAATTTTTGGAAATGTTGCAGTATGTTACAGTATGTCACAGTATGTTACAAGAGCTCCTGCTCTGCCTGAGCATGAAAATGGAGTGAACAACCTAAAATAATTACTGTTTCAATGGTATTTGTGACTTTTTAAAAATACAATTACAAAAATTACTTTATGGAAAAAATCAACTTTTAGGAAGAACTTAAGTAATGAGAAAAACAGGTGAATGGGATAATCTACACATTAAAAGCCTCTTTACAAGGTGATTTTTGTGAGGTTTGGATGAATAGGCTAAGACAGCATAAAGGGAAGAAAAACTATCAGTTCAATATAGAAAATAGAAGGTGATATTTTATGACTTTAACAGGAAATGAGTCTAGGTGATTTAAATAGCCATATCTACCCTTAAAATCTACGATTTATGAAAACCTTGTTTCTATGAAAACATATATTCAAAATGAGATGTTCAGTAGGGCACATAGGGGAAAATGTGAAAGAGGTTTCTAATTTCAAATTAACGGATGTAACTCTGATCACCTGCAAGTTACAACTTTTTATTACAGTTTTCACTGACATAGGACTTGATCTTGTTTCTCATTAGTACAGGAGAGTCAAATGTTTGTGCATTCTTAGAGTTAATAAGAAAGACATGTTTTCTTTCCTCTGAATTGCAGCCAGATCCTGAACTATGAAGTTCATGAGATTTTCTGTTTATGAATGGCACACTAGTGATACATTAAGGAGCAGCTGTTGAAGCAAGGGTAGATGTAATATACCCTTCTGACTGAGGCATGGCTGAGAAAACAGTTGAACCAGTAAATCCTACAGAATCCAAGCACAGAAGAGTGACTCTATCCAATTTCCCCTTTTACTATTTTATCTTTTGAATTATATCTGAGAGCAGAGTTTGTCACAGACTACCAGTGTGTTGCAGAGAACTCAGGACTTGAGAATTCAGTGGAATATAAAACAAATACAGAAACAATGAATAGAGCCAAGGACAGCAACAACCCCCGACAAATGGTTTGCTCTTGTTTAATTTGCTATCTTTTAAAATATTGCCAGAGAAAGTTGTACATAGTGAGATCCACATGTTAGTGATGTGGTGAAATTGCTCATTACCTGAAAGGACTAAATTTTTCATTCATTTAATGAAATGACTACACACTCAGCCATTTTATGAAAGAGCTAAAAGTTTCAGGAACTTTGCAAAGACTAAAAATATTACCTATGCTTTAAAACAGATATCTAATCAAAAGGGCTCAAAAGGGAAAACAGGTAAATGTATTTTTGTTTTATATTTTCCCCAAAGATAACAATTGTACATCACGTCACCAAAACTGACATTATCAATACCATTTGGTAAGATAATAGGAGGATAATAATACCAATACCAATAATAATAAGTTCCTTGAAATATATTCTCTGTTTGAGTTTTATTTTGTGTGAGGACAGGACCGTTTAAAATTCAGAGGGTAAAGGTGTGGCTGAGTGGACAAAAATATCACTGTTCTTCTAAGTCAATCTCTCATACAGTTAGGTCCATTATGGCTTGCTCTAGAGTAATAAAAGTAGTGGCTGACATATGAATCATGAAGGACATTCAAAAGCTCAGTTTCTGTATTCTTCTTCACTGCCTAGATCCAAAAGTGTATCTATCACATACCCAGAGATAAAGAACCAATAAATTTGAACATACAGTGATCCTGAGGTAAAAGATCTACCAATTGCTGGTGTTTAACTTCCAGGATGAAGGGAAGACTTTAAATACCAGGGACATTAGAAAATGCTACATGCATGGATAGAAAAATGATTATGTTTCAGTCAAGAAAAAATACCTACTACATATCAATATGATATAAATGAAAAGGAGGGATAGTAGAAGGCTCTATTGGAGGTAGATAAGAGGAGCTGAATTCCTTATGGCATTTACCACCTGATATAACCAATGTCTTAAGCAAAAGATTCATGTTCTCATGTTCATATGCTCATACTCTTACAGTGTTAACACAACTGTAGAAGAAACGTGAGGATATCAGTGACGAGTGACGTTCCTCAGGGGTCGATACTGGGACCAGTGCCATTGAACATCTCTGTTGGTGACATGGCCAGTGGGATTGAGTGCACCCTCAGCAAGTTTGCTGACAACACCAAGATGTATGGTGTGGTCAAGCGGTCAAGATGGAGGAAAAGGATGCCATCCAGAGGGACCTTGACAGTTTTGAGAGGTGGGCCCATGTGAACCTAATGAAGTTCAACAAGGCCAAGTGTAAGGTCCTGCACATGTGTCGGAGGAATTCAAAGCACAAACACAGGCTGGGTGATGAGTGGATTGAGAGTAACCCTGTGAAGAAGGACTTGGGGATGTTGGTTGATGAGAAGCTCAACATGAGCCAGCAATGTGCGCTCACAGCCCAGAAAGCCAATGGTATCCTGGGCTGCATCAAGAGAATTGTGGCCATCAGGTTGAAGGAGGTGATTCTCCCGCTCTACTCTGCTCTCGTGAGACACTACCTGGAGTAGTGTGTCCAGCTCTGAGGCCCCCAGCATAAGAACGACATGGACCTGTTGGAATAGGTCCAGAGGAGGGCCGTGAAGATGATCAGAGCATGTCACGTCCCAATTTCTCGGGATGATGACTCAGTTTTGCCGATTCCCAGGTGAAACAACACCAAGGATTCTTCAATTCACAAAACTTAATTTTTATTTGCTCACAACAGATATTGGCATGAAACTTTGTCAGTAAGCCTTGCAACCTCTGCAACAAGTGGTAAACTTTATAACATACACTAACAAACCTTATAACATACACTCACTAATGGCAGATCTTATAACATGCCTGACAAGCCTTGCCTTATATGTGGGCATACAGAAGAAGAATGGGAGATGAACAGGAAGAAAGAGAGAAAAAGAGAGTGAAAGACAAAAAGGAAGATTTTACCAGTCCTCGTTCTAGTGTTGGTCCAGCCAGCCTAAGGATCCAGTTCTGGAGGGATTCAGCCAGCCAGAATTTTGACTTGTGTCCTTTTATAATTCCTTGCCCCGCCTCTGGATGGGCACTTGGACTCATTAGGCTAATTAACCATCATGTGCAGTCTATGATTCTCGAATTCTCTTTGCTTTGGTGAATGTGTAGTTTGTACCTTCAGATTCTTCTGAAAATGGGTCAGTGGGCTTGGGGGTCGTTGGGGAGTCACTTCCCCCTCCCTGCAGGTATGACTGTTGTCTGACCTTTCCTTTTGGCACATGCATCAAGAAAACAGCTTCTTTATTGGCACTTTACAGAGTCACTCAATATAGGGAAGTTCAGCCTCCGAAAAGTGTGGTCTCACCTCCGCAGGACCCCCTTCTCTTGCTGCATCTTCCTGCCATTACCTGCACAGCCGTGGCATTTCCATAGATGCAGTTTCCATTACCGAAGTTCTTTATCAGATGGTTGAGACATTAACTATGGTTTCATTGGACCGTCACGAGGGCTGGAGCACGTCTCCTATGAAGACAGGCTGAGAGGTTTGGGGTTGCTCAGCCTGGAGAAGAGAAGGCTCTGGGGAGACATTATAGCAGCTTTTCAGTACCTAAAGGGTGCCTACAGGAAAGCTGGAGAGGGACTTTTTACAAGGACTTGTAAAGAGTATTTACAAGGACAAGAGGTAATGGCTGTAAACTGAAAGAGTGTAGATTTAGTTTAGATATAAGGAAGAAATTCATCATTATGAGGGTGGTGAGGCATTGGAACAGGTTTCCCAGAGAAGTTGTGTACGCCCCCTCCATGGAAGTGTTCAAGGACAGGTTGGATGGGGCTTTGAGCAATCTGACCTGGTGGAAGGTGTCCCTGCCCATGGCAGGGGGCTTGGAACTAAATGATCTTCAAGGTTCCTTCCAAACCAAACCTTTCTATGATTCTGTGTCATCAGCAAGCTTTCAAAGAATTAACACTTAATTCCAGAATTGAAAATGTTGTTTCTTTCATCATTTTGCATTATTACATGCATTCATTTTCTTTTAGAAGTCTTTCATCTTCTTTAGTTGTATTCATGCGTTGCTGACTTCCACAATAAGATACTTGATAATAATATCCTACAGTGACACAAACTTATTTCTCTTAATATCCCAGTCAATAAGGAGCTGCTGGGGACGCAAGTCAGAGTGATTAATAGCACACTATCCATAGAGATTTCAGCTGTTCATAGCAGCTATGTAATGGAATACTCATAATGCCAGGTTTTGTGGTGTGATTGTAACCATCACAGCAGTCATTTCATGACCTTTTTGAAACCTTTTCTCATTTGAGAATGAATGATTGCATGACTAACATACACTTTCTTAAAAAACATAATATTCACCTACAAACACAGTCTTCTGAGGATCTTATAAGTCATTGAAATAAGTTGGAGCTCTTGCTCTGCTGAAAGAAAATATATGGTCAGAATTTAAAAGGGAATTTTATCTAAGCTGAATCCTGTTTATGTCCAAGATTGTATGGACATAGCTGCTTAATATACCAGAAAATATACATAATAGTTTTGTATACTGTCAGTTTGGGATTATTTATTAGTTTAAACAAATAAATGACAAGTCTCTTAAAATGGAACTGAAATCCAAGGCCAATAGGTCTTTTTAACTTAAAAGCTATATCTGACTTATCTGTAGTGAAAAGATGGAAAAATATGGAATTGTTCACAAAACGTCTTTTTCATAGTATTTTCCTTATACAGATTCTTTTCATTCCTGGAAAAACAGTTTAGTAGAAACTTCAGGATAAGGTCCTCATGCTTTGCACAGAGCTTCACCAATCGTTCAAAATTCTACACAATAAAGAACTGTTGAACCTTTCTTGAAGTTTTTAACAAGCTGTCAACATCTGCAGACTTGTATTTATGTTCCTTTTCAGTCTGAACCATTTCAGTGATATTCCTTGCTTCACAGTGGAAGACAAATTGTAATACAGTCCACAGAGGGCAAAAGAATCATAAAGACCTCATATGAGAAAAGGAATGATTTCTGAGATGAAAAAAAAGGTACACAAAAACTTTTGGTAACATATTTTGCTACCTGAAGTTTTTATATGGGTGGTCCACATACCTCTGTACAATGATAGGTATTGCTATACTATAACACCACCACAATATCTACAATATGTAACTTATAGATGGAGTATGAAAAGCTGAAGTACTTTTTAAATTTTAGAGATCTTTTGATGGTCAGGACTGTAAATCAAGTATCAAGATGTTTTACTCAATCTGTGGCACATGCATCCAATAGTCAAACAAGAACAATTTTTTTTTTTCTTACTTAATTCTGATTAGCTAGATGGTTTAACTAAGAATTCATTCTGCAATTTCGGATGTATTCTTAAGATTTTCTGAAGCTGCTATATATTACTGAAGAGCATATGACAACTCTGTCTTTCACAGACAGTTTTACTGCAGTTAAAATAGTCTTGTGTTAGTAATGAGAAGTGTCTGATTTTTTCTTTTGGGATTTTGCTTTGTTTTTGACATATTAGAATCACTATGGTTGGAATGAAATTGGCATATGGGAAGTATTAGCAGAAAACTTATTTATAATTATGACTAAAGCTTTTATGCACAGTATTAAAATTTACTGCTGGATCTCAGTATACTTAAAAACTGTTTCTTCTTCTCTGATACCTTTCATTATATGCACATCAAAAATGTTGTACCTTTACCTTCTCTTCCGTTTTTAGAAAGGCGGTATAATATGAATACAACAGTCAGATGATGCACAGTGGCTGGTTTCCTAGGGCTACGTCAGCCAGATAACAAATGTAATAGAAATTTAAGACCATTTCACATCCTTGATAATCCCTAAAGAAACATACCTGACAAACATGGCCACCTTATATGTGTGCCAGTCTTACCTTGTCCACCCTCCAAAAAACCCCACAGTCAAATTTGAATTTAATTTCATGTGGATTGTATTTTAAGTCATAAAAGTCAGTTTTATCATTCTTCTGTTCAAAACCTGCTCTGGTGCTATACCAGGGAAGTAATTTTACAAAAAATCTCAAGGCATAAGCTCTCCCTTCCTCATAAAAAAAGCATCGCCTTTATACTCTGTTGCCACTAATTTTCATGGAGTTTTGTATCTCTTGATACTAGCAAGCGGTATGTGATTAGGGTGTATGTAGGAAGTCTAATAGTAAGAGACAAGCTATGATTCAGACTGATAGGTCCCTATTTATTTTTCCTTGCCTTTCATGTCATGCCAATATTTTTCACAGTCTTATAGTACATACCCACACGCTTTCTCATCTCCTATATTGCATATGGCATGAAACATTGATTCTTTTTATTATAACTTACTATGAATTATTATTAACTGTATTAAAGATTCCAGAAATGTTTCATGTATATTAAATAGGTAATGTAACAGATTTCATTCAGAATTCACCAGAGCATTCTCAGTGAATGTTACATATACATGTAGTGTATATGAGTGCATTTCAAACCTTTCTTCCTGTATGTCAATGCAGATAATACCAAGGCTACAAGTGAATTTAAAGTGCTATGGAACATTTGTTTTTGGTTGCCTGTGTGAAGCAGATTTGTGTAGCGGCCCTGCTTATGTTAGAAAGCAGATCATAGATTATATTGAGTGCAACTGTCATTAATTGGCAAACTTGGCAGTTTGATCAGAAAGGCTAAAAATGAAATAGGCAAAAGACCTCCTTTTCTAAGTTAACACTGAAACACTCTGCTGAGCTAGTGCAGAGAAATCTGTTGACCCTATCCCTTTTCTATGGAGGGTTTTCCCTTTTGGGGCTGTCATACCACTAAAACTACTAATAAATAAAAGTGTAGAAATACATAGCAAAAGACTTGAAATGTCCACATTCCCAGAAGTATCTAGAAGGTCAGATTCTAAATATATACCTCTGAAATGTATATGATAGAATAGTGTGGTATGGTGATATACTGGATCTGTTATGTATCTTCAGTGAACCTTCGTTCGGTAAAGCCTGTCCTGTGAGCTATATTTAGGAAGGGGGCGCTGGAGATGAGAGATCTTTATCTTCAAAATTTCCTGTCATTTTTGTGGGGGAACATCAGAGAGCGTAGTAAAAGTTGGAAAATAATGAGTAATATCTTGGTATTGCTAAGCCTCCACTAGGCTTTTTAAACCTCTTCAGGTAGGAAATATATTACACTAATACTTTATTAATCCACCTTACCAGGAAAAAGACAGCTTCTGTCTCACAAAAGACCTGTATCTACAGCAGTACTTTCCTATCTATGACACAGACATATCTCAGTAGAAAACTTTCAAAGTTGTGTACATTATATCTTAGGAACTAAGTTTGTGTCTTAGCACCTAGGTTTGAGGCTCATATTTGGCATTTGGTTTTCAGATTCAGTTATCCTCAAGTATTTCCAGATCACAGCCTTTCTAACCTGCAAAATTTATTCAATGGTTTTGTAGCAGTTCTGTCAAAAGATGTAAATACATTTGTATTCCTAAATATTGTAATACTTCTTCTGTTCTTCACTCTCCATAGGCATTATTAGCCCTGCAATTGCTGTGCTTTGCTTTTTGGGAAATCACCCTGGGAAGGCAAATACTGCAGACGAGTGACAGGCCTTTATCACCTTCTCCACCCCCTACCATCCAGCTGGCTGCTTAAGAGACTCCAGAATTTCTGCTTCAATGGATGGCAAATACATTTGCAACACTTGTGCTATGCCCTTGCTTACAGAAGAAATATAGGTGAAAATCAAAGATGAGGCTCTAATGCATTTACTGTCTTAATGTGTTAATAATGTATGTTTTCTTTCACCAGTGAATGAAAAGAAGAAAAAATGAAATTCTAAAATCTTTACTTTGTGGAAAGTAGACCCTAAATCTAAGAAAATATCATATGCAAATTGGGGATATTCAGGCCAAGTCCTTCCTGGCTCTGCAAAGACAATCAGCAAAAATCCTTAAATAGTCAGAAGAGAAAAAGATGCATGCAAAAACCGTATGTGGTTTATCAGGCAATGTGCTGTTCATAGCCTTTTGACCAGCCATGATAGGCATTCCTTTTTAAAGTTCATTGATTATTCATTCAGTTTTATCCAGGAAAATGTTTTATTCTAAAAATGCAAGTGAGCAATTTTAGTTCATGATTTGCTAATTTATTTATTCAGATTTATACACAGACTCTAAACATTTTGTAGGCCTTCACTTGGGCCTGTGGTTTATGCTATTTCCTATTCTTTTTCATTTACATATTGTTTACTGCTAATGACTTGTAGAGCAGAACAAGAAACTGCCTTATCTCAGTATAAATTGGAATTCTATTAGATTTCAACAGGTAGGGATCTGGTCCAAGAATTTAATGTCAAACAGTAAAATGTGGATGCTTTCTTGGGCTAAAGGTACTACATATTTTTAGAAGAAAGAGTAGGATTTTCCACATTAATGCTCCCTGTTCATGTGTTACATTTCCTGTATAATTCTTTGAGCTTCACTGAATATTACAGTCCCAGTAAACATTGGGTCATTGACTTCAAAGCTACAAGAAAAGATTATTAGAATTTGCTATTTTAACAATTATAAATCAGTATTTGCCCATATATCCTATGCTATCATATCACCATGTCCGAAATACGTATAAAAAGTCTTCTATACACAAACTACCTTTGTTGGGCTGCAAGTTAGAAGCATAATTCAAACCACAAAGCAAACCAGGCCATATTCCAAGATATTACTACAACCTTTCCCTCTTTTCAAAATCCTGACTCATAACTTACATGAAGCGTTTGGTCACAGCTTCAAGGAGCTGTGTCTGTCCAGAGGAAGTATATAATATTGGAACTGTTGTCTCATCTGTGAAGATGACATTTGGGGTTTTTATTTGCCTCAAGGCATCTGTTGGCCTTTTGCAACATTTTCTTTTTATTGATGTCCCTAATAGAATGCAAGTGCATATTGAAAAGATAGTTTTATTGCATCAACATTGCCTCCTTTATTTAGAGTAGTTAATTTATATATTTAATCTGTCACTCTCTCATCTTTTGGGCTGCTCTGCAGAGTCTCATCTCTCTCTCAGCATCTCTCACTGCCCATAAAAACTTCCTTTGCACATCCTGATGATCATCATACTAAACTTTTTGACAGGTAATTAGTGATCAAAACTGTGATTAGCATTTAAGTCTTCTTAGGCAGTTTATTTAAACATTTGTAACCAAGAAAGAAAAGAAAGAAAAGAAGGAAGGAAAGGAAGGAAAGGAAAGAAAGGAAGGAAGGAATGGAAGGAAGGAAAGCAAGGAAGGAAGGAAGAAAGAAAGAAAGAGAGAGAGAGAAAGAAAGAAAGAGAAAGAAAGAGAGAAAGAGAGAAAGAAAGAAAGAGAAAACAGCAGATTGTAAGATGGAGGACAAAATAAAAAAAGGTCCTTTAACTATATAAAGTTCTATACATGTGTGTTTATATATATACTGTCACTAGTGGACCTCCTTCCTCCTCAGCCATAGAGGGCTGTTGGTGCTCTTTGTGTTCATGTGAGTGCTCTGCGTGTCTGCCTGTGATCTGTGTGACTGGCTGTATATATATGTGGTGTCTATGGGTGCTCTGTGTGTACGTGCCTGCTGGGAGCACACCCTCACTTCTGGTTGGAGCTGGGGACATGGAGCTGCAGCAGCTTTGCCTCTCTGGAGCTGTTGAGTCCAGCACGATACATTTTCCTCTAACTGTGTTGAGGATGATGATGAAGGTGATAATAATAACAGCAATAACAAAATAATAAATAGTAATAACAAATGCAGTAGAAGATATACTATTTCTTGGCAAACATTTTTCAGTTTAAAGAAAGCCATGACAAAAACTTTGAAGGTGGAAATGGTGACTTGGAGCATCAGAGGTATGACATGGAAGAGATTAATGAAAATCAAAAGAGAGGAAAGGTTTCTGATTGTTTACCTAAAATTATGATAAATGTGTCAGTTCCAGTACTTGAAAAGTCCTTGTGAGATGGAACCAGAGAAAAGCAAGCAGTGTGTCCTATGTACTCTAACGTCTGTGTGTCCAGCTGCCTTGCTGGAGCCTTGTCTATACTGTGGTCAGTGTTCAGCGCATGTAGATACCCCTACCTTTGCGCTTAACTCAGGAACCACGATCCCAGCAGTCACGCTGATACATGTTTCATGCAAACCAGCCTGAAATCCTCTGAGCGTAGGAAGCATGATGAAAGTCCATGCTGTTGGTTCACCAATATGAACACCAGTCAAAGCTAGTTTGATTAAAGGTATCCCAGGTACACCTGTAAGGCAACTAGACAACTGCTTCTAAGGGCTGTAGTAATACTCTAACTACAGTAGCCTAAGGGATAAAAGTGAAGGAAAATTTTCAAGAAGTAATAGCTTTTATTAGATATAGCTAGAACATGTGAGCAAGTCTTTGGACATGCTTTTGCTGTCATGTCAAGCTGCAGCTTAACAAATTTATTCAGGTTTATGCTTCTTGATGGAACAGATTGAGCAATGAGGTAGGGTACCTTTGGGCAAAATCTATACTGTTAAAGAGCTGTGATCTCTTGGAGATCCCCCACCTTTCTTCTACCCACCTAGCTCTGCAGTAGCAGCGATGTGTGCAAAAGAATTAAAGCTGTGTGGAGGACCTGACATAGTTTCCTTGTGGCACATTTGAGGGCTTAGAATTCAGAGCTCTTGTCACCACGTGCTTCTGTTCAGTGTTGACATACCCAGCTGTTTACTGTTGGCGTACTATTTTCTAGCATAAGATGAGGACAGAAAAGGGAACACCCTTTCAAAAAGTACTACAGGAATCATTTCATGTTGTGCGTGTGAATGTGAATGTAATAAACATAGGACTATATAGCTCGCTGGAGACTGTTTTTTATAAAAGAATTGTAGTCATCACAATCCTAACTGAACTTTAAGAAGGATATTGTAACCGGTGTTTAAAATTACTGATCTTTTATATGCTATTTAAATTTTCTTAAAGGAATGCTTTCCTTTCAGCTGCTTCATCCAAATGTTGAATATTGTACTAATAACAATTTTCACACAAAAATTGTAGGTTTTACACTCCTCATTACTTTTTAAATACCACTTAATTTTCTTCTCATCATTGATACACCTCTCTGGACAGATCAAAGCAGTTTTTAAGAGATCTGTTAGATTTAAAACTGTTGGTCATAAAATATTGTGATGAAGGCTGCCAAATGATCTGTGAAGTTGAAAAGATTTAATGATAATATGTTGAAAACAGTTTTGGTCTACCAAATGCAATATTGTTTACAGAAGAGTTAGTCTGAGATACCTAGAATCCCTTCCTTTTCTTTTTGAAGCTCCTGAATTATACTTATTTGTCTGTTTGCCTGCTTGCCTATCAAAAATGTTTGTTATAAAACTAAGACTGTTTCTGTTTGTCCTCCCACCTATTTTCCCTGATTAACTTGAAGGTTTTACTGAAAAGTAATACAATTAGCAATATGTAAAATCATTCCGATGTATATTTCTGCTGATTTTTATTTTGTTATTCACAAATGAAAAACATACCAATTGCTGCATTTTTGGGTGTATGGAATTAAAGAATATAAAGTTTGAATGTTTCTTAATTTTCTCATGCTTAGATTATACTACATACTACGCAAAAGAACGTGGCTTTACAGGCTGAGCATGCTGTAAGCTTTGAGTGCACTGTTAACTGATGTTAGTGAATTAATTAATCGAGAGGGTAGCAGTATGGCAAGTGGCGTATGAGTAGGAACTCCAACAGGATTTGATCTACAGGGGGTTCTCTCCTGTCTAATCAGAGGAGGAAGCTGTCGGTTTTGAATATGCTAGGAGACATGCAGTATTAGACAATGATAAAGAAGCCTTCAGGCTCATGAAGTTATGATATAGTTATCCAAATTTTCCATTATATATATTGTCCCATTATACAGTTAACTGAATTATCCATTAGCAAGTTGCTTCTATCTCATATCAGAATTTAAAATAGTAAACGAAGTATGGTAAACTTGAAGCCTTGTAATCCATCTGTGGGTTGCCGGTATGAATGTTGTTCCCCTATTTTGCCTTCATGTGTGTTTTCTGAACATGAGTGGGGTAACGTGATCTTTATATAGAGAAGTATGGAATTCACTAAAATGAGTAAGTCAAATAGTTATTATGACTCTTCTGGGTAGATACATCTTTTTGAGGCAACTTCAGACTAGAACAGTTTATTGAGTTTTGCTATATAGAACATAGCAAAATAAAACAGCTGATTGTAATACTGCCATCAAAATTTTATTAATAAAAATACATGTATATATGAATTATGTTAAAATAAGTTTTTTCTTCTATGTTCTTGCAGGATATCTTAATGGTTTTAGCTAAATGAAACTGACAGCAATCAAGACATAGTCTCTGTACGCCTAAGCAGATAGCAAATATTTATTTACAAGGTGTTGTATTGCAGTATGTCCTAGGAACATAGTAATGTTCTCATGGAATTTTGATGAAGGTTATGCTATTGTTCTTCCAAATTCTTTATGTATCTATTTTGAGGAAATGACAAGAAAGTCAAGTTTAGCATCTTATGTTTTCTGTTCTCATTGAAATTTCTTACTGAATTTGATCTTTTGCATTTCTAATAGAATCACGATGGTCATTAATAACTTCACATTTTTTCAAAACTGTCACCACACAGAGAGGTTAATTACCTTTGGTGAAAATGAAAAGGTATGAAAAGAACAAGTTTGCCAACAAAGCTGAATCTACAAAACACTGACAAGTCAACTTTGTTGAAACTTCACAATATAGGTTTCTATAAAATTTTAATGTTAATAGATCTACTTTAGATAGTGATTTAAATGTGATCCAATGAAGAAACCTTAGGACATGCATATCAGATGCTCAGCAGAATGCGGGGGGCTATGAATTAATGACATTAACTGAATTCAAGGGCAGGTGAAGGTAAGTTTTATTTTCACCTTGCCTGACTTTGTCTTCAAACAATATTGGGGGATGTTAAATGTCAGTTGAAAAGATTCTGGGTAGAGCTTTCTCAATGATTCATACGTTTTTTATACTGAAGAATCTAAACAACATCGTGAATGAAGTCTACAGAATCATCTGTTCTTATTAAGAACATCTGAAGTTGCTTACTATTTAAAATAATAATAAAAAAAAGAATTAGAAAGTGGCTTACAATTTGAACATAGCAAAATGGTGTTCACTCATGAAATCTGGAAGTTCTGGAGCAGTGTCATCCTTGTTACTGACTGTTGCTGTACCCTGCCAGGTTCTCCTCTTGTCCTCCCAAGAGGGTGAACTGTTCAAAATATATGTGTCTTTTCCCAGCCTAGCACACACTTTTCCTTATACATTGGTGTAATACTAATAGCACAAGAGCATAGAAGTGGAAGACATCACTTTGGCCAATGAGTTTAGTCCTTGTCACTCACAGAAACTATCTTCTATTTCCATTAATAGCTAAGAAAACTCCATCAGTTGGGCTTTTTAGCCAACTTATCCAGTTTGTGTGCTGCTTCAGAATTTACCTGTTGTGATGTTTAGCAAACTCTCCCTAATCCCCTGTGAAAATATATTCAGAATACATTCATAGTCACTTGCTGACATAGCACTTCATTTAAATAATTGGGTTTCTTCTCTCTGATATATTTCTAGTCTCTTCCTCTCCCTGCTTTTCCTTCTGTCTTCTTGATGACTTCTCTGTGATAGGCTTATGAGTTACTCATCTATTTTACTCTCTTTTTCTTGTGGTGCTAGTAACTCATCCCTCTACTCTTGCTAGTTTCAGCCATTATCCTCAGATATTCTTTCTCTATTTTTCTTTTTAAATATTGTTAATTATCCTGTTCTTAATTCTCCAGTCCTATGTGTCATTCATTTTTTTCTACATTCTTTTCTGTATTGACAGGATCTTTTGGTCATCAGTGTTCCTCTATTTTCTGTGTCAGTGTCTTCAATGGAAATAGCAAAAAAGATCACCCCAGATGATCCTTCAAAAAGTCTGTTATTAATCTTTCTCCAGCTTTACATTTTCCCTAACAGCAATAACTTTTAGCAGTTTCTCCTTCCTGGAGATGTTATACATCTTGCTGAATTCATTTGACAATCATTATCTTGAATTGTAACTAACAGAATCATGCATATACTGTATTAGGAAGCATTTCTTTACAGAACGGGTTGTTAGGCATTGGAATGGGCTGCCCAGGGAAGTGGTGGAGTCCCCATCCCTGGAGGTGTTTAAGAGTCATGTTGACATAGCGCTTAGGGATATGGTGTAGTTGGGAATGGTCAGTCTTAGGTTAAGGGTTGGACTAGATGATCTTCAAGGTCTTTTCCAACCTTGATGATTCTGTGATTCTGTGATATACATATGTACATAAAGGCCGGATAGCCAAAGACTTTTAATCAGTCCATTGAATTCTATACATTTACTAAACGATACTGCATTTTAAAAATATAATGCAATCTTTTTCTTTTTTTTTTTTTTTTTTTTTTTTACATCTGTGCTAAGATGAAGCACATCTTTCAAATAACACATGATAAATTCCTTCCCTAATGTTAGAACCTAAGGGTTTATATGGTTTTCAATCATGGGAGCTGTAGATTTTGGCTGAAGTTCTGACTTTATTGTCATTAATATCAGCATTTTCAGTAATGTCAGTAGGAGCAGATTTTTACCCTTATTCTTAGTTTATTTCAGATGAAAACTGAATTTTTCATATCATATTTGGAACCAGGAAGTCAGTTATTCTAAATACTGTATGTGTTGTGTTTTAAGCCCAGAGGGCAACTGAGCACACTGCCACTCACTTACTCCTTCCTCCTCAGGGATGGGGAAGAGAAGATAAAACAAAGGCTCAGGGATCTAGACAAGGACAGGGAGGGATGACTCACCCATTATGGTCATGGGCAAAAGACAGACTCCATTGGAGAAGAAAAAAAGAACATAACACTAATTTAACTTGAACACCACCACCACTAATTTACCAATCAAACAGAGTAAGGACAGTAAGAAAAAACAATCACATCTTAAAACCATCTTCCCTTCCCCCACTCCTCCGTTCTTCCTGGGCTCAGTTTTACTCCCAATTTCTCTACCTCCTCTCCCGCAGTAGCACAGGGGGGACAGGAAATGGGAGTTGTGGTCAGCCCATCACATATTGTCTTTGCCACTCCTTCCTCCTCGGGGGGAGGGCTCCTCATACTCTTCCCCTGCTTCAGTATGGGGTCTCTCTCACAGGAGACAGTCCTCCACAAACTTTCTCTTACATGAGTCCTTCCCACGGGCTGCAGCTCTTCATGAACTGCTTCAGTGTGGGTCTCTGCCACGGGCTGCAGTCCTCCCAACAACAGTCTGCTCCAGTGTGGGCTTCCCTCAGAGTCCCAGCCGCCTTCAGGCACAGCAACCTTGTCTGGCATAGGGCCCTCTATGGGCTTCAGGTGGACTTCTGCTCCACTGTGGACCTCCATGGACTGCCCAAGGACAGCCTGCCCTCTCAACATGGGCTGCAGGGGAGTCTGAGCTCTGGCGCACCTACCCCTCTCCTCCTCCTTTCTTCAACTGACCTTGGTGTTTGCATAGGTATTTCCCTCACAACTTCTCCTCATCCCAGGTTCCCCTTCTTAAATATGTCATCTCAGAGGTGCAGTGACTATTGCTAATTGGCTCAGCCTTGGCCAGAGGTGGGTCCAAATTAGAGCCAGGGGAGCTTCGAGAAACTTCTCACAGGAGTCACTGCTGTAACCCCCTCCCCTACTACCAAAACCCTACCACACACAGACCCAACACAGTATATTCTAGGAAGCTCAGGAGGGAGGGATAGGATATAGGATATTAGCATCACCATGGATGTAGACTTTTTTCAAAGTTTTCAGTTTATTGATTCAAAGTACACAAGGCCAGAAGGCATCATTACATCATCCAGTCTGTTGTATTGTATATCACAGGCCATTACATTTCAGTTAACTATCTGAGCTATCTCTCACCATCAACCACTATTCATGAACAACATTTGTTACAGTTTTACTCAATATATTCCACTTTATGTGATTTTCAATTTTTTGATATCTGAAAAGATCAGAAGTTCAAGAATCAAAATAAACAAATAAGACTTGTAAGACTTTTCTTCCATGGGAAGAAAAAAAAAGATTTTGCAGTAAGATATTCTACTTTCCTGATATTTTTCTGTTCAGTTATAAGTTTTTCTGCATCTGTATTGCCATATTAGTTCAGACCCATAATGGGGCCTCAGGTCCATCTGAGGGGTCAGACCTGTTGTCCATACCCCCTGCACGTTGTCTTCTAGTCTGGCTTTTCAGCCAGAGCATTCTCTGGAGCTGGAGAGAGCCAGCTAGATGTCTTCACAGGGAAATTTGTATTCACACTCAGCAGCTACAGATAGTTTGGCTAAAGTAAGCTGCCCACCTTTGACAACTTGAGGTTGAACTCAAGTATCTGTGTTCCTAAGGGCAGTAAAGACATAAGTAAGAGATAAACAAAGAAACAGAACTACTGAACTTTTGGGACTCGTAGATATTATCACATTTATACAAATCGTCGAAACCTAGGGGTATTGAAACTTGACTATTTTTTACTTGGAAGCTTTAAAATTCATTTAAGAGTTTACCTTAAATAACAGGCCAATTAATTCTAAAAGTCAAATGTTGGCTAAAACCTTTGCACACCAGAGCCTCAGATATTGTGTGTACTCCAGATATTACAAGTCTGGAAACACCGGTAGAAATATTTATCAGTTGTGAATTATTCTTTCATAATAACTTCACTTGAAAATTGAATTTATTTAGTTATTACTGGTCCAAACAAAAAATGACTTGGAGGAAGAAGAAATTATAAAACCAGAGCCAAATTCACTATTTGATAGTTGCTGTATAATCACATTAATTCAAACTCGGTGGAACAGGGTAGGCAAAGTTATCAATACATTGTGGAACTGTTTAACAATTACTGCTCTGTATAGTCAGTCTTCAAGAATCCAAATCTGATGTTGTGCCACACTGCTGACAAGGGTGTATACAGTTTTTCTCTATCAATTAATGTTTTTTCCAGTCAGTTTGCCCACACTCAATTCAAATACCATTACCTTAAGTCCAAGTCTCGTGGAAAGAATTTTCAAATAACAGGGTATGAAGACAGACACTTCTTGCATGTGCTAACTTTATCAAGGTGTATCCTGACAATTTGTCCCCAAATGCAACATAAATATATTTTATCAAGAGTTCTCAATATTTTTGACTAAAGCATATAAGATTTTTTTTTTTTACATTTTTCGATTTATTTTCTCTTCATGTTTTCATTACCTGAGTGTGACAACTGAATCAATTGTTCACACTGAGAAATCTTTCTGAAAAAACTGTTTGATGCCTCAAACGATAGCATAGCAAACAGTTATGTGGAGAGTCAGCTTGATGTGACAGTCCAGGTCTCCATGAGCCTTAAACAAACATTTTTTGGGTTTCATTAGCAAAAAGGTGACACAGTAACAAAGCAATTGGGAAGGGGTCTACCTTAGAAGTCCAGCATCACATTTTGAAGTTCAGAGTTAGCATAGTAGGCCCTTTGCTCTAGCTTGTACTCCTGGTACTAGAGCAAGGCTTCTCATAATTTTAGATCTTTTTCCAATTTCACTCATTGTAGTGCCTTCCATCACTGTCACTATTCTGTCTGCTGCCCTACTAAGTGCACAGCTGGAGCTCTGATTGGAATGGAGAATTTTATTTGAATCCTTTGCATGAGTTCTGTTTTCAGATCTTTAGTTTTAATACTTAAAATAAAAACAAATGTTACAGCTTGATTTACTGGGGAAATACATGCTTCAGGAGAGATGAAGAAATTAAAATGTTCAGAAGTAGTATTTCATATTCTGATACAAAATGACAAAAACACTTAATCTACCCATCAAACATGGGTAGATTAAACATGCCTCATCAACACAGAATATGGCTCATTGACCTCAAAATACTTTGTGAAACTAAGAAGAATTGGCAGTAGGATGCACCATATCTGAAATCTGATGAATGCACATGTACTACCAGTAAAGTAAACTTAGAACAATTGTGGCAGCTGTTTTGAGAGCCAGGGCTAGATTAAGAGGCAGTCAAATTTGACAAAATGTATGGAAAACATAAAGGTACAGAAGAACTGGATAATTTCCTTTCACTAAATATTCATTACTAACAGAATACTTACCAACAAGCCTCATTAATCAATACTAATGTAGTGCCCCACAGAAGAACAATGGTCAATATGTTAAAATGTCTCAGTACAGTTACCTTTGCAGATTCAAAAACTGCCCATTTTTCTTTTCATTCAGTAGTCAGGCAAAGTCAGACACTGGATGTGCTCAGAAGCACAACATTTTTCTTTGATATTGGACTTCAGCATGCATGCTGCTGCTCTGCAGATCTCTTTATTCAAAATTGTTTGCAGTTCAATGTTGTTTGCTCATATAATGCTGCCTCTCCCTTTTAGACCTCTTTATTGCTTTGAAATTTTCTTTGCAGTTTTCATTTCCTGAATAATATTTCAACTTATCTATCACTCATTTTCAATGAAGTATTCTAGCTCAACTATAAGTAACATAAATTTAGACCTGAAAAAAAAAAAAAAATTAGAAGATTCTGTCTCAGCAGTCACTGACTGCAAGATGTTGAAACAAATTCTAAAGTACAGTAAATCTTATTCCACAGTACAGAGTGCAGAAATCATAAAAAATGGTCACACTGCAATGACACTGCTGGTGTCACAAGCTGTATGTGTTTTTTCTCAGATTAGTTGAAAGTGGATCAACTTTATATCCCTAACAAACATGTTCTAAATTGTAATATTCCATTAGATAAGCATTTTTTTTAGTAAAGAAAATGCCATTTAAAATAATTGTCATACTATTTTTCTCACTACCTGGAATTTTAGCAAAATTATGCTAATCCACTGTTATAAGAGTTGCCTATAGCAAATACAATTCATATCTATGTGCTCACGCAGCACACATTGACTTTAAAGAATGTTCTAAATGATGTGAGTTTTGTGGGTAAATGTTTGCAAGGAACTTGCAGACCAAAAGCTGTCAGAGTAGGTTAATTTATTTATCTCTATTTTTAAGCCATCATCCTAAATTTACTTAGGCTGAAATCACAGCTATCTTTCTATGATGAGTCTGTTTCTCTATAAACCACTGAGCATTTCCTTTAAAAGTGGGTTTTTTTCAGTAGATATTGCATGAGTTATGTCTTCTTTTGGAAATCGTTTGTGAATTAGAAGAATGTAAAACCAAATCTGATCCTTTTAATTTCTTGTTACATAATATGATCACTGTTGTCTATTTCTGTGAGATTTCTGTGGAATATATATGTAGTGCATGATACAGTTAGGATAATGCAGGTTTTAAAAATTTTGCTTAATTTTCAACTGTCTGATAAATCTGTAAGACATTTTAAATATATTATTCTCTTTTAAGATACAGGACTAAAACAATAAAATATGACTATAATATACTTCTGTGTGACAATCTAGAGAAAATGGGACAATAAGGAGAGAGCATATGAGAATGTTCTTGCTTTAGAATTTTTTCTCTCTTATTTTCTACTGAAAGGTTTCTGAAAGGAAACTGATACCTGAACCACAAAGATTTTCTAGGATCTGTGCAGATGTAAAGGAAGATAGGTAGAATTTTTTTGTGCTTTTGCCCCAACCTTGACCCTTTTTTATTTGGGTCCAAATGCTTAATATAAGTTCAGCAAAGCCACTGCAAACCTGGCATCATTTTTAATATCCTGAAAAAATTTTCTAGACCGATATATGAGCTATTTGAAACAGCCATGCCTCCAGTCAGTATCTGGAGAGCTTATCATACTTTCTAGAGTAAAACAACTCTTGTTTATGTTCTAAAAAAATGTTCTCACATTCTACAAACAGCAGATATCTTCATCTAGAAAAATAGATATTTTGATTAAGAGTTGAAGATGTAACAAATAATATAAAAGCCAGTAACACATTTAAGCTATTAATTATGTCATTTAATAGCAGTAGTATGTACTGTATATTGTTATCACTAAAATCATAAAATGTAGAACTAATAAAATAAATATAATAATGTAAAAATTTAAAAGAAATTCCAAAATAAAGTACCATGTATAATAAATAGCTACTTGAACTTTTCACAAAAACTTTAATTTAGAAAATGCTGGCATCTCAAATTTCATCTCAGTTGACATAATCTCACATACACTAACAGTGTAATTGAAACAGCACATTCAATGCAAAGTATTCTGACAAATAGTTTTCAGCAACTAGTAATTTTCATCACCACTTTTCTCCTGCAACCTGTTATACTCACTTGTAGTTTTGTAATTTAATTTGGACTGTAAACTTTTCATCACAGACACTGTGTCTACCAGTCTGTGCAAAGCACTTCTGAGGTTCCCTCCTAATTGGAATCCCTGCCAGGACTGTGTCATACCAATATTGATAATATTAACTTTACACAATGTAGTGTACACAATGTGTACATGTAGTTCATGGCTTTTTATAACTTTTTATAAAGTCTGCAAGATTATGACTGAAATGCTACTATTATTTTAACAAAGGATGAAATTAAAGAATGCTACTTACTAGAAAAAGCCCACTTTTTCCAAATGTTGTTTTTCGTTGAGCCTGGAATTTTCTCTCTGTCTCAGAATTTGCATGATAAAAGCAAATGATGAATGGACATGGGACTGAAATGTTTGGGAGAGGAGCCTGTGACAGTTCCTTTGAAGTTTTAAGGGTTTATAATGTAAATAAGTATTTAGGGGATTATTAACATTCACATATTTTACCCCAAAGGCTTTCTGTAAGGTCAACTTTTAAGCAGTTGAAGTATGCAGAAAGAATTGTAAAATGTATGTGTGATCATGTTCAAAGACTTCAGCGAGTCTCTGCTGCAGAATGTTTTTATTTGACTTTTGATATGATATAATATATGCCAAATTAGTGTATATAATTTTTTGCCATCAGTTATATATAACACAGGCCCTGGGAGGTCTAGAATTTAAGGAATTCTGAACTTTTTTTTATATAAAGTAATTTTGGTTCCAAAATACGACAAAAGAAGAACAGACAAGGCTAAGAAAAAGATCTTTCAAGTGAGATTTTAAAACAAGCAGGGCACTATTTTATTATGGCCAGAAAAAAGAACTTATTCCTCAGAAGTATAGCTAGAAGTTCAGTGACTGAACTAACATGTTGGCTCTAATGCAAATTGAATTGAAATGAAGACTACTTCATACAGCTGTTCTCTAAAGCATGTCTGAAAACCAGTCCACTTCTTTAGATGTCCAAAGGTATTTTAGATGTCTTGAAGCACACATTTTTAAAGTCACAAGCTGAAGCAAATGACCAGTGGATCTCTAATTTTTACTTAAATACTATGATATAATGGCCTCATGATGCATAATAGCTCTGTGAGACTTATGGACTTTTTTATTTGTTGCACATATTATTAAAATGCTGGAAAAAGCATCTTGTTTTTTCTCATCCAAATAAAAATAAATGATGTGAATATCTAAATATTATCTTTCAGGTAGTAATTAATGATACCCACCTTTTTTTCTGCATACACCCATGATGACCTGAATTTTCATTTCACAGCAAATAAGTAGATTATTCAAAATATTTGTGCAGGTGTAGTGAATTCCAGCTCTCTCTCTGATACTCCATCACTGAATTTTCATGAATGATGACGTAACCATTGCATATATTAACTATTATAACTTCAATTCGAATTTTGACTATTTGACAAGCAAGTATGTCGACCCTAATAATGAATTTGGTAATATTGTGTCCATTCATATATTATTGAATTACTTATACAGTATGCTGAAGCTACAGAAAGCTGTCAAAAGGTGCCTGTCTTCTGTAATCATCATTTGTTATTTCCCCTAGAAATCTAATACAATTACACCTGTCAAGAATAAATCAAGAATAACTTCTGCAATATGAATATTCCTTTGTTTCACTCACTGTGTCTTGAGAAATCTTTATCTCCCTTTTGTCTGTATTTCAACAATTTACTTCGTAAGGAGGAAATGACTAAGGGTATAGCAGGAAAGGGAAAGAAAAAAATGTTGGTTAGCACTCCTGCTTGAGATAAATTAGTTCAAAAAGCTGAATTATTCATACACCAATAAAGTCACACCTAGGGAAGTGCAAAGTTGCTTATCACAAGGAGAAAGAAGGAAATAATTCGATCTGTTTACTAACATGTATAATGCAGCCATTCACTTAATTCTGCAAACATTTTCTTATCAAATTGCTTCTTAGAAAATGAGAAATAAATTGCTTGACTGTATTTATACATCGCTTATATAGCAATTTTGCTTTAGTATTTGTCAAACACTCCAAATAGCCATAACTGCACTCTATCTGTCTTGGTTATGTAGGAAAACAACAGCACCACAGTAATGCCAAAGTCATGTGGTTTCCTCAGAGTTTTTAAATAAGGTTAGAAATACAAGTTGGCATTTTTGTGCTAATCTGCTGTATAGTCTCATCCAATTAAAATGCAAACATGGAGATATGAAGAAAATTCTGAATTTGAAATGCCAAAATTATAATATGAAGAAAAATCCTATTGACATATAATAAGAAAAGGCAGTTTTCATTATCTAAAAAAGTTAACCTCTCCAGGAAGCTGAAATTAGAAATTAATCTTGAACTGCAGCTTCTAAGACTCTGCAACATTACTCATGAAGTTTCATTTGAAAATGCAAGTATATAAATAACTTTTTCAAGTATACATCAATTAAACAACAAACCTAGAGTCAAGATGCACAATTTTCTTCCACTGAAAACACAGGGTTTTTTGGGTACTAGGAAAATGTGTTGATTGCAACAGTAGAAACAACACCTTGAGTTCAAAGGATGGAATATCAGTCATATGTGTTACGAAGAACCATTCATTCAAGGAGTTGAGAATTGCATAGAAATTGTTATAATTGCTCCATAGAAATATTTATATATAAATTTATGCCAATACAAATTTAAACAAAGAAAAACTAGTGTTCTTCCTGTTTCAAAAGTGCTTGAAATGCTTTTAAATGGGGGAAAAACAGAGCAGAAAAAGCAGAACCTCTCCTGTTTCTGGCTGGATGATTTAGAGCGTCATTCCAGTTTTCATTGCTCTACAGATTTCCAAACAAATTCTGAGAAAGAGATAGCTTAGAGCATCTCAGATGTTACTGGACACCTGTCTTCAGGCAATTTAAACAAGCCTCCATTGCTTAGGTTAGCTGAAACCTCTCTACACTTCCCTGACAGTGCTTTTTAGGGGCTTGACTGAGTTGTCCCCACATAGGTGGATCATGCCAGTTGAGAAATGTTGAGAGAACATGGATGTCCTGTGAATACCAAGCCAGACTTGTGTGATTGTCTTGGATACTCTGAAGACTCTTAAAGAGCATTGACATCAGCCTGTTGGACCATTTTGGTGGTACATGGCTATATATTTAGCACAGAGGTAGAAAGCTACACGTATGGACCTAAATATACTGTCTTAATCAGGAACTGAATCCCACTCCAATATATATTTTATTTATATATTTTTATTATATAGTCTATATATAATAATACTATCCTAGTTTCAGCCAGGATAGAGTTAACTTTCCTTGAGCTGAGTGGGAGTACAACTAGAGGGCCAGGCCCGGATCGATCATTGGAGTATTCCATATCATGTGATGTCACACTTAGTCTATAAGCAGGCACATGCTCTCTCGTTTCTGTTCCCCGGTTGGCGCGGTGGGATTTTTGGTGCAGTCAAGATCGCTGCTAGGGGCTGGCTGCATACTAGTCACCAGTCGGTGAGCAGCTGCATTATATATTACCTGTTTGGACTTACTATTGTTACTGTTGTTTTGTTACTGTTACCTAATTATTTTTTCTTTATTCAACCTACAAATTCCTTTTTTTTTTTGTCCCTCCCCTATTTCATCGGGGAGGGGGGGAAGTAAACGACTAGCCACGTGGTGATTGGCTACCGGCCGAGTTCAAACCATGACAAATACATATATAAATATAAATATTTTTCTTGGCGTTAAAGCTAGAAACCTGACTTCATAAACTTGACAAGTAAAGTTGTAATCATTAAGGTTAAATTTTATCTTTGATCCAACTTCATATTACTGAAGGGGGGAAGAACTGAGTACGCAGAAAGTAAAGGAGAACACTTTTGAAAGTACCTTGTTACAACTCATAAGAAACAATCTTAGATGAATTTAGTCAGTTAATTTGGAAACTGGAGAGTAACTGACAGAGATCATCAAACTGCTCTGATGAAGAGGGTGACTGACTGTAACTGCTAATTTACAGCACTTGGGGGAAAATCTCATCTTGTAAATGGGGAATTCAATGCAGCTTTCAAATACTGGGGATAGCTCAAAGATCTGAAGAAAAGATTTCAAACTAGAAAAACTATAAATTACAACTTCCTTACAAAGAAATTGTCACATTTAACACAGAAAAAAGATATTAGATCTTATCTTCATATGATCATAGAATCACAGAATGGTTGAGGTTGGAAGGAGCCTCTGGAGGTCATCCTGTCCAACACCCTTGCTCAAGCAAGGCCACCTAGAACTGGTTGCCCAGGACCATGTCCAGATGGCTTTTGAATATCTTCAATGATGGAGACTCCACAACATCTCTGGTCAACCAGCCAGTGCTCTGTCACCCTCTCAGTAAAAAAAGTGTTTTCTGATGTCCAGAGGGAACCTTGTGTGTTTCAGTTTGTGTCTATTGCCTCTGTTTCTGTCACTGGACAACACTGAAAAAAGCCTTGTTCTGTCTTCTTCACACCTTCCCTTCAGGTATTTGTACATATTGATGAGATCCCCCCTGAGTCTTCTCTTCTCCAGGCTGAACAGTCCCAGGTCTCTCAACCTTTCCTCAGAGGAGAGATGCTCCAGTCCCTTGCTGATTTTTGTGGCCCTTCACTGGACTCTCTGCAGTATGTCCATGTCTCTCTTGCACTGGGGAGCCCCTAACTGGACACATTACTCTAGATGTGACCTCCCCAGTGCTGAGTAGAGGGGAAGGATCACCTCCCTTGACCTACTGGCAACACTCCTCCTAATGCTGGATCCCAGAATGTAGTTAGCCACCTTTGCTGCAAGGGCACATTGCTGGCTCATGTTAAGAAACAGTAAGTGATGAAATTGATGACAAAGTACAAATAATAATATCTACTATTTCATGGTCACTGTGCTAATTATTATTTTCTTATTAAGCAGGAATGAAGTAATGTGCAGTCTAACAATAATTCTATATTTGTACTTAAAAAGACCTGAAGAGCTGAAGTCAATGAGCAGAATGTAACAGGCAAGATATTTTTTTACAGAAGCACATTAATAATAGGGCAGTTGTTGAAAATATTTTGGCACATGACACAAATTCATAATCCCAAATCAAGAATTCTCAGCTGCATTAAAAAAAAAAAAAAATCCTTTAATTTGACTTAAAGTTGAAACAAAAGCAGCTAACTAATGTCCATTAAGACATATGTATGTTACAAATGGAAGAATACAAATTAGAAATTTAGAATTTCAGAAGACTAATGAGAAAAGTAGAAGTACCCATGAAAAAATATAGCCAAGCTAAAGTTAAAAAGCAGAAGGTATTGTGTATGTCAGGAACAAGAGAAATTCTAAGAATACATTTTATCCATTAATAATCACATTTACATATTTCTGTTCTATATTTATGAAAACATCATATGGTGTATTTAGATTATTTGTAAAACAGGAAATTCTTTCCTCTTTGAAAACTGGATTAATGTTGCACAACATGTGCTAAAGTTTGGCATTTTTTAATCAAAGGGTCCATATGATTTGTTACAAAATATCTGACCAATGAGCATTCTGCACTATTAACATTGATTTTCTGTAAGTCTTGGAACACTGGGGCAGTTCTCCAGAGACTGAAAGAAAGATGATGATGTGATAATATTCAAGAAGGGTGAGTTGAATGACCTGAGTGATGTTATGCCTGTCAGTCTGACATTGATCTCAAGCAAAGTAATGGAAAGAGGCTGATAGAACACTTGATTAATAAAGGAGTAAAGGAGGTAAATATAATTAATGCCCATCAAAATGTGCTTATGGAAAATAAATCTCACCAAACTGACTCAATAACTTTTTTCAGCAACACTACTAGTTCGGTTGATAATTAAAATGGGATTGAAGAAATACACCCATTACATCACAAGCTTTTGTCTTGATATTGTACCACACTTTGTCTAATAAAGAAGGTACAAAATCAGAGTCACACAAAATAAATAGATGAAAAGCTGTGTAAGTGAAAAGTTTCAAAATTAACTGAGGATCAAACAACATCACATAACAGATAAGTTTCTTAGCAGCAGCCTGTTGGATTTTATATTTTTTGCATTTTACTGTTGTTTGTTATCCATGTCTGCTAGGAAAGTATTACTCTTCATTGATTATTCTGATAAGAGAATGACTGAACTAATTGAATAAGACTACTTACTAGTATTATAAAGTCTGATTTTTTTTTAATAAACATGGGTCAACCTATGAAAAATGTTAAGTACAGTTAAGTATATGGTCACAAATCCATGAATGAAAAATTAGACTGTAATTGCAGCAAAGGTGGACACTATTATGTGAAACAGTGGGCTGAGAAAGACTCAGAGTAAGTTAGATAATTAGTTGGGAATAAACTTCCATTGTGATTTTGTAACTCACAGGAATAATATAATCTGTAGATGCATAAATAAAACAATTGTGATTGAATATGTTTGGAAAATCTCCCTACTTTCTTAGCTCAGTTTTTAGAATGGTGTAATTTTATGTCAGTAACAGCTAGTTTCGGAGTTCACATCAGACATGGTTTAAATAGAACAGGTTAAAAGAACAGTAAAAATAGAGAAAAAATTGAAGAACTTTTCTGACATGGAAATAATCTAAGGATCCCCCCCAAAAGTTAAGATATAACTTACATTGTTAGTAACAAAGATTTATAATTAAAGGGTACAGATGTTTGGCAAGAGAAGTTTATTTAGTCTATCAGAAAAAATACATAATAATAACACTCAACGGTTCGTAGTTGCAGCTAGATATATTCAAATTATAAATAAGATAATTTTAAGAGTAGTATGAGACACATTTTGAACAAGTGACCAGCATTTCTTGTTCTAAAAATTCTTAAATGCAGGTTGGTTCCCCCATGCTGCTCTAACTTAAGGAGGAATTAATTTGAAGTCTTACATTACACAAAAAAGCATGCTGGATGATTGAATGGCCTTTTCTGGCTGCAGTTCATGAATCTATAGAAACAGGGAGAGCTGACTCCTTTGCTCTACTTGCCAAGAAACTGCATTAAGTCTGATCTACATAGAAAATGTTCACTAGCAGAATAATGGTTGGATGGTATGTGATTTTTTGATTAAATAATTATACTGATAAAATCTCTAGTGTAAATAAACAGGGCAGTTTAACCTTTTTTTAAAACCAAATAAACATTTTTTTACATTGGAATTACTGGACGTTCATTTAGAGACTTTAAACAAGCTTAACGTGAAAGAACATTTACATTTATGCTGTGCTTAAAATTTATAATAAATGACAGACTGGTGAGTGATCTTGACAAAGCTTATTTTTTGACCAAGCTGAGAAATAAGTTTTGACCAGCTTTATCAGAAAATATTCTATGTCAGGTTGTTTCTTATACCCAAACTACCCTGTGTCTCAGTACAGGAAAAAGTCTTCAGCAGTATGAAATACATTTCTTAAGGCTTTGTGTGAAAGGTTTTTGTAGCTGGGGGGCTACAGGGGTGGCTTCTGTGGGAAGCTGCTAGAAGCTTCCCCTATGTCCAACAGAGCCAATGCCAGCCAGCTCCAAGATGGACCCACCATTGGCCAAGGCTGAGCCCATCAGCAACGATGGTAGTGTCTCTGGGATAATGTATTTAAGAAGGGGAAGAAAACTGCTCAACAGCAACTGCAGCCAGAGACAGGAGAGAGAATATGTGAGAGAAAAAACTTTTCACACACCAGGGTCAGTGAAGAAGAAGGGAGAGGAAGTGCTCCAGGCGTTGGAGCAAAGATTCTCCACGAGAGCACTTGGATGTCCGAAGGATGCTGTGACTCTGTGGGAAGTCCATGCTAGAGCAGGTTTTCTGGCAGGACTTGTGATCCCATGGGGGACCCACACTGGAGCAGTCTGTTCCTGAAGGACTGCACCTTGTGGAAGGGACTCACGCTGGAGCAGTTCGTGAAGAACTGCAGTCCTGTGGGAAGGACCCATGTTGGAGAAGTTTGTAGAGGACTGTCTCCCATGGGAGGGACCCCACTCTGGAGCAGGGGAAGAGTGTGAGGAGTCCTCTGCCTGAGGAGGAAGGGAGCGGCAGAGACAACGTGTGATGAACTGACCACAACCTCCATTCCCCCCATCCCCCTGGGCCACCTGGGGGGAGAAGATAGAGAAATCAGGAAAAAGGGAGGGATGGGAGGAAGGTGTTTTAAGGTTTGGTTTTATATCTCATTACCCTACTATGATTTGATTGGTAATAAATAAAATTGATTTCTCCAAGTTGAGTCTGTTTTGCCTGTGACAGTAATTGGTGAGTGATCTCCCTGCCCTTATATTGACCCATGAGCCTTTCATTGTATTTCTCTCCCCCTGTCCAGCTGAGGAGTGGGAATGATAGAGCAGCTTTGGTGGGCACCTGGTATCCAGCCGAGGTCAACCCGCTACAGTCCCTTTTGGCCCCCAACAAGGGCACTATGAGGACTGTTATGGGGAAAATTAACTCCATCTCAGCCAGACCCAATACACTTTAGACCATGTTTCTAATTCCCATACAGGAGAATAAGGATTCTAATAGGCTTGGTCCCATACTCAGATGGCATAACCACTGTTAGGGTAAAATGGAGAACAAGCAGATCGAGAAGATAGTATTGCAGCCAAAGCAGTGGCCTGTGAAGCCCGCTAATTAAAATTGCAGTAATCAGGTTAATATTAATTATATCTTGCCTTGAATGCAAATATAAACCTACCAAAATAGTGTAAGCAGCAAAAGTATATAAAACTTTTGTGACACTGTGGTGGTATGCCAGATACAATATATAAGCATTTTTTCTAAGTATGGGAGCAAAGTGACCAGCCAAAGTACAAGCAAAATCACATGCATTTGCATGTAGGAGACATCCAAGTAACAGAAACTGCAATCCCATGATACAGAACAACGAACAAGATAAACACAAGGGACTGTAGGGAAGTAGAGTACCCTTCCTAACGTACAAGAAGGATGACCATCAAAACCAAAACCAAGATAAGCGGCATCTGGAGCACCATCTGACATCCCTTTTGGGTGGAGGTGGCAAGAGGCATAAAATGTCAGTGATGAACTTTAAAAAGAAGACAAGCTCACTTTGGTTCTCATTTCTCTCATCAAAGACCTCTCAAGCTTGATCACCTACAGAATCACTACAGATTGCAGCCATTATGCACTAACCATACAGCATCAGCTTTAAGGTATTGTATGCTCACAGCTAATTCAGAGTACGATTTTTAGTGACAATCATTTTGCTAGATGCCATGATAATGATTAATAATATATAAGAAGTAACTACTAGCACAAGGGGAATTGTTAAGGAATGAATTTAGTAAAATTTGATTTTAAAGTTTAAAGAATGGCCTAATCTCTCAGTCTGTTAAATATTCCCATCACAGTAATCTCAAATTACCTGATACAGACACATATACACACAAACATGTATGTATAAATATGTATGTATATAGATACATTCAGTTCAAAAGTATACCTCCCACACACTGTTGTGTGATTACTTTCTGCACAAAAACATGCTCAGACACAAAAATAAAAGGCTCCTGCAAGGTAAACCAGCTTCTCTAGTTTGCCCCTGAACTAGGTAAATTGCCTGTTTATGGAAAATAAGTACGTCATTTAAGGTTACTTTCCTCCACCTGCGTGCACTTTCACTCACATTTATTGCTGTTTTTGAACAAGAAAAACAGAGTAAGAAGTCAGGGACATTCTTTTTGACGTAATATGAAAACCTTCAAGAAAAATGTTTATTATTCTCTAATAAAAAAAGATGTTTTATTTTGAGCGTAGATTTAATAAAACTACTATTGTCCACCCATGTCTTCTATTACTAGCTTTTAATTACAAGATGGAGAGAAAAAGGAAATTAGTCTGAAACCATATGTACAAATTAATTATTTATTTGACATTTTAAATTTCTTATTCTTGTTACCAGTGACTTCAACCACCTTGGTGTTGTCCCTGAGAAGTCACTAGAAATTAGTAGGTGATTATACTGCAACTAACATAATCCTGTTTAATGATGCCAGTGTATATATTTTATGTATTACTTGTCTAATTTACAAGATCAGAGCAAAGCTCCTATCAACATGTGCACCATCTAAAAGTGAGGCCCACTTGAGTCTATGGAGCAAATTATCACTAAGTAGCAGGGGATGGTATGGGAAAGTAATACAGAATGTTAGTGTGTAGAGAGACAACTTTTGGCAAGACTTTGTTTGAATCTTGCTTACAAGTAGCAGTCTTGAAGGTGAGAATCTGAGACTGGGTTTACCATAAACTATAATTTAACAATTTGTCATAGATACTTTAAACTCAGTCTCATCCAGTGCTCTAACCACACAGGTAAATTAAACACTGAAACAACAGCTTTTCACCTAAGCTTTTTCATTTTAACAGATTACATGTCCAATGTCTTAAGCAGAAAGCACCACATAACCACAACAGGGATAGTTGGATGAGAAAGAGCTTTGTCCTTTTTATATGAAACTAGTTGTGAAAATGCTTGTCCATGATTTTGGTGATGGAAGTTTTAAGATGAACAAGTAATAACATTATATATGTGTAGTATACCCCAGAACAGTATCTGCATCATGAAATGCAGTCTGCATATCCATGCACACACACATATATACATGCATATATATGTGTATGGAAGAGTGTGGATTGGGAAATTCTCCTCTGTGTTTCTCCATCCAGGAACAAAGAACAGATAAGAAATAGAGATCTATCTTGGAGATGAGAAGGAAAGCAAATCTGGGATTCATTAACACTCTGGGTAATATACAAAAATAAGCACAGTCATTTAATTTCTTTCAGATATCTTTTAAAAGAAAATTAGGAAAAAAACATTTTAGCACACAAGCAAAGAAAGTAACTTTGACAAGAGATACATAATTCAGATGCTACTTAGCAGCAAAAGTTCAGGAGACAGAAAAGATGTTAGATATGCTTCTCTCAGACATTTCATATTACTTATTTGAGGCACCTTATTCCAAGCATACAGGGTGGTGTGAATGTTATTCTGAAATACTTAACTCTGGCCATTCATTAGATAGGGAACTTAAACATCCACTCTAACCTGTTGAATCTCACTTGCAGAACTGATTATCATGCAGGTTAACTGCCTACATCAGTCCAATATGTTTTGTTTGTTTGTTAATGAGCAAAATGGTTCTGTTTGAGGTCTTTTTTTTTGCTTTTCTTTTTTTTAATAGTGGAATATTTTGTACGTTTTTTTGACAATTTACATGAAATATATGATTTTGATTCAAAACTGGTCCTAAAAGATACACCAGGAAAAGATCTTCTGACTGGAATCCTAAAGACTAAAAACTACTCTTACATTCATCACTTCAGGAATCAGATTCAATACTGGTGCTACTTGCACATAAATCTGGTAGACCCATGAAGAATGGTAGTATATTGCTCTGTAAGTCAACAGTTGCATCAGAAGAACACACACATATAAAATAAAAATTTGCAGTGTAACTAAAGGTCTGGAAATGAAAGTGTTTCACTCATAGGTAGATTTTTCTTCGTGTTTTATTCTATCCAGAAGACTCAGAGGCCCTTATTACTGAAATGATTGCTGGTTCATTTTTTCAGAGTATATATAGCTACAAGTAGAGAGAGACAGAGGGTCAGAAAGAAAAGAAATAACATCCTGGAAAAAAACAGCATTCACTGAACAGCTACATCAACAGAGAAATGGAACAGAGGATTATGACACTATCCAGGAGACAGGTTTATAAGTCTAAGGAACTGAAAACATGTGGCCAGGTGACTCTGCATGAATTTGCCTGATACGAGATGTGTCTACCTCGATGAAATTTGGCACAGACTCAGCTGAACTATCGTATTATGCTAATTGCAGCAGATCAGTTTTTGTCAACCAGGTAGACATTTGTGTTGGATCTGCATTATTACATCAGACTTGTTGACATTCTAAATTCTTTTAAGTATGGCAGCTTCTATCAGTATTTCTTTTATAGACATTATTTCTCCTAGACCTAGTACAGTCCAGCAATCATGTCAAATATTTAGATCTGGAATACAAATTGCACAAATCTACAAACGGCTATGTAGATGATTGTATTGCATGTAAGTATAGGTTGAACCCCCCACCCTCCCTCCCTTCACCACAGCAGCATTTCCATAGATAGGAAAATGTCTATTTTTTAAAATCTGGTGACAGGTTATATATTCTTTAGGTTTTAACAGTTTCAATCCTTTATATGCATATTTCTCTCCTGATAATAATAATGGGGACAGCTGTATAAACAAAATGTTTGCAGCCACAAGTGTTAACCATACTGAAACACCTCTTATTAAAAAGAAGTAAAATATAAAAGGAGGTAGAGCTCTGATGGGTACTGGCTCTAGAGTAATGAGTGGAAGTGGAGGAGAAAAAACAAGGTTTAGGAAGAGCTGGTTGTATTACCATGATCTCAGGAGGGAGAATGGGCAGTCAGACTTTTTCCAGGTAAATCCAAACTTCTCAGCATGTAACTCTGGCCTCTTCATAAGATCAATGAAGATCTCTTTTTCTGTATCTGTACCTGCCCTTTTCACTCCATGTTATTAATGAAATACTGATCCCTGTCAGAAAAATGAACATGCAGGGAATCATAAGAAAAAATATTAAAGGTATAAAAAGTCTGCTGTGAGGCAAAAATAAAATGATTGTAGCTGTTTCAGTTAAACCCTATAGAAACTATAGGGTGTATATATATATAATAGAAATTATAACCATGCAATAAGGACTAAGAAAAATAGATTTTTGGTACTTCTTAACCTTTCATCATAGCTTAAAAAAATGCAGTTAAACAGAAAGGAAATTAAGTTTAAACTAACAATATAAAATGTTTTCTAACAACACATCAAAAATTCTTGGAACTCACTGCTACACCTGGAACTGAGAAGCTATGCGTTAGACATATTTTTTAAATTATGAAATAGTTTGGAAAATGAGAACATATGATTCCTTTGCATCTGAACACCCCTCCCAAGACAAGTATTCATTTCTTGTAGAAAGATGTATGCACTTTATGCAACTTCAAGAATCTGTGAGAAGAAATCACTTCTTAATCCATATTTCACATTAATACCCAGAAGTTAGGAATGTTATTCTTTCTAATATATCGAAGGGATCAGTAAGAGTGGGAATTGGTAAGAGGGAACCTTAGCATTCTAAGAAGTAATTTACTAGGTGCATATGGTATAAAAAATTATATTCCTTTATCTGTGCATGGATATTTGCTAACCCTTGAATAATTTTCTCTCTGTTAAAGTAAAAACCAAACCCAAGTATAATTTCATGTAGTACATATAAAAAGTTGCACAAAATCTCCATCTTAGTTGCCAGACTCTTCTCTTATCTGAAAAAAAATATGAGACATTTGAAAAATGAGCTATCAAAGTGCCAGAGTAGTTTTGACATTTTAACAATTGTCCTGGTTTCGACCGGGATAGAGTTAACTTTCCTTGGGCTGAGAGGGAGCACAGCTAGATGGCCGGGTCCAGATTGATCATTGGAGTATTCTGTATCATGTGACATCATGCTCAGTATATAGGTGGACGTGTGCTCTCTCACATCCCGTTTCAGTTTCTGGGTCAGGATGGCAGGATTTTCTGGTGCGGTCGTGGTGTGGGCTGTGTATATGTCGCCACGCTCATTAAGCCACTGCTGCATTTTTACCCATTTTGGACTTACTATTGTTACTGTTGTTTTTTTTTTGTTACTAATTTTTTTTTATTCAACCTATGAATTTCTTCTTTTGTTCCTCCCCTATTTCACCGGGGAGGGGGGTGGGGAGGGAAGTAAACAACTGGCCACGTGGCAATTGGCTACTGGCTGAGTTCAAACCACAACAGCAACGATAGGAAAATATTGTTTTTATGAAGAATATATATTTAGTTCTATCACAGAACAAGGTGGCTACTGCTAGTGATTTCTGTCATCTCAACTCAGTTATGTTTCCATGGACAGCCATCAACATTTATATTATTGTTGATCTGTCTTTCTGGTTAATTAGCATCTGTTACATCCTTCCATTTTGTGACTACAGGTAACTGCAAACAAATATGAGCATGAACAATCATTCTTATTTCAGCCTTTTATATCCCTAACCTCCAAATCTGGGCTTTTTAATTTCATCATCCACGTTGACATCTATTTCTGAACCAAGTTATCCTTCAAGACTCAGTTTGAACACTACAGTAAGAAGAAAATCACTTAAAAATTTACAAGATAGCCAAAGGGATAATAACTGGTAGCTGTCAAACAAAATGTCTTTTGAGTAAGTATATGCATGCTTTGTACCAAATCTTAACTTCTTTTTTGTGAACAGTTTACAGGGGGAAAAAACATCATAATTTGGACTGGTTATGTGGCATTGCTTTCCTCTTCTCATGGCAAATTATGTTTAGATGTTTTTGGTGGCAGATGAAATCTTGAACTAATTTTTGCTGATTCTTTTCATTTTAGTTTATTCCTCTCTAGAGCATGATGCACTTGATTGTTCTGTGAGATGCTTGCTTTTCTAAATATTAAACCTAAAGTATTCATTCACCACCGGCACCTTCAGGGCTTTTTATGAAAAATCTCTGTGAAAAGTACTATGTAATTGGTGCATAATTCCTTGGCAAATGTATCTGTGGAGGCTACAGATACGTAACATGTATTGTATATACTGGTTGTTATACTTAATATGCTTATTGGATAACATCTGCAAAAAACAGTAAAGCCCCTGATGCACACGTTAAAATCAGTGATCTTTAAAGACTAAAAGAGCCCAAGATCTAGTCCCAGTAATTCACACAGAAGTAATAAGAGACTTTATCCTAACAGTTCAAGAAATATTATTTGATAAACTATTATCATAGCATCCAAGTCCTTATGTAAACCTGTAAAACAATCCATTGTAAATAAGAAATAATATTGAAATTGGAATTATCTGAGTACATTAGTCATGAATTACTGAAACTGATAAGTTTTGAAAAGATAGTCAAGCAAAAAGCTTGAATTAAAAATCCACAATTTTTGTCATGAAAAGATGGAAATTCAGACGCTTAACTACTAACTATACACATGATGGTTTCAGATTGAAAGAAGTATAGTTTGTGTGCAAAAAAAAATCTAATGTGCACTAATGATAAAGGTAGAAACTATAACTTGCCTGGTTTGTAACAAAATATATACATTTCAGTTATTTCTATGAGGTGTTTCAAACCGATACAGCTTCTTCAATAAAAATGTGATTAAATCTAGCTATTCTGTTTAATCACAGCCACATTATTCTTTGAGCTGTATTTTGAAAAGGATTACTGTATCTTGAAACAGACGAAGATCCCCATCTGTGCTGACTTTGATAAACGTGCTTGAGTTTAGGTTCATACTCTCTGAGCCAAAGTTTCTGTCAGTAGGAGCTCTGCTCCAGACTGCAGTGCACATGTGACGACTCCTGATCACACCCACACCATACCTCATCAGGAAAGAACTTGGACTTGCCAAATATCCTCAAATCCTTTGCTTCCCATGCTAATTAGTATGTATGTCTGACCTTACTCATTAAGTCTACTAGATAAACCTACAGCATATATGTGAGGAGAAGGTGTTTTTCTCTGTGGATCCACACAGAAATGACGTTTGATGTGGTTGAGACAGGCAAGGCCAAAGAAAGGATGTTTTACTCAAGTGTTTTCTGTAACTGGAGGCAGAACTCCCACCCTAATATCAGCCGTAATGACTAACATCTGTAGTACTAGGAGCTCATACTTCTTTTGGTGATGCAGTCTAGCAAGTCTTTCTAGTATTAAGAAGATATCAGGGTGCAAACATGTATTATACATTGTACTTCACAGGTTTTTTTCACTTGCCTCATGCATCCCAATCTGAAGAACAGTGCACCTCAAAAGTTAGTTATCAGACTATTTCAGGATGATCATAAGTTCAGAGCATTAAATCTAATACAGGATTTTGTACACTTAACAGAAAATAAGGAGTTCATTTGAGTCTGCTGGTGTGTTTATTAACTCCAGTGAGAACACCAGAAAGCTGTTCCACTGGGACAAGGAATTTTAAATGTCACTTGTCCGAGGAATATTTCAGTGGGCTGAACTTAAAGTGAAAGGGCTACCTCTAATTTGCAATCACGTGTGTCAGCTTGTCAAACTGCATCATGCACTAAATTGCTATACCTAGGAGGCATGGATAGTAACACTGTTTCCTCCAATAAGTCTGTAATTTGCTCTGACCTTCTTTACATACAGAATGGATCATGTGCCCTTTTCAGTTCTTTCAAGCATTAGTCTCTCTCACTCGCCTCCCCGACCTATCTCACCCAGATTCGTCCTGTGGGCAAATATCAAGCCAGATCATGCAATGTCATAAATCCTGGAATCCAGGTTATTAATCAGTGCTTTTTGGCTGCCTCTCAAAATAATGTTTCACACTCATAACAGCCCTCCCATGTGCTCTCCCTCCTTCTTGGCACAGAAGATGTCCCTCGCATCCTGGAATGCCACTTATGTTGCCGATAAAACCTCTCATTCTGGACGTCCTCTCACAGGAAGCTGCATCAAACTGTCAGACAGGGGAAATGAAAACTTGAAGACTCTCAGAATAGTACAAGATCTTCAAAAGACCAAACATCTGTTTTTTCATCAGCATTTGAACATATGTCTAGTGTTAAGTGATAAGGAAATATATGCCAACAAGTGCATTACATGTCAGAATTAAATTGAAAAAGCAACATTATAAAGCTACTTTACTCCTTCAGGGGGTCCATGAAATAAATGTCCTGGGGTCACTTTTATGCCAACATGTGGCCTTCTGTAGTCAAACAATTCAATAATGTTTATCTAATTGAGGGGAACCATTCAGGCTTTGAAAAGACTACACTTCAATAATAAATAAGTGAGGGTTTCTTGTGTTGAAATAGATTACTCAAAAAACCAAATCAAAGTAAGTTCCTCACTGCCCTGCTGGATGCAGTGTTGAGGCCTGATTGTCTGCCAAAGTCTAAACAAATTGAAGAAGTAATCTCCTCTTTTGCATGCAATACATTCATAAAAATTATTGGTGGGGAAAACAATGACATCAGTCACCCTATTTACACATTTGTCTGCAAACTCTTATCCCCAGCAGATGTTTTCTCTTGCCTTTTTGGCTTTGTCTGCCACCCTGAAATGATTGAGGTAAGTCAGTAGCAGAAGTTCATTTCTATATGCTGACCCTACCTTAAGGCCTGGTTTTCTCTCCCCTTGCTTCTCTGGAAAAGCAGGGAAGAAATTCAGAGGAAATATGCCTGCCTGAGACATCAGTAACAGGAACAAGTTTGATAAGTGACGGTTGTTGCTTATCCATTGATTGGGGCCTAGGGCTGAGAATCCCTCACAGGACCTATATGTCTGTCTTGATGTTCTCCTTCGGATGTGTCAGCAGAAAAAAAAAGGAAGATATATTAGTGTTTCCCGGAATCTGAAGATATAAAATATGATTCGCTTTTAGCCAGCCACAGCCTGCTGACACCCTAATCCATGGCCATATTTGTAACTTACTATCTGTATCCTCTGGCAGATTCATCCCTTTGCAGACTTTTTCTTAGGAAGATTGGTGAACAGTTCTAGACAGAGTAGCAAAGCACTCTGGAAGAAATGTTAGGAATGTCCTAGTGACCTCATGAAGGTGAAGGAATTGAAGATTAACTTTGTGGCTCTTCACAGATCTCTCCTGAGGTCATGAAGATGCAGCTTTGTGGTCCAGGGCCATGTCCCCTTTAATGGGTCATGAGACAGGAGCACAACCCTGCAAAACAGTGCATGATGGAAGTACCTTGTTTTCATGTGAGTAAAAATATCTTCCCACTCAGTTTTTACACATAAATAACCTTTAACTTTGAATTATCAGATTTGTTATTAGATTCACTTTTAGATTATGTATTTGCATGCAAAATTAGAGTGACTGCATTTCAAGGCTCTGCTCAGTCTCTGGGATCTTTCTGAGCAAAGGTCTTTGAAAGAATTGCTACTCATCACCAAAAGGTATTTCTGCTATGACTTTAAGAAAAGTCTTCTTTATAATTACATAGTGATTAACAACTGTATTTGTATTTTCTTATCTTGGTGTCATAAATATCCCCCTTTTTGAAGCTGGAATTAATATGAGCTTTGAAAAAGCATACTGATAGCTCTTTTGAATGTTGAACAATATTTTCTTTGAGGATTATGCAAATTAGTTTTAAAGTCTCATTAAATGATAATTTCAAAACCAACTCTAAAATCAAACTCTAAAAATTCTTAGCTAAAATTCAAATCAGTGGTGCATGAAGCTAGGAGGTAAAATCTTGCTAGATAAGTTGTTCATACTGCTACATTCTGTAAATATTTTATATGCATTTAATATTTTCAATGTACTAATTTTCTAATATGTCCTTCAATCATTTTCATAATATATTTATGAATCAATTTACATATTATAAATTTTACAATTTCAACTTCTTTTAGGCAAATTAGACTATGCTTTAAGAGGACCTTTAGTATGATAGCTGGATACTGACAAGGAATATAAGTAATTGGTTTTTAAGATAGTGTAGTGGTGTTTAAAGATAATTAACTATAAATTGGATTCTTTAATCATCTAATCACTGCTTGCAATCCTAGTCATGGAATAACACTGTTTTTCATACAGGGCAGAGTTTAAACAGTTCATAAACTTCTTTTCTTATCATGCGATGTGTTAAATAAGTGTGACAATTGACTATGTCAAAAGGGGTGTCAAATTAGACGGCAACTAAACAGATTTATTGTAAAACCATTTAAAATATCTTTTAAAGGAGCCAGGAGGGAACTGTGGAAATCCTTGATAAATCATAGTAATATTAAACAACGTCAGAAGTAAGCTTGTGGGGATTTGAGCTTGGGTGTCTACTCACTTATTATCAAAACACATGAAATTTCCTGCCACATCTGAGAGGGAGAGAAATTGCACTAGTCAATGCATGTATTAAAGGAAATAAGAAAGCAGCAGCCCCCAGAAGGCAAATAAAGCTGAGAAAGAAGTTGGGAGATGAAGATAACACACTATTCCCAGATGAATCTTGCAATATTTGTTTTCCATTCATTTTTATTTACTGAGAATTGGGTTCCTTCATAAATATAAAAACAGAATTACAAATAAATAAAAAAAAAAAAGATAAATAACCTTGGACACTTTGTAGATTGTTTACAACAATCTATTTCAGCTGAGTAGCAAATCAAAAGCTGCTTTGTTTAATGTCAACAGATCTCAGGTTCTGAACTTGTGCTTCAGCCTAGAATATATTAACTGTGTACATATCACTAATTGTAAATGTATTATTAAGTAGAAACACTAGATAAAGCTTCCTATGTTCACATTTCATTCTTCTTTGAAAATCCCTATATTATTTGTCAGGAATTACTTTTCTTCTTTGGAACATTTCAGTGATGAGCGACCCTTTCAAAAAGAACACCAGTGCTTTGATTTATTTTGAAGGCATTCTCATTAAACTGTGTACTGCTATATTGAAATACATGATTACTCTAAAAGTGCTGATGCAAATATTTTTTCATATTACTCTTTAAGTTGGTTGATTTTCTGTGAATGTTAAATCAAGGACATGAACATACACTTCTTCATCTGCATAGAGATGAAGATGCTTCATATATTCATTATTTCTTCCTCTGCTGTCAGTTTTATGTATATAGATTTTTGGAAGAAAATATACTAAGCAAGTGTTTAATAAAGCTAGCAGTTTTATAACTCATAGAGAACTGTAATTTTTTAAAGTTCAATTATAGGAATAAACATATCTATTAGTAATAACTGTACTAATACACATTTCTATAAATATTTCAACACAGTTGAATAAACTAACATTTATTTGTTCATATCTTTATAGCCTTTCTGTGACTAAAGTTATAGTTATTGTTGAAGAGTTGTTCTAATTTAGCACCTGCTTAAGGCATTTATAATTTTCTACAAAACATTTGGAACAAAGTTTTTCAGGCTTTTTCTCAATACAACAGACTTTTTTTTTTTTTTAAAATCATGTATTTTCAGAAGGATTTGAACTTCACAGAGGTCTTTTTGTATTTTGAACATTGACTGCAAACAAGTTTAGAGTGTGTTAGAAGCATGCATATTGATTTTAAATACATTTTAACAGAGATTTGTTGAGACGTTTGTCTGTTAATATTTCTAAAGCCAGGTACTGCATGTACTTGTGGTTTGCATATCTGATTACACTTAGATCTGCTGATATTTACTAAATAACATTTGTTTAACTGAAATACAACATCCTGAGTGTGTGAGTGAAGTTGGACTTTGTGATGGATATTTTGATCAATATGGCTGTTTCTGAGTATTTGCATATATGAGATTTGTTCATGTAATTTAGAAAGAAAAGGATGACAATTTCCACAAAGTGTCATATGATTATTTAACATCCTTTTTCTTTAAATCTGTAACTAAAAAATCGTATCAGTAAACATAGACGGTGAAAAATTTAGAGAATTTGTTCAAAGTTTACTCTGGTTTTGACCTCTGAGTCATCCATGCTGTCATACTGTCATGAGGATTTAGGCATTTTTTCAGATTCTCTAAATTTGTTTGATGTCCTTCATCAATATCATAAAAATAATTATCCAGTTACTTGTTGGTAGCTATTTAAAACAGGGTGGGTTGTTTTTCAGGGTTTTTTTGTTGTTGTTTTTTTTTTTTCTTTTTTTTTTTTTTTTACATAAGCCTACTTGCTTTTCTTTCTTCACTTATCACCACAGTTTGAAGCTCACCTAACATGCTGGGAGTCAAATTAGCATAGGCGTGTGGATATCATCAATGCAGATAGTGCCAGAGAGCACTGAATTTGCTTTCTTATTACTTGATATCATGTGTTAATTACATATGCTCATTAACTTCTTTACTTTTACTGAAAAGAGAATATCATCCTGCTCATCTTCTAAAAACATTTTAATCCTTTTCCAGCCACAATAATAGAGAAGATTCCTTAGCAGAAATGGTGAATGTTTCTAGCATATGTACCCACGAATAAAACTAATCTTCCTTCCAACTCTCTTCTATCATATATGACTTGCCCAAATATTTTGGGAAAAATATGAAAATGACAGTACAAACTGTCAAGTCTGTACATTTAGAATTCCTTAAATTATGTGAAGATTTTTTCTTTATTATTTTCTTTGCAGAAACCTGGACCTTTACTTCTTGAATAATATATCTCTGGAGAAAGAAGTAATCTCTCCTTTAACAAAGGAGATCTCATAAGTTCTACAGATACAAGCAGCAATAATTCCTGAACTAATAATTTGCATATAATTTGTGCTTCTGTCCACATGAACCTTTTTAGATTCTAGATGAAGACATCTGAGATTTAAAGGCTAGTAAAGTGGAGATATGCGGATTACCACAAGAAAAAAAAGAAAAGGTGGGAGGAACAATTAAGAAGAAAAGATAAATGACAAAGGCTATGAAAAATGAAAGGGGAAAGAAGCAGAGACAGAATTAGTGGAGACCCTGAGTTATTACTTTGACAGTGATAACTTTGAGAGGAAAGTAGAAAGGTAATACGAAAGACAGAAAGAGGCAGAGACAAGCAGGATTATGCAGTACAGGACTGTGTTTGAACATAGAGCAGAAAAAAAGCATCTGACATCAAGTGGAATAATTTCCTTTAAACACTGAAAATAGCTGAACGCTACAAGACTACTTACTGGATTTTGGTTGAAGTTTATTATACTGGTCCTGATCTCTAGTGATCTCAAGTGATGTTGGTTCTGTCTGTGTGAGACTCTTCTTAGCAGAACACTGCTACAACTTTTATGTGTTTAACAGCTTTCAAGGTAATTAATTTTATTTTGGAATGACAACAAAATATTTTGTGAGTTTAAGTGAAACAGAATCAGGTTACTTGATCCTCAGGTTTCAAGTCAGTGCTTCTGGTCAGAAACAATCTGGCAAAATGTCAAAAATCTCGTTACAGAAATCTTCATTAAAATCAATAAATCACTGTAGAATGTCTTGACTTTGAAAAACAGTGTATTTTGACAGATTACATGTTGTCAAAAATATTTTGACCATTTTAACTTGCCAGTTTAACCTTTTTTGTGGGGTTGTAACACTCAATCCTCCCTTTAGACTGTAACATACCAGATGTGTTGCCCATCATTTCAGAGCATGATGGGAAACTTCTTCCTGTCATGGACTTTCTGGCAAACACTAAATAATTTCACATGGTTGGTTTTAGAAGGGATGTGTGGAAACATCTTTTCACCTTTATTTAGTTTGTCTGGTTTGGTTTAATGTATTTTCATTCGGCTAGTGGATTTGACTTTGTGTCCTGGTTTAACCAGGATAGGGTTAAGTTTCCCCAGCAGAGGGGGGGAGCTCTAGCCGGGTTATTCAGATACCATGCGGACGTCACATCCTGGTGCGTCACATTTTCCTGGTGCGGGAGCGCGGTGCACTCGTGGTTTTGTACATCGTGCTTCTCACTGCTGTATTTGGTAGCTATTTTGCTCTGTTCATTGCTATCGCTATTACTGTTATTGTTATTGTTGTTGTTTGTTGTGTTGCTATTGCACTGTTGTATTAAACCTTTCCTTATTTCAGTCTTGGGGCTTTGTATTTCACTCCCTTTGTGGGGGAGGGGTAGCGGCCTCGTGGTCTCAGACCCCAGCAGGGGCTAAACCAACACACTTTGCTTGTGATTTACAAATATGTTGAGGTAGACATGAAAGATATTCAGGCTCCATAAAGCCTGAAAAGTCATGGTGTTTAACTTAGCTAGGATCCAGGGCTCTACAGAGTGAGTTCAAAATAAACTCAGTTTTATGACTCAAACAGAAGTTGAGTGGCAAGCCTGAGCAGTCAATAAAAAATTAACCCCAAACCAGCCTTCTTTGTCTTCCTTACCCAGTACTACATGAAATACTTCTGCTCTCACTCCAGTCATTCTGTATGTACATTTTCTGATGATTCTTTGTGTAAAACATATATACAGTTCTTGCAGGGTGCTTCTCCCTTCTTAACAGCTGACTTAGAAAAAATATTGCAGAGATCCAGTAAATTAGGAATGCTTTTGCACAGTGGAACATAATTAGCAGGAAACAGTAAAAAATTGCCTTTAACTATAGGATAAAATATTTCAGTGGGTGATAGGGGTTTCAATTCATTCAGGAAGAGGCTAAACTTGTACCTAGGTTTTCCATAACCTATGAATGTTCAAATCATGGATCCAATTTATGGAGTGGTAGTGAAAGACATATTGTACAAGAAAGAAAGAAACAAATTTCATGAAGAATGCTCTTATTCCAAATGAAGTTTTTCAGAGGGAAAGGGTGGGAAAAAAAAATTCTAGCTTCTGAACCTTGACTATATTTGCATATGAGTTGGTTTAACTCTTAGAAACTTCCAGGTGAGCAGATAACCAGAGCTCTAAAAGCATAAATTGAAGATTAAAGCAAAACCAAACCAACCTGCTTTATGTATACAGTCTCAATGCCTCCAGAAAGAAATAACCTGTAAGCACTTGTGACTGTGAGGCCTCTGTTCTGAACACAGATACCTAAATTTTAGGCTTCTGTAACCTCAGGAGGTATTAGATAACAAGTCTTTGTGACTTGATCCTGAAGAGGAAATTACAAGAAAAGTTTTGTGAAGTGATAAATATAGCAAAAGAAACATATAGAAAATTATTGCCTTAATGAAATACTGCCCTGAAAGGTTTAAAGAGTTTTCATCAAGCAGCACTCTTCTAGCCCACTTCATTCTAATATATAGGAATACTATGTCTTTACCTTTCCTAAAGTCTTTATGGAAGAGGGGTAAAATGCACAGATACACACACACATATTTCTATATATGAACATATGTGTGTGTGCTTTTAATATTTTCAGTGAATTTTGTTTTTATTAAACTGGAACCAATAATAATAGATTGATATCATATGATACAGATATTACAGAATCTTCTTTGAATATCACTAGTCTATCTTTCACTGACAGATAATGAAACAAATATTTTATGCAGGGAGTTTTGATGGACAGCACAGTCTCTTTCAGCACAACCTAACACTCAGACAAGTTAGAACTTATATTGTGGGACCTGTAATAGATTTCTGTGCTGAATGTACTTTTTATATGAATTTAAGTTTCAAATTCTTACGTCTGGTATTCAAACGTTGAAAAAATATTCTAATACTCAACACAGTGTATAGATGTTTTACTAAATTGCCTATGAATAACTATTTATAGCACATGTATCCAAATATATTAGATGGACTATAACAATATTTGACAATGTAATATGCATACATGCACATTTATTTTTATACTGAAAAACATGAATGCCAAAAGCATGTCCAGAAATGTAGAGGTACCGAATATGCTGTTCCTTCCTTCAGACTCTCATAATTTAAATATCAAATTCAATTTATATATGCATGATTCTTAGCAGTAAAAACCCCATAATTTTAGCATGATATATGTATATTCAGAAAAAAACTGCTGCTGTAGCATATTATATCTTTTTCTTTCGATTTCTGTATTGGCTTTATAGACATTTTCTTGATTCATTTTTTAAAGAGAAATGAATCCTCAGGGTTGGTTACATAAAAGATTATAGAAGATTAGAAAGACACTAATAGTGTTTACGCAAACTTAACAGAATATGTCAATTAATGTTGTCAACATTTAAGATCGATTGCTATTTAATGGTATGCAATAATCTCATTAAAATCATTTTAGGAATGCACTAGAGTCTTTATGTTATGGACATTAAACAAATACAAAAGTACATATGAACCATCAGCTGTGATAAGACACAAGAAATATCTTTCTCCTCACTTACAAACAAGTAGATTGAACTTCACTCTTATTAATAATTACCTCATGAAGTCCCCCACAAAATCAGTCAGTTTACATCAGTATAAAGACAAACTGAGGTCATAATGAGGCATGAAAGGCTCTGTTACCACTTTCTAAAATATATAAAAATAGAGACACATCCCTTAAGACCTCCTGTATTCCTTTGAATGCTTTATCACTCAAAAGTTGTGCTTCTAGAACAAAGAACAAACAACCTTTTTGTGTGATTGCTTACAAAAATAATTTAGATATTAATTTTTAATATAAATGCACTAATATTTAAAGAAATTATATTTGATAAATATAAAATACATATAAAGTTTTATACATATAAATGTTAAGTTTTATGAGGATATAATTTCTTAATAATTTCTTTACAAAAGCATTTCCTTTTTTTTTTTTTAATTTGAGATTTATGCCTCATACTCTTTTTTTTCAGGAGAAAAATTAAAAAAGGGCCTGAAGGATATAAGAGAATTGTTCTTGGATTGCTCAGTAAAAGAGTGAAAAGTCCCAAACTGGAACTGACAAGAACAAGGATTTCTTTGGATCCAGCACAGTAGTATATTGAAGAAATATCTGCTTGTCAGAAGTCTTTCTCCTTACTTAAAATTTCTGTAAGATTCTTCCCTCAACAGTCTTTGTCACGTTAAGGTCCAAAAGTAGAACTTACCAAACTTTGATCTTTAGCTGATGACTTCTAACTGCAGAGACCCTATGGAAAAGAATAATGTCTTGCATTTGGGTTTTTTTGTGGTGTTTTGTTTTAATTTTACTTTCCTAGAGGTAAATGCAAAATCATTAATATTATTTCAAAATATAAAATTTATTCAGCTAGGATATAAAAATCATAACTGTATCTTATCCAAGTGCAAAAAAATGCTTTTTGTTACTTCTATAGAATTGGGTAGTGTAAGATATCCCTGATGTCTTTGGGGCATCATTTTATATCAGGAGAAATGCGTTTCCAAGGGCATCTGGTTTTAAAGAATTTCTCTTACTTCTATTTCAAGGTCCATGTAGAAGTCTGTTGTATGAGAACATTAGTTTGTCCAACAGAAAAAAAATAGCTTTGGTACATAAATTTATCTTTTTTTGCAGTCATCTTTGCCTTAGGAAGCCCCAAGGCCATGCAACTCAAATAATATCTGAGAGCACCACTTTAGTTCCTTAAGTTTCAGCTGACAAGGTGCCCTTGGTGCAAAAAAGCTTAGGGCATCAGACCAACGTACAATTTTAGAAAACTCTGTCTTTGAGAAGACTGAAAGTAGGGATTTCTTTAGAAAAACTCTGAGGCCATCAGACTTGAACTCCCATATTAAGTCAGGTAATTATATAAAACCCCTCAGTTATAGCCAAAGAAATGTGCACTTCAGGATGTTAATCCATGCCAAATAAAAATACAACTAAATGAACAAACAAACAAGCAAGCACACTTCCCCAATGATGCCTTAGGGCATCAGCTTTGTTCAGGTAGTTTTTTGCTAGGATAGCTTAATGGCATAAATGAATAATAAAATGCAGTAAATCATATCCCAGGTATACCACACACACATGAAGTGAAAGATAAAGGAGCTCTATTTTCACATAATTCTTTTTGTAAGGTAAGAAAAATCTGAATTGAAAAAGAAAGAAGAAATGTATGTTAATAAACAAAGACAACTTGAAACGGAAATGGAGAAGGCAGAAGGCACAGATGAGGATAAGTATGAGAGAGAAAAAAGAGGAAGAAGTGGTTAAGAAGAGAGGAGGAAGGCAGGCAGATGGTTCAGCAGGACATGACAAGGCGTCCTTTACATGTTATAGTATTTTACGTTATAATAACACTGTATTATTGTTATATGCTATATTATACATTATAGTAGCACTTTTACAGACAGACTTTTGATATAGGCAGGACTAGACATTTTAAAACAGAAAGCAAAATAAGTTTCATCTCCAAAAAGTTAGAGCTTTACTGAGACACAAGAAGAGTATGCAGTTATAGATCAGCCAGAACAGAAGAGCAGTAGATAGGAAAACAAGTAGAAAAAGTAGCTTGCATTCAGCCAGGTCATATGTATAAAATTAATACACAAAATATCTTCAGAAGAGATTCTCATCTTTTATATTTGTTGATTCTTGTAGGCATCATAGCAAATTTCTGTACTGAGATTTATGAGACAGATGAAAGTAGAAGAGAAGGAAGAAAGAGGGAAGAGGAAAGAAGGAAAAAAATTACTGAGACGGTCAAGGCATTAAATCACTGTCTCTAGTCTCCATCTTTAAAATACTGATAATAAACTATCCTTCCTCCTTTTTATATTAAACTAAATATTGATTCTGCAGTGATTTATTTCAGTTTAAGCTATGAACTTTTCCAGCGAATGATCGGTAATGTCCCAAGGATGCTGTAAACATTTTGCTTCTGGTGTAGTCCACTTCTGCATTTCTAACCCATGTGATTTTATTTAGTTAATTTGTCTGAAGAAATGAATGAGGAGGACACCAGGTTTTCGTGTCTAATATTCTGTCTCTGCCTTTATACATAGTACAGGGTAGAGTAATTCAGCTCAGAAACATCCAGAACTAGTTTGTAGCAACTACAGAATTTGCTTTATGAAACAAGTTACATATTATATAAGCTATATAGGAGAGGGTTCCTCTATACAAGCAGTAAGTATATTTATCCTACAGGTATTTACCACCTCAAAGCAATGCCATGAGACCTTGAGCAGGAAGAATGAAGGACATCTCTGCACACTCTGCAGGATCAACCAAGCTGTTAATAATAAAGGCTGGGTTAAGCACTTGTGGCACATAGTATATGGGAATATGCTATCAGTCTTACTGATTTTAATCATCTTTATTGATTAAGGAAATGCTCCATATAAAAATTCTTGTTCCACAGTGATGTACTTTAAAGTTTTATGGAGAAAAGCTGGGATTATCCCAAGTACCCCATGGCTTACAGAATTTTTATTTAGCTACAAGCTAGTTGCTTTAAAGTAGAATTTGGCCTCTGTTAAGAAAAGATCAAAGCAGACAGGAAGAAAGAAGGGCATATGCATTCTTAATTGACTTTGATGAACACATGAGGAAATTATGTCTTTTGAAGTGAGAACCTCAGAAAAATCCAATGAATAGGCTTCTCATATGCAGACTCCATATAAACTATTGATTCCTTATATGGTGACAACTGAGGCAAGTTAAATATTATCCAAAGGTCTGGATTTCTGCTAGCTGCCCAAAACCTTGGACGGTTAGTTTGCTGAAAGAGTTCTGAAATATTTAGGAAAGAAGTGATATGCTGTCATTCTTCTCAAAAGCATCCATGTGATGCATGCTACATGATACTATTGTAGTAGGAATTAAAAAAAGCACTCTGAAGGAATTCATGTATGTCTCACAATAAATCTGCCATACTGTCATACCGCTAAAGCTAAAACTGTGCATTTAATAACATTAAATAAGAGAATGCAGGTGGAGAAATCTATATAGAGAACATTAGAGTATTTGTAGAGTATAAAGAACATTTGCACAGTGTAAAACACATATAGACTATAAAGAACATTACAGTGTTTACTGATTCATAATATATGTTTAAAAAGTATTCATAGAATTCAAAATATATTTATAAACATTTTATACCAGTTTCAATGTTTTGGGTGTACATCAAACATTGAGTATCAACATAAATGGAGATATTAAAAGTTGAGATTATTAGAATGATTATTATATGTAATTTTCACACATTTTCATAAAGACAGAAACATTCAGTTATAATTTTAGGTTATTTTCAGTCATTAACTTTTAATGGTACAAACATTTTCAGGGGTCTATACTTGAGTAGTAGAGGAAAAATACTGTCCATTCTACGTATCTACAGGGGAAAAAGAAAATTCTAGGTGAATTATTTAACTGTCATTTAACACTTCTAAATCTACAATGACTTCAAGGATCACAGAAAACTCGGAAAAAAATGCAGAGATCATTATGGTAAAATTGTTTATACAGGGAAATTCTATAATCTTTCTGAAATTATACATTACTCTATTTCTAAAAAATCTCCGATGCTTAAACTATTTAACAAAATAGTCCTGCCAGACAGATAATCAATCTATCTCCTTTTATGATCCTTTGACTTATTCCTCTAACTATTGGTTAGCATGGCATCTAGAAGCATGAGGTACCATTTTTGCTTTAGTGTTACCAAAACCATCCACATTATGCTGAAGTAAACAATAGGAAAAAGAAGAGGTGATGAGATTAAGGCAAATAGGTGAAACCTCTATATACAGAGCAGCAAAGGGAATTTAAATCCTGGCATCATCTAGATAAAAATGACATCTCAGTGAGATTGAGAAAAGAAGAGTTGAAAGACTATTAGATACATGAGGGATTAAGAGAAGGATTAAACCCTGAAAGACAGATGGCATGAAAAATTGAAGTACATGGTGCAGGTCATAGAATCATAAGATCATAAAATATCTCAAGTTGGAAGGCACCCATAAGGATCATCAAGTCCAACTCCCTGCTCCCCACAGCAATACCTAAAACTAAACCATACGACTAAGAGATTGTCCAGATGCTCCTTGAACTCCGACAGGCTTGGTGCCATGACCACTTCCTTGGGGAGCCTGTGCCACTGTGCCACCTTCTCTGTGAAGAACTTTTTTCTGACCTGAACTTCCCCTGATGCACCTTCATTCCATTTCCTCGTGTCATATCATTGGTCACTGGAGAGAGGAGATCAGCACCTCCCCCTCCACTGCCCTCCTTGAGGAAGTTGTAGACTGTGATGAGGTCACCCCTCTGCTTTCTCAGAGCACCCTACGAAGTGGTCACTTAATGGGAAAGGATTAGTGGCAACGAATAACTGCCAGTCACAAGACAGATGATTGGACAAGGTCAGATAACAGGACAGTGTCACAACACTAATGATGTAACATTGAATCTGGTTTCAAAGGTTTTGTACAAAAAATTTTTGAAAGACTATGTTCTCTTGGTTACCTTTTACATACCACAACAACAGCTCCAGGTATTCATTTCCCAGTGGAAAGTTTACTACTAAACTCAGAGTCAGAATTCAGTTCTTCCTAGCTTTTCTTCTGGGTTTCTTCTGGTCTAGATTAATTCTTTATAAGGAATTCCAAAAGAAATTTTTTTCTCTCCAGGAGACATGAGGCCAAAGTTATTCTTCATGGCTCCGTGCAAGAGGTGGACATGAAGTAGAAGAAAAACGTTGTACCTCACATTGTCAAACTAACCCACTACACTGGCTGTTGCAGACATACAAGAGATGCTGAGGGAGAACTCAAGAAATGAGAGAACTGGGGGGACATTCAGGGAGCTTGGACCAGCCCAGGCTGTCTGTACTCCTTCCCAGATGGGATGGGTGCCATCCACCCATGGGATGGGCAGTGCCTGCTGGCAACTGCCACACTCAGAAGCCCACCCTTTTGCCAGGGTGGTGCCAACTGCCCCACAGAGCAGGGAAGTTGTGTAATGCCTAAAATCATGCATAGATGTGTGCAGTTCAAGTGTTTTGGTATCTATTTAGTCTCCTCACTCTCATTTTGGTCTTAAACTGTGATACCCACTGAAACGCAAGAGTTTTCATTGGTGTTATCTTCGGATTTTGGGTCCATCTGTGTTTTCACTCAAAACTGAGTTGAATTACAACAGAATATGGATACAAAACTTCATAGAACCGTACAAAGGAAAAAGCATGGATGAATCTCTGCAGGGAAGAATTGTCTAAATTGAAAAATCTCAGCTTTAAAGTTTTAAGAAAACATTATAGACTCTGAACATTGCTGTGCAAAAAAGGACACGCACACACTATCCAACCTGGTTTTACAGGTGTGATTACTGTACTCCTTAATAATATAATTTTATTTCCCTCTTCCTGCTCCTTACCCTATATTAGCACCACAGAAATTAATATTGGTTTTTTGGAAACAAATTATTGGGAATAGAGATGTTCAAAGGCGAAGCCCTCTTTCGTCATTCTGAGGCCTACAGATTTACTGAGAGAGAAATAAAAATTAGTCTTGGATCTATAGATCCTTGGCAACAGAAAATCATATAAACTACTAAGCACAGAATATTTCTTTCCTTACTTGTACTTTCAATCTGTTGGTAACTCATACCTTAGAAAAGGATATTTTCTGTTTTTAATAACACCCTAAGCAGTCAGATACAGTTCTATAATAAGTTTTTCCTCCTGTTTATCTTGGTTTGATTACACAGTACTTTCTCAAGTACTACTTCTATTCACTAATTATGCTTTGTAAAATATTGTTCTTAGCATGACTGCTTTTAGAATAACTTGGGTTTTGAACATGGCTGGTTGCTATTAAGTGGTTTTATGGTTCCTGAAACCATAAAATAACAACTGAGACATAATTTCTGCAGTCAGCAAATGTAGATGTCCCCAAGTAGTTATTATAGACACCGCTTGTTTATTTGATGGAGATAGCTTATTATTTGTGGCTGAAGTATCTGGGCAAGCACACTTAACATTATTTGAGAGTTTATTATGAAAGTAGTCAAATGTTATGAAACACATTTCTCCCTATAGATGAAGATGATTTCCTTAGAAGAGCACAGCAACTTTTTGCTTTGTGTTACATAAAATGGCACTTACATATATAAAACAAAAAAATCATTGGAAATCTACTAGAGATGTTGAACTTTGTAATATATTGTGGTTTCCATTTGATAAAGGTTTGCAAGGGGATGGGTTAAAACATTTATGATGATACAATTTTAAGGACAACATGAACACAAAGGCAACTTTGGAAATTTTTTTTGTATTTCATTGATATTTAACTCAAGTACTAAAGACGTACACAATCTGATTACATATAGACAACAATATGTAAGTGTAATCCTGCAAACATTTATTCATGTGCTTACTCAGGTCAATGAAACTACTTATGAATTGCAGCCAATAGGTCATTTTTTTATAAGCACTTACTGCCTGGCATTATGCTCACTGTGCAGAGGATAATGGATTATTCATGTCAACAAGCACATAACCTACTAATAAATGTTTGCAGGATGATCCTTAAGAACATTTGCAGGATTCATGTTGTCCGATACTAAATTCTATCTGCAAATAAAATGAAGTTTGTAATCAGAAATGAGTTTCATAGGTGTAGAGTAATCAATGGGTTTTGTAGCTTATCATTTTAACATGGCATTAGCCTCTCTGGAAGCCTGGGGTTCATTTCCAAGCAGTGCCTAAGGTACTTCTGAAACTAGAAATGTGGGGTTTTTTCAAATGCTCTTAGCAAAATAAAGTTGACCAAAAGTTGAAAGAAGTGTTAACACTGTCATGTTTAAATTAACTCACTTTGTGTCCTTTCAATTTTCCAAATATACCATAGTAAATAGGTCTGTTGTCAGAACAAATTCTCATTAAAATATCAGAAACTGAAGTAAAAATTATGGAAAATGGGTGTAATTCACCAGAATACAGATATTTTCACTGGTTGGTATCGTGCCATGAATATCTGATTAATAAGAAAATGAAACAAAGTACGTATTTACCTTGTTTTGGTAGTAGTAGTGTTGTAGTTATAGCTATGATAGTCAGAGTGTCTTTAAATGAGGCAAGGTTTGTAGGTAAAGGTTAGACCAATTTTTGGTTAGACCAATTGATTGTTAGATCAAGAGAGCTTGTAAAATATGAAATGGACATTTTGGAAAGACCTTCAGACCCATAGGCCAAATTGTTTGCTAATTTTTTATTTTGCTAGACCAGCTATTAGCTATTATTACCTAGTCTTTCATACCACACATAATACATTTGTTTCATTATGGCTGTGCAAAGGAGCTGGAGTTGGTAAATCTGATTCAAGCTCATTTGGTCATACCTGGAAATATAAATCCAGTTGCATGTTCCATCATCATATAACAATGTATCAACTGGATGCAAGCAGAATTTTTGAATCCTGACAAGCCACTGCAGTCTCTCCATTAACAATGTGCAGAAAATAATATCTATTTCTGCATAAAAAAGTATTATTCAGTAAGTCCGTAGTTCATTTCTGAAAATAGAAAAAAGGTAAAAAATATTCTGGTAGGCTATTTGTTCAAAATTATTTTTGCTATCCATGAAAAAACAACTGCTGTCAACTGGATGGTTAGTAGAAAGAAAATCCATGACTCACAGAAAAGTGTGTGCAGTAATGGAAGTTGTTTTCTACCACCTAAATTAATATCTACCTGAGCACCATCATTAAAAACCAGAATCCTGTAAAATATAGAACCCAAAGAGTTGTGGTGAACGGAGTTAAATCTGGTTGGCGGCCGATCATGAGTGGTGTCCCCCAGGGCTCGGTTTTGGGGCCTCTCCTGTTTAACATCTTCAGTGATGACCTAGATGACGGGATCGAGTGCACCCTCAGTAAATTTGCAGATGACCCCAAGTTGGGTGGAAGTGTTGATCTGCTCGAGGGTAGGGAGGCTCTGCAGAGAGATCTGGACAGGCTGGAGCGATGGGCTAAGGCCAACTGTAGGAGTTTCAATAAGGCCAAATGCTGGGTTCTGCACTTCAGCCACAACAACCCCCAGCAGCGCTACAGGCTTGGGGAGGAGTGGCTGGAGAGCTGCCAGTCAGAGAGGGACCTGGGGGTGTTGATTGACAGCCTGCTGAACATGAGCCAGCAGTGTGCCCAGGTGGCCAAGAAGGCCAATGGTATCCTGGCTTGCATCAGAAATAGCGTGGCCAGCAGGGACAGGGAAGTGATCTTACCCCTGTACTCGGCACTGGTGAGGCCACACCTTGATTACTGTGTTCAGTTTTGGGCCCCTCACTACAAAAAGGACATTGAATTACTCAAGCGTGTCCAGAGAAGGGCAACGAAGCTGGTGAAGGGTCTGGAGCACATGTCGTACGAGGAGCGGCTGAGGGAACTGGGGTTGTTTAGTCTGGAAAAGAGGAGGCTGAGGGGAGACCTCATCGCCCTCTACAACTACTTGAAAGGAGGTTGCAGAGAGCTGGGGATGAGTCTCTTTAACCAAGTAACAAGTGATAGAACAAGAGGGAATGGCCTCCAGTTGTGCCAGGGAAGGTTTAGACTGGATATTAGGAAGCATTTCTTTACAGAACGGGTTGTTAGGTGTTGGAATGGGCTGCCCAGGGAGGTGGTGGAATCCCCATCCCTGGAGGTGTTTAAGAGTAGGGTCAACTTAGCACTGGGGGATATGGTGTAGTTGGGAACTGTTAATATTGAGTTGATGGTTGGACTGGACGATCTTCAAGGTCTTTTCCAACCTAGACAATTCTATGATTCTGTAATGTACACAACTGCAAGTTTATCCCCTACAATTCATTAAAATCTCTTCTAGAGATACAGGCTTTCTTTTATTAGTCAGGATGAAAAGGGTATATATGAAGACCTAAAGAGCAGTCAAGAGACTCATGGCTTGAGGTCCCAAATTCAGAAGTGGTTTAATCCTTTTTGAATGAAGTGAAGCACATTCCTACATTTTACCTTGTCCTACTCTACGTTTTACAGGGCTGACTGGAATACTGATATTGAAGAAGATAAACAGCATTATAAAGTTATGGAACAATGGGAGAAATTGAGGCTATAAATGCACAGAACACCATCAAAAGAATGAAGATGTTAAGGATGCATCAAGCTGTGAGTGAGGAAACTAACTAAACTCCCAAACACAAATATCCTCTCTTACCAGGAAGTTTCCAGGTGTACTGTGGCAATCAGAGAGATGCAGCCTAAAGGCACGAGGACTGCTGGTGATACCTAATCAAAGAGAGGAGCAGGTGCTGTGCTAGAATCCCCCTCAGGCTCTAGAAAGCAGTACTAGAAATCTTTGCAGCCATAGTGTACCTTCAGCCCACTGGGAGGGATTCATTGCAAATGTGCGTTTTGGGTAAGAGAGTAAGGCTAATTCTCTTTATAATTCCCTTTTTAATTTTTTTTTCTACATATGCATAAGTAAATTATTAGCTATGTAAGGACATGGTGCTGGCAAAATGAAAGTCATATGAGAATATATTTGTAGGATGTGAGTTCAGGGAGGGAGACATGAATTATTCTTTTCTAATGCAGCTCCAGGTTTAGTTCTATGTATTCAGTTTTGAACATTGCTCATCAAGATCTTGTGAAAAGTCAATAGAAGTATATAACAGTATTTCTAAAGATGAAGCATCATTTCCTAACATCTTCTATGATGTATCCACAACATAAATTGCATACATGTAAATACACATCTGGGTTTCATGAAAGCTTTAGGAATATGTTCCACAGAATGCTGTTTGCAAAACTATCGTTATGTTTCCTTTCACTTTAAAATCAAACACTTTCTGATGAAAGGTGTTTGTAACTAACAAAAATGGATTGGGAATGAAATGAAAGCTAATTTTATGTGAGCCAAGGGAGCATTAAAAGTGCAAAGCTAGCAACAGTAGCAGAAATATACCATAGCACCCACAAAACCTGGTTTAGTTTTCTAAAAATACATACCAGTGCACTGATGTTTATAAAATATGCTTGAAAGTACAATGCCAGCACCAGCATTATAGAAATATACACAGTTGACTGCTGAAAGCTGTGGTGAATGCCACAGAAATACAAATCAGGACATACTCAGCAGCAACACCTAACATTGCGTTTCAGATGTTGCACAAGTCAGAATGAACATCATACAAATTCATATGAGGATATCTTCAAAGTCATATCTTGGACTCTTACTGTTGTAGTTAGCCATTTTCTTTTATGCCTCCTATCTTTCTTCATAATCTTTTACAATGTGTTATATTTTTAGTTCCCATAAAACAGAAACTGGTCCTCATAACTGACATGTAAAGCCAGGTTATCCTATGGTGAAATCCAGATCATAACAGATGTTCACATAATAATGCACACAAAATGAGTGTGAAATCCATATGAAAAACCTGCATTTACCAGAACTCTAGCTACCCTGAAAATGTGTATTTATAATAAACTCTTCATAAGAATTTTAACACTCAACAACTTGTTATCAACTTTTTGGTAGTGAGACTTCAAAATAAATGCTGTTCTTCTTGCTATTGCATCTTAATGGAAAAGCATATATGCAAGCAAAACTAAACTAAACAGATTTCATTTTGTTTCAGGGTTTCTAGAAAGAAGATTCTGCTCTCTAGAAAGGACTATGTTTGTTGCTACATATGATTCATCATGTGGAAGGTACACACAGCTAGTACATTGTTAGCACTGATAGGAAGAAGACACATAAATCCAAAGTCTTTCTTAATAATAGAATTTTGACAATAGCATTTTGACTAGGGGGAAATCTCATATACACAGTATCTCACATAAAGAAGTGATGTTCTGTACTTAGGTTGGTGGCTTCAGAATAGGGGAACAGTTTGGAAGGAGAGAATATCTTTCCAGTTATGTGCCCTTATGTCACACAGAGTTATGTGTCTTAATAAAATTGTACTGTCTGTAATAACTGTCTGTTGCATGCAGACCCTGACAACCATCAGTCAGGGGGATCAGGTTGTGGTCTCAGCAACACTACACACTACTGTGGTAGAGACTTCTCAGCAACACTACAGAAAATACAAAGTACAGTTAAGGAACTGGATTTAGATTCACCTGAGATTTCATTGCTTCAGAGGGGATTTTTGGAGACGTGTAGCTGAGTTCTATGATCCTTGTATTGCCTGTATAGTCCAAAGGAAAAGAATTATTTTAGGAGACCTAATGCTTTGGGCTGTATATCGACAATGAAAATTTTCAATTCAATGTTGGTTTGAACTGAATTAACTCAGTGTCACTGTAGAGTCTCACATCATGTATCTCAGGGTGCAGCATTTTTTAAAAATGATTTAACCGGCTTCTTTCATGGTTACAACTAGCTGCTGGATTTTAGAGACAGCAGTCTCTAGAAAATTGTAGCCTTTTCCTGTCTTTGCTGAGGAGAACTTTCTGGAAAGCTGGAGTGCTATCAGAAGTTGATAAAAGTTTGGGAACCACACTGAGAGCATGTTTTTAGTTCTTATGTGTTCTCTCACAGGATGAACAACTTGTTTGTCCTTTCTTTATTTTCTTTTCTGTTTCTTCTAGGCAATTTGAACCTAAGATGACAGGATGATATTTCTACTCCTAAAAGGACTTTTGTAAAATTGCTCCTGGGAAACCTTCATCAAGACTGTTGCTTCTTTTTAGAATATAGGATATTTAGGTGCTCCAATTCAACACAAAAGAACCCTCAGAAAGCCCTCAACATTTATATATAAAAAAGATGGAGATATCCATCTGAATACCCAAATAAGAAATTACTCTAGCACAATTCTGTGGGTGGCCTTTAATTTTGATTTGCACTGATATGTAAATTGTTTCTCCAGCAGGCACAGCAACTTGTAAAGCCTGAAAGTCATGTAATGCTGTCCCAGCACAAGTAGTGTTCAGCTAAGAAACGTCAATGTTACATGCTTTCTAGCATTTTTTTGTTGTTGTTGAATAGGTCAGAAATAACTAATAGTGAGGCTTGTTATAATATCTGAAACTCAGATACTGCTTTTTCAAATTATTTGCTTTCTCAAGCAAGTAGCAATAGTAGCACTGCTCACCTCTCCTAATGTTTTTCAGTTAGACATAGCTGTGGAAGGTAAAGTATATGCTGACTGTAGTGACTTGTTATACATTTTAAGATGCAAATGCCAAGAATGGGAAAACTGTTGGGCTTGTCAAATTCTTGCCTAAGTAATCTATATGTATCAGAAAAGAAGAAAAAAAATGTCACAGAAGAGGAAAACAGAGAAAGGCAGATATGTGACAGGGTTGAACAGTATCTGCAAATAAAAAAGTGTTATGTCCAACTGTTCATGCTGTACAAATTTTTTATTCAGTTCAGAAGAAAACCTGCATTTTATATTACTTATATGGCTGGTCACTCAACTTGACAGGCATATACCAAACTTTTTTTTCAATGGTAGAAATGGAAATAGAAATAAAAAACCCACTATCTACCAAGAGGATAATTGATTCCAAATAAAAAAAAATCTGCCCTTAGTGCTATCTGTTGACTGATAAATCATAGATCAAAATCCCTCCTATAAAATATTGAAGCAAACCTTATACTCCTCAGGCATAGATTGGTACTTTAATGATTTGCACATACTAAAGACTATTTGAATCCAAAATAAATTCAGGATGCTGTACTGGTGTCTGATTTCATCTCAATTTTACAGCCATCTGCTTATGCCAACTCCAATTGTAATGTTTCTCAAAAGGAGATGGACATTCATTAAGAGTGCATTTAAATATACAATCCATGGGAACTTTCACTTTAACAGGATAGTTAGTTTTTCTCCCTTATAGACCTCCAGATATAGGCCAACATCTAATGGACATGATGAGCAGCTCATATATCTAACCTTTTCAGCATACAAATCATCTTTAACCTTCAACAGAATTTTTTTTCTACTTTTTTGTTCTGAAATGAGATACTTGGCTCTTGTTTTTTCAGATAGCAAGATTATGTTTCTTCTGAAGACATTCATTCTGTAAACAGAATTTCTTCTCCTGTCTGTTCAAAAATGACATGCCTCATTTTTCCTAATAAAAAATATACAAACTAATGCAGGTAGAACATATGAAGCAGATAATAAATTGCTGCCAGGATTGGCTTGCCAATGATAAAAACTAAGGTTGTGACAAATTTTCCTGGAGGCCTTAATTGTGTCCCCAAATAGAAAGTCAAGACATCTTTTTTTATCTAAGTGATACCTGCAAAATATTTAGTTGTCCTCTACCTTTTCAGTGAATTCTCTTTGGCCTCAGAAGATACACAGATATTTTAATTCTTTGTTCACTTGATTAAAAGACAAAAACCATCAACACAATTAAACTACAATCAGGCTTTGAACTAAATCTTATGTTCCTTTTTCCTCATTACATAAAAGAAATTGCAGGCCATTAAGTATCAAACCTTTGCCCTTAGGCATACTTTTACACTGTTAGGAGACCAACTGTTTTGATATAGCCAGAACTGTGTATGAAAATCCTGTGAAATGCAACGATGCTTGAGACTCGATAACACTTTTTAAAACTTTGACAGCCATATTCAAACTGTTTTGAAGCAATGGCCCTAAGGGATGGATTTTACATAATTTAAGTTGATGAATTTTTTTCTATGCAAGAAGATTTTGATATATAAAAATTTTCTGATTGTATGTAGTACAGTAGAATGAGGCAATAAAATGTTTTAATTTAATATGAGCCCCAAAATGTAAAAATACTTTATTAAAAATTCTACAATGATTCCATGGCAAAATTAGCATTATTCAGCTGTCACAACTGTATCTCTTACAGTAGGTTGTTTTAAGTTTAGTCTTAAATCCAGTTGTCCTGTGTTCACAATATTTGATTTCAGGATAATGACAACATCTTCATAGCTTATTTATTCTCAGGTAAAGAATGGATAATTTCAGCCATAACACACTTTTAATGAGATTTTTGTCATGGAGTAAATTTGGAGCAATGTTCTCTGCTGGGATAAATTGTTCCAGTGCCACCTTTAGACAATCTGCATTCAAAAGTTATGATAATACGGGAGAGAACACATTTTGTATCTTGGCAGGTGAACTTTCATAAGAATTGTTCAAGGCTGAGCTATATGAAGAAGGACTTGCTAGAAAGAGCCATTGCAAGCTGCCAAGACATTAAAGAATATGCATTGGCAAACAGTGGTATCCTGGAATTATCCATCAAGCACTGGTGCATTCTTAGCTTCATCTGAATCCTTCTGGATCTTGCAAGGTAAGTCTGACAAGTTCAAAGAATCATTGTCTTCCCCACAGGGACATCTCTCCATCTTGAATCACTATTTTTCTCCTGCTGTGCTCTTTTAAGAGCAATGTTATATGCCCAGTACTTGGATTGTGGCCATTCTGAATACAGTCATGTGTCAATTAGCCTTTTCTTTTACCTTAGTTTTTTCCTTTCTGTCAGAAATAAACAATTCTGTCCTTAAATCTGTGGCCAGTTATATAGCCTGAATATCAGCCACTTTTTTGTTTATGGCTAGTTCTCTTAATTCCTATCAGTCACCTCACTGTAATATAAGCCTAAACCTTGTCAACTTTGTCGTTTCAATTTCCTTTTCCAGCAGACAGATTTCCTTGATTTCCTTGGCTAATGCCATCATCCCTCCCTCAGAATCATCAAATGACCTGAGGATGTCACACCAAGTCATTATTAGTAAGTATTCTCTCTATCAGTACCAGTTACAGGTTGGCTGATATTTTTAGCTACTGTTTGTAAATATCTATTCCAAAGATGCTGTTTGTTCACTAGCTCTTGTGCTTTAGAATCAAGCATTTCTCTGTATAAGACAACATCATAAAAGATTTTCTTCTGTAAAGGTGTTTCTGCATAACCAACTTTCTTTTCTTGCCTTTTTTTGGATATTCTTTTAATCTTTCTACTCACAACTGGCAACTATGTACTGTATTCAGCACACAGCTGGGAAAGACCTTGTCATGGTTCCACAGCTCATGATTCCCAGGACTGTGCTAATGCTTTCCTTCTTCATATTGCTGAAAAGGTTATTTATTGCTGATGCATTCTAGAACAACTACAGCAGTATGCATGAGTGTGCTACTATATTTACTAATGGCATTGTACATATTTCAAGGGAAAGCATTAATATGAATTAGTAGAGCTATCATGGTTTTAATTTCTTAAACATGACATGACTTGTACATTCTTCTGATGAAGAATGTAGGTAAATACTATGAAGACTGAAGAGCTCTAAAGGCACTCAAGATAGGTTCAGATCCTGTCACTATTCCTTTACCTAAGGTAATCCTTCCTACCATGGTGCTAGTATGCTTTACAATCTTCAGCTTCACAACAAACTGTTGTGATGCTAGCAACTGCTGCAGGGCTGTAGTTTTAGGATTGGAGACATCAAGCACAAAGCTACTGCTTTCCAGATCCACTGACAGACTGAGATACCTCATGGGATATTAGACTCTTAAATGCAAAAAGCCTCAAAACTCTCATTCAGCTGCCATCTCACTGTGGGGATTTCATGTCCAAAGACATGTCTATGTTAGACCTTCAGATGTTTCATGTCCTACAGTTCTATTTCAGGAGAAGCCCTGAAGTGCCTAAGGCTTGACATCATTGAAGAGTTCAACATTGAGCACATGTCTAAACTTCACTAGGATCCACAATTAGGTGTTTCTCTGTCAGAGAAGGAGCCTATTCCACCTGGTATCCTCAGAGCATATCTGCCCTGAGAGAACTGTCAGATAAACTGATCTCTTCCTTTTCTTAAAACACAGCTGCTGAAGGAAAGAATAATGGTAGTGGTAGTGTCCCACTTGTATAAAGACAAGAGTAAAGCAACCTGACAGGATGTGAAGAATCAGGATCAGCTCTCTTCACCACCTTTCCTCCCCACTTGAAAGAAATACAAGCCATATCACCCACTTCACAAATTAAAGCCATTCTAAGGCATGCAGGGTAGGGGACATCTCTAAATCTTCATACTGAAGTGTTTCTGCTTTCCACAGAATATCTGAAGACTCATGTGGGGTCAGAAGATGGCATAAGAATTAGAGTCTCTTATCTCTTAAGAAAGGTAATCTCCTTCCAGTTTCAGGTCCAAGGAATATTAATGTATTTCAGTGAATGGTTGCAAGGGATATATGAGACTCTTGAAGCACAAAATGAAATTCAGAAATTCTGCTTTCATATGACTGTCTTGTTTCCTAAATGACATTAGAAATGTGTACTGAACCCTGTTCTCCTCATTTTAAGAGTTACTGTACAACCAAAAAGGTGGGGAAGGGACAGCGCCATCAGCTTTCCTGGCAGAATCACCTGTATTTTAAAGAAAGAGAGGGGACAACTGAAGAGGGGCTAAACCTCTTTTCAACATGTTCCTACCAGCTTTCTTAGGTGAGTCCCTGAGTACAGTCTGATTGCTGCTGTGATTGCTATTCTAAGACCCCTGAGTCTCTCCATCTCAGAGGGAGCCTTGTCACTCACATCAGTACTGTGGATTACGCTGCAAGTGGAGCTGCAGGAAGTGTTTGACAGTGATCAAGTTCGCTATGAGTATCCTTACAGTCTTTATGTCAACACCATTACAAAATACGTTAACGCAGTTTCACAAAAATAATTTAATAGAAATTTCCAGTTTTCATGGTTTTTTCATGCATTTTGTATGGAAGTGGTCTGATAAAACAGATCTCCTAAACATATCAACAAATTCTATTGTTCATGTAATAATCACAGTTTTTATCATCCTAAGTATGATTTTATTGCATGCTATTCTGTCATATTTCTCACAAGAAGAACTGCAAATCAGAATTGCCATTCTGACATTTTAAGTGTTTTTCATGTTATAAAGAATTAAATATTTAAAGTTTTTAAAAGACACAGTATCTTCATCATCAATGTATTTTTACGCCTTATTCAGACTAAGTAGCACTAGCTCAAAAGAAAAGGTGTCAGAGCAAGAAAAATCATTGACTGTGATAATTATAAAAAAAAGTCTAAAACATAAAAAAAAACCCCCTAAACTACATAACATATTTGTTCAAGAAAATGTTTAAGAACTAAGGAAATATACCCACAAAACTAGAGGCAAATGTTGTTTGTACTGACAAAATTTTTGTAAGGGGATTAACATGGCACTGTTAATTCCAAGAAGACTGTGAAACCTTGAATCCAAGATCTGTTTATTGTTGCTGGATAAGCATTGCCAGATTGAAGTTCAAGCCAGTATAATGACACTGTGATGAGAACTTTAAAAAAACCCCACCTTTGATGTTTGAGCTTGTTCAGTGTCTTGAAGATAGATTAATAAGCAACTATATGAGGAAAATTGTTATTTTCCTGTGTCAAAACTTGATGGACAGGCATGAAGTCAAAGTCTGATACTAGTTCACTCTGGCAGAGAATTTTTCTCAGTGTTTCTTGGAGATGTTTTTACAGGGCAGTGGGGAACTGGCTGTACAGGAGACAGTAATTTGTACAATTCTTAATGGACATGAACTCCAACATGCCTACTGACACAAAAATGGCTGAATGAGAAATTATATTGAGTGCCTCTGAGCTCTAAACTTTGGCCTTAGTGTAATTACACTTTTAGATTCTGAGACATAAACATCTTTGTTGTATTTCTTTTTATTTGATCCCCGTACCAGTGCTTTCATTTTTGACTATTCAGCATTCTGTCTGTAGTTGTACCTGCTGCTAGCATGGTAGCTGCTGGATTGCAATGAAACTGTAAGATGCTCCAGTTCAGAGCCTTGCTAATGCTGACAATTGATTTAGCATTGTAAGCTACCTCAACAGTGCTGGGCTGGTTTTTGTTCAGAGATTTCAGTAGGGAGTTATTTTAAGAGATATATTTCCTTTGTTGGGGTAAAAAAGCACAGTTTGTCTTAATTATCCCTGACGTTTCAAACCTCATACCAGGCGCTTCCTCTAGGGACAGAAACAAACCAGTCTCCTCCAGAAACCAAGTGTGAAAAGAATAAATAGGGCTCTGGTTGCTCTAATGGCATAGTGCGGTTACTATTTTTACTGTGGGGGGAGGATGCTGTCTAGATTGTTTCTTTTTATCTCTGAGGAAATTCAGGGTATTGATAGGTGAAATATTGTGGACAATTAAGAAAGGAAAAAAGCTGGTCTAAAAAAACAATATTTGGTAGGTACTTGGTTGCCTGGTATATTCATTCTGAGAGCTAAGTTTTTCTCAGAGGATAGGGAAGGAACAGAGCAGCTATGCATCATGAGCAGAGGCTGCTGTTCTTTCCATCTGCAGTCTGTTGAAGGTTTTAGTAATTAGAAGATTCTCTGTATTATTTTATACCCTTTTCAGTGTATATTTTAATGCATTTTAAATTTATATTTCATGTATAGTTTTAATGAAATATCTAGTTGGGGAACTACTATTGTCACACCCCTGTGCAAAGTCCCAGAATCTTGCAGAGAATCTTGATGAGGCTAAGGGTAATGATTCCAATGAAGAAGTTTATTAAGGAAACAATTATTTATTTATTTATTTATTTTTAATGCTGGTAGATCAATAGATAAATTGCAGAGCTCTTTTTCTTAGCTGAAGGTAAGTATTAGATTTTGATTAGAAAGGTCTTAGGGCTCTTTCATGTGGTTAGGTATTCCTGTGTTTCATAGTAAGTACTAAACATTGAAACACAATAAGCCAGGAAAAAAAAAAAAAAAAAAAAAAGATGTTGCTCTATTTTCAGCATATTTTCATGAGCTTGTGAAGGTAATGCTTTATCAGAAGGAAGTCTGCATTGCTGTTGCTGCTTGGTGTGATTTTTTAAATGCAGGCAGCTCTAAATTGAAACTTAGCATAAGGGCATTGCTGACTGGATTCTAAGAGCCCAGAGAGAAACAAGTTCCATAGTGTAAAGGACAGTATGGCATCTTTCTTTTAGTCAGTCTCAGACTGCTTATAGTATCTATGTGAAAGCAATGCCTGTTTGTGAATAATCAGGGAAGTTCTGCGAGTTATTATTATTCATGAAATCTATTTTATAGCACTTGATGGCCACAAAACAAACTTCAGACTGTGGCCAGCTGAAGATTCAAGTGGTGATTATGGATTGCTTTTACACAAAGACAATCTTCCATTACAGAGAGCTGAGATGAGCAGCTCTGCCTAGATGCAATTTATGACAAAGCATGTGGTACAATCTGACAAAGGAAATTGGTGAGGGCAGAGTGCTGCTATGTTTCACAGATGTGTAACTGTTGAAGAAGCTGGGACCATCCTCTGCTGAGAACAAACCTTAAGCTAATGCTGACTCGAGAAAATACCAAGTATGGAAGAGAGAGATTACAAGGCTTTCACTGTGTCTTCTGCCATGATCATTAAATTCAGGTAGCTCCTTCTATATCCACAGTTTGCTACTGTTAGTACTTAAAGAAGGTATCAAATTTGCTGGTAAAGATTTGCAAGAGGAAGTAGGAAGGTGTCATATAGAAAATCCATACCTTGCTCTGAACCTATCTATCACACTGAAATTCTTACAAACACCCTGAGGGCATGGTATGCAAACTTTGTACCCAAACTCATGCACGCACATCTGAATTCTGAACTTATAGGAGTATTCAAGCACTCCTAACCCCAAATAATAGAAAAGATTATCAGATGCATTTGGTGTGAAATGAATAAAAATGCAAAATAGCTTTGAAAGGTCCTTGCCTGAAGACAGAATTCTAAGAACCGCTATTCATTTACTATTGTGATATATATGATCCTAAGTTCTCTAAATACCAAATATCTTCAGGGTCATTCAAAAAAGCTATTTTTTTCAACATTACCAATAACGTAAGACTAGCAAAAAGACAGAAGATGTTTTAAGTAGTGCCACTTCTGCCTGGTGTTTTATATGTAATATCTTATAAGCCTTAATTTATAAATATATAGTTCAATATAGTTCTGTCACCAGGATTGTTCTTGTCCTGTTGTCCTGTTGTTATGGAAATGTTGCATTTGTAAATTTTTTCCATACCTATTGAAAACTTGGCTTCAGAAAAACTCAGTTGAATGCAGCAATTTTAATTTTGCTAATATCACAATGATTCTGATTCCCATATGGTGTTAGGTATACAGCATAAATGAAAATGAATTAATTGGTCACCGGCTAGTCTCAGTGAAAACCGGCATAAAATTGGTCAATGTTTCAAAATTTAGAGCATGACCTCTATAAAAATATTGTCTACTAAAGTTAGAGCACCATGCTCTAGAGCTGAGGTGTACTTACTTAACTGCATAAAAGATGCAATAGATATCAGCATATGTTAATATCTCAGTCTATAAAAATACCTGTACCAAAACCAGCACAATACCACAACATGTGCTAAGAGTTTCTTAAAGGATATTATAGAATTTTACAGAATATAAACAATACTGATTATTTGCTCAATGATTAAACTAGTTGGACAAGTATTTTCCTTTTGTTCACAGTGAGGTCAATTAAAATTGTATTTGTTTGTTATTTTGATCTTATCCATTACAGACAATGGAGTAGATTAAAGAAAAATAGAAAATTTATTTCAAATGACAAAATAACACCATAGTGAATTCTGGAGTCTGACGTTGTATGGAACTGAAAGTAAACAATACCTTAAACTATATCAGCTAAAATTATGCTAAATAAAAAATATAGCCATTTATGTTTATTTTATAGTAAAGCGTAAGATGCTTGGAGAAAATCTTTGAGAAGTCTATGTTTGTTTCATCTCCTTGTTTTTGTAATTGACCTGCACATCAAACAAATCCAGCTATAGTTCTTTGTCATATATTCCAAGGTGGTGGGTTTTTTTAAAAATTTTGCTTAGGACTTTCTTTTTTTTTTTTTCATTTTCAGAATATCTTTAATGACATTTTATTATCAACTTCACAATAAGGAGTTCTTCCTCTTATGGTGTTCCTGCATCAACTTCAGTATTTGCACTTGTGCACGCATGTGCATGTGCATATGTGTGTATGTGTAATGTTAAGGGACATGAGTCTTTCAGAGTTTCCAACAATCCTATCTAATAATATTTAGGTAATACTGATAAATTAGCACAATTCTGATTTATACATGCTCACAATAAAAATTCTAGGAACATTTGGAATCTTCTTTCATTTTCTTAAGACTTGAGTGAAACCCTATTGAAGTTAATGTGGAACTTCATGTTTATTTCAACTGGAACTCGGAGAAGGTCTAAAATTTTTTTTTATCAGTTCAGAAAAATAAACAATAATGATAACATGTGCTATTCCATTAAAATGATGTTGACTGAAAATAATGCAAAATTCATTTGAAGCTCTTCAAAACTTGTATGCTTTTATCTTTGGATGGCTATATATATATATCAGCTAAATGGAATTTAAAATCTTTCACAATCAAGTCTGTTCAAATGGTTATACGGGCATGGTTTCAATTTTTTTACATGAAACACTACATAAGAATTGTGTAATACACTGCTTGAATGATGTTGACTCTTCTAGAGATATTGAAGGTATTCAGACAGAATATATTTTTTTTCAGCAAAATATTTTTCTCTTAGGAGGCAAAAAATACATATTTTTACTGTGGTCACTAAGCCTACACTCTGTCTAGGCACTATCTCTGTTAACTCTGTTCTCATACCTGTTTGATTTTAGGAAACATGCCATAGCGTGCTTGTTGATTTCTTCCTGATCATTATTTACTAAGCTACAATACACAAAAAGTTACAACTGAAAGGCAGATTAATAATTCATACCTCTATTATAAAAATCCGTAAATTGTATTCCAAGCAATGAGCTGCATCTGTTACCTAAAAATAAGAAGACAGGCACAGCATGGTAACAATTTAGAATATGGAGCATTGCACGGCAGGAAAGTTCCCATTGAGATGACTTTGGCTTAGATGAAAGTCCTAGCTGTCTACCTTCTTTGATTGAACAGTTTCATTTTTTTAAAGTAAACACTACTGCATATTCTGTGAATATTACCAGTCTCCAAGAACGTCAATAATTCTTCCTGACAAAGCCAAACTGAAAGGAAGAGGTTAGGTTGAGGGTACTGCACATATTGTCTTACACAAATTATGGGAAATTTCTTCAGGAAACTGTATGTTCCTGATATATAAGAAATATTTGCCTAGAGACTAGAGTTATTTGTAAAGTATTCTGTGCTGGAAAAAGTAATAATTTGTATCAACTTTAGGAAAAAAAAAAAAAAAATTGACTTTTACATTCAAGCTTACTTTAAAGACTGAAGCTATTACTCTCCATACAATCTTAATTCTTTCTGAAGTGTGGATGAAGAAGGACAATATACCACATTAATAACTGATGAAATCTAAAGGAATTTTTCTAAATTTCAGTGTGATCTTTATCACATAAAAATAGTGGCAATCTCACAGCTAGTCTACCCTGTATTTAAAAAAGGTCTACATCTCATGATATTTTATATACAGATTGATAGATCTCATCCTGGGAAAAATCAATGACATTTTGACTTTGTTGATACTGAGGGCAAAGTTCCCAATAATTCTCAATAATTTTGCTGGGAAGTCACATGCAACATGCTTTGACTTTTTCCTCAAACTGGGTTTTCAATAACTAAATTAAAACTGAGTACCTTGCCTTTATGATGCTGGGTACAATGACATGATAATAGCATATTGTTTCTCAACATTTGAGTATTGTTCATTATTTAAGTGCCAAACATAACACCTTGATACAGGACACTAACCATACTGAAGAATCTAGCTACTTGTATCATAAACCAAGTACTCCAAATTAGTGAAAGGGTTCTTGGTTGTTTTATGTGTTTTGTTGTGTTTGGTTTTGTCTGGTTTGGGTTTTTTTTTTTTCTTTTAATTAGCCTCAGTTACCCTTCTGTGAAAACAAGATAGCAATGGCATCTCTATACAGAATTTTGAGAAAATTAATTAATTAATACCTGCTACATACTGTGATGATATTGCATGACATAGCATCTGATGGCTTTTTAAAATAACGACAGAAAGTTCCCAGGGACAGGTATCAGAACACAGATAATTCAGTTAAAAGCTATAGTCCTGCTTGTATATGATGTATGTACCCAAAATCTCTCTTCTGTACAGTGGAATTATGTTCACAAGAAACACTGAGAAAGTAATGTTCTAATTTTCCATTTCCCTCCTATCCTGAGCTGCAGAGACAGATATTTTTGGGAAATCTTAAATGCAGATTTATTTTTAACTCTGACTGGCTAAAGGCAGATAGAATGGAAACTGGATGTTCTTCTGCTTAGACAACTTTTCTACTAAATAAGCAGAAATATATAACAGAAAGTTGCTGCTCCTTTCTTTCTGGGACAAAAAAACATACCTGGTGGCCACTGAATGTTATATTTTAGAGAGGCTGGATCCTGTGAGAAGTGAGGGATAAAAGTATGTTTGGTTTGAACTCCTCAGGAAAGTTAGACAGAGAAGAGTGGTGTTCTTGGAGCCTGCTTGACAATAATGGTGCAAAAAGTTACAAGGCTCCTGACCTGGATTCCCAACATTACTGCAGTTCTAATGCAGAAATCATCTGCAAAATCTTCATTCAACCACTGGGGAAAAAAATTTCTGATTTATATTAAAGTGAACTGTAAAATATTACATTTTTATTTTCTCGAGGAAAAAATATGTTGCTTTCAAGCTTTTACTGAAAGGAAGATATTAAATGGAAATTAGTCTTCTACAAAACTGTACTGACCAGTCATTGCCAGATCTAATAAACAGGTATCAGTTCAATTTCAGTACTCTAATTCATTTGTATTAGACTGCTCCTGGTCTTTTTACAGAGATTTCCTTGCAAACCATTTGCTCTTGATTTACTGTCCAGTAAGCCAAGACAGTCCAAAAAATTATCTACTTGGCCAGGATGGGTAAAGGCAATGCACTTTGTGTCAGTATCGCACTGAATGTCTCAGTCACAAGAAAGATTATACCTTAGACCTGAAACACTTTCCAGGTTATTTGTTCAGTAAGGCAAGCTGGCCAAGCTGATTCTATTGATAACTTAAAGGCAGTAATGGGAGGTCAAGTAGCTCTTTTTCAGTTAAAGTGAACATTTTGTATAGTACTGTGAACTTCTTTAAAACACCTTTTTTGTACACACAATACTTTTATCATGGAAGTGTTACATGATGTTAATTTACAGTAATTGTTCATGTTGTCTGTGAAAGTGCATGCAATTTTACTACTCAGAGCTTTGCTGAAGGTTATATGCTAATGCTAAAGTGTTTTCTTTCACTTGGAATGAAAATAGTGGTGTAGTTACAGCATACACCTTCAGGATTAGAAGGACATAGACCATAAGGTAAGGAGAAAGGGCAAAGTCTCCTCTGGTTTGTCAAGTGTAAGTCCTGCCCATCTTCTGCCTGAGATATGTTAAAAACTGGTGCTAGCGAGGTGAGGGGAAGGTTGTTCCTACAGGCTACCTCTCTTTTTATTCAGGGGATTGTCCTGCTTCCAAAGTCTGGAGATATAGGTGAGGAAGAGAAAGTGATCAAAGCTAAGATGTTCTCGGCTTCATTTTCTCATTTCCTTGTAGAGTAGGATCTGCAGAACAAAAACAACACTATTAGCAGACAAAACCCAAATAGTCCTCTGGAATCCTTAGAGTGGTCTCTTCTACAACTAACTCATAAAGCCATTTCTGGATGAATTCAGCCTACTTCTTTTCTAATATGTTCTCTTCCAAAGAGACTAAGCAACTAGTCCCTGTTGTGTATTAATCATGTGTGATAAAATTAAATTAAAAATTAAACTTGAATGTAAATAATAGCAGAAGGTTCTGAAACTAGATAGAGAAAACAGTTTATTCTGGTTTATCATAAAAAGAAACCCAGTCAAAACAATGTTGTCTCCTAAAAAGACAGAAAGCTTATGTTCTGTATTTCAGTTTTAAAAAATCTTTTAACTGGGTAAGAAAGTTCTGAAAATCTGGTTTTGCTCCATAACAAGAATATATTTGGAACACATTGAACTCCATGTTTCTAAAGAAGAAAAGAAAGGTCCTGTCGTACACCTTATCGCTCATGTGAGTGCTTACGTGTTTAAATAAACCTATGAGTTATTTGGTTTACTTGCCTAAGAATGTGTTAAGTACGTCCACCTCAGGTCTGGAAGTAGGGTGAAACAGGTAATGTTGTTTGTCACCCAAATTACTTTTCTTGCTTTGTAGCAGACTACATTTTCAGACACTTAAAAAAAAACCCCACCCAAACCAAGAATGATATCTTCATAACCTTTAATACTTTTTGTGCATTTTTTATTATGCTGATACTAAAAGATGGTGTTTTCTTTTGACTTCCTAATGTATTCTGACACCTTGTTGAAAATGAATTCTACTTGCCATCATTCCAAAGAATTTTTAGCCACAAAGTGTTAAGTTGAAATACAAATACAAATTCGTGTATATATATACGAATACAAATTTTTGAATTAGAGATAACTGTAGTGGAGTTTGCACTATGAAAAACCTCAGTTCTTTTGCATTTCTATTCTCTGCATATGGAATATAGAAAGCAATGTATATTTTTACTCATAAGTACTTTATTCAGAAGAATGTTACCTTCAGGTCACCTTCACAGAAGTTTGTTTGATACATTTGTCTTTCAACAGACATCTGTGTTTTATTCACATTCTTTCTAACCAGATTCATAGCCTCTGCTCACAAAATTATCTAAATTTCAACAATCAATAAACAGACTGAGAGCAATTTTGTAATTAGTGTACAGGAATGGATAGTATCTCCACAGCCCTTTATGCCCTTGGATGGGAGAAAATTCAAGACTAGAGAATTTACAGTAAATTCTGCAGCACAGAAGGGACAAAGATTTCAGTGTTATAAGGCATGTAGATTCTCTGTGATTTCTAAATTGAGAAATACCAAAAACAAATATCCTGCAAAGATATCTGTCCAGATATAACCTTGAATGAAATTGTAAAATGATTCTACAGGTAGTGGAGTATGACTAATGGTTAGATTGAATCGGGGTGTAAAATTACTATTACTTTCTCTTTCCCTTTTCCTTCCCTTCCATTCTTTTTCCAGAATTCCAAAAACTGCTTAATAGTAATAAATACTGGTTTAACGTGTTTCTCCCTTCCCTAGAATTAACACCAGCAAAATAAAATTGTTTATGTAAATGAAACAAATTCAACATATCAAGATAGAGCACAAATACATTGTCACAAACCAGGAGGCAGGTGAGAGGGTTTAAAAAGTAGCTGATGTTCTTTATGTTTAGAAATTAAATATTTTTTTTCCTAATATATTCTTTAGCAACTTACTTTTGGCATCATTCAGGTCTCTGTATATGAATATAGTATAATTCAGAATTGTGTTTTAACAGCTTCTTAGCTTTATTATTATAATTCCAACAGTAAAAATGTTTAAATACTGTAATAGGACTGAATATTGCTTTTTATTGATTTGAAACATATTTATATTTAAAGGTATCCAACAAACTAAGCCAGACTTTGCTGCATAAGTAATAAAAATATTGTGTATGCTAGTTTTTAATTAAAATAAACCAATGTTAAATATTTCTATTTCAATATTTATCAGTGCAAAAGGACATGAAAATTAAAAATTTTTGATCTACTGCTTCATTGAAATGACTAGGAAAATTATTAGAGTTTTATAAGACAGAAGGAAACCCAGATGAATTATTTGCAGCAAATGATTTGTTTGTGGAATCAAGGCCAATTCTATTTTATTGTACACAAACTGAGCATAATTTTCATTCATCTGTCCATTTTAAAAAAAATGACATGCTGATATTTCAACATATGGATTACTTGTTAAAAGGCCAACTGTCTGTGTTTCCATGGAAATTTTTATGCAGCTTATCACAGGACATTCTCAAAATATGAAGTGGGTTTGTTGGCATTTTCTCATATATGACTTATAACTCACATTTCATTGGTTTTACCTTTAATTTCAGCATTATTTTACTGAGCCCGCTGTACCAACAAAGAGTCTTGGTCATTAAACATGAATTTTAAACACTTTTACACACAGAAATTAAAACAAAACAGCAAACTCGGTACTTTGGGCATAAGTTATTTCTGCTAGTGTTATCTGCTACTGTACATTTCTTCTTGGCATTCACATCCTGAAGGAAAGCTACCCCATACATTCTTACTATGTTCCTCTGCCAGTAACGTACATTTCAGTAGGAGGTGCAGGTGCCCAGCGACACTGAAAATCAGGCAATTAGTGTCTGTGTTATGATACTGAGGCCTGATTAGCCTCTGCCTTGTGAATATCCCCTTTGACCTGTGAGAATTATTTTCATGCAGTTTATTGCTGTAGTTTAATTCCCAGTTTCAGCTGGGGAACTGTTTGGAGCTGCTGCTTTCTTTGTCCAGTAGATGAGCTGATATTTTAAATAAGCCCTACACGTATTATTAATATGAGATCATATTATAAAGGGAACACAGATCCCGAGAAATACAGAGGTCTTTTTTTGCTCACTTGTAGTAAAAAAGGCAACTCTTTTAAACTGAAGTGAGTCAGGAACAGTACTTACCAACAGAAGGTGTGTTTGACTTCAGGGCACAGGAAGAGGAAGAGGGAAAGGAGGAGGAAAAGGAGAAGCAGCAGCAGCAGGCTTATTTTCTTTAGGAAAAAGGACAAGAAGTGCAACTGCCCAAAGAGAGCATAGACTAGAGACTTCTCAATAGCTCCTTGTGCAGGCTGTTCTTACAGACAAGCACGTTTTTGTCTGTTTAGTACTACCCAAGCAACTATAGAGATTTCTAGAAGAGACAGAGCATAGGATAAGAGCTCTGGGTGTAGACTCACTAAATTATTTTCAATTTTTTATAGGGGACAGAACAGCAAATAGAGTTTATTGACTAAAGCAGTGCTGCTGTTGTAAGTCCATATTTCTATACAACCACTGCCATTCTCAGTGTTTATTGTGGAATGTCACAGAATCACAGAATCACAGAATTGTCTAGGTTGGAAAAGACCTTGAAGATCATCCAGTCCAACCATTAACCCAATATTGACAGTTCCCAACTACACCATATCTCCCAGTGTCATGTCAACTCTACTCTTAAACACCTCCAGGGATGGGGACTCCACCACTGCCCTGGGCAGCCCATTCCAACACCTAACAACCCATTCTGTAAAGAAATGCTTCCTAATATCTAGTCTAAACCTTCCCTGGCACAACTTGAGGCCATTACCTCTTGCCCTATGGCTTGTTACTTGGTTAAAGAGACTCATCCCCAGCTTTCTGCAACTTCCTTTCAGGCCTACACACAGTTTTACTAGCTCATCCCTTCTCTGACAAGTTTTACATCTTTACAACCACAGTGGCAGCAGTAAAAGTGCTTGTTTTCACTGGTATTCTAATTTTTATTTACAGATACTTGTGGAAGAAAATGACATCATTGTTCTAAGACATGGAGCAGCTGTCAGGTGGGTAAAAAACATGGATTGCATTCATGGCTTTTCATGCAGTGAGGATTCAGTCCTGCTTATATCAACACCTTGACTTCACCTGTGCTAGATCCCTCCCCGAGAGCAGTATTTTTATAAGCCCTAAATACAAGCCTAATTTATACAGTAATTCTGTAAGTGAGAATGGGTTTGCATTGTTACCTCTGCCTAGCCTTAGCATGCTTCTGATGAAGTCTGCAGAAACTCTATTTCCTTTAGTGGGAGGAGAGTTTTGTCAGCACTTTGTGAAAACCATATGCTGAGTGTACAATTAATCATTTGCTTAAATTTGAAAGTATAAATTCTGTTTTAAAAAATTTCCTAGCACGGTAGCAACACCCACTAAAATATTGCATTTAGCGGACACAGTCGCCAAATTTTATCTGGAAATACATTAAAAGGGAAAATGGGCGATTCTAGGAAGAAATCTGAGCCTAAATTATAAAATAAATATGACTTATTACAATTCACATGCAGTTTCTGAATGAAAATAAGAAAATTAAAATTCCAGAGATACAACATTATATGACAGAAATCAAGAAAACTCATGCAAACATGCTCTTACACACAAAAGCCAAATCTGATGTCTTTGGATCACCACATCTCAGATAGCAAAGTTTGGTTTTCTTGAAATTTCTCATGCTTTTAACAGTAAATAAAGTATCTGTCTTAACTTTTGAACTTATTTTTTGTGTTAGTGTGCACTGCCACAGTCTAATAGCAGTCTTTATAGCAACTATACTTCAAAACAAATTATAGTGGTACAGTAGCTTGAGTGTTTTTACAGCATAAATTTCTACTCTTAAATTCAAGATTATGAGGACCCTATTGCTACTGTGTACTGAAAGCTACATGGAAAAACATTTGATCAGTTTTAACCCTTACTTTCCCAGCCTTTCCACAACTCCCATTCTTGTTAGTCTCACCATCAGAAAAAATCTTGTGAAGGACCACCAACTATATTGATGAAGCTGGAGGAGAAAAATCCATGAACCTACACATACACATTCCAAAATACAATCTATTTTATCCAGTTTATTAAAAGCTTTTCTAGAAACTAAAGGGATGAACTCTACCAAACATGATGTACCACAATAAAACCACATAAACAATAAACAATAGAGACACCCCGTCACAGCTGGAAGAACATTTTTCACAAATACACTTTATCTTTGAGCTCTCATTCCAGGATGTCTCAAGGGGGATCTACAGACTAAGTTCAAAAGGAAAGACTGGGAACTAAAATTCATCACTCACTGTACATTAAAAATCATAAACTTCAGTGGAAATATCATTTTTATAACATGCTATAATTTTTCACAATCAAGAGAAAATCTTTCCTGGTTGCACAGGAGCTAATCGTTTTATCACTTCTTTCTACCAGTCCACCAGTACTTTATTTTCAGATTAGCTCTGATTAACATGATCAAGTTTAATTCAGAGCTTTTGTTCTCAAACTGTATTTATAATATTTGCTGCTATTTATAAGGTTGATATTTCTATTCCAGATCTGAAAGACACTGTAATCTTTTGATTTTTCACCAAATATATCAGCCCTGTAATAAAACATATTCTCTTTTCCTACAAGTTTTGCTATAAAGTGCAGCAGGCTGACCAGTTTCAGGTTCAAGTTGAGCAACATTAATCACGGGTCACATATCTGTCTGAACTCCAGTTTGGATGGTAGGAAGGCATATTGCCTCTTTTAGGACTTGGAGAAATAATCAACCCACTACACCAAGGACCTGATTCCTGCTGACAGACCTAAATAGAGTTCCGTTCAAAAAAGGCTGGAGTGGGTATTTTTTCACTTAAGATTTACCTCTTGTCCTTTCTGTCTTTCTCTTTTGAGGGATGGGGAAGACATAAGAGAAGAAATCCCTCAAATTCTTATCTAAACTTCAGGAGCTGGTTTCTCCAAAAAGATTGAATGGTGCTGCTACTCAATGTAAAAGACAAGAGATAGGGTTTTTTTTTCCTAATCACTTTTGCACTAAGTTCTCCATTCCTTTTGTTTGAGTTTGACACAAAGGCATGTCAGTTGACTCTGTCTGAGGGCACTGTGGGCATACAGCATCTTTACTTGGTGGATAGTAAAACCAGTCTGTATGGATGTTCCATAGCTGAGAGCCCTGTTTGCAACACCATGAGCAGCAGGCTTCAGAAGGGATTCACTTCTTGTCTTCTCCAACAGGCTTCCTAGGCACAGATGCTCAGTATGTTATCTCTTCTTTGGAGATGTAACACCTAGCAGCCAGAATTAATGTTGACCATTAACGATTCTGGTACGTATTTCGGCAGGTTTCCAGGTCCAGGCTTAACACTAGGTTTTAAGGGGTATTTGAGAGGAAGAGTCTGTAATATAAGCATGAACATAAACAGCAAGTTTTAAATCTTCATTTTTACATGGTAGTATGAAAAGTTTTGCAACAACAATGCTGTCTTGTTGCAGCTTTCTCTTAATTCTGGTTCAAGGGATGAGTCCTGGGTTATTTTCAGTTATGCAAGAATCTTCTGCATTTTCTATTGTACTTATTCTGAATAACTCTTAATTTACTTTTTCCTGATCTTGGATGGTCCTCATGCCTGTTGCTAGGAAAGTCTCTCTATTTTTCTTGTTTTCTTCCCAAATCTTCTTCTGTGCCTTTCCAACCCTTCTCTGATGCCCTCTTTCTAATATCTGAGTTAAGTAATTTTACATTATTCTAATCTCCTTTACTGCAGGCATAAGGGAAAAAACAGCCTTCAGCTATTACTTTCTCCTAGTATATTCCCTCAGCAACAGAAAATGAGATCTTGAATCATTCTATTACACTTAGGACATTTTTATTAGATTGACGTTAACATGAAAAAAAGAAAAAAGTTTCATAAAAATAACTCCATAACATCAAACAGAATTCTCTCGGTTATCAAACAACAGAATTCACAACCATTCAGTCAGCATCTTGAAACATAGACAAGATAGAAATGCAGTAGGGCAAGATAGGAAAAAGAGGGAAGAAACACAAGCTGTATTGATGTTCCCTTTAATTTTCTTTGCTGTGCATTGAATACATTTGCATTTAAAATAGTTTTGGAATAGTAAGGCAAGGGCCCAGAAATCATCAAGCAAGGACAAAGCGACCCCTTCTTATGTCTTTGCCCTCTTTAAGTAAATATTAAGCAGACATTATGGTTTTCTTGTGGTTATTACACAAAGAACAACAGGATCAAGTAATAAATAGATATGTCCCACAACACAATGTCATTGAGGTACAACTTTTTACTTCAACACTTGTGACTGTCAGCATTCTCAGCAACGGGAGTCCTAGTGTTTTATCTTCTGAAAAAGGCATAAGAAAAATAATGAAGTCAAATGCCAAATACCCTTTCCCTCTAATCTTCTAAAGTCCCAAACAAAACATCATATTGTGCATGGTTTCCCCATGAGTGCTTAAGTAGTGAGAAGATATGAAGATTTACTTATTTCCTTTTTTCATAGATCACATTATCTCATCCCTGTTACTTCCAATATCTAGAAAGAGATAGCCTGCTTCTTTAGTGCAGTTCAAAACATAACCAGTGAGTTAGAAACAGTATATAACAGATGCACAGATAATAGATATTCAACAGATGAACTGGTCTTTGAAATATTTTATCTCTTTTCATTGATAAAGCAAATAATTGAGTTAACTAAACCAAACTACATGCCAGTCTTTAAGGCAAGTAATATTGAGATACCTGAGTCCACTCTAGATATTTAGCACTCAGTCGCATTTTGTACATGTGATTTAGGAAATGAACATGTTTTCCTGAAGAACAAATCAAGATGTCATGCATCAATTTTTTAAATGTAAAGGTCTAACTAAGGAAATAATTTGGCCCTATGCGTTCAAGGAGAGTAATACTCTTCTATTCTTAGGAGAGTAAAGTGGAAATGCAAATATTCAGATGATTTATTATAATTTCCCTGAAATAGGGAAACAAATGGAATATGAGGAATGTTATCTCCATTTCATGCGTTAAGGAGCAAGCCCATACAATGATACACAGAAGCTTTATTAAAAATTCATTAGACTGTAAAGTTTCTCATTTTGTAATCAGAATTAAGTAGTTTTCTAATGTCATTAGCTGAAAGTCAATTTAAACCAGTATCAAGCAGTTGCAACACACTCTAAAATGCTAAATTAAATACAACAAATGTTTTCCACTTATTTTTTATTGGAAATATTAACATTTCATATTATGACTCAAAACCACCTTGCAGTGATTTCTCTAACAAATAAACTTCCCATGAATTTATTTACTAGTAATATTTACATTGGTCACAAAAGGTAAAGGAGTTTCAGAAACAGAAATCTAGTGATCATGTTTAATTTCCGAGCCAGCAGAATATCGATGCATGGAAAATCTCACAAGGTGTGCATTTTTCTCCTATTAGATAGGCAGTACCCTTGATAGTAGCAGTGAGGTGCAGTAAACTACAGCAAAAACATCCTAGAATAAAGAAAAAGTAATTTTCAAAAAAACCCCACAAAACCTTTTCAATATGAAATGTTGTATTAGTTAAGAAGATGGTTGACACTGACAGAAGCTATGGCTTCTCATCTGAGTCATTGCCTTTGGTTTGCTTCTGTATTAAGGCAGTAGCTGTCATCTCAAACAGGTTTTTTATTATAGTAAATACATCTTTTTTTCTTAAAAAATATTCATATACCTAAACATCACTAGATTTATAAAATACATAAGGAAAAATATACTTGTAATGTAAACATTTTAGTTTGAGAAATAATTGGCTGCTTCTACATTAGGTTCTTCAATAAGGGTCTAATTTTCTGGGAAGAAGGAAATTGATACTTCCCTATAAAGAGATTAATCTTTCTTAAGGAGATCAGGCAAAGTATTAAAAAATTAGTAGCAATTTAAAAAAAAATAATTTAACTGATTGTGCATACATGTCTGTGGTATTAAACAAGCTCATACGTCAGGTATAAGTCACTTGGCATCTCATATGGCATATGCAGTTCAAAAAAAAAGACTATCCCCACTCGATATGTTATTTTTTAACATATTCAAAATGTATGAGAGAATATATCTTTTGGAGTCATGAGTTCAGTACTAGAAATGGGCCTCACACTGTAGCTGAGTTCTTGGCTGGCCACTTATATCTAAAAACTGTTAGGTTCTCCTCCACAACATTCATTACCTACTCTCAGATTACAACTTTGACAATTTTTCTGCACATTTACTCTAAAATGGCTTCCTGCAGGTATAGACTCCACTCTGTATTGTTGACTGATCCTTCCAAAGTGATGAAAACTATTCCATTTAAAAAGTATTAAGTCTTTTGTACGTGAAAGATAGTGAAGTCTCCAAGGAAGCTACTATTGCTTTTATATACTGTGTTTCCTTGCCTTTCAGAGACAAAAACCCAAGATATCTGAAAATGTCCTGCTCAAGCTGGAAATGGATCAGTTTGTTTTGGAGACAATTGGGTTTTTTCATCTTTGAAGTAAACAACAGATATCACATCCACTTCCATTTGATTTCAGTTAAAGCAGTATTTCCCTTGAACACCAGCAATGCAGTGTCACACGGGACTTGGCATCAGATGTAATATTTGAGAACAAATATTTAAGATGTGTGTAATAAAGGAGACCTTTGCATAAAAGGACTCTTATCTACCCTAGTCATCTGTTGTACTAAAAATCACTTCCAAAAACAACAGTTCTGAAGGGGCTACAGTTAGAGATTAAACCATTCCACAGTCAACACTTCATGACTGTCATTGGCCAAGTGCCTGAAACAGGTTTGCAAAGAAATGATCAGAACAAACTGAATTTAAAATCTCACTAAACAAGCTCTGTTGGCATGTGCTATAAACTGTATGGGGAGAGGGGAAATGAGAAAGAGAAAAGGGCAGAAAAACAGAAGTAGATTTACTGCAGCACAGACCTGTGCTGCCACCAACTGTTGCACCCGTGACATGGCCAAATCCTCAGCAGAACCCCACTTGGTCTGGATCAGTGGGGGAGGGAAATTCACTGCCAGTTATACAAAAGCTGGCAGAGCTCCTGCAGCTGCAGGTGGGTAATGACTAAGCTAAGGCTATGGCCTTTTTGGGAAAGCAATTCCTTTTCCCCCTCCTCAGCTAAAAATTTCCTTTCAAAGTAAAGGTTTGGGGCTTGGGAGACTATGAATTTCAATGCCAAATCTGTTAATATGTTCCTATATAATTTTTTATACCAACATTGTTGTGAATCCTGATTTAGGATCCTGACAACTACACCATTTTTTTTTTTGTGAATGAGTGATATAGAACACTTACAGAATCACTGTCAAAGGTATTAGCAAAAGTGATTTTAACATGAATTTGTAAAAGTGCAACGTAATAGAGTTTGATGGCAAGGTTCATGCTATTATTTACCACATGGAAGAAACATACAAAGGAAAATCAAGTTAGAATTGATTGAGCATGCTTTACACAGAGATCGGAGATGCAAGACATTGAGTCATGAGGTTCAGAATAGACCCCCTTGATTTCTAAACTTCTGATGGATCTTAGGTGCAGCTAGATAAAAGCTTAGTTTCAGACTTGGTCAACAGTTTATGTCTAAGAGATACAAAGGGTAAGGAAACCTCCTGTTGAGTCACAAGGTTCAGAATGGACCCCTTTGCTTTCTAAACTCCTTCTGAGAGAGAAGTCTAGGTGTGGCTGGATCCAGACAGTCCCAGACTTGGTCAACAGTTTATGGCTAAAGCATTATATGTGTACAATCAATCCTTTTATCACTTAGTTAAGATTTTAAAGTTTAGCATGCAATTACTTACCTTCCGTCCAGGCATCCGGTGTTAGTTCACTATGAAGTCTGAAACCTAGAAGTAGAGTCTCAGGCATTGAATCTTATAAAAATAAAAAATTTAATAGAGTGGTACAGCAGCAGGATCAGCTCAATCTGGGTGTCTCTAGAGAGGGAGGACAGAGGAGAGAAATTGAACAAAGAAATCCCTGGGAAATTATACCCTTACAGACTATTCACCCACTCCTTTGGTCCAATAGTGATTCTGGTCTGAGTTTCTTCTAACATCTTCTGACACCTTATTGGATTCCTTCACTGAGTCCATTCTTTAGCCACTGAGGCTATTCTTTATCTTGCCAAGTTGCAGGTGCTGTTGATGGAGCCTTCTTATCTTCTGATTTGACGCTAGCTCTGGAGGCCCCTGTTTTGACTGAGCAGGTACAAGTTCAGTAAATATAAGTGGAATTTTACAGCTTGCGACTCAAGGCTTCAGCAAATCTAGCTATTCATGCTAAGTATGTAAAGTTAAGCAAACAGCATACTAAATCACACAACATTGTAATTCTAAGTGATTCATTCTATTTAAAACTTACTTATTTAAGGTAAATGACTAATCTCTCAACTCTGAGACATTCCTGTTCAAGGGGAGAGTTACCTGGCATGCAGTCTAATTGCTGTCCAGGGAAAACTCAAATTGGGCTCATCCAATGATCTATCATTAGTAAAAGCTCTTTTTGCTTCGAGGAGCAATCTCGAGAGGCATCCCAGATCAAGGGGAGATCACCGCTGTGCAATCACGTCGCCTAGCAGGGAGAGCTCAGAGAAGGCTCACTTAGGCTGTCATATTTATGGGATAATGTGGTTGGCTAGTAGTCAAATTGCATGCCCAAGACTCCTTGTACCCACAACTTTCTTTTTTCTGCTCCTCTCAGGGTTTCCTAGAGGAGTTCTTGGTCCAGATATGGCTCAGGCCTTTATCTCCTTTGGAGTCTATACCAAGCCACTGCTAGTTTGGTTAAGGAGGACTGAGTGCATCCATCACACGCAGACACTACTAGGATCACCAGTCAGCTACAGAGTTTAAAATTGGATATGAAAAACCCTTCATAGTGGTCTTGAATTAACAGCTACATTGGGCAGATCATCTTGAAGAATTTCATCCCATCTCTAAGTTGGTCTGGTGTGGTCACACAGGCTGAGGAGCTGAGTGAGCCTATTCAATACCTCTTCATGCAAGTTTCACTTCCCTGTGTATTTTCTGTAGAAGTAACAGCCCTCTGTCCCTGTCATTCTTTTTCTTTTCATACTCAAATTTTTCAAATTAAAAAATACCAGAGAAGATGCACTTCTGACCTCTGACTTCACTAATGGCTCTATATCAAGGCACTAATTTCAAAGATGGGATCTAGAGCAGTAATCAATATTTAGCCATACGACTGTTCTAAATATGCTAGCGCATAATGCTGAGTTTATATAAACCTTTGAAAGATTGTGCTAAAATGCTTCATATTGAGACAAGAAACACAGTCTTAGTGACCGTGACTTAGATAATGTGTTGTTTTAGAAAGTCCATGTGTTGTGGTAACGCATCTGTTACCAGTAGGTGCAATATGGTCCTAAACTCTCCCTTTGTGCTCTGGTTTAAAAAAATGTAAACAATTTTAATCTATTTGCACTATTTCATTATTTTTTTATGGAATTATCTCTCCTACTTCCCTTCTAATCTTATGGTGATAGCATTTGTCTGATTCAATGAAACTAATGATTACAAATTTCTCTTTGAATTTCCGATATTTAAATTGTACTCCTGCGCAGTCCGTTGAGTAAAAGGCTGTAAATTTACTGCAGCAAAACCAGTAAGTAACTTTTTGGTCTTTAAAAATCATATTTCAAATAACTAAATCATGACAATATAAATATTTTTTAATATGACTGGTGAGGTTTGATGTCTATTGTAAGAGAGATGCATCTCAAAACTTATTAAAGAAGAGAACGGCCTATTTTTGTTCCTTCTTGATGGAATTATCCAGCCATAAAAGATGAATTTCTGTGGTTTACCATTTCGTTTCACTGATTATTACCAGCACAGTGAAGTGGTAAATACAAATGCTAATTTCAACATACTTTCAAAGCAAAGTTTTAAAGTTTGATAGGCTCTCATACTATTTTCAATTAAAATGCAAGGTACTGTAAAATCCATTTTGTTTACAAACAAAAAAATTACAATACAAATGCAAAAGATGCTGAAATGTAAAGCTTATCAAACTACACTAAGAATAAAAACCTGATTAATACAAAATATTAATAAAACCTCTGATTAATATAGAGATAACACCAACCTAAAGCAGCAATGGGGAAGTGGGAAAGGAACACAGGAATCAAAAATGTCACTAACATTTATGGGACATAAAAAATGTCTTTTGGAACAATCAGTAATAATCACATTCACTTTGGAAGGCTATGTTATAAGACAGAGAAATACCACGATATACCAAAATATTAGCAATTAGTGTTTTATGTTGTCTTTTTTTTTTAACTGCTAACTTATTTTCTCACTCTATATTCAATGTTTCTTTGGATTATAATTTAATCTAAAAATATTTCTCTACTACTGAGAGTTAGAAAAAGATCATATATTTGTAGAAAAATCACAAATTTTAAAGTTCAAAGAAACCTTCTACCGTTAATAGTTGAGGTTTTGAGCTTCTTTTATTTATATACAAATTTTTGCTTTTATAGTCAGTTTTGTTCTTTCCTTTTCCATTTGTTTGCCATGGGTTTCACATGCATTTGTATGAAAGAAAATATTATTTTTATATATAAATATCTAAAACATCATACCACATATACAACTTGTAAAGTTATTAAAAAATATATTCTAAACCCATTTTAGTTGAATGTAGTTATTCAGGGAAGCACACTTGGCCTTTTGGAAAATATCCTCAGATAATGAGGATGTCAAGATCAGGAATATTTTAATTCCTTTCCGGTATCAAAAATGAACAAACAGAAGTATGGTCAGTTTCTGTAAAACCTAGGAACAAAATACTCAAGTTCATAATATTCATTAGATTAATTGTTTGTATTTTGTTGTTTGCACAGTATAACGCAAGGATACTTTAAGAACCTCCTGGAAAAGCAGTCTTTTGCCATTATGATAGATTCAATGATAAACAAAATTGGAGGTTGCAAACCATTTCTATCTGTTGCCTTATGGAAAGTATTCTTTCCTCCTGGAAGTTTTCCTGTAGAGCTGGAGACATAAACATGTAGGAAACATAGGCAAATTCAGGAGAGCTGTCCTTTGAGAAATGCCTACCATCTTTTGCTCACTTTCTGCTTTGTGAGAGTGTTTTTGTATGCTTTTTTTCTGGGCACCTGTCTCACTCAAGTTAAAGATTTTTTGTTGCTTTTTGTGTTTTTCTTTTTTGAAGTATATACTTACTGGTCAATGTAAAGGTTTTCTCCACGGGGAAACGTTCTAGTACCACTGAGCACATGCAAGATACGAGGGAATCTTTCTTTTCACAGGAAATCTTCCATCTCTTTTGTTTGTTTTTTTTTTCCCTATATCTCATGTCTGCTTTTCCTCACACAATCCCATTAACATGACAGGTATCCTCAGCTGCAGCTGGTTAAGTAAGCAGTATATGAAGAAAGGGTTGGGAAACAAAGGGATCTTAAAGGTATCTTTAGCAGCAGTGTGATGCTGGCAGCATTTAGGCTATATTGAGATCTGTCTGCCTGTTGGTCAGAGGGGAGATGCTAGTATCCAGGAATCAGAGGGACATAGCAACAGCAGTGAGAACCAGGGGGTTATATGTTCTTTATTCCAGAGGAATAACCAGAAAAGCTCAAAGGATTTCCAACTGTGCTCTGTCTAGAATAACAGAGAGTTTGAGCTTAACAAAGCTCATTTGATTTTGCTCTTTGATTTTCATGTGTATTTTAGCATAATAAAGCTCACAAACTCCAGTGTTTGCAAAATGTGAAAATGAAAATGTTGTGAAAATAATGGCATCCTTCTTGAATTGAATGAATTCTCACCAGTTTTTCCCTGTCAGGGCACACACACCTGTGCACAGCAGACTGTGCACTACTTAAATCCCATTTAGTTTAAGCCCTCAGTGAATTTCACTGGTACATAAACTTAAGACCAGTCATTCCATTTTCCCTGGGCAGCAAAGTTGACTAAAGCAGCTTTTTCTCTTCTTGCCAATGATTTCCACTCCTGTGACTTCCCATCAGCTGCACTGATAATAACACTGAAAAAATAAAGTAGGTGCTTTAAATAACATAAATTCACCAGGCGGTTCTGAAGGGAGAATGAGTGGCAAGATACTGGAGCCATTTACATCAGCCTTCCTGCCAGGGGAAATAATATGGAGCAATAGTCCTGTGCTGATGGGGTGTCAAAAAGCAGATCTCAATGCCTGCTAGGATTTTGAAAGAAGCTTTGAAAAATGCAGGGCATTTGGCCTTTCACCTGTGTGGAAGATGCTCAGGCCTAGCTGCAACAGGCAGCTCAAGTGGAAAAATAAACCACATAGGTAGCTAAATTCAGGAGTTTGAGGGATTACGGTTTAAATTATACATTTGCAAAATATTGGCGTACTCTGAACGTAGTGGTCTAATACATCTGTAACACCCTGCTCATTAGTAAAGATACTAGAGTGATGACGGTACACTGGAACAGATATGCCAACTGAATCACCCAAGTCTCATTATAAATAGTCTTTCAATCAAATACAGTCAACATTAGCAGGAGCTGGCACTCTTTATATACTGAATAAAGTTATAATTTTTAATTTCCAGTGGCTTTAATCTAGCAGTTGTCACTAGGGGTAAAATGAAAGCAAAAATTATTTCAGCAAATGCCTTTGAAAAGCACAAGATTTTTCTTCTCTCTCTGTATTTATTCCCTGTGACATGAACCTCAGCTTATTCCCTTCAACCTTGTCAGTTTTCATCACTGTTAAATCTCAGCAGAAACTACAGGTTTAATCAAACACAAACAATCTCCTCAGTTGAAAAACATGTCTTTTTTTTCAGGAAGTCTTTGTTTTTAAAGAGTTTGCAAACCTTTAAAAATATAGTGTGTAATATCCTTCTTGAATACCACTTCAATGCAGTGTTACAAATTAATGTGGAGTTCCAGAAGCACTCACATTAGTGCAAAATGAGTTCATCATAATTACCATTATTACTATAAATACCAAAGGAATTAATAATGATTAGGGTAATATATTAAAGCGTTCTTTATTATCATGTGTATTGTTTGTAAAATTCCAAGATGATGATAATTACTGTAAAGCTTCTCTTTGGGCAAGTTTCTCTTCCCGATGGAGGGATAGCCCAAAGCTAAATGCTCCTGAAGTCCCTCTGAAATCCTGAAAAATGGGGTTAGAACACTTTGCACATGCATTAACCTGGAGATTGCTTTTCCTATAGGATAAATTTCAACAGTAGGCCTAATATAAGTAAGAAACCCCAAGAAATAAGTATTCAAGACAAACTTCATTTTTCCTAAATCTCTGGATGGCAGCTAGAATAGTTCTTTTGTGCATACTGTTGCTAGGTTTGTGATAGGTGAAGAAAACTCAAGCATGCCTTAGTGAATTCTGTGTAAGTATGTTTACTTGTTCAGTAATTAAAAAAAAAATTCAAACTGTATGGCAGAGAGTCCTTTCAGCTGAAAACCCATTGGAATTTTCAATTTTTTATAAGAATGAGGTGTATAACACTATCATGCTTAACCTTCTTCAGGGGAACACTTATGAAGTGCATAAAAAAATTTAAATTATGACTCTTCAGTATGTTAATGTTGGCAACATGGGCTGCCTTTCAACTACTTATATCACCTTATTTATGACCTTTGATTTTAGACATGCATTTCTTAGGAGAGATAAGGCTTTTGCAGGATTGAAGTGGCTTACAGACATTATTCACGGTTTCTTCTCCCACAGTGAATTTCAACAGGGTAACAAAACCATATAACAGATAGGAAGAAGAATGATTTATAAACATGATTTACATGTTACTCTTTGGACAGTCCAAATTTTTCCATTTTTAGGTTAGGAAACTTTGCAGAGGTACAGACTAGAAAAAGAGCTCAGTTGTGAAATTTTAGTCTCAATTTCAGTAGCTTTCCATTTCTTTCCCTTATCCATCTTATTTCCAGTGCATAAAATGGGGCAACCAGGGCAGTTCCACAGTCCTCATACTGTCATGGATCTATTCCCATGTCCTTAATGAGCTGATGCAGCTTGAAATTAATCAAACAAAAAAGAAGCAAAGATCAGCTCCCAGTATATCAGCTCCCTGCTTGACTAAACAATACAATCATTGGTTGAGCTCAAGGACTGGCGTAAGAGAATGGGTGGGAATGTGTGGCTGGGTGAACTAAGGACTCACCAGCTTCCCTCTAGCAACTTGCTCAGGACATAGAACAATCACAAGCAAAGCAAGAGATATCAAAAGTATCAACCCCTATCAGTACATTCCCATGGAAGTCAGACTCTTAAAATGGAACTTTTTTTGACATAACCATCTTCGTAGAAAGTTTAAAAGCCTCAACTCTCAGTTCAGTGCTTTTTTTTTCTTTTCTTTTCTTTTCTTTTCTTTTCTTTTCTTTTCTTTTCTTTTCTTTTCTTTTCTTTTCTTTTCTTTTCTTTTCTTTTCTTTTCTTTTCTTTTCTTTTCTTTTCTTTTCTTTTCTTTTCTTTTCTTTTCTTTTCTTTTCTTTTTCCTTTCATTTTTACATTTTGTCTTTACACCAAATCTTAGAAAACCCTGGACTTAAAATTTCCAAAGTATCAAAAGCAGTGCTTAAGTCATTGCTGAAAACAAAATCTATCTTCTAACCTACTTAGGTGATATTAGAAATTTCATGCTGGATGGTATGCTAACATTTAACTTGTAGATGAAAGAAGATTTGTAGTACAGAGTTCATGCACTTAAGCTTGCACATAAACTTAGAGGTAGTTGATAATTTTGTGTTAGAATAAATTTCTGGTAGAAATTTTTTTTTTTTTTTCTAAGGAAGCATTTTTTCTGGTGGAAAGAGTGAAAATGATGGGTCCCTGGTTGCTCACCTAGAAGACTGCTATCAGTTTCAGTTTTTACATGAATGGTCCAAGTTCCTGGACCATTTACTGCTTTCAGCAGGGACAGGCAGACTAAGCATCCGTGGCTCTTTGGCAGTGAGGCTGAAAGAATGAAAGACCCCTATCAATTTTTCTTTATCTTCAGGGAGAAAGCAAAACTCACAAGAGCTTTCAATCTGGTACTCAGAACAATGAAAAATTCCTTTTCCTTTCCTTTGAAATACTTCCTTTTTCCTGGAGATTCTATCACACTTTTTAAACTTTTGTGTTCTTTTGATCAAATATGCTTAAACATAAGACTCTAAGGTCTTTTAGTTGCTGGCGAGTCCCACTTGAGGGCAGATACACAGGCGAAGTATACTTCTAACATGTTGTGGTGCCAAGCTTAGGGCTAGTACAGTTGGGCATCATCATGGTTAGGACAGATGGGAAATTAGACTTGGAAAGATTTTACTGAGGGTTATAAAGTTCTGGTGAGAATGGGCCTCCCTCTCTTTCCCCAAGGTTAGAGCTGCTTCTGTTCACAGGTAAGGATATTTCTGTAAATCCAAAGCAAAATTCTTTACAATGCTTCAGGCCCCGAGTTATGACAGCAATAGCTGATCTCCTGCACGGAGTAGAAGAAGAAAAACTACAATAGATTTAAGCAGGAAACCTGATGCCATAAGGTCTTTGAAACTGGAAAATAAAAGTATTCTTTAAAACCTTGTGGTTTTCTATGATAAAATCAACATGAACATTCAATTAGCACTTAGAAATCAACGTGTGCTAGTTCATTTTAAGTTCTTATTTCATAAGTGTAGACATGAATTCCCTGAGCCGAGAGCTGTTGAGAAGCAATAGTGGTATAGGGATCCTTTCCTCATTATGATCTATTTCTGGTATTGGAAATCTTCAGCTTGTTTGGCTTTATTGGCCATCTCCCAAAAAGGGAGGGAGGGACCATAGGTGAAGAAAAGACACTAGTTGCTGAACAACATTTTAATTACTTGATAAGGCAGTAATAAAAACAAGAAATTAAGAGGAAAGATATACCATTAGAAAAGTACCAGGCAGGGATATTTAAAAATTATTTTCAACAGAAGTAAGGGGAAGCGGTGTAAAGGTCTTGTTATTCCCTCATGTTACTGTGACTGGTGTAAGGTAAATTTTTGGCACATTGAGAGGTTGCATATGATTATATTTTGGCAACTACCATTAGACTAATACTTCATGGTAAGTCAGTAAGTATTAGATGCATTGAAAAATGTCTCTGTTTTTCAAGCTAACATATATATTGCATTAATTAAATCTATTAAGAACACTGAAATGAAATTTCATTAACTAATATCCCCTATTAGGATAATTATGACTAATTATAGTTATTAGACTAATTACCTTAATCCTCAAGCACAATGTGTTACAGAAGGATAAGAGGCCTATGACAAATTGAAAATCAACAGTATGATCAAACTCTTTTTTAATATTTTATACAGCCACCATCATATGATGGTAGCTATGACAGCAACAGTTTCATTTTCTGTAACTCACCTCACACTGGGAAAGAAGATAATTTTTTATGACTTGCTAGTGATTTTAGGTGCTCAACAGGAAGTGTTATAAAGGTTCTGGTTTTTAGACCATAGGTGCTTATCAGTACAACAAATTAACCTCTGATATGTCTTACTAAAAGAAAATTGCATAATTTTCTCAAAGTTTTCTGCAGAGATGACTGATATTTTAAAAAGGTGAAATTCAACTTGTATATTAAAAAGTAGTGTTTTGAACGCAGCTGCACTGTATCACAGAAATACTGTTTTGGGATGTATTTGTTGACATATCCCATAGAGAGCTATGTACAGTTTGAAAACTCATGTTAATATCTCAATATCTGGTAGCACAAGCATGAGTAAATAAGGTGTAATGTATGACCCTTGAATCCTACTTTGGGAGGAAACCAAAACCTTACCAGGTGATAAAAAACCCCTGTTACATCACAGACTTTTTCCTCTTTTTTGCATTTAGAGAAAGGAGTTAAATTTCTTGGGCTTTGAGCTGTAAAAGTTGACAATATTTTACATGAAGTAGAACTGTCACATGACAAGAATGCGATGTGGATAACCAGCTGCATTTTAAGGAAGCACACACAAAAATGGATGAATGGATAGTTGTAAGGGACTGTCTATATTTGGAAGATTTATCAATTTCAGATCTTGGGTAGTGTCCTGGTTTAGCTAGGATAAGGTTAAGTTTCCCCAGCAGTGGCGGGGAAGCTCTAGTCGGGTTATTCATATACCATGCTGACATCAGGTCCTGGCGCCCAAGTGGTGGCAGCGCGGGAGAGTCGGTTAACATGTGTGTTATGCGGATCTCTCTGTTCTCACTGCTGTATTGGTTGATATCTTGCTCTGTTCATTGTTATTACTGTTACTGTTATTGTTGTTGTTTGTTGTGTTGCTGTTGCACTGCTGTATTAAACCTTTCCTTATCTCAGTCTCAGGGCTTTGTATTTCACTCCCTTTGTGGGGGAGGGGCAGCGGCTGCGTGGTCTCAGACCCCGGCAGGGACTAAACCATCACAACCAGTAAGCAATAACACTGGTTTGAATAATAACTTAACTACAGAGAGTCAAATATATTTTTAAAAGTTATCAGTGACCTTTTGGAGTGCAGATGACAATGGTTTTATTTTTATAATATTGTTGTCATGTTACAAGATAAAGTATTCATTATCTACTCATGCCAAAAGTACAGAGTAAAATATTTTAGATATTTGAGTCAAAGAGTTAGTTTCTTATCATAATTGACCTTACTTCTCTAGAGGTTGACTCTGGCAAATATTCATTGATCTTTCTCTTTACGATTGATTCAATAAACTCAGTTCTTCATTTGGTTGGTTGGTTGGTTTTTATCTGGGTTTCTTCATTTACCTTGTTATCTCCTAAATATAACTTCTATAATTGTACAGGCTATTTCTTTCAATAGATTCTATGATACTGCTTCAGTTCTCCCTAAGTTTTCACATTTTATTCCTATGTAGTCTCCTAATACACAGTGTGTGTATCTCATATCATAACAACTATACATAGCTGCCAAATCCTCTGTTTAGAGACCTGGAAGAGAAATTGCATGTTATTAATCAAGAGCTGGCATGCTCTTTCATAGCCGGTTTCCTTTAAGACACAGCTATTAGAGTTCAAAGTTCCCTTATCACTAGGTAATAAAACAGAGTTTCTGCCTTGGATGCATGGCACAGAGACAGGGAACACAGAGCTGAGATGCTGAATCAGACTAATGGTCTATCTAACATGATATTCTTGTGGTGATACTGAACAGTACCATATGAAAGAGTTTAGAGCTGGATATGAGATCCCTGTAATGAAAGGGACATCTCTTCCTAACCCCAGGCAATTGCTGTGAGGACTTGTGCTGTGAAGCATGAAAAATGACAACCCAAGCATGTTTTTTAATCCTTAGCAAGGTAATTGTGATTCCTATTGTTTGTACACTATTTCTTATTCTTTACTGAACCCTGTAGTTCTTTGTCTCAAACATATTTCATGACAGCTAATTTGGCAGTAATGATGGACTTATAAAAATTGCCCAAGCACAGTATTAAGGATGCCCTATACTAGAAATTAAGAAATATCAGAAGGAAGTTGCTGATACAGTTTGCACTTTCTACTTTCCTATCATACATTTTAACTGTTTATGTGCAGTGGTTTATAATATATTTTAAAAGCACAGTTTTCATAGGTCTTCAATCTCACTCAATGCTTAGGATGAAACCTATCCTGGAGACTTACCTTGGTTATTATCTGGAGGACCATTTTTTGCTGTAGAAGTAGGGAGAAACTTAATGAGTGGGAAGAGGGTGGCTAGTTTTCACAGAATCACAGAATTGTCTAGGCTGGAAAAGACCCTGAGGATCATCCAGTCCAACCATCAACCTAACACTAACAGTTCCCAACTACACCATATCCCTCAGCACTAAGTCGACCCTACTCTCAAACACCTCCAGAGATGGGGACTCCACCACCTCCCTGGGCAGCCCATTCCAACACCTAACAACCCGTTCTGTAAAGAAATGCTTCCTAATATCCAGTCTAAACCTTCCCTGGCACAACTGGAGGCCATTCCCTCTTGTCCTATCGCTTGTTACTTAGTTAAAGGGACTGATCCACAGCTCTCTGCAACCTCCTTTCAAGTAGTTGTAGAGGGCCATGAGGTCTCCCCTCAGCCTCCTCTTCTCCAGACTAAATAAACCCCAGTTCCCTCAGCCGCTCCTCATAAGACCTGTGCTCCAGACCCTTCACCAGCTTCGTTCCCCTTCTTTGGACACGCTCGAGTAATTCAATGTCTTTTTGTAGTGAGGGGCCCAAAACTGAACACAGTAATCGAGGTGCGGCCTCACCAGTGCTGAGTACAGGGGTAAGATCACTTCCCTGTCCCTGCTGGCCACGCTATTTCTGATACAAGCCAGGATACCATTGGCCTTCTTGGCCACCTGGGCACACTGCTGGCTCATGTTCAGCCAGCTGTCAATCAACACCCCCAGGTCCCTCTCTGACTGGCAGCTCTCCAGCCACTCCTCCCCAAGCCTGTAGCGCTGCTGGGGGTTATTGTGGCTGAAGTGCAGAACCCGGCATTTGGCCTTATTGAAACTCCTACAGCTGGCCTTAGCCCATCGCTCCAGCCTGTCCAGGTCTCTCTGCAGAGCCTCCCTACCCTCAAGCCGATCAACACTCCCACCCAACTTGGTGTCATCTGCAAATTTACTGAGGGTGCACTTGATCCCCTTGTCTAGGTCATCATTGAAGATGTTAAACAGGAGAGGCCCCAAAACCGAGCCCTGGGGGACACCACTCGTGACCAGCCGCCAACTGGATTTAACTCCATTCACCACAACTCTTTGGGCCCGGCCATTCAGCCAGTTTTTTACCCAGCAAAGCATGTACCCATCCAAGTCCTTGCTTTAAAAAAGAGAAATTCAGGAACATCTGGAAGAAAGTACAATAATTTTAACCTGTGGAGGAAAATTAGTTTATTTCTCCTTAGCTTTATTTTTAAAAATAGATTAATCGTTTAGACTGTAATTCAGTCTGAGTATGATGTCTGTGAAAGTCAGGGGTTGCCCCAGTTTTGGAATTGCCTCCTATAGCATTTTGTGTTGGAGAACATTACAGACACAGAATCTTCTGCTGTAGTTTCACCCTGCACCCAAATGTCCCTACTGAGTAGTAAGTAAAAAGTAGGGACAGATGGAAAAGTGCAGAGGTTGTAAAACAAAATTCTGCAGTATACTTCAGAACAACCTTAAGGGTTTCGTTTCAGTGGGGTTTTTTTGGTTTTATCTTTTTTTCATGTGATTATTTTATCTTAAAGCAAGAATCTGGCATATTATACTAGCCAGGCACTCATTTTTAACTTCCATTCATGTTGCATTTATATATTATTACTTTTCTCCCCAACTCTCCCCCCAATGGTTTCTAATCCACAGCAGAACTGCACTCTACAACCTGCAAGGCTGATAGCCTGAGTAAAAGACTAAAAAGTTTTGTTTCCAAAAAAACCCCCAAAAACAATGTGACATATAAAAATTCTACCTCAAAAATTGTATTTTCCGTTTTTTTTATGTTTCAAAGAGTTTCAGCTGGATGAAGCAGCATGATTACTTTGCAAAATATCCATGAGGATTTACTTTATGATGGAGTGAACATCAGTGGTTAGCAAGCAGTTCATGTCATCACCTCTTGTAAAGATAGGCAAAACTGTGTGACTGCCGGGTGTCCAATAAAGATTGACTTATTTTTGGTTAGAAATCCAGTGTTTTCATTCATTCCAATTCTACTGTGTAGTTCTGGCAAGTTATTGAGATTTAAATTATCACTTTGTTCTGGCATCCCCTCCTTTTTCATCTTGACCTTTGACAGTGCCTCATCTAAATTACTTGCAAAGAATAGCTTTAGGGCAGGTGTATATCTGCCAAGTGTGGTAAAGAATGATGGAAAGAACTCATTTGCTTTTTCTTTGGTACTGAGGAGAAAAGACTGGTCTTCTTACTCTCTGGAAATCTAGTTTAAAATTGGTTCTTTAATTAAAAGCTGGTCAAGAAAGAATGCAGAGATAACTCCACATGTTCAGATTTTGGCAAGTGCCAAAAATCTAGTTTCATTGCTGCCCACAAAAGCAATCTGAATCTGACCAGATGCTTCTCTTCAAGTTAACCATCAATGAGTGAGTCTGCACCAGCATTTTACTCCAGATTGAGGGTGCATTTTTGAAATAAATCTCCCAATAACCTCCATTTTCTGCTCTTTGGCTTACTTCACAAAGCGGTATCAAAGCACAAAAAATAAATTCCTTTCAGATGAAACTAAACTAGGAAATATGGTCTGGTTATCTAGGTATCTAATATATTTTAGCTGGTAATAGTCAGTCCATTCCCAGGAGCAGAGCAGAGCTAGTCCAGTCCATAAACTCCGCCAAAACATATGTAATGTAGTTGCCAGTCCTCAGCACCAAGTGGTCTGCCAGTTGTGCTGTGCTCCTTGTTAATCTAAGCAGAACAAAGTCCAGTGTGTCTGCTAAAGCCAAAGTCTCTGGCCCTTCTGCAGCTCACCAAGCAGGCAGCCAGACATCCCTCAGTGGATGGTTTAGTGGGCTATGCAGGAACTGGTGACCTTAATTCATCTACAGCTTCTTGGCACTTCCCTGAGATATTAAGAACTAAGGTTGTAAGCTCTTTAACAACATCTGGCACCTGAGGAGTCATGTGTTTTCCAAGTAACTTAACTGTCTGGAAGCTTGAATTTGTATGGCAGAGTGGACTGCGTTCAGCAAAACATAGTAATCCATGTCAAAATGATGTCCACCAGCTAAACTGTAGAAAGTAACGTCATGATATGGAAGGAAACCAGAAACATGGGATTCATTGCAAATTTCTAGGCATAAGCTCATTTCTGTGACATATTAATTTGAATCAGCTGGAAAAATGATGAATATAAAGTAGCTGGCTTTTTTTTTTTTTCCCCTCACTAGATCTTTCCCTTTGTACCAGTGAGACTGTTTTCCTGCTCTGTCTGTAAGCTTTCAGCATTTGCACTTCAGATTGCCTTTGAAGTCTCTTAATTTCTGTTTTATCTAAAGTATTTTTTTTTCCTCCCTGCTTCACCAAGACTGGGTTTCAGTCTCTTCTTGGCTTGAATGATTGCTTTGATTTGTCAGTTAATCGTGTTATTTTTATTTTCCTTTCTGCTTCATTTTTAAACACACAACTGTTTAAACTGCTAAGTATGATAACAGTTTATCACCCACATACATCATATATACATCTTCCACTGCTTTTACTGTCTGAAACACAGACAGGCTCAACTCCCTTGGCTAATTCTAATGTTCTGTTTACAGCATTGAGACTAGTAGGAAACAGGGCTAAAGACACTGAAGAAGCTGAAAGAATTTTCCTACATCATATTCCTATCTGGAAGACCCATATAACATTCAGAAGTACTAATGAGGAGGTTATTGCACTCTCAGACCTTATTCTCAGCAGATACTCTTGTCAGAAAATTATTTAGACATTTACTAGAAGACAATATCTATACCCGGTGAAATGGATAATAATGTCAGCTGAAACTTTTATTTATCCCTTAGACTCACATGAAAGGAGATATTACAGTATCCTAGTTTATCAAATACTGTCCTCAAATAAATTATTTTTTAAATCAATAACATTTATCCAATCTTGGTGAGAATCTAGGGCCAAGTTAATTAATTGAAGTATCTCTTTTGTTGTTAGCTACCTTAGATAGCTTGTTGTTGTCTTTAAGTAAACTTTAAATACTATTTGATATTGCATTTCCCCTTCATCACATAACACAACCATTTAACTGCATTTATTATCAGACAAATACTTGAACCACTATTTGAATATCACTGTTATTCATTCAAAATCTTTTGGGTAAACTTTCAAGAGTGTGTTGGGGTTATGGACCATTATTTGTTATTGATTTACTAAGACTTAAAGTGGTTTTCTGAATCCAGTAACAGCCCATTTTAGGTTTCAAGTAAATCATCACTTGCTCTAGTGGCCTTCAGCAAGTCTGAAGAATGATACTTTCATATTTCCATTTATGTAAATCTGTAGATGGTAATTTATTTGGTGGCTCACATTTCTAACACAGCTCTTGAAAGCTGTGGGTGTTATTTTTATCTTCAGTGGGTTCGTCCATAATATTGTCCATTAAGAAGTCTAGCTGCCTGAAAGCACCCACAAATCAAATAATTTAGCTTCTCAAGATTCAGTCCTTCAGACACATACGTGCTTAGTTTTTTGCACATGGTATTGTCCCACTTATTATAATAGGGCTATTTAAGTTGCTGTCAGGGTAGGGGCCTGAGAAAACAGTAATAGCTTCTAAAACTACTAGCTAGAAGAAAGTTTTCCTCCAAACTATGAATGACAAAAGTCAGAGATTTTGCATCTCATATTTTATAATCTATTCTGAATAGTTATTATCTTATTCCATGTTATATTTTTGGATGAGTACAAGAAGTAGTTTTTTATGTTATTTGTATTTTAGCTCACCACGGTTAATCAGTACTCACTTTAGAGCATTCAGTCTTCAGGATACCCAGGGTATGAATCTCACTCACTCTTCTGAAAGAGGTATCTCCCCATGATTGTTAGTTTTTAAACATATATATGTATATATTTAATTTATTTATATATATGCTTATATGTTTTGGGATATATTTATATATTCTACTTCATCTTTGCAGTCTCCATAGTGAATTGCTAGACATAACAAGAAGTATTCCAGTTGTCATAGAAAAAAAAACATTTTCTCGTTATTTTCACAACTACTCTCTTTTCAATTTCTCTCATCTGAGGTGTTTAAAAAGAGAGATAATTTTGGTACTTACATAATCCAATGACAAGTGCTTTCTTCCTCCAATGCCATAATTTCTTCACATATCTTTGATTTTTAAAAGCACCAGCATCAACAAAGGGAATATGTTTCTAAAGTGAAAACTTTTCTTATGGCAACAACAAAAGTAGTTGATAAGAGCAATTAAGACACCTTAGACGACTCTTTTCTACTGCCTTACATATTCTGTTATTTATATCAGTGCAAAGTAAGTGCTAGATAGCTATCAAATACCTTTCCTGATTAAAAGTGTTCCACAGTTACCTAACACTGACATTGCTCAAGTGTGAGTGACTGTACTGTGCAAAACAATGGAAAAATCACTGAAATAGTAAATTAATAAGGCTTATAATAAAGGCTGATAATAAAGTCTTATGGACTTTTGGCACCATCTAAAGAGGATAAAGTGATTGCTCTGTGAAAAATGTTACAGGTCAGTGTCACCATATGAATCAACAGTAAGAGCTGAAGTAGGACTTGCTAAAGCTGGGAATAAAAGTGGTGAGATAGGACAGACTCTTCTAACATATCGTGCATCAATGTGTAACATTGCAAGTTACATTGATATAAATTTGAATAATTTAAATAAATATGAGCATTCATGAGTAGGTTACTCAGCATATTGTCAGAATTTACTATGAAATTTACTATGAAACTGAAGATGTTAAGCATTATCTGGTTTCAACCAGGTTGCTGCTCATCTCAAGCAAGGTCATGGGAATCAGTTCCTCTTAAAATTCACTTTTCAGAGATGTCAGCGTACATGCTAGACAAATCATGGAATCATAGAATCACAAAATGATTTGGGTTGAAAAGGGACCTTAAATATTATCTAGTTCCAATGCCCCTGACAATAGCAGGGACACCTTCCAAAGATCAGGTTGCTCAAAGACCCATCCAACCTGGCCTTGAACACTTCCAAGGAGGGGGCATCTACTGTTCCAGCATCTCACCACCCTCACAGTAAAGAATTTTTCCTTGGATCTAATCTAAATCTACCCTCTTTCACTTTATAGCCATTAACCCTTGTCCTATCACTACATGCCCTTCTATAAAGTTCCTCCCTATCTTTCTTGTGGGCCCCCTTTAAGTACTGGGATGCTGCTATAAAGTATCCCCAGAGCCTTCTCTTCTCCAGGCTGAACAACCCCAACTGTCTCAACCTGTCCTCATAAGGAAAGTGCTCCAGCCCCCTGATCATCTTTTTGGCCCTCCTCTGGACCTGCTCAAGCAGGTCCATGTCCTTCTTATGTTGGGGGCCAGAGAGCTGAATGTATTATTGCAGGTGGGGTCTCACGAGAGCAGATTAGAGTTGAGAAACATCTCCCTTAGCCAGCTGGCCACGCTTCTCTTGATGCAGCCCAGGATATGGTTGGCTTTCTGGTCTGTGAGCGCACATTGCTGACTCACAGTCAGTTTTACATCCACTACTACTTCCAGGTCCTTCTCTGAAGGGCTGCTCTCTATCCACTCTTCACCCAGCCTGTATTTGGGCATGGCATTGCCCCGACCGCTGTTCAGGACTTTGCACTTGCCCTTGTTGAACTTCATGAGGTTTGCACGGACCCACCTCTCAAGCTTGTCAAGGTCCTTCTGGGTGGCACATCCCTTTCCTCCAGTGTGTTGACCGCACCACACAGCTTGATGTTGTCAGCAAACTTGTTGAGGATGCACTCAGTCACGCTGTCCGTGTCACCGATAAAGATGTTAAACAGCACTGGTCCCAATACCGACCCCTGAGGAGCACCACTCATCACTCCTTTCCTCTTGGACATTGAGCTGTTGACCACAACTGTTTGAGTGCAGCTGTCCAGCCAATTGCTTATCCACCAAATGGTCCATCCGTCAAATCCACGTGTCTTCAATTTAGAGACAAGGATGTCTTGTGGGACAGTGTCACATGCTTTGCACAAGTCCAGGTAGATGACATCTGTTGCTCTTCCCTTATCTACCAGTGCTGTAACCCAGTTGTAGAAGGCCACCAGATTTGTCAGGCACGATTTGCCCTTAATGACGCCATGTTGGCTGTCACCAATCACCTCCTTATTTTCCATGTGCCCTAGCATAGTTTCCAGGACTGCTCCATGACCTTGCCAGGCACAGAGGTGAGAATGACTGGCCTATATTTCCCTGGGTTATCTTTATTTTCTTTTTTAAAAATGGGGTTTATGTTTCCTCTTTTCCAGTCAGTGGGACCTTCATGAGACTGCCATAACTTCTCAAATAGGATGGATAGTGTCTCAGCCACTTCATCCACCAGTTCCCTCAAGACTCACAGATGCATCGCTCCAGGTCCCATGGATTTATGCACCTTCAGGTTCCTTAGATTGTCTCGAACCTGATCTACTCCTACAGTGGTGTTTTGCTGATTAAGGATACCAATTAAACTTGGACACCAGAGTGAAAAGAGTAGGCGTATTTTACTAGTGATAATCAAATAATGTAACAGAGTAATACAGAAAACATGCAGTAAGAAAAAGCAGAACAGTGCACTTAAAGCAACAAACAGGAAAATACAGGGTAATGCATCAAGTCATTACTACATGAGAGAGAGAGAGAATAGTAATTAAGAGAAATACATCACCACTTGCATATATTATCATCATCATCCAGATCCGCAGATGCTGGGCAGCCCCGGTTACAGCGAGGATTTGGAGACCCTGTCCCGGCAAGTGGGAAATCCTATGCATCCACCCATAGGTGAGGCATCCAAAGTCACTGCAAACGGGCCCAGCCTTATATACCAGAGATCGACAAGCCAGCATAACTGGCACCTTTGTTTTGAGCGGAAAATATCTGGTTTCATTCTCCTGTTGGATTCCACCTAAAGCTTGGCCAGGGCTCAGGGGGGGAACCAAGGGAGTTTCTAGCAAGGCCAAATACTTGGGTTCTCAGCCTTGAAGAAGGCTGTGAAAGGAAAGTTGAATACATTCTCTCCTCACTACTGATTATATTTTGTCTTTCACTAGCGAGTTTACATATTTTACTAATGACTACATGCTAAGTTAACAGCTTCAGCTTGGGGCCTGTTGTTCAGGCTGCAGTATTTCAATGCTTTAGCACTTTTTACACCAGCATAAGTGGGTTGTTATAACTTAGCACAATACCTACTAGAACAATGGTTATCAGTTATAAAATATAAAGGATTCATCTATAGGTCAACTCTGGCTTGGGCCTGTTGTCCAAGCCTTAGCACTTCAAGTGGGTGGTTGTTCTTACTCCCAGTCCCTGTCTTTATCTTCTGTGTCTTGAGCAGTGTGGCTGGAGCACTTGCCAGTGAAGACTGAGGCAAAAAAGTCATTGAGTACCTCATCCCTCTCCATATTCCAGGTGACCAAGTCTCCCATCTCCTTCCATAGAGGGCCCACATTTTCCCTAGTCTTCCTTTTATCACCATTGTACTTACGGAAGCTTTTCTTGTTGCTGGCCAGATATAATTCTGTCAGGGCTTTGGCCTTCCTAATCTGATCCCTTGTTGCTTGGATAGTTTCTTTGTATTCCTCCAAGGCTACCTGTCCTTGCTTCCACCCTCTGTAGGCTTCATTTTTGTGTTCAAGCTTGTCCAGGAGCTCCTTGTTCATCCATGCGGGCCTCCTGGTGTTCTTACCTGACTTTCTCTTTGTCAGGATGCATCACTCCTGAGCTTGGAGGAGGGGATCCTGGAATATTAAGCAGCTTTCCTGGGCTACTCTTCTCTTCAGTGTTTTGTCCCATGTTACTCTTGCCAAGCAGATCCCTGAAGAGGCCAAAGTCTGCTCTCCTGAAGTCCAGGGTAGTGAGCTTGCTGCACACCCCGCCTTGCTGCCCTAAGGATCTTGAACTCCACCATTTCATGGTCACTGCAGCCAAGGCTGCCCTTGAGCTTCACATTCCCCACCAGCCCCTCCTTGTTGGTGAGAACAAGGTCCAGCATAGCACCTCTCCTCCTTGACTGCTCTGTCACTTGGGGAAGGAATTTATCATCAATGCATTCCAGGAACCTCCTGGATTGCTTATGCCCTGCTGGGTTGTCTCTCCAACAGGTATTGGAGTGGGTGAAGTCCCCCATGAGGACCAGGGCTTGTGAACATGTTCATAAAAGATAGAACTAAAAAAATAAAATAAAAAACTTACTTGTGCTGAGTTTGAAAAAGAAAGATCTCTATCTGGATGTAGAAGGTCACCATTTGTCAAGGATTCTGTCTCAGTGCCTGTATTTTCATTATGTTGCACTCTTTAGATAAGGGATCTTCCTAGAGGAATAGGTTAGCCTTTCAGTTACCCTCTGGAAGAGTTTTTAAAGGGGTCTAGACCAGATTTTTTGTCTGGTAAAGGATAGCACAGACATCTAATGAGCAAAGTATCCATACATAACACTAGGTAAATAGGTAAAGGAAGTCTCCTACCTTCCAGCCAGGAATCTCTGTGTCCCTGGTCCATCAGCTTCTTGGGTGATCTTCTGTGTGAAGGTAACAGGTAACCTCCACAATCCATACAAGCCTTTTTGGCTGTGGTCTGATCTGTAGCCATAGCTCAGGATCTAGGAGCCTCTTATATCTTTAATCTCTGAGAGCTAGGCTTTAAGTATCTAACTCCAGTGGGGCCATGAAATGGGAATTGGTTTAGTTTTTAGTTATATTAGGTGTTCTTTTACTACCTGCTGGTGTTATGAAGAAAGCATCAACTTGAGCAGTACATGGACAATTCTGTTCCTCCTTCAAAAATTTCTTCTTGGTTTCTTGGGTATATGAATTATGAAGGGTCCTCTGTGGCATGAGCCACATCTTGTCAACTGTCCTTCTCACCTGTGGATTAGTATCTGTTTATCTCCCATGGTTCTAAAGGGAAAATAAATGACCCCAAATTTACAAAGACATTTCCCCTTCCTGTGTTGTTGAAACCTTTTCTCTGTCATAAGATGCAGGGGAACAGTTGATGATTCACTGAGAACAGCTTTACACACCCTGTAAATCCTCCTGCTAACTTCTCCCCCAGAATATCTTTCTGCTTCAGGGATTAGTTTTGCCACTCCCCAAATAAAATAAGTGTTGTTGCTCTGTCTTAGAAAAACAGCTGTTGCTTTGTTAGACCAGCTGTCATTTCCTGAATTTGAGAGATCAGTCTTTGTTTCACCCCAATTCTCTCCTTAGTGATGGCATTGTTCCTCAATCAGTGCAAACTAGCCTATGCTGGCATTGCTGATGAAACATAAGACCAAACCCCACTCACTTCTGCCCATCCTCAGCTTGGCACTGCACTTCCTCTGTGCTTACACAAATCTGGTCTGAATCAAGGAATCAACCCAGAGAAAGAGACTGAAGTTATGGCAAATTTTGCCAAAATGGAAGAGGCAGTGGCATTAGGATACAGTGCTGCAGCCAGGGCTGGAAGAAGAGAGTAGGATGGCTGTTTCAGCAGCAGTGCCAATTTATGCCTGCCTGAACTAAGTGTGAAACTGTGGCATCAGTGTGTAGATATCAGTATGAAGAAAGTTTATTAGCTGAAACATCTTTCATCCCATGCAAATATCTAGACAGGATACATACATGTTACTGAGACAAGGCACAGTAGTTATCAACTGGGGATATAGAAAATTTTGGGGTGACTTACTGTATCTTTGTAGTATGAATAAAATCAAGTCTCCTTTGCTGCAGTCTAGTTCTAAGGTACTTCTCATATTGCATGCTTATGCGTTGCTTTTAAGTTTCAGAGAAACAAATCTGATCTTTTCCACTTAATCAACTACCTTTAGTAATGGTGCATTTATGGTACATCGCAACTTTGTGAAATAATCTCCCACTGCATTTTCCAAACAAGATTTCTGCTGAAGCATTCAATTCTCATACGGCACTTACCTTTTTAACTGTGCATTTAATTCTTAGCTAATTGCCATCAATATTTATGCTGTTGAACTTTTATCCTGCTACATATTGTATAATTGCTACGATTAGATCATCTCCCAAAGGTTTTCTTTTCAGATTTGTATAATGTATCCATGTCATTCTTTTGCAAAGCACAGATTTTTATAATATTGTTAAAATGTCTAATACTCACTTTATACTTTGGAGCATAACTGAAGTTGATTGCATCTAACAAATTTAGTATCTATGCATTCACTTTTTAATGTAAAAAAGAATAATACATCCATATTGCTGTTGTCCACTATTTTCTTTTGATATCTAAAGTCAGGGTCGCTTGACAATAAGTAACTTATTATCTGGAAAGCAAAATGCATGGGGAGGTGTAAATTGAATTTTAATCACCTAAATCTCAGTAATTTTCTAGGTGTTTTGCATGTACATTCACAAAAGCCCCACATTAAGCTACCATACAGAAATAAAGTGTTTTATTTCCAGATAAATGTGACATAGAAAGAAGTGCCAGTTGCCTTCTCATCCAGCAGATAAATAAGACAACCTGTAAAACTCTTGTACTGACTACTGGTTCTCCAAGGGAGCCATGGTCCTCCCTGATATGTCTATACTGGTAAACAGGACAGGGCCACGTACACACTAAGGTAATGGCACATGATCACCCGTACTCTTTAACCGTAGGTCCAGTTACCTGCGTGTTATTTTGCCTGTGTAAAGGAGCACTTTCCCATACAGTGCCCAGATAAGGTTTGTCAGAGTAGCACATTACAGTGACTATTCCCAGTAAAGATGAAACCACCTAATTTTTTGGGTTTTGGCATGCAAACCATGCAATGCAACTTGGCCTTAGAGCCAGAGAACAATAGATAGTTTGTTTTGTTCAAAAACAAGGACCCAGACTTTGAGTACATCTGAGTTCTGAGAACAAGGGAGAAAATTCAGCTTTAAGCTAACTAACCAAATCTAAAAATTCTGTGTCCAAAATGTTAAGAATATTGTGAAGAGACAAGTTACTATAATTTTTACTCATGTGTGTTTTATGAGATCTGTCAATAAACTTTGTGCAAAATGTCCTGTTTCATGTAATTTTTCAGATTTAATTTGTTTCTGTTCTTAGCATGGTACAAATGCCAAATACAAATAAAAGAGAACCAATAGCTAGGATTATCAATACTCTCTTGCTATTCTGCCCAAACATGTGAGAAAGATTCATGTTGGTTAACTAATCCAGAAGAGGGATTTCTGTGTTTACCATGTTTCAGGTAAGGACTACAGGAGCAGAAATCACTGACATAAAAAATGTTGGTGAGTTCATGGGAATAAACAGCTGGACATAGAATTTCAACATATCATTATGTTTAGAACAGGTAGCAGAGCTTTGTAATCATGCACTGAAAGTGTCAAATATAATAAAAGACCATAGTCTTTTGTGTTAGGCATGTCTGTAACCGCTATGGACGTTGATTCTGGTATCCACACATCAATACACTTCACATCTTCAGTGTGCTATGTGAACAGGTGCAACCATGATTAAAAACTGGTGTGGGGGGAAAACCAAAGATATAAGAAGGTAAAAATGTTTATTTTATCACATTCTAGAAGAACTCACAGTATCTAGAAAATCGTTTATTCACAGAATTCTTGAACACACAATGGAAATATGAAATTAAATGACTGGCACTTATAATTTTACAGCTAGCTCTACCAGTTGGCTGATATTGTTCCCATAATGTTATTTCTGTGCTGCAAAGTTCATTGATGTTGTAGTAGATTTAAGACAATCCATAAAGACATATGCACTGTCTGATGTGTGTACAAAGAATGGGACATTTAGTTTGTTGATTCAGTTGTGGGCTTTGTCTTGATTAAAGCATATTCCATCAAGACCAACTGAGTTTTAATTAAGATAATCAAATGATAGTTTAAAATAAAGAATTTCTAATTATGCACATTTTGGTGGGAGGGACGGGGAAGAAGGAGACTTGAAAGTGCATGTATTTTTTTAAAGAGCCTAGTTCTTTTACATTAGGCGACTTATTATGGTAGTCTCCCCAGTACCAAAGAGAAGTATAAAAGAATGGAAATATGACCGGATGCTATAGAGAAGATAACAAAACCCTACACTATGCACATAACCAAACTCTATTTCACTGTAACACCTTGCCTTGGATTTCAGCACTCACAGATCTTTGAAAAGAGGCAGCAAGGAGCAAACCATGTTCCATAAAGGCTTTTTGTACTCAGTGGGGAAATGGAGATGTCAGTGACATGAAGTTTATTATTCAGGCATCTTAGCAACACAATAATTTCCTTTATTGGCAAGCAAGTAGTTCTCTTACACTGATTTACAGAAGTGCAGATTAGTGCTGATAACAGCTTTGGGAACCAAAATATCCTCAGTTGTGGTTTTCCTTGATTGTAAGAATCTCACTGTAAACCAGGGCCATATCTCTTTTGACCGATTATTCCTTCATCTCACATTAAGCTTATGCTGAACTATCTCTCATGGGCAAATTAAAATTCTTTTGCCACTTGCTCCTTTTAGTCAACCTATGAATCAACTGGATTTCTTTTCCATATGGTTGGAGGAGGGGTGAGTATCTTTGTTACTTTTACTCTATTACTAATTATTTAATAGTGTCTCCCGAATCCTGAGTTTGTGCTCGTCTGTATTTGTTTCTCCTCTTTGCTCAGTGACCCATAATAGAACTCATTAGTAGCCAGATGTCTTTAGGGAACACCCTCTTTGAACATGTTACACTATATAACAGTAATTAAGAATACATTTGGAAGCCGTTACATGCTTAATCCTGATATTTATGACAGTTTCTAAAATCAGCTAGCCATTTTGCAACAGGTTTTCTCATGGCTGGTTCTGAACACCTCACAAGCAGGTTGTGCACCAACAAATTTCTGATGCAGATAGCAATTGAAAGCCTAAAGTATTGCAGCAGGAATTTCCATTCCTGTACCTCACTGGTTGGTATGCCAGTGGTGCCAGAGGTTACATGTGATAGTCACAAAAATGTCTAAACCCAGAGCCCAATTTTAGACCTGTGTCACAAAACACACTGTAAAATAATTTTCCAGGTGCTTTTCTACAGCTGTAACTATGGCAAGAAGGCCTCTACTAGATATCAAATCATTAGGATAGATATATTATCACTTTAAACAAGCTGAAAAGAGCAGTCTTAAAAATTCCAGCAGCTGGAATTCTGCCACTATTCAAACCCAGAGATTTAATAGTCCCAACAACTCTCTCCAGACTTTTATGGTGGCTCTAAGGTCACAGATGCACTTTTCACAGTAAGCGTAAAAATACACGTTGGCTAGTGAGTAGTTTGTGTATACCTTGATGTTCTGGAGAAGGCTTTGCATTTTGAATTATGCAGGTATGTGGGATTATATTTAAGAAGAGTCAGATGGGTATTAAACTAATAAACCTCTGAATAAAAGAGCTTTTCAGGTAACATGCACACATGTGAAGGCCAGGTTCAAAAGCCAGAGAAAGCATCTCACATGGCATTGTATCATTGCTTAAAATCCTCACATGTAAGAGGATTATGAGCTGCCATTGCATTATTCAAGTACAGAAACATGAATAGTATGTCCCACTTGCTGTCCAGGAGAACCAAGCATATTTTCTTGGTAACAGATAAGCAAATATGCTTCAGCAGATAGCTGGTGCCATCCAGTAGGAAAAATATATCCCAACAACAAGCTATAGAGGAGACAAACTCTAATAAATAAATATATATATATATATGTTTTTAAAGACAGCTCTTTAAAAATGTAAAATAGTGAACTATTGCAAAAACAAGTCCTTTCCAGTAAACAAACAAAAAACTGTCATAATAAGGCAAAATGTGTTATTTTCTCCCTCACATTTTAATACAAATATGATAGTTTAGCTATAAATCCTAGTCACACAATTAACGTTATTGAAGTTGAAAAGAAATCTGTAGTTACTTATTGAAAGGATGATGTACATCAACAGCAGGAGGGCAGTGTTCTCAGTTTCAATCAGTGAATCATGCTGGAACATTTGTTTGATTTCTTTAAACAGTTTTTGATTACCATCTGTTACTGATGAAACAGCAACAGTTATCATGCTCATCTATCTATTGAAAAAAAAAAAAAAAAAAAAAGAGAGAAAATGAAAGCAAGTGCGGAATTGAGCCAGACCAAACTTTTACTAAAAATGTGTCTAAGAAAAATAACGGTAAACAGGAGATTAATTCATGATTTCTGGAAAGAGTCCATGCCACAACCTTCAGCAGTTTAGTGGGTGTGGCAGGTGCATCCGCCCAGTGAAAACAGAGCTTCCTGGCTGTTGAAACGTGGCAGCTTTTGGCTGTCTTTGTTTTCAGGGCCTCGCGGTAGCTGAGACCTTTGACCAATGGGAGCCGCTATTGACTACAGGTCAGATTCGGCCTGGGTATAAATGGAGTCCCCTGGGGGAGCCATTTTGAGCTCGTCCCCTGGAGCTGCACGCTGCGGTCAGAGGACTCTCCCCTTGGGTCAGGACGCTGCCCAAGGAAACTCCTCGAGGTACTTTGGGTCGGGACGCTGCCCTGAGCAGGTCCTCGAGGTTGAGAGCCCTCACTTTCTAGGTGAGTGATAGAGCGTTTTGGGTTGTCGTTAAACCCTAGGCTGTGAAGCTTTGTTTTTCGTTTTGGGTTCTCGTTAAACCCACGAAGTGAAGTTTACGTTTGGGGTTCCCGTTAAACCCCTAGGCTGTGAAGCTTTGTTTTTCGTTTTGGGTTCTCGTTAAACCCACGAAGTGAAGTTTACGTTTGGGGTTCCCGTTAAACCCCTAGGCTGTGAAGCTTTGTTTTTCGTTTTGGGTTCTCGTTAAACCCACGAAGTGAAGTTTTCGTTTGGGGTTGTCGTTAAACCCCTGGGGTGTGAGGCTTTGTTTTACGTTTCGGGTTCCCGTTAAACCCTAGGAAGTGAAGTTTTCGTTTGGGGTTGTCGTTAAACCCCCGGGGAGTGGGGCTTTGTAAAGTATTTCGGGTTACTGTCAAACCCCAGAAAGTTATTCTGTTCTCCTCTTGTGGACATCCGGATCTGTAATCTACGGAGAGCTGACTGGTGGTTTTATGGAAAAAATAAATCTATTTATTTTTTTAAATTGGTGGTGGGTTGCTTATTTGGAAGCCTCCGTAACAATTGGCGTAGTCGGCAGGATGTCAATAGAGGAGTTGTTACAGAAATATAGCTGTGCCCCTTCCCCTTTAGAGATACAGTGGGCAAAAGAGAGGCGGCTTGACCCGGTAGAAGTTGTGAGAAAGTTGAAACAGAGCCGGGGAAGTTGGTGGATAAGCAGAAATGAAGGAAAAATGTGCGCCATATTAGGTGCTTGCTTGACTCAGGCGCAGGACTACTTTGCAGCAGTGGAGCTGGCAGAAGGAGTACAAAAGGCGGCTGGCATTCAGGCGATGAATAAGAGGGGGCGGTGTGGAATTCCGCTTGCGGCGCCGGTGGATCCCAGCCACCTTAAACCTCTCATCAGAGGGCTCCCGGATGCCTTAAAGACACATATCCAGTCCCTTAGAGAGATGGGCTGGATTGATTTGAGTGGGGGTGGGGGTGAAAATCGGAGGGTTCGACAAGTTAGTCGAACAGCTTCCCCCGCTGAACAGCCTGCTCGTAGAGAGTTTGAATTGCCCCGAGATAAGTTAGGCCGATTTTATGAGTCAGGAAGGAATGATCTTTGGCAGAAGGCACTGGCACTGGGGGTGCCCCGGGCCGGGTTGCATGGGCGGTCTACTGATAATATCTTAAAGTTGGTGGAATTGCTGGAGGGGAAAACTCGAAAACAAAGGGAAACACAGGTAACTCTACTCCCTCAGGAAGGGAAAATTAACCCTTTTGTGGCATCGAGGGGGGAGTTGAGAGAGTTAAAAAAACTAGTAGCTGCGGTTTGGGGATTGGGCCGCCCACTCCGCACGGTGAATTCCTGCCAATGGTCCGCTGATAAGGAACCTTATATATATATTCCTGTGGGTCCTAAACGGATAAGTTTGGAGTTTTCAATTGACATAGGGGCTCGAGTTAGTGTTTTAAATAGACAAGTCACTGAGTTAGGATTTAAACCATCAAGGAAATTTACAAATATAGTAGGTGTGATGGGGGCAATAGAAAAATGTCCCCTAGTGAGAACACATTTCTCTTGTAATTCTCTAGTTTGGCCAGTCCGTAAGCTAGATGAGCATTGGTGGTTAACAATTGATTATTGGAGATTGAATAGCAATATTCTACCTTTAACAGCTGCTGTCCCAAATATATCACCAGTAGTAGCAGCAATACAGGTAGCTGCTCATTTATGGATGGCTGCTTTAGATGTTAAAGATATGTTTCCTATGATTCCTCTGAGGGATGAAGATAAGCCTCAGTTTGCTTTTACCTGGGAGGGGATTCAATATGCTTTCAATCGACTCCCACAAGGGTATAAACATTTTCCCACTATTGCTCATAATACTTTGGCCAAGCTTCTTGATATGGTGGAGATGCTGTTGGGTGTTCATATATATCAGTATATAGGAAATATTAAAGAACAGGTAGGACAAGAAATTAAATTTTTAGGAGCTTGGTGGGTGGCTGGAGCAATTGTAGTATCTGATATTTTATCAGTTATTGAGAAGGGACAGATACCAGGTAATAAGGTAGAACTGCAGCAACTGTTGAGTTATTGGAGGAAGCATATACCAGGGTCTTCAGTAATTGCCTGCCCTTTATATGGTTTGCTGCGGAAAGATAGAGCATGGGACTGGACGTTACAGCATACAGAGGCCCTGAATGTTTTAAAGGATGAACTTAAAACTTATCAGAAGTTGGGGCCCTTACATCCACAGGACCCGTTGAGAGTGAAGTGGGGATTTGCAGAACATGCCTCTTATTGTGGCGTGTTTCAGAAGGGACCACAAGGACCAGTTAGACCTTTGTTATTTTCTTTCACTTCATTTAAGGAGGCTGAACGGCGGTATATAGAGTGGGTAAAGGGCCATGTAAGAGATGGAACCCCTGCTGCAAAATGGAATCAACAAGTAGATCATTTGGCCCAAATCAGGGTAGTTAATAGTGACAAAGGAGATTGGGATCGGCTGGTTGAGTGGCTACATATTAAGCGAGGTCACTCAGGGAAAATAGATCTCTGTTGTGGGTGTTGGTCCTGGGGATGGCCTGTGCCAATGAAGATGTGTGAAGCAATTCTTATGGCTTGTCCACAATGTCAAGTGAGGCTTAAGATTAACCATCCAAATCAAGCACCAGCCCAACATATTAAAGAAGGTAAGGGACTTTGGAGCACCTGGCAAGTTGATTATGTTGGTCCTTTAAAACCATCTCATGGAAGAAGGTTCATCTTGGTGGGAGTAGGGGTGGTATCGGGACTAACTATGGCTACAGCTGTTAATGTAGCTACTGGAGGCCAAACAGTCCAAGTTTTAAAAGGATGGTTTTCAATTTTGCCCATTTCTGAATGTATTCAGAGTGATAATGGGTCACATTTTACAGCTGCAGTGGTGCAAGACTGGGCACGAGGGGAAGGTATTGAGTGGGTGTTTTATACACCATATTACCCTCAAGCCAATGGCATGGTGGAGCGATATGTATGCCAGCCTGTCATGGTGAAGTTGCTCCTAGTTGGCATTGTGTCTATGGTCCTGGTAAAATCTAGGGGTTTATATGCCTGGGAGGCTTTAGATAAAGGTGAGGAAACCCACCGAATTAGTGTCCAATGGATAATCTCTGATTTTTAACTTGATGCCCGGGTTTTGATCCGAGGCCTAGTTTTGTTTTTATTAGGACCTCGGAGGAATGGATGATGTCGACATCTTGCCTGGCTGTGGGGATCCATATGGACAATCAAGATCCTGATGACAACGGGGTGGTGAAGCAGTCTTGTGAAATTGACAGCCCTCAGAAGAATATGATTGGACTTGGTGTTGTTATATTGGGCATTGATTGTTTGTTTTGTTAGAATGGTTAATCAGCCTTTTCAATTTTGACTGTATAATTACCTAGGGATGACAATCCACAATGAGCATGGAGACTCACCGGACCGCGCTCCCTTTTAACCTTGGAGGCAAGAGGTGACTGCGCCACCACTCCAAGGAAACCAGCCGAATCATGACTGTAGTCACGGGGTGGATTGTGGCAGGTGCATCCGCCCAGTGAAAACAGAGCTTCCTGGCTGTTGAAACGTGGCAGCTTTTGGCTGTCTTTGTTTTCAGGGCCTCGCGGTAGCTGAGACCTTTGACCAATGGGAGCCGCTATTGACTACAGGTCAGATTCGGCCTGGGTATAAATGGAGTCCCCTGGGGGAGCCATTTTGAGCTCGTCCCCTGGAGCTGCACGCTGCGGTCAGAGGACTCTCCCCTTGGGTCAGGACGCTGCCCAAGGAAACTCCTCGAGGTACTTTGGGTCGGGACGCTGCCCTGAGCAGGTCCTCGAGGTTGAGAGCCCTCACTTTCTAGGTGAGTGATAGAGCGTTTTGGGTTGTCGTTAAACCCTAGGCTGTGAAGCTTTGTTTTTCGTTTTGGGTTCTCGTTAAACCCACGAAGTGAAGTTTACGTTTGGGGTTCCCGTTAAACCCCTAGGCTGTGAAGCTTTGTTTTTCGTTTTGGGTTCTCGTTAAACCCACGAAGTGAAGTTTACGTTTGGGGTTCCCGTTAAACCCCTAGGCTGTGAAGCTTTGTTTTTCGTTTTGGGTTCTCGTTAAACCCACGAAGTGAAGTTTTCGTTTGGGGTTGTCGTTAAACCCCTGGGGTGTGAGGCTTTGTTTTACGTTTCGGGTTCCCGTTAAACCCTAGGAAGTGAAGTTTTCGTTTGGGGTTGTCGTTAAACCCCCGGGGAGTGGGGCTTTGTAAAGTATTTCGGGTTACTGTCAAACCCCAGAAAGTTATTCTGTTCTCCTCTTGTGGACATCCGGATCTGTAATCTACGGAGAGCTGACTGGTGGTTTTATGGAAAAAATAAATCTATTTATTTTTTTAAATTGGTGGTGGGTTGCTTATTTGGAAGCCTCCGTAACAGTGGGTACTGAAAGTTTACTTGTTATTTTAGAGACTTAAGAAACTTTGACACCAACATGGTGACAAAAAGGCAGGGTGCAGTGAGAGAAGTTTATCAATTAAAGGAAGTATGGCAAGAGCAAGAGCGTGTTAAGGGGTCTAAGCCCCTGTCCTCACTTTGCTCCCTGGTGTGGCTGACCTAGCAGAATTGCACAGTGAGTGTCTGGGGCCAGATGTTTTAAAGGCCTGATGCTCCCTCTGCCCTAGGAGGGTAATAAAACTGTGACTGAAAGGCTCCTTCTGTGGTTACTGTCCCCAAGTGATGGTGCATAATACCTGTTTACAGTGCAGAAGAAGACAGAAGAGAATGTCAGTCAATTTTTCCTGTCTTTTCTATTGTCTATTTCTGGAGAACTCCTGTTATTTTTTATTGTTTTTTATAGTGATGGCCCATCCTTACCACTTAAACAGATGCTTAGGGCAGTGTCATACAGGTAAAGTTTTTGAAGGGGAGAAGGGATGTTCAGAGAAATCTAGACAGATTATGATAACAACATGCTCACATTTATGCACAAATGCTGAAATGATGATTTATTTATAAACTTTCCAAGGAAGACTTGACAATGTAAAATCATTCCTCCCCCTTCTATTTCTTCTTGCTGAGGTGATCAAGGTATAAATGGAAATACTTTGAAGGTCAGCCTCAGTGGATAGGGATCATTTATAAATGCTTCACTGGAAAGACAGTACAGTATTTACTACCTCTAGCTTAATGAGTCTTTGTCTGATATAAGTACACTTGCTTCCTGTGGTCTGCCCTTATGGATCATAAAGTATTTTCCTCCTTGATGATGAACAGAGGCAAAAAACCCAAAACCTCAAAACAGAGCCACTGTATTTCCATATGTTCTTTATTTAGAACTCCAGATGAATAGCTGGGACAGAGGAAAGGAGTCCTTTACTCCTGTCCATTGATGAACAAGAAATACTTCAGACAGAGAAATTAGCTGCCAAATGGTCTTTGGACAAAACTTTGGGAGACCTTATAATTTTCTAGAAACTTAGAATTGTTTACCTAACAGATTTGTAGAACAACAAGAAAATGTTTCCACTTGGAAAGGACTTGCAAATCCTATGATGAGTCCTATTCTCTTCCATATAGATCCGAAATTACTCAGAACAACAGACTGTTTGGTAGAAAATGTTACAAAGGTGTTTCACCTTGGGTTTTTTTGGTAGTTGTTGTTGGTAGTTCTTTTTCCTATGGACTGTCATGGAGAAAGAAGCCTCTGCTGACTCACAGAAATAAGCAGCTGAGCCTCATTGTCCCTGAGGGTCTTCTTACCTAGCTAGTAAATAAATTTGAAATTGCCAATTCTCATTACATGATAGATCCTGAGAACAGGAATAGGAAACATGTCCTAAGGGATGAAAGACAGCCTTGCCTGAGCACAGCTTAGCATTGGCTGGAAACAGGATGAATGTATTTTTGTAGGTGGGGGGAAGAGCTTTCATGGAACAAAGATATTGATCCATTGGATAACTGCATACATGACTAGGATACCATGCTAAACGACTACTGCCAAAATCATGTTTAAGTTGTGTTTATCATTCATTTATAGTTAAATCAAGGTAGTAGTTTCCATAGTTGCAGCTGTGGTCCTTATGCCCTCAATATAGTTTTTCAGGTCTTAACCATAACCTTAGTGCATAAGAACAACACATGACAAATTCTGTGGTTAAAATGCAAAATAATTAGTGACCTAATAAAATCTCTACAGGATTTCAGAAAAACATTTCTTAGTTTAATAGGGAGCCTGGATGTTTGCTGCTGGAATACTTGGCAGAAGAAACACATTTGGAGGACATGTCTCTGGAATATTTAACTTAAATTATAAGCAGCCTTGTATGAAATCTTGTGGGTCTGTGCTGCTATGACTGAAAAACAGTTGCAGCAGAAATGTGCAAGTACATATTCAGTATACTGTTCTTTGCTTTACTCTGCTTCAAAGCCAGACTTCTTGCAACATGAACACAGCAAACCAGAAGTTTTGAAAGTATGGCATGAAAAAAGGCTAAGAATTGCACTGATGATATTCTTCGGTTTCACCATCTGCTTACATTCTATTGCATTCAGTGGTTCCAATAAAATCCCAGTGAAACAGAGATGAGATGTGTATCTCTAGCAGAGCTGGCAAATTAACTACTCTAGCTGAACAGAAAAAACAGTTAAAGTTCATATTTGATACAAGAGCCTTCTCCCATGCAACACACAGGTTTTAGTTTCCCTCTGCATCTATTACTTTGTTGCCTTGGCAAATGTTAAGCATGTAGAGAATCCTCCAAACAAAATAAATAAGTGTAGGTCTGTATTTTAAATGAGCACTTTTCTTCTACTGCTGCTTTTACACACAAATCAGGGAGAAAAAATGCTCCTCTGCGACAGCTCTGACCACCCTCCATGACAGGTCAGCAGATGGTGTCTTTAAGTGATGAATCTGACAACTTTTTGGGGTCAGTGACTGAAAATGAAAGATTGTAAAGGGAAAATGTGCACTGTTTTTAAACTACACTTTCCTAGTACTATCCAACAATAGCATAAATGAGGATTCAATGTTGGTCAAAGAAAATCATTTGCTAACATGTGATTTGTGGGGCATTAATCTTGGTTGCCCATCCTCCAGTTTCAGCCTGAAAAACATTTTAGCTCAGCAGGTGATGTTGTCAGTGACAAATGAAGAAGATTAAAATAAAGTGATGTGGACAAAGCAAACTGTCTCAAAATGAATATTCCTATATTCAAAAACTGGTATGATTCCTGTGTTACTGGAAACAGTGCTAGTGGCTTTGTGAACTTAATATAGGTAATATAGGAGAATTAAGAAATAGGTTTCTGTGATAGTGAACTTTAAAATAAGAGAAGCTTCATAAGAAGCAACTGGCATTATATTCCTTGTAGGATTCAAGTGAATCTTTCAGGCTTTGCCTTATCTCAGGGGAGATTGTTTATTGTTTATCTCCGGGGAAATTGTGCTATTACTGGCTATGAAATTTCCATACCGAATAGGGGCCACGCATAAATCAGAAGGCACAACGCAGTGTGCCCAGTGGTCCAAAAACTGTGGGAGGATGAGACAGTATGGAGGAGAGGAATGCATATGCATAGCACAGCATTTGCACTGAGTGAAGATACTGAAGAAAGTGGAAACAAATCAGCTATGGGAACCAGTCTGCAGAGGGAGATGGTGTACTCCACAGGAAATGCATAGAAGGTGGCAAAAGGAGAAGTGATAGGAGGGGACCAAGACAATGCTCCTGCTGGTACCCATGTTGGCTTATTGAACACATGGTGGATTTTGTTCTGCTGATATGTGCTTACAGTACAGTTAATGGGTGTGTGCCCACTGATGCTTGAGGAACAATTGTGCTTCCCCCAGAAAGATACTCTCACTTAAGATTTTGTGATCATAGCTCCCCCTTTTGTTATTTAACAACCAGTAGGGCTTTGTATCCTTCTCTAATGTCTACCCATACGAGATGTGACACAATATAATTTTTAAATACACATGTCTATGTCTGTGATCTAATAAATTTCTAAATTTTGAGAGAGATATAGGAACTTCCAGACCTAAGGTTTTCAAAAACAACAGTTGACGTAAGATGGATTTATACTTGCATAGTGAAAAAAAAAAAAAAAAAAAAAAGAAAATACATGAGGATAACAAAATTTGTGTTCTATTCCCATGTAGCCTTTGTTGCATTAGATAAATCTTAGGTTTTAATTTTTGAACTAGGGACAAAAAGATTTGTTGGCTTGTTTAACCCTGGAGAAGGAAAGCTGAGAGAGGTTATAATGGATAAACAAGTAAACATCCAGAAGAAATTACCAATGCTAATAATACAAGACAAGTTAGGACAACTTAAGATCTGGAATTCCTGGGGTATTAGAGATGATTGACAACCTTGATGAATATTAGTTTTCAGACAACACAATATCTTTGTCAGATGACATCAAATCCGTGCTGTGACATGTGGCTATCTGATACCAACTTCCACTTTGTTAACATCTGCTTCAGGTTCCTGGAATCAACGCAGGGTGTATATGATATGAAGCCCAGTCTCAACTTCAGTTTCAGCTGAATAAAATTCTATGTCAGCTGGTAGCTTGAACCTACATAGCAATCCAAAGGCAGCAGAAACAGATCTCAGTGCCCAGTTTCCACAGGTGTCATGACTCTTCTGACAGTCTGTTGCAGACTCTGAACATGGGACCATGTTTACCACCTCAGTTCCTGATTCCTTTTGTGTCTCCAAAAGAGGGTGAGTTCCTGTCTGGTGGAGGAGTTTAGTCAGGCCTATGTCAAGGATTGCTCTGTTCAGTGTCTTTATATCACAAAACTGAAGGTGTGTTCAATAAGTCCTTTGGGACTGAACAGCATTATTATGTCAGACTTAATGCCGAAAAATGGAAATCTAGAAGAAACAGGTCAGGAGGGATTGGGAGGAACAGTTGTATGTCCAGGAGATGGAAAAAAATATAAGTAAGAAAGAAGAGAAGGAGCACAAGAATGCCTTCTGAGACACTGAGAGCAGTATGATTGAAGTAGCAAAGGCTCACTTTTTAATGCTGGCTCTGGGAATCCACATGGAAAGGGATGATACCTCAAGCAGATAAGGAAGAATATTCTACAGGGAGTGGTCCAGTAGATCCAGATGAGAATGGTACAGCAAACTCTTTGTAGGGTAGGGAGAGCAGGCATTCCTTAACAGGTGTCTTAAGAATAAGAAGGGTAACATTTTAAAAAGTTACATTACAAAAGAAGGAAAGGGCAGGATTGAAAAACAAAACCAAGTAAATCCTTTCATCTGTAGGCAGCTGTAATGGCTCTGAGAAGTGAGGCAAATCAGGGAGAAATACACAATAAAAGAAAGAATGACCATTAGCCTGTGCAAGAGGAGAGTGGTTTGAGAGACACTCTGCTTTCCCATCTACTTGCCTAATATCCTGCAATTGACTGGAGTCACATTCATATCCTTACTCTTCACATGAATGAACCACCTTGCTTCATGGGTGGTAGGTAGTAATGTATTAGGACTTCCAGAGTATCTTCCTTTAGGTGTGGCATGGTGGCCAGCTGCTTTGCTCTGGTCAGAGGTGCTAGCTACTACTCAGGCTCCTGCTTTGGAAGGACATGGGATGGTGACTTATGTGCCTGATGTTAATGGCAATGGTCACTTAGCTGGAGGATTCTTGGATATTCTAGGAGAAAGGACATGTGAGGGACTGATGCACAGTGGTAGCCATTTTATCTCAAGGAAGTCCTTTCCTGGAGGGGAATGATAAGGAACATTTAAAAAGAAACCTAATCTTATTATAGACATAGAAAAAAGAGTGTCACAGAGCAGAAGAGCAGAAAAGAAAAAGAAAAAAAAATAATTAGACACCTGCAAAGCTGCTGAGGAGAATTGGAGAAATTAAATAAGGGACAGAAGGAAGTGGAAGTCAATTCTGATGTCTACATAAACTTTTCTTTTAATTTTAACACAGGCATTATCCCTTAGGACCATTTTTCATCATTCTTCATGGATGACTGCTGTGGAGATCTGTCCTGGTGGAAGGGAGGAGAAACTGACACTATTCCTAAACCTGATCTCTATGTGTTATGTAAAACTGGCAGAATCAGGTGAATCTGTGCCCCTACTGAGCTCCTGTACTCATGCAGTCATTGAAATTGTTGCAGTAGCTGTTGAAGAGAAACTCAGATATGAAGTACAAGAAAAGTAAAAGGCTGTGATTTATTCCTTTTATTGAATGCTCTAGATGTGCAGTGCACAGGGATTATGTAGACCAGCACTCTTTAAGCTTCAGATAGTCATCAGAAAGCCATAAGATTTGGGGAAGTTCATTTGTCCCTTTGGACTTTCTTGTGTGCCTTTCCTTTCATATATCTGTAATTTCCAACAGTTACTGACTCATGTTTTATTTATTTTTAAAATTTTTTCTCCACATTTTACTGAGAAAGAGATGTCTTTCTCTAGACATCATGGAAGACATTTTTGGAAGGCTTAGTCTTAGGACATATCTGTGTCCAGCTTAACTTTGTTCTTTATACTGCCCAAATATGTACTTTGTGTACATGTTCCTGGGTCTGTCTAGGAACCTCTCTGTTGTACCTCATGATTCAGCATATAGCTTCTGATTAGATAAGAAGCAACTACCTGCAGATCTGTGAGGTGTATAACCTCTAGATCTAGCCAGTTATTCATAAGTAATACAGGTGGCATTTTGTGACTGACAGTGAGTTAGTTTCTGACAGGGGCCAGGACTGAGATACTGCCAGAAATGAGCCCTAGATTGGGAGGAGTGGGGATGAGGGGAAAGAATAGCATTATAGGGAAGCTAGGAAAGAGAATGTTGCACTCTGAAAAATTCTGTTCAAATGCAGATGTCTGTCAATATTGGTTTGAGCCCTTGTCCTGCTTTTAGCTGGGACAGAGTTAATTTTCTTCCTAGTAGCTGGTACAGTGTTGTGTTTTGGATTTAGTATCAGAATAATGTTGATAATGCACTGATGTTTTAGTTGCTGCTAAATAGTGCTTATCATAAGTCAAAGATATATCAGTTTCCCAAACTCTACCAACAAGCAGGTGCAGAAGAAGCTGGGAGGGAGCATGGCCAGGACAGCTGAACCAAACTAGCCAAAGGGCTATTTCATACCATAGGGCATCGTGGTCAGTATATAAACTGGGGGGAGTTGGCCAGGAGGGGCTGATTGCTGCTCGGGGACTGCCTGAGCATTGTTCAGTGGGTGGTGAACAATTGCATTGTGCATCACTTGTCTTTTCTTGGGTTTTATTTCTCTCTCTTTTTGTTATATTCAATTTCATTATTATTATTGTTATTGTTATTAAATTGTTGTTATCTCAACCCACTAGTTTTACTTTTTTCTGATTCTCCTCCCGATCGGGGGTGGTGGGGGGAGGAGAGAGTCAGCAGCTGCACAATGCTTAGTTACCAGCTGGGGTTAAACCACGACAGCCTTCCTCCAAAAAGTGGGTGTTCCATGATCAAATCTTCCAAGGATAGGAGACTGATGATTCTTCTTGTGACAAAATATTTCCCTAAGCAAAAGGTAGTTAAGTTAAGTAGTAGTTAAGTTCTTATGTATTTTCAGATAAAAAGACTGTGATGTCCTGTGGCTGGTAATTCTTGTAGGTAAATCTTAGTGTAATGTGAAATATTGCTGAGATTTTCAGTCATCCTACTGAAGTCTATTTTCTTCTCTGGTGTGTGAAGAGAGGATGAAGTGTGGTACTTTCATGTGACCCAAAAGCTGCCCCAAGAGTTGCAGGATTGTGAAGGATAAAGGATTTCAGACTGCTGCTTGGAGAACCATAAAGAATATTGGCAAAACTGGCAAAATTCCCAAATCATCTAAATGCACTCTATCCAGCTAGTTTAGGGGAGATCAATCCCACTCATTAGCTTGTTGCATGTGGTCTTAGACATCCAAGATGACCCTTTCAGTCTATTAATCAAAAATGTTAGTATGGGATATCTGGTTTCTAACCAAGCTGGCAGAGATATTTCTTCAGATACTTCTTTACATGGCATCTACTGGAAGCCTAGCAGAGGCTTCTCCACAGTGTACCTGGCAGTCCAGATTCTGTGATGACTTTTAGCTTTTCACATCAGCAGGGATGAACCTGCATTATATTGCTGCAAATGAACACTGAACCAGGTTTCAAGATGTTCTCTAATCTCACAGAAAACATTCACCTTGCAAACACCTAATTTTTATTTTTTTTTTTTTTTAATTTTCACTACACAACTGAACAGGATATTTTTACACTCAGGTTGTGTAAGCAGGCAGACTAATATTAACAACTTTGAGCATGTCAAGCAAATATTTCTTGCAACTGAGGAAACAGGATACTAATCTCAAAAACAGCACAGATATTTCCTTGCAAACTACCAATTAGGCAATAAGGCTCAACAGGGCATGCAGTTATCATAGAGTAATCATATCTGTGGAGATTTATATGGCATAGAAGAATTTAATGACATAAGTGCATGGGTGATATGAAATCAACTGAATAAAAAATATGGATGATATGTTCATTTCCTAAATTTTTTTTTTTGAGGACTCACAAAAAAATTAGATGATCAGTAGACAACATCAGGTTTTGAAACTTATAGTTTTCTTCTCTGTATGTATGTGTTTAAATCTAAACTTTTTTTGACCAGATCCATGCAGTACCAGACTATGGTACTTTTTATGGCAAGTCTAGTGTTAGCCCTCAGCAGCAGAAAGTCTTTTGGAAAGCAGTCTCAATCTCCTCCTTGTCAGAGGACCGGAGCCAACACTGCCAGTAAGAGAGTTGTTCTGTCTGGAATGAAAATCCTGAACTAAGAGACCTGCATCATTAACAAGATATTCCTTCTTGGCAGAAACCCAAAGGGAAGGCAGGTGGCAGTAGCGCTGCCTCTACTCTGATGATGTGAATGTCCCTGCAGAGGTCCAGGGGTTCAGTTCTACCATATGAAAATACAATGTACAGCATAATTTATTGGATTTGGTGCATTTAGCTCTTGATTTTCTTTTCATGTGAAACAAATGCTCGAGTGTTCTTTAACAGACAGAGTTGGGGACAAAAAATCCACAATGGTCCAATTGTATTTAGATGCTTTAGTGTCAAAATACTGAGTATGTCAAATATAAGGGTGTGGTGAAATGTGATAAGGGAAAGAGCTTTCTGATTTCAGCTGCCAAAAAACCCAGCATACAGGGGAGGCATAAACAACTTTAATAATTGAAAAATTCTTCCAATATATCCTGTGAAAATAGTCTAATTTAAAACAATGAAAAATGCCTGAAAAACCTAAGCAGCCTTGTTCCAAGAATAGAAGGAATTAGCTAAATGAAGGGGAGAAAAAAAAAATTAATCTACTATTCAGAGCTGAGTTAAAGTATAAATGTTTTAGGTGCAATTATTATGAAGAAATCTTTTGATGAGGTACCAGGATACTACCTTCTGACAGCTGCCTGGACTTGAGACCCCATCCATTGTGTCCACGGGTGGTGGAGTTGTCAGGTGGCTCTCCCACATCAAGGACAGATCAGGAATGAATCTCTTCCCTTGCAGAACACCAGCTCCCCTGAGAAGGAAGAAGGAGGTGGCAGCACAAACACTGCAGAAGAAATGCCACTACAAATCTAAGAGTGACTTCTTGCCAGATAGGTTCTTTCCACCAGACTTATTGTAAGGGACCACTGATTGGTTGCCTCAAACATTCCCCTGTAGGGGAAAAACATTTCTTGTAAAGAGACTGTGTGGGAGTTGTTTGTCTCAACATTGTTAACCACAGAGGAACACCATCAACCACCTACCTCAGAAAGTACTGCAAAAAAAGGAACTTGGTTAGACAGCACCTGCCTACTCCCCATTCCTCAAACTGCACATGAGCATGGGCCTGGGGTCATTAGTGTACACCCGCCTTTCTTTTGGAGACCATTGTAAGACCCCTCAATGACGGTACTGGGCATGTGCATCAGCTGTAGGAGTGATGTAATGTGGGGGCAAGGCAATGCAAACCAGTTCCAAGAAGTAATTGACTATCTCCTGGAAGAGGAGGGGACATGGACAACAAATGATGCATACATGGACTGAGAGACAGAAGCTTCTCCCACCGAGAGAGTCTGTCTAACGGGACACCGTTAGAACATGTGGGTGGTATGTTAATCTATCCCTCTTCTTCTTTCCAACTTTGTTTTCTTCTTCTCTTCTCTTCCCTTCTCTTTCGCTAAGTTGTAAGAGCACTATAAATTGCCATTGACTGCCAAGTGACATCTGGCCTCGTTTGTGTCTTAATTTCACCCCAGAGGAGTTCTTGGAGTCCTCAGTCATATTGGAGACTGACTCAGACCATAACACTCATGAAAAGAACAAGTGGCATTCCTCAGGAGTCGGTATTGGTATCAGCCACCTGTGTCCGCGACATGGACAGTGAGATTGAGTGCACCCTCAGCAAGTTTGACGATGACACTAAGCTGTGTGGTGCAGTTGACACACTGGAGGGAAAGGATAACATCCAAAGGCACCTTGACAAGCTTGAGAGGTGGGCCCATGCAAACGTCATGAAGTTCAACAATGCCAAGTGCCAGGTCCTGCACATGGGTCAAGGCAACCCCAAGCACAAATACAGGCTGGGCAATGAGTGGATTAAGAGCAGCCCTGTGGAGAAGGACTCAGGGGTGTTGGTTGACAAGAAGCTGAACATGAACCAGCAACGTGGTTTTCGGCCCATAAATCCAACCATATCCTGGGCTGCATCAAGAGAAGTATGACCAGCAGGTCAAGGGAGGTGATTCTCACCTTCTGCTCCACTCTCATGAGAACCCATCTGGAGTATTGTGTTCAGCTCTGAGGCCCCCAACATAAGAAGGACATGGACCTATTTGAGCAGGTCCAGAGGAGGGCCAAAAAGATGATCAGGGGGCTGGAGCGCCACCCCTATGAGGACAGGTTGAGACAGTTGGGGTTTTTCAGCCTGGAGAAGAGAAGGCTCTGGGGAGACCTTATAGCAGCCTCCCAGTACTTAAAGGAGGCCTACAAGAAAGATGGGGAAGGACTTTTTAGAAGGGCATGTAGTGATAGGACAAGGGTTAATGGCTGTAAACTGAAAGAGGGTAGATTTAGATTGGATATTAGAAAGAAATTCCTTACTGTGAGGGTGGTGAGACACTGGACCAGAGTGCCCAGAGAGGCTGTGTGTGCCCCCTCACTGGAAGTGTTCAAGGCCAGGTTGGATGGGGATTTAAGCAATCTGATCTCGCGGAAGCTGTCTCTGTCAATGGCAAGAGGGCTGGAACTAGATGATCTTTAAGGTCCCTTCCAACCCAAACCATTCTATGATTCTATGAAAACTTCTCGTGTTTCAGCTGTCTGGGCACAGCATGTGTGATCACAGTCTGGGGGTTACACTTGGGTTGAACATGGAGGCTCTGCTACCTTGCACACTGCTGCCAACATGCATAAATGGTGTTAATCATGTTATGAACTAATTTATAATGCCAAGCTTTAAGATGTCTTCAACGGTGTCTGAAAGTTGTCTAATGACACAGTGTTTGTCAAATCTACTTGTTAATCTTAATATTTTTCACTGTTCCAGGTTTGATAAACTATTGGTCACCCTGAATCATCCTGCCTGATGCCCTGTCAGTTATACTGCAGAAGCAAGAGTGCAGGGAACTTCCAGAGGAGGAGACTGGGAGAGCTGCATGAGGACTGGGGTGGCCAAGTAATGACTGGGCAACACGGAGTTAATGATGATGGATTTAGAAAGGAAAGTAACAATTTTACTGGGTTGTTTCAGAGTTCATAACCCACAGTCAACTTGAAGGTAATTTGACTTCCTTGACACTGAGTCAGAAAAATTTTCAGGAGACAAAAAAAAGGAAAAACATAGAAAAGACAGAAGGATTTCTCATTTTTAGATCTCACTTTGAAGTGGGTAACTATAAACAGTCTTTTGGAATTATTCCATTTTGATTAAAATGCTTAACACTCATTAAAACCAACAAAAAGCAGTGAAAAATCTCTCTGTAGCTCCCAGTTAAGAGATTTATGTAGAAAGAAGGACATCATGGTTTATTTTCCTGTTCTGATGAATGTCTGTTTATGTAAAGTGAGAGTGTCACAGAAGACTGACGGTATGCTTCTGCAACCCATCCTGGAGTTTTAAGTGGCAGATAGTGAACTACTGGTGAAGCTCTAAGGCTTGAATAAGCAATCTGCATCTGGTGTATTGAACTACAGTAAAGAAAAAGAATATGAAGTCCTAAGACTATATGTTAATCTATATCCAGCTGCATATGATTTCATGACACAGTAGGGAAATCTTGGGACTTTTTCTCTGAGGATGCTCAGCCACATCTACTTGCTCTTGTTACAGTCCTGATAAGAATAAGAAATGCCTAGGGTAAAGATAGAGAGACTGACTGACAAAGGCACCTCCTAGGAGGTGACATCAACCCTCTGGAGGTAGTAGAAGGAACTGGACATTGGTATTCTACATAAGCAAGGGAGGACTCTAAATTGCTAAATAACAGGGACTGTTGACCCTCTTGTTCTTGCAGATTACAATTTGAGTATTTAGCAGTATATTTACTTTGCTTTTCTGGTGATTGCCAGAAAAAAAAAAAAAAAAGATTTTATGTAGAGAAAATAAAAAAAAAAAAACCACACTACTTCATTCTTACCATATTTTCTCTTAATTTTCAGTTTACCTCACTATAAAATAGGTTATTCTCCTTGCCCAGAGGGACAATAGTTGTGATTACCACCCAGAATACTCTACATTTCATGGATGTTGTATTGAGAAATGTTCATAGAGTTATCTTCACCTTTCTTTTCCAAAGTAATCGCTTATCACTTTTTGTGATACTACATTCCTTAGTTATTTTAAATATTTAGAACTACAGAGCTCTGTGAAAAATGGTTTGTCTACCAAGTGCTTATAAAATAATTAATTTTTGATGTAAGTTTCTACTGTTGTCTTGAAATTTCCATCTCAGTTCACATTTGAAGGTGTAAAGTGCTGAATTTGACATGAATTTCCAGCACAAGCTCTCATTTTTAAACCAACTATACGTTGTGGTTTCTTAATTCCAAAATTAATCATGTGGTAAAACATGTTGCCCAGTAGCTATTCATTTTTTGTTTCTGATATTCATTTTCTTTGTGCACGAGAGACACATTTTAGATTAATCCTCTGCAGTTATTTGGTAACTTTTGCAATAAAGATTTTCTACCTCCTTGTAAATCTACTATATGGGTAAAACTGAATTAAGCAGTATGAACTTATTCATAACTGGATTTAACTTGAAATATGCATTCCTTATAGAAGTTAAACTACAAATTACAGTAGTTTGTTTTGTTTATAATTAACACTTACGAACTATGAAACACATGGCACAAGTCATAGACCAATATTGGAAAATCAGCTTTTGCCCTACAAATGGAAGTAGATTGTACGGCAAAGTGGTAAATAAAATACATTTTTAAGGCAGTTCGGTGTTACAGGTATTATGTTGTGTAATGTATTCCTTTTTAATTAACTATCAGTTATTGACTTATTTTAGAAAAGTACTAGATTTACCCGAATTATGAAAAATAGCAAATAAGAAATATTTGCTTCAGGCAAATATCTTTAATGACAAACTCTCTGTCAAGTGGACATAGATCCATAATCAATGGAGAGGTTGTAAACAAGGTTAGTAAAATCTAAGGAGCTGTTCAGTGGACCAGCTGCTAAACTTGACACTTGTTTTCTAAAATGACACAAGGAGGCTGTATTTATGCAAACAAATCCCATTTCATGTATCTGCATTAGAGTAAGAAGTCTCTTGAGTGTATTGACCACCAGGTTGATTCAGTCATCTAAACACGGTTTCTATTCCATCCAAGATGGCCCAGGTATTCAAGACAGCAACACAAACCTGGGAATATGACACAGGTCCTACCAGAAACTTGTACCTTTCTAAAATGGCAGGTAGAGGCCATGGAGAATACCCTAAGGAATCTCAAAAAGATGTTTGTGTTTAGGTAGTTAAATGAAACCTAGCTTCAAGCCTAGTTTAGGCACACAGCAAATTTGGAGATGCCTAAATGTAGGTGTCTTGATCTTGAACTGATTCCCAAACTAAGCGTCTCCAGTTATGACTTAGTGCTACTCTTAGAAGGAGACATTTCGATCTTCTTCTCAAGCTCTGAATCTTATTTTACAATAGGCTGGGTGAAGGAAATCACTGAAAAACTGAAATCATTATTATATCAGGTTACCTGCAGCCAACCAGACTGCAGAACTGAAATGGAAAAAGTGAACCAGGTTAAAAAAGTTAAGTAATGCCTGAGAGTGTGTTGAGTATGAAAAATGTAATATCAATATAAGATGCTTCAGTGGTTCATCACAATTTCACTGCAAGAACGATGAGCTCTGGGAACTAACCCAAAGACTGGATTATACTTGTGCATGTGCTGGCTCCATTTCTACAAAGGATAAAGTCAAGCATTCAGGAACAAAGCATATTTACTAGAACTATACAGTGCTAGACATTTATTATACATTCATCATGCTCCACTAAAAGTTTCTATGCTTTTTGTACCTCTTGCTTACATTTGAAGGAGTTGATATTGTGGGGATTGGTGCAAACTAGTACAGCAGCTGAAACAAAAATGGATCTGATAAACTGTCAGCTGTGTGGCTGGAAAATGCAAATTGGTATCTTGGGGGTCTGTGTGAGTGCATATATATATACACATATATATACATACTTAAAATCTACCTGAAGGACTAGGACAATCCCAGGAGTGAAGAGAGTTGAGTCTGATTTTTTTTTCCCACCGAAAACATTACATTTAACTATCCATCTTCGTGCACTAATTCTGGGGTCAATTCAGAAGCAGATATATGGTTTTGCAAAAGCAGGGGGTTTATGATAAATACAAAAATGTTTCTATAACTACTGATAATCAGAGGACCCAGCTAGTGCTCCTGATGTTGACTCTGTAAAGACAGTGTTCTGTCTGTTACTCTTTTTTTTTTGCACATAAAGTTTTTGATGAGATAAGCATAGCTAGCAAGTCCACACAGCTAATACTATGCAGAATCTGCAGTCTGACTCAGAGTTTTATCATGGATTTACTATGAAGTATTGCTCACATTTAGAAACTACAGGTACAACACATTAATGTTTGAAGGAATAGAATGCTGATTGCAGGTATGGATTTAAATTTGGACTACCTATGTGGAATGAAAGAATAATGTATGTTCTGGCAATTTCTCTTGATATTGATGTGGGTATGACTGCGCAAAGATAGCAAATACAAGGAAAACAGGGAAAACACTTAGGCAGTGATAAAGTTGTTTGTGTAGAAATGGCAGTTACCAATATGCACATTTGTCAGACAAATACACTGCATGCTGCTACTTGTAACTACTAAATGTACATTTAATTCCATATTTACTACTGTGGTGTTTCAGTCTGAGAGTTGTATTGTTCATTTAAATGGTGGTACTTCTTGCCTTTATGTTTTTTTCTTATTGTAACATGTGGGCAAGCGTTTAATATAAAACCATTTTACCAAGAGGCAGAATCAGCAAAAAGGGAGAAGGCAGATAAATGAAAGATACCTTTGGGCAATTAAATATTCTGGCACATATATTCTTCAAAACCTAAGAAAATTGTATTTCCTTAGTAGGCAGAACTTCCACACACCTCTATCTCCTTCTGTGTATTCCCACTGATACTTTTCATAGCACATATGCATATTGCAAGGCTATGCACAAAGAAGGACGCTCTTTTCAGGTAAAAGGAATTTAAGCATGGAGTTTATATGTATAAACATTAAATGGGAACGTTTACTGTTAGAGATAGCCTAATCCAATGGGCTTCAGGCTGTATGTGGATTTCGCCCATCCCAGCTTGCTAGATGTGATGCTGTTACAGTTTTGTGTCCCCACGTTCAGTCAATAGCAAGGCTGAGCATGTATCCCCAACAAGCAGGTGCACGCATGGGCGCACTGTCCCATGCACACACTCAGTCAGTCACACAGGTTAACACAAAGAGAGACTGGTGCCTTCACTGTCACTCACATGAACATGTACAGTGCTACATTTTCCCATGCTTGCTCCTCCTCGATCTGCCCTGATCCTTTGGTCCTTCCCATAAACCTCTCAACACGTTTTACATAGTAACCAATGTTCTTCCCCTGAATCCCATAACAATACTTCTGAAGGCAACCACCCCCGCTAACTTGCACAGCTTTCAGGAGACCATTTCTTTCACTGACTCTTCTTGGTGGGTTTCCCATCAGGGCCAAAGGTCAAACTGTTCTCCTTTGATAGCTTTACAATAGTCAATTCAGTAGGCGCCATATTCACTGGTGACGTTACTAGGGTTCTTCCACCAATCTTTGTATTTATCGTTATTAGCCTTTAATCACACAATCTAACACTTTTATATGCACATACAAAAAGTCAATGGAATTACCTTTCTCCCTTATTTTCTAGTGTTTTTCCATCTAAATGAGAGTCTGCATGCAAGCAACTGCAGGGAATATATTTGTGCCTGTCAACTTCATGGTCCAAAGTTACAAAGCTGCTACCTAACACCCTTGCATGGGCATTTGATCTCTTAAATGAGGTTAATGTTTTAACTTCACTAAGATACTAAGAATGTAAGATCTCAGTGGACACAGTTCAACTCCACTGTCCTCAGCTCTGTTTCTCAGTCACTGATATTCTTACAGAGATGAATAGATGAGAGAATTTAAGGTAAATTAAGGCTCTCACTCTTGAGAAATAAACTGTTTGCCTGAAGAACTCTTTGTTCAAGAGGTTACTACATTCTAAAGTCACATTTCAGATGCAATGACAGTGACATAACAGGTGCCAGTAGAGGAACTGTGCAGAAATAACTGATTTATGAAAATCAGATTTTCTGTGGAAGCATTTTTCTTCGTTAAAAAAGAGTCAAAAGAGTTATTTTCCTCCTGGAGCATCTGGCCATGGGGCTTACATCATAACAACCTTTCCAAAAATATGCAGAACGTGATGATTTCCAGATTATATGGACTTCTGTGTAGCAAACCATTTTTTCTTCTTGGCTCAAGTATGTTTTATTTTCCTCTTGCATAAAAAAAAGATTGTTAGCTTTTAGGCTCTCTTCTGCAAACAATGTTTAGGAAATATCACTCACTTTTATTTAATTCTCAGAATTTTAATAAGGCATACTAGGCATTAATATTTAAAGTCACTTACAAAATTATTTTTTCCCTGGTAGTATTTGTTCAGTTTTATGACTTACTGAAGTGCAATATATTCATATTTCAGGGGTCTAAGAATAATTAAGAACTCTTGTCTGACACTGTAAATAGAGTTCATTCAAACTCAAATTCAATAGGAAAAAAATGCCAAAGAAGGAAAACAGAGACCAGAGTTTAGCTGAGAAGAAAGCATGAAGAAAGACCTTGGTACTCATTCCAAAATTATTTGGTAGCACTGGCTTTGGACACTAAAATCACTGTTCCATTGACTTAAGTTATTGCCATTAAAAGACAGACTGAAACATTTCTGTATTCACGTATGGGTTTTTTATTGCTTTGGGTAATCAATATTGCATTGCTTAAAGGCATATTCATTTCCTTACAGGTACGTGATGATGTTACATTCCCAAGAGTCATATTGTGATATCTATTCTCAAAATTACTTCAGTGAAATTACTGAAATGAGATCCTATTAATATAATTAGGGGTTTCAGAAACAGATGGGAGAAAAGAATTTTTTTTCTGATATTTCTGACTGCATGGAGTTGTAGTTCAGAAGATGGATAAATTATGTGACCCCATGGCTGTTCTTTCTTCTATTCCCAGGCACTGAGGAAAGTATCTTAGATACTACTGCCAAAGCTAACTAAACCCAGAAATGGTTGTTTCCCACATACCATCTCTCCAGAGATTTTCAACCGATTAAATAAAATGCTTCAGGAATTACTCAGTCAGATTGTCTGTAGCAATGCATTTATTCCTATTAGGAACAAGTATTAAGAGCAATATTCTACTCATTAGGTTAGAAAGGGAGTATGGGTCCCTTTCTAGGCATCACTACCATTACTGCATGATCTATGGCAGAAAAATCAGAACCAGAGTTACTTTAGTATCCATAAAAAATACTAATCTATACCATTGTGAACACACTATGTCGTGATGTTGTCATGTTAACATATTACACACGACTGAGGAAAATCGTCTTAACTAATTTACAGTAATACAAGAGCTACTAAGTTCCTAGTGTTCCCAGCTTCTGCACAGCAGAAGGTCTTGACACTCTTGCAGCAAAACTGAATGTCAAACTGACTGCAGGAATATATGTAGTTTTTACTATGACATTCCTGCCACAGCAACCACAAGGTGTTTACTTACTAAATATTTTAGAAAAAATATGATTCTCAAGTTTTGCCAGAAAACTGAAAAATTGTCCTGTGGAGTTTTTGCAGAAACTTGCTTTCATTTTCAAAAGATACTTCATTTCTTGTAACAACAGCGAAATAACATGGGCTAATCCAGTACCCTTTAAAGTCAGAGTGCTGTTATTCCCACTGAAGTAAGTAAGCACATGTTAACAGGTAGATCAACTCCTTAACTTTATAAGTATGCCATTATTCCTAAAGGTACTCTGCTCATACATTCACCTTTATAGCTGTGGGCCCAAAATAATGCACTTGAGATATTCAAGCTGCAGTGCAGATTAATTTGAAATCTTTTACATTTAATCATTTCTATCATTTGCATGAAATTTGACAAGTGTCTTTTCTCCTACTAGTTCCTATGGGTTACTGCAGCACTTGGCATTATGCATGGTATTGAAGGAAATTTCTTCTTGAGATTTCACAGAAATGGATGTTTCTTCATTTTCCCCTCATTTTTTCATATTTATTTCTCATATTCCAGTTTACATTTCCTTCTTATTATATTCCCCTTCATCTCTTTTTTTTTTTTTAATCTTTGAATCCTATCTACAGGATGAGACACCAAACATTTTGCTATAAGCTACAAAAAAACCCCGTAATGTCTGAATAACCACAACAAAAATGGGAATGTTAGCTAGTCTTCATTCATCTGGAAGCTAAAATACATGTTTGATTCTCTTATAAGGCACTGCAGAGAACAGTAAGATCAAATATTCATGTTCATGCCCCTTAGTAATTTCTTTTATTCAAATACATGTAAGCACAGGGCCGGATGGTCTTAAAAATAAAGTCTAACTGAAGCAAAGTTACTCCCTGGCTTAAAATTTCACATACACATAAGAAAACTAAATTAAAATCACTAGAGAATTTCAGAGTGACAAAGGAGTGAATGCCAGAAGGAAATGAATCCATCTACTTCAAACAAAATGAAAAGTTTGAATGAATGCAAGAGGAATCAGTGGATTATGTCAGTTATTTATGAGATGGATGGAATTCATCAGTGAGAGAGATAGCATCAGGGAATGTAAAGAGGTAACCAGAAAACTGGAAAATTAGCCAATCATCCCACAAACATTGTAAATTAGTCATCACCACAAAGCCAGCAAAATCATGTACAGGATTAACAGTGGGCATGAACGGAAAGGTTGACAAGTCTGTGTGAGATAAAAGTCAATGCTTTCCTGATTTTTCCTTTCTCTGCTTCTTCTCTGCCATTGAACTGCAAATGCCCAGAAATATGACTCATCCAGCATACATCAAATTTAAAAGATATGTCTCAATTGGTTTTGTGCTGTGTGCATAGTCAGTTTAACTGCATCCATACCATAGATTTGATATGTCTGTTCTCAGTTGTTATTTGTCCAGAATTTCCAGATATCTTCAGTTGTATCAAACTTCAGTCAGGTTGCAGGAGGTCAAAAAATCATTAATGAACAAAGTACCCAAGTAATTTCCATCCAGGAAAAGAAGACAAGCCTTGGAAAAAACAGATGAACGTCCACTGCTTCCTCTATATTATAAAATAGGTTTCGAGTGAACTAATATTATTGCTTATTTTTAGCATCTCTCAACTGGTACATGTTCTTTGTTTTCTTATCTCTACTTCTTAAAATAAATTAAAAAATACTGAAAGCTTTTTTGAAGATTATATACATTTAACTTCTTGAGCTATTAATAGTACAATACTTATCTGAAGGTTTATAACAATGTTTATGAACCTTCTAAACACATTACAGTTTAATCACACATATTTTAAGGCTTTTATTGCAACATCTTTTCCAAATCAAAGTTTGGCATAATTTTAATGCAACCTTAACAAATTCCCAAGTTTACTTAAAACTGACTTCACAAAGAAAATGAATAAATTACCTATAATCATTCGAGTCATTGGATTAGAATTGCTTCTTGAAAGGAGATGGAAATATAATGAAAAAGTTAAAGGAAATGTTTAGTTTCTTTAGTTAAAGAAAACGTAAAAAGAAGTTGTATAACTTAACTGAAATTGTTCTGTTTGGCAAGAAATATAATACATTTTACATTTAAATTAAAGGAGGCAATCAGTGCATTTACTTCTTTTTGAAGATATCCAAGGTCAGTTTGAGTGCTTTTGAAACCTACAGGTACCCATTCACTGTCAAGTACACTATTTGTAAAAAGAAACAGAGATGACATTCAGCAGCGCTGATCTACAGGCAGAACAATGAAGGATATTTTTACTATCTTCATTTCTTATATGAAATAGGCCCTCATAGTCCAGGGAGCCTGCCCATGAACTACAAGTGTTTGAGAAGCAGTCATACTTGCAATACTATTATATGCTGCTGCTAGCATTATAACTGACTTTGGAATGAATGTGTTTTCACAGCAGAAATTTGATTAAAAACATGATTAAAATAATAAATGGCAGCCTTTGAGAGTAGTTTAAACACTTGTTAGAGTGTTCAAAATGTGAATGGACTTTGTGACCTTTTATAAACAGGATTTAAAACCAAATATCTTTTTTCTTATTGCTATTGCCAAGATATGCTTATTACTTCTCTTTTTTACGAAAAAAAAAAAAAAAAAAACAAAAGAAAGCATCTTTGTTTCTCATTCATTTTTTTTAAGTCACCCACCAAAAGTTAAAAGTGGGGAAGGTTAGAGAGTGATATGCTCTTCCCTGACTGTCGTTCATCACTAGGTACTCAGCTTTGATTGACACTGACTATAGAAGGCCCATCCTAAGAAAAAAACACATATTGCTGTATCCATGGTCCATACAGATGTCATTTGGCTTTTGACACCGTCTCCCAGTATAGTAGGATGACAGGTACACAAACATCTGTTCTCTAGGGGTTAAATTCCTCTGTTTTGCAACTCCTGTGTTTCTTTAGATGCAATGCACCCTTCTCTGTGATCACAGAGACACATCCTGTCTGTAAACAGCATACTGAGCCTTGTAATTCTAATGGAACATCTTTTGTAAGACTTATTAATATCCAACAAACAGGGACCTGAACTTATAAGAGTTTCCAAAGATAAAATAGAACTTTTCAGCTTTCAACTATTGCTTGAAATTTATCTCAAGTTAACAATAAACAAAGGACATTACCATTTAATAGACTCTTGTGAATGAAGCCAGTGACGTCAATATGTTGCACACCTCTGTAATTCTGTTGCAGTAATATCACACAAGTGTTCACTAAATGGGACACTTCTTGACAAATTGCTAGGTATACCAATAACTGATAGATCTGTATTTAAACAACACCTCTTTTTCTTTTGACAGAGATAACAAGATTTGTTTGTTTGGGATTTTCTGAGAGTTACAAATCGACTAATAAAAACAAAAATAAAAATTCAAAGAAACACACAGAGAACTAACCCTCTCTGTTACTTACTTTGTAATCCTTAGTAAGCATCTGACTGCTTTATGATGTTTACTAAAGTGGAAATACAATGTTCAGCCTATTTCTGAAAGTCATTGCCAGGGACAGAAACAGATGTATTTCAGCAGCACAACTATTGATCTGTGTTTTTCCATTTGTTCATAAATATTATATGGGGTGAACATACTTAGATCTTTTTTGAAGCTTATTTCACGTTCTTTAGCCCTTATTTACTCTTATTTCTACCTTTGTCTTCATTTCTTTCTGTCAATAATATGATACCTAAGTACAACTTAGCTTCATGATGAACCCTTCTCTCTGAAACTCTCTTCTGAATCTCTCACTCTTCTTGAAATGATGCAATGTTGACTCTAAACCAGTGTAACAAAGGGTGCCACCTTACTGAATCTGCAGTGAGCAGCACAGAGCTGAATGAACATCATCTCACCTGATCATCTAAAACCTGCTGTAATCAATGTGATTTAGGCAGAGTAGTATGAAAACTTACTGTTTTCTTAACCAGACCCAGCAAGCCACCCTTTCCTTTTATTGACCAACAGTTTGCTCTGGTTTTTGAACCTACTGACCTAGCCATGTGCTCCCAACAGGTGTTGATAAGTATTTACATGATGCTGTTGGTGAGGTCTGCAGCTCTGCTTTGTGTCCAAGTTTGTTCACTTTGGTTTGGTTTTTCATGTGCTGTGGTATGTGCCTCTTTCTACGTGTTCCCTTGACCTTTGCTCTACAAGCAGAAAACAGGACAGCTCCGTACAGCATGTAGTTGGTGCCAGCGTCTACCTTTTGTTCAAGTCCCCCATGCAACAAAGACTAAGCTGCAACTACTCAGAAGGCAGTATGGTGAGAGAGGAAGATTGTGAGATCCAACAAATATTATTACTTATCTATGTGCTAACTGAAGGATCAATGTTAATTAGCCATTCTCTTGTCCATGCCTTTTCTTGTCCAGACAAAGCCAATTTCATGTGGAAGCTAGGAGTGAGTGGAAAAAAAAGTCCAACGGAATTTATGGAGAAATGTCTCAAACATGAAGATATCTGAAATGGATTTTCCTTGTCACTGAACATGTGTTGTAGGTTGTTAGCCTACTACTTCTTTCCTTCCACAAGCACAGGAAAATGATTTTTTTAATATGTGCAGAAATAGAGATTTCTTTGAGATTCAGATTAATAATTTATTTCTAATCTTATCAAATAATTAAGTTAAGAATGAATGTCTCACTTTTTAAGTTAGAATCTTGAGATTTATGGAAAGTAAAACATAATTCAATGTTTAAGAAATATATCATTAAAAGGCAATTTGGTTGGTCTTATAATCTCTTCAATCTTAAAATAGAGGATTTTAGCTATTGAATAATTCTCTAACCAGTGAAAAAACTTAAAGAGATTATGAGATTTTGATAAGTCATTTAGAAAGTCTGTTTCAGGCTTTTATAACTTGAAAAATTCTGAGGGGGTTGTGGTGATTTTTTGTTGTTATTGTTTTGGCTTAGTAGAAACAAGCCAAAGTAATTTTCTTAATTACTTCTAAACTGAGAAGCTGCTTCTTTCCTCCAAATTCTTTCCTTTACTGAGCAGTCCTTATTTCACCTCTCCTTGTATTTGTTGTTCCAGAAAGGACATATTAATTATGGAGTGACATTATAAAGTTTCAGAAACTCCACATCTCCAGCAGCATTCTGTGTCTTGCTAATTGTGAGCTTGCATGTAGATAAGCTATTGGAGTAGTAGTTCATGGACTGGTCCATTAACTTCCAAGTAGTTTCCAAAGTTTTGAAGTTTAACCCCTAAAACTGTGAAAAGTTTAGAAGCATCTCTATCATTAATCTTCAATGAGGACACATGTTCCTTAATTTCTTTAGTGTTTCTGACAATTTTTCTGTGAAACTCGTTCATTTAACTGTTATGCTGTAGTATATTATACTTTTGATATTATATAGCAAGTTCCTTCATTCAGCATCATAAAGAAAACAAAAATTAATTCATGCAGACACAGACAAAAGCATATAGACATAAAAATACAGGTCCCTGTCTTTCATTGTGTACTTCAGAGGGGCCGTTGGGATATGGATCTGAATTTTGCAGTTCAGGTTTCATTCCTGTTTAGAGAGAGATAGCTTCACGCTGAGTGCTTAAACCACAAGATCTTTACAGCACCGCAGGGCTACTGCAAAGGTTTATTTTTCCTCTCTTGAGTCTCCCTAATCCCATTCTTGAGCATAAATACTTCCATAATCCCTTATTTTTGAGTAAAGATGACATTATTTCAGTAATCCTCATTCTGAGTGGACACCACTGCATCATAAAATTCTTTAACCTGGCTACAAAAAAGTATTCATGACTAGTCCTGCTCTTCCATTGTCTTTATTTCCCGAAGTGCCAGGAACTAAAAGACAACTGAGAATCATTTGTGGGTTTTTTCTTTTTTTTTTTTCAGTTTTTATTTATGAGAAGAAACTGGAAATACACAAGGAGTTACAGCTTTGAAGAGATTTTTTATTCATGCAGGAAGGGCCCTGAAAATAGTACAATTACAGAAGATGACAAAGAATAAAGCTTAGTTCTTAAAAATGCCACATCTCTCTAAGACTTTCATTTTCAACTGCTGGAGTGGGTTTTTGAATCAATATACAATTTTTGAACTTGCTTTTAGCTGAAAGCTATTTAAAAGGTCCTCTTTTCAATCAGCATCCTACAAAGGTAGAAGTGTTCACTCTTAACTTGCATTGTTATATTTTAAGAACAGAAGCCCAATTTTAAAACTTGAGTGAAAGACAAACCCTTGCCTTTTGGCGTTTGTACAATAGGTGCTTACAGAAAACTCAGAGGATGGACTTTTTAATTTTAAAACATGAAACTGCCTGTCCTGAGACACACAAAGAAAGCCATTCTATATGGTTCTTACTGTATCAGTTGGATATTAGCAAAGCACTGTTATTTTTTGTTCTTGAGAATCAAGACACCCTTTTTTTCCAACTAGGTCTTAAATTTTGTGTATTATCCCAAACAACATTGAAATTAAACAATATTATATTTCTGGGAACTCTCAGATCTGAGAAAGATACATTTCAATGCTACTTACCAATCAGTTGATTGTTAATTAAATCTGGGTATTTTTTTTTTGTTTCTTTTTATGTTTTGTATCACCAGGTGACAAAATACAGGTAAATGAAGCAATGATGACTCAAGACTACAGAGTGACTTCCTTCATTTCAAGTATATGCCATCACTGTGACATTTTCCTAACTGCTTTCAAATGTTTTCTTCTAATTCTTTTTTTTTTTTTCTTAGAAGAGAAGCCCTCCAATGTCATTCATAATTCAGTTTTGTTGCTTACTTTCTTTGGTCAAATAAACCAATCAACTGACATAAAATATCCATTCTTATAAGATAAATATTTGTACATAAACATTTTGAACAATGTTTTAACGTGATGCAACTTAAAGATCATGTTCTAGAGAAAATGTTTTTATCATGCTCAGAACTTAAATGTGTGATTTCATAATAGTTTTATAACATACAGTAATATTTTAACAGATTTTTCTGTAACTAGATCACTGATAATTTGAATATTATTACCAATAAGCAGTCAGTCAGTAAACCATCCTGAAGGAATAATACAAAAAACCTGTCCTTTAATTGTACTATGGTAGATCATGCACAATAGTTGACTAGTGTACCCCATCAAAATACACATTTAATAAATGTTGCTGTTCATCTTTCAAAGACTTGAAAGTGCTCCTCTAGGGCAAAGTAACCCTGGTACAGCACCATAATGTTTTATTAGTAGGTAGTGGGATGTTGCAGGAGGATATTGGACTTGCACCACTCTATGAGAGTTATAACAAGCAAAGCTGTTTCTTTTTCCAATAGTACATACTTATGCTCTTGACAAAGCTCTTACTTCATAATTAGCAAATCAGCAATTAGACAGTTATCAACCTTTTCTCCTATCAGCATAAGACCACTTTAACACGCACTGTGCAGACCAATCACCCTCTCGTTCACACGTTGTTCACGCCGCGGTAACTTCTCACAGTTCAGTACTTTTCCACAGTTCAGTGTTGCAGCTGTCCATTGTTTTTCCCTGCCACCTTGGCACAACTCAGCAGTTTCTTATCTTTCTCCCAAAGCCTGTTTCTCATCAAAGCCTAGCTGTTGATTCAGAGGCTGTGCAAGGCTGACAGGCCAATGTCTCCCACAGTGGGAGGGACAGATTTCAGGACTGAAAGATGCTTAGGAAGGAGCCTGAAACTTTGGGCAAACGAGAACCATACTCTTTTGTAAGGTTTTCAAAAGTGAACAGATGGTCTTTTCTTGGATGTGTCTAGCTTAGGGAGTGGTGTGAAAATAGCATGTACTCTAAATGGGATGATAGTTAACAGGGATGTAAACAGAAAAATCAGTAGGAAGGTAAGGTGTCGGTAAAATACTGTATTTCACTGATACGGCTCCTTACAGCAAACTTGTGCCACTAGATTTATTTACTGTGTTGCCTTTTTATGTTTAGCAACACTTCATTGCACCACATCAGTAAGTTTGTTCTGCCATTATGCTATCAAACAACATATTAGTGCTTTACTGAAGCACTTAAAGTGTAGCACTGCTGCAAGATGCACTGGTTTCTGGTGATGAGTTTTATAAAGCAGCCTTACAAGCCTCTGTGATAGCATTTGTCTTTGCACCTTTAGTATAAGACTAAAGAGATTTGATGCATTGTGTCTTGTTATGTCTGATCCTGTCAACGTGTGGCTTTGCGTGGCTCAAAGTGATATGATGTGATGTGAACTGTAATGCATCAAAGGGACTTAAAGTTTCTTCTGCATTCTGAATAATGACAGAAACTTTTGCTACAAGACTAATGTTATGTAATGTTACATATGTAATAGAAAAGCATTTGTAGAAGAATTGCAATTCCTAGATATGGGCAGGATGAAGTAGGCACAGGGGAAAGGGGAGAAATCTGTGCTTACTTCTTTGATACATACAGCAATTTAAAAGAAAGACATAAGATAATGAGCATCTGGTGGCATCTCTAGCAAATCCTAGAGTATGAGAGATAACAATTCTTCTAAAAGCACCTTGTCGAGAGTTTACAGGTTAACAAGAAAAGAAAGATTGCAAAAAAGTTGTGGAATTTTAGCTGTGAAACCTACAAGCTTGTAAACTGATTCAATGGAAAGCAGGCATTTGTGGGTAAGAGAAAAAATTTTCTGTGTGTGTGTGTGAGAGAGAAATAGGGGGGATGTGAAACAGAAAGATGTGTAGTGAGACAGACAACTGGATGGGTAGTGGGTCAGACACCTATGAGTTCAAGATGTTCTTCATGAGAGTCATGCATCTTATATATTTAAGGTACCCATTAAACCCAGATGGCAGATGTTACCGGAAATTTGTTGAGATGACTCAATGATAGACATCTAGCTTCCTAAAACAATTTTAGATGCTTGAATTAGAAGATGCCTTCTAGACTTTAAGTTTCCATTTTTCATTTCCCCATATCTGAAATAAGCATAATAATACCTTACTACCTCACAGAGATGTGATGAACATTTGAAAGAAACCCTAGTATCTGAGAAATTAAAGCCATATGGGTAACAAGATATGTCCATTGTGCAAAATGTTTTTTAAACATCAAAAGGCAAAAGCTTTGTAAATCTTACACACAGATTAGGAAGCTTATTTGAAAATCTTTGCTATAAAAAAGTCACTTATTGTGGAATACATTGAGAGCTGATGATGACAGCTACCAAGAAAATCTTTGATCCAAAATCAATCACAGGATTCATTAATGCCATCAGGTGTTTCAGATACTGTGTTTCAGGCATGGTGTAGGTATCTCTTAAAACAGAGAAGGAACCAGCTAAGAGTTTGGGCATATGGCAGAGTGGTAATAAATAGAAGGATATGCCTATTGAAAAGGACACATGGTAGGAGATGAAAGCAGGAAGGAGTGATGATTAAATCCTGAGAGGAGGCATTGAAATGGGACTTTTATGAAACAGAGGTGAAGTGAGATCAAGTAATATGTTTGGGATCTTTTTGCTTCTACTAAGCAGAATAAGTGACTACTGTATATTTTTGTCACAAATAGAGCCAGTAGTAAACCTCCTAACAGCAACAATCCTTCTTGAAGGAAGACACACACCTTTGGCAACTCTCTATGTGCACAAATGTAATGGTATTTTGTTAGACTATATTATTTCCATTTTAGATTACAGAACACAACAAATAACAACTAATTAAAAAAAATAGTGAGAGTTATCTTCCTACAAGCCTGAGGAGGGGAAGAAATGATGATATTTGATTGTGAAGCTCATATACAAAATGACATCCCATTTTCACACATTCTGAAAAATCTTCAGTCATCTCTAGTTGCTTGTCCTTGTGAAGAAGTGAGTTGTATGAACAATTTTTTAATTCTTCCACACTAGGCAAAATCTTTTTCCATAATTATAAATGGGTTAGAAGATGATACCTGTTAGCATAACAACTAGAAATACTGAAAAGTTTTTCGTACAAAATACATTATCTATCTGTACTAAGGTAACTAGATTTTTAAATGGAAGATATGACAAAGACTTTTATAAGTGATATATCAGGAGAGGATGAAATTTACAATTCTTGTTTCTAGATAGAGAAGTTAATATGGCCTTCCCTATAGTGGTGGTGGAAAGGTAACCAGATCTCTTCCACCTTTCATGTTTCTTTCTGCAGCAATAATATGAATGGAGATTCCAACCCTGTGATAGCGCAGTCTTCTGCAATTTTTTTTTAACTAGTCTTATTGGAACACAAGATGGAAGGAAAGGAAAATCAGGGTCTCTTGAAAATGATATTGAAACCTGTGGTTTATACAGGCACTGCTGAACCCAACTTTTAACTGTGGCTTGGTTTTCTCATTACTTATGTTGAAATCAACTGTGCTGTGTCAGTTTATTGCAGAATCAGACCTACTACTACATGTAACTCACAGAACATTAAAAATGTAGGTATAACTTCAGCTATAATCAGACAGTAGAGAATATTTTTCCCTTTCCATTTTATACTGCCACTGTGTTGAGTGTGGTGTAAGTGCCTTGAACTAGAATAAAATCATCATCTCTGTGACTATTGAAATGAAAGCTGGATATTTTTTCTGATACATAAAAAAATCTTGGTATACTTTAGTGCCATTGTTGGCAGATAAGTTCAAAAACTCAACCATCCTTAGATGGGTGGAATAATTTGTTTGCTCAGAAAGTATTATCATTCATCAAGAAAAGAAATAAAGGAAAAGTAGAAGTGTAGCCAAATTAAAATGAAATCTTTGAGTGAGACATAACACATGATGATACCAGGATCCATGTGTTTCCTTCCTTGTTCTTCTGTGTCACACAACCTGAATATGTTATAGAATTCCGAGAAATGGTCTGTCATGTGTGCTGTTACAGAGAACAGGATTGCAGAAATGCAGTAGTCACTGAGAAGATAAAAGTTATAAACCTGAGCCTACTCAGAGGAATAAGAACACACATGCTGCCTTTCACAATGAAAACTAGCTTTTGAAACATAAGAAGGGATGTTTTATGATGGGAAGGAAGTAAAATGGTGATTTATATTCTACCAATCAGGAATAACAAAGTTGACTGCTGACACTTATATATCCTATTGGGTATCAGCTGCATGAGCAACATATATCAACTTATTTTTGTTTTGACATCTGGGCCTACATTTTCTAAAGTTTCAATTTAGTGAACCATTTGGGGCCTAGTATGGAACTGAACCTCAGGAACATAAATATAACAATATATGGAACTTTTTATCTTCAGTATTCTTCTCCTCATTCTCCCACCCCTTCAGATATGAAGTATATCCACTATTTCCACTCATTATTTCAGAGTTGTAAAGGCTTTTGAGTGTCAGGTTGATGAATTAGCCTTCTTTTTTTGTTTTTCTATTCAATGTTTCTCTAGGTCACTCTTTTTCTGGTCTGCTCCCATTTCATTGCCCAAGATAGAAGTTGTTCTTAAAGTATGTTGTTCTAAAATAATTTTCAACCTGACATTTTTAAAGCATGTCTTAAATGTGTGCAGTGTGATACTCAATACATTTTCAATATACCTAATAAATATCAGCTGGCAGGTTCACACAACACCTTTTTGTGATTCAGGTAGGAATGAATAAGTAATTCACAGGATTGTAAATTATAAATTGAGAAAAATGGGAAATCAATACAAATATGGCCATGCTCAGATATGTTTGTTTCCAATTTCCATCTCTTTTTGCAGTCTAGTGTACCTGATTAATTATTTTGAATTCTTCCTTCTATTATCCTCTCTAAAGTGTTTTCCTTTCTGATACATTTTTTTTTTTTTTTATTTCAGCAGAATTATACCAATCAACTCTGCTCAAAGCAGCAGAAATTTCAAGTCTAACACTGGCATGAGTGAAAGCAGAATTGAACCTTTGGATTCACAGAAAGTACACATTCTGCTTGTATTTTTCTGTTAAGAGGGTTAGACGTTCCTATCAAAAGGAGTTACTGTTCTGGTCATTGCATATGTAAACAAAGACAAGACATGACATTTCATTACAGGTACAGTATTGAGCTGAAGTCAATTTAGGGAATGCAGCAGGTATACATTCCACAGTATATAGGCAAATAGAAAAAGCACTCTTTCGTCAGGCTTTTTCTCTAGTATTTCATGTTCACTTTCACCACCATCAATATATCATTTATGGCCACCATTCAGCAGTGTGTTCCCAGAGTTATTTTATATGCACTGCATTTATGTTTGCCATGACTTTTATTTAAGGACATTCCTAAGAACATTTTTATAAACTCTGTGCAGGTCATTATTCATCTTTGGTATATGGATGGATTACTAGTTACTTGGCAGACTATATATGATTTATCAGATGAGGGCTTTGATGCCTAGAGCACCAGTTTTTCAAACTTCTCTGAAGTGGAAGTGATCTTGAGGCTTTGATATATATTGATTTGATTATTGTTTTGTAAATATTTTCTTGCTTAATATAGAGAGAACAGTATGCCCCTCCTGCAGTGTAACTACTTGTGGGAAAGGGTTTGTGCTAGTCATCAAATAGGACACATAAATCAGTAGTATTGAATACGAAATCTGGCTTGATTTAGAAAAATAGGTTTGAGGCTTTCTTTTCGAACTGAGTGTTTAGAGACTGAATGGATTTTTATTTTATTTTTTCATACTATTTTTTTATCTTTGAAAAATCTGATTTTTTGCATATTGACATTCCTCTTTCATGTTATGTAACAGCAAATGAATTATATACACTGGGAGTTTTCACTGATAAATGAATAGTTATTAACAGGCTATGTGTTGTGTGCTAGACATTATCATTGCTGTAGTGCATACTTCAAGTGAATTGATGTATGTACATCCCTTTGTCTAACATTCCTTTACTCCCCTGTCTTTAAGTAATCTTAATGCTGCAAAATAATGATAATTAAGCTGATTACCACAGGTTAATACAATGTCCTGTCTCGCACACCTGAATAGTGGGGTTTTGTTAATACATTTTCTACTCCCTTTTTTCTCCCATCCGTCTTTTTCCTTTCATCCTGGGACATCTCACTTCCCACAGTTTTGGAAATATGGATCCAGTTCTGCATGGACTTTAGGGAGTCTTTGTTTTGCTGATTAAGGATACCAACTAAACTCAGACAGCAGAATGAAAAGAGTAGGCGTATTTTACTGGGCATAACTAAATAATGTAACAGAATAATACAGAAAACATACAGTAAGAAAAGACAGAAGAGTGCACTTAAACAAATAGGAAAATACAGGGTAATGCAACAAATCATTACTACATGAGAGAGAGGGTAGTGATTAAGAAAGATACATGACCACTTGCATATGTTACCATCATCCAGATTCGCAGACTCTGGGGAGCCCCGGTTACAGCGAGGATTTGGAGAGCCTTTCCCAGCAGGAGGCAAGTCCTACGCGATGCATCCATCCGTAGGTGAGGCATTCAGAGGCACTGCAAGAGGGTCCAGCCTTATATACCAAAAATCATCAAGCCAGAATAACTGGCACCTTTGTTTTGAGCGGAAAATATCTGGTTTCACTCTCCAATTAGATTCCCTCAGAGCCTAGCCAGGGGTCAAGGAAGAAGCCAAGGAAGTTTCCCTGCTTATTTAATTTATTTATGTTCTTTTCAGAACAAGGCCACACATCTGATCCCAAGGCCGGACAACTGGCTTCATGGCCTTGTTAACTTGCCCCTACACAAAGAAGGATAAAAATATATTCAGGATATATATGTTTTCATTACATTCATCATCAGTAATGAGTATATGATATCTAAGCTACATCTTTCATTAATGAACATACATATTTCGCTAATGACTACATACTAAGTTAGCATCGTCGGCTCAGGGCCTGTAGTTCAGGCTTCAATACTTCAACACTTTAGCACTTTTTACATCAGCATAGGTGGTTTGCTATAACTTAGTACAATACCTACTAGCACAATGGTTATCAGTTATAAAATATACAGGATTCATCTATAGGTCAACTCTGGCTTGGGCCTATTGTCCAAGCCTTAGCACTTCAGTCTTTCATGAAGACGTGTTCTCACTGCTCAATTCTTTACATCAGGTTATTCTTCTAAGATCTTCTTTTCACTTACATTTCTTTTATGGAAAGCTTTTATTATTTTAATTTGGGGGAGAGGGTGGGTGGGTGGTGTTTAGATTTTGGATTTGGTTTTTTCCTCCAGAGCCTTGGATTATTCATTAGCAGATGGACTCCATAAAATGTCAAAAATACCTTTGACTTTTCATGTGGTCTTGTATAATACAGTAACATTAAAATTATTTCAATGATTCATTGGTTATACTTTCCTTCCATAAAAATTTTCAAATAATTTGAGTATGCTTTGTTTTCTTGCTTAGTACCTAAAACAAGACTGCTTGTGTTCAAATATAGAGTAAATCACATTATACTGCTTATTGTCTGACTCAACCTTCATATCAGAATTCTACCCTGAAAAATTTGCAGAGTTCAATTTTCCAAACCAAGTCTTAATCTTATGGAAATAATCAGGTTTGTGCTCATCTATCTGTTACACTGACATCTCAAGTTGTATAATCTACAGCGGCTCATAAAATTTTGGTACATCTCATTTTCTTCCATTTTTAGTTTGTCATTTGTTGCTGGGTAGTTAATACTTTGCCTAGGTCATCTCAACCTTTCTCTATCTAAACAAAAAGATTTTGTCTACCTTATTGTGTCAACTTAGTTCTCTGAAAATGAAATCCACTGTTTTAATTTTTAGAGAACCATCCCAGAAAGCTCATTTGTAAAATGAATAGTGAAGAGGTATTGATACTTCTTGAAATCTAAGCAGGCCTAGCCAAAGGAGGGATCAATTTACTATCTTTCATGTCTCATGTTATTTGTGTTTCTGTTGTTGGATCAAGAGGTGTTCTCAGAGCATAGTGTGATCTCATCTTTATGTCCTTTTCCTGGAGTTATCAGTATTGGGCTTTGCTTGGGATATTGCCACAAATTATGATTTTCCAAACTAGTCCTTTGTGCTTACTTCTCAGCATGGGGTTTTCAAAAATATGTAGTTGTGCATAGATGAGCTCCTTCAGTAGTTTTGTAATAGTCTGTGATTAGCTATTATTAGTTAATTTTCTACTTAAAGTTGCATAAGTGTTTTTTTCTCAGTTATCTCAGTTCAGAATAAGATAATAGTTCCTTTTTTTTCCCTGTAAAGTAGATACTTAGAATATCAGTAAATACAATGTGTTTGTATGTTGGCTTTATTTTAGAGTATTTCTTTGAGTCTTGTTTCAGAAGCCTCACAGTGTAGCATTAGTACTCTGACAAGTATTGTTATAATGTTTAAAGTGCTTCATTTTACAATTTTGAGTTGTAACTTTATCTGTTGGATCTCTTCCTATACTGATAGCTCACACTGAGAGCTATCCCAAGGATTTACAGTATTCTGAGAAGTGGCTACAGGTTCAAAAAAGTGACATGGTTGTCACTATGCATCACATAGTGATACACAAACTTCAGAAAATGCAGAAAGGTGTGAAATAATTAGTATGAACCCAAGTTGTCATGTCTCTCACACCTGCAAGGCATTAGCAAGATTTAGGAGCACTTGAAAGGGACAAACTCAGATCAACAGGAGACAGTGCTCCAAGGAATTTAAAGTTTTAATTCCAAGATATTTGGACAAGTGATAAAAAAGAACAGATATGCTTCTTCAGCTGTAGTCATCAAAGTTTCCTGAGGGGAAAGTTGGCAAGAATCATATGTAATGGTACTTGTGGCTTACACAAAAGTACTGTGTTGAACTGCAGCTTGCTAGAATGCAAAAAAAAAAAAAAAAAAAAAAAAAAAAAAAAGAATGCTAATCTTTGTAGATTTCCTTTATTTTATACAGGATTTTTTCCAATTTTCTCTTCTATGCTTAGGATTCTAGAAAAGATCAGTAGGTTCTTTACAGGGTTGTTTTTCCACTCTCATAGTGCTGATAATGGATCAAAATCATACAATAAGAGCTTATCTCCTTAACCATCTTATATCTAAAGACCAATATCAGAATTGTTATCATGGAGGGGCTAAACACATGGCAAAATCCTTGGGGATTTCTTTACCCAGAGCACTTTCTTAGATGCTTACATACAATATAGGAGGACCCACTCAAACAAAAGACTTTCACACCTTCTTCTCTTCCCCTCACAAAGAGACACTCATCCATGTCCTGCAACCCCTGAGCTAGCAATATGCCCGGGGGTGGGATCATGAAGAACCTGGACTTTGGATTTACCTATGCATGCCTGACCACTTTAAAAAAAATATCACAAGCTCTATTGCCACTTTGCTGTGATGTCTTTCATGTTCCATGTGTACTTTACCTGCTTTGAACCCTTGACTAGGACTGAACTATTATCCTTGGGAGATTGGCTGGCTAAGGAGAAGTCTAACATTAAGGTTTTCAGAAAAGCTTCTAGATGTAAAAGAGCACACAAGTTCAACCGGATGATGCTCTTTCAGAGGACTCAAAAATACTGTTAGACTGAAGTGGGAACAAAATTGTTTAAGAAAAATTATCCCACTGACTCATTTTACATGCTGGCAAGGGAAAAACACACATAATTACAAGTAGTTCCACATCAGATTGTGGACACGGTGGCATAAGCATTTCTAAAAAAATAGAGGACATTACACAGGTGCTTTGTTTTGCAACATGACTTTGAGGGCAAAAAAGGGTGAAGTATGGAGATATGGAGGGGTGCCAAACCTGCTGAGGTACTTTGGGAAGAAACTAGGGCCAATCCAATTTCATCCAGCCCTGGCTTACTTATGTGTATGCTCTACACATGTGCTAAAAGGATGGAAATAAAAAACAAGTTAGTTTTCATTTTTTTTCTGCTACCCCAAGCTCAAGTTTCCTCAGAAAGAGAGGTACTTCATGCATACCAATGTGTACGCAGACATATAGCTATTTTGGACAGTCAGGCATTAGGGCTCAAGTGTGACATGAGAACAAGCCATTACAATAGTACAGGATCTGTGAAGTGCCTTTTGAATAAAGGCTCATTTAAAAATATGCTTGTGCACATTGTGAAAGCAGAGCCTTGATGTGTAGGTCAAAGAACAGCACTTAAATGTTGGGACACTTCTCTGAATTAAAACCACCTAGCTTTTCTCAGTATCCATTGCAGCTCTGTTTTTCTCGTGATAACTCTAATGTTTAAGGTATTTGGGTTGAACCATCTGGGAACATAGAACATACGTGAATGCACATAATAGCAGTCTCTAACATAAAGGTTACTGCTTTTCCAAATATTTTCTATTTTTTTTCAAATGTGACATATTTCCAGGTAAAGAATACTTAGAATTTATGTGGAAAGTGAAGGTGAAAAGGGAGAATGAGTTAAACAGGTTGTATATCAGCTCCTTAAAAAGAGAGAAGCTTGCTTCAGATATCCTGGTCCTTAATGCAGCTTTAGGTTTTCAACAATAAAAATACTGGGGTGGATCACAGGCTGATGTAAATAGGCATACCTTTCTTGACTTCAATATAATATTTTTTTTCCCAGTTATATTCTTCTTCTTTTTATTTCTTTTCTTACTTTTATATTCCTTAAGTGTTATGTCCCTTGGATAAGAACTAAAATAATTCCTCAAGAAAAGAATAAGACATGATGCAAAATCTTCAACATATTAACTACCCTTCTACATTATTGTCTTGTCTGCTAGTCTTGGGGACAAGTCATCTGTGCTTTATGATTATTCTGGCAACATTAATAAAATGTTCACACAATGTTCTTGCTTACTGAACACACAAAACAATTATTGTCACTTAGTTCTTTTGTTTAAATCATTCCACAGTATACTTTCCAGTTGTAACTAAAAAGTCAGCCTTTGCTAACACAGGGTGATGTATAAGATTATCACTATTTCTTACTGCACTGTACCTGGTATGGAAGATTTCTGTTGTGGTTGCACATAATGGTTAACAAATTTTGACTTTCATAATATCTTTTCTACGATCTCATTAATAACTAGGTCTGTCACATTTTACTTTCCCTATTTACCTTAAACTTAATAATGCTGACATGATTGTTCATGGAATAAGGAAGTATAAAGTGTGAAAAAAGAAGGCAGGAGCTGATGCAAATGTTTATAGAAGATTTAAGCTTTATTCTCTCTCTTTGTTCCTTATTATTTTTTTTTTCCTACAAGCAGAGACTTATTTTACATTAATATTGCCCAATCAATCAACACTGATATGTAATGGCATCTACTCAGACATGAGTATTAGCTCCCATCCCATCCTACTATTCTACCCTTATTCTGAAACTTGAATTTTGCTAGGAATTCAGCCAAGGTATGTGGACATTTTTATGCTTTGAAGTCCTGGTTAGGAAAATGGTTGGGAATATAAATATCTGTGGAAAAGTTTGGAAAATGAGGTCTTCAAGTAAAATCAATATTTAAAGTAAGTAAATGATGAGCATAGGATTATCAAAGAGTCTTCCTTTAAATAAAAGTGTTGCAGTAAATAAATAAATTACTAGTAATGTTGGCTGTTAAGAAGGTAGCATTTTACACAACATGAATTTGGGTAAAAGAGGTAGTTACACAGTGATTATTAAGTATCTATCAAGCTTCTGTTTAATCACATGAAAACTGGAGCAGGAATAAGGGTACACTATATGATGCAATGCCATGCTGTACACAAGGCTAGCACTCTGTCTGGAATCAGACCAGTATCAGACCCGGAGCTACTGTTTGTGGGGTATATTAGAGGTAAATACAAATCAGAGTTGTTCTTACTGTTTCAGAAACTTATTTTAGGACAGCATGAATTGCCCTTTGAAAATGACCTCTCTCTCCAGCTTCTATGCAGAGAGACTGTAGAGAGGTGAACAGTTTAACCTGGACAAGAGGATACTAGGTTTGAGAAAATTACCCTATCATAATGTGTGCTTCAAAAGTTTTCAAGTTAATTTGAAGACAAGGTATTTATAGACCTCCATGTACAGTTTAAACTCAATCTAAAGATTTGGGATGAGATTTTTATGTGTACATGATTGATCTGGGAAGAAGAGTGTCATCAAATGTCAGTAAGATGTGGAATCCTAAATTGCTTAGATTGCAGTTTTAAAGAAGTGTAGTTTTTATTCATGCAATCCATATGAACTATTTAGAATTATAGACCAAGGGTGTTTTTTAAAGGATAACAACTTTATTCTGCTAATCAGGGAAGCAATGAGCATTTAGCATTTTTAAGTTAATTCAAATCTAAGTTTAATTTTCGTCACACTTTAGCGAACACTTGTGAATTTTTTTCAGGGTGCTTTGATTTATGTGGATGCCTTACAATTAATGTAAATATGGTTTGTGATTAGTCAGATGTTCTCCTGATTGGAAAATACAATTGCTGAAGGGAATCTCAAAGGCTTATTCTAATTTTTTTTAGCAACTTTTGAATATAGTAACGAAAATAAAGTGAGGATGAAAATCTTATATTAAAATTTGCTTTGTTTATGTAACCAATAACACTTTTAGACATTCATATGAACACCTAAATATCTCAGTTAATTTTCACCTGTTCTGTTGTTTCCATATGCTTCAGACTTTAGATAACAGTGGCTTGTTTTCTAGGAAATTCTGTTATCTACAGATGTAGAAAGGCACCTTTCTGCTCAGTGTTATTTTTGAAAAAGTAAAATCTGAGTCAGACACAAATACTTTAGGATATCTCTCCTCTTTCCCTACCTACTACTAGAATGGCATTAAAAACTGGCTTTTGCACCCTGACATAGTTTCTATTAAAGCTAGTGGAAATAATTCAATTTTATTTTTCTTCACTGAGAGCTGCACTTTCTAATTCTTTCACAGTAGCTTAGTTCCATTGTGCTGCCACTTCTAGCAAAATAGGAAAATGATCAAATATAAATTCTCTATTCCTATACATAAACAATGTGTCATAATTTATTTTATCAGGAAGAAAATCTATTACCTTTGAGTTATTTGCTTGTTTGTCTTTTAAGCAAATCCTGTTTGGGCATCCAGTTTTTTTATAATGATTTTTTTCTAAGGCTACAAAATAGTTTTACAGATTAATTGAAAAATAATTAACATATTAGAACAGGAAGTAAAGGATTTACCTTGGGTGTAAAAAGGATACTAAAAAGGACAGATCATCACTGAAATTTTTTTTAGAGAAAGCAATCTCAAGTCTCTTTTATGAATTAATTTACAGATAATTTCCAGGCCAATGTTAGAGAACAGACGTTTTTTAAAATTATATGCCTCAGACTTACAATTTCATCATAAAATTTCTTATTAAAACTTTTCCTTATGTTGAAAAATGAAATCCTGAAATATTATGGTATTTAACAGGATTGCACCTCCCTGTGTTGAGTCAGTGACTTTGAGTCAACTATACAGCTTTTATAAAAAATATAAAACAAGATTATTAAAAGATTTTTTAAGCTGAAATATCTATATCTACTTTTTGAAATAATTGACTCAAATATGACTAGGTTTTATTCTCATGCAACTCAAATGTGATTGCAACAGTTTCAACGTTCTCTGAATACTGAATAAAAAACAAAATCTAACTCTTCCAATTAGTTCTTACATTTTTAAGGTAACAGAGTTCAAGATTAGGAAACTTCATATATGAGACACTTCACATACGTGTAACTGGAGCCTGACCCAAAATCATAATAAGCATAGACTTTGATGGAGACAGTACTTAATATCATGCTTGCACTAAAATAAGCAGTCCTTCAGGTCCTGTCAAAAAGAACAAAAGCAAACATTTCCTTCATGGGCTCAGAGTTTAGGAGTAGAGTGGTCTTGCAAAATACAGCTGTTTTGAAATGAAGCATAGAAGTTATGAATCTTTTACTTTGCCAGTCCTTTTGCCTTTGTTTCCTCTGTTGAGTCTCCTTAGTTGTTCTAGAGAGGTGTCAAAAGATACAAATCAGGGGAGGAAGCTGACATTGCTTTAAAAAACTCATCAGAAAAATCTAGCAAAAAGGAAGGCTTTGTGATCCATCTGATTTTGATGGACAGGTGCTATCCTTAGGATATATGTTCCTGCACAAGTTTGGAGATTTTGGTTTTTAATTTTGTCTAAAGCCATATTTTCTATATTTATACCTTTTTTTATACCTTTATACCTATTTGTGCCTTGCACATACAAAAACTGAAAGAATCTTAATTTGAAGGTGTTAAGCTTTTTCACCAAAAATTGTCTGTTTTCCCTCAAAATATGGAAAAATATCTTCGGAAATAGAAACTGCAAGTGTGCATTAACTTTGATAAATGTATCTTAACTTTTCTGATTTATTTAAAAATATATATTCAATCTTTGTCTATTTTCTGTTCTACAAAATTCTTAATTATGTTCTCTGCAAAATTTCTGTTCACAAAGTGAGAAACTAAGTAGTTAGGTCCCATTTTCATGCACATCTTTAGCTGTGGGCTTTGTTTAAATTTGCTGTATCATCTGTATAATGTTGCTTTCGTGGCATTATAAACTTCTCATGTGTACTGCTAGAAGACATAAAATGGCCCAGTGGCATATGTTATGTTCTTGCATCTGCCTAATTTTCAACTTGAAATACCACACAGCAATGTTTGTGATAAACTACACACAACAAGGTCAAAGCAGGTGCCTGCTGGGATGAGTAATCATCTTTATTGCATCATCTCATATCAACAGGTATCATGGAGACAAAGTAATAGCTTTTATGAGAGCAGCTTCATATGTACCTCTGAAAAGTTATGAGACATAAGACAGAATCAACTAAGAGATAATGACTGTAGATTTGCTATAGAGTGCCCTGCAGTTCAATTTACATTGCATCCTGAAGGGTGCTATGTAGGAAGGCCAGATTTTTCAAAACAAATAGTCTTGAAAGTACTATCTAATCATTAATGTTCAAACTGTGTGTGCTGCTTTTAGAGTTCCCTCTCTGTAGAAAAGGTGTGGGTTTTGTCTGGGGTTTTTTTACATGCAGTTTTACCTCTCCCTTTACTCTTTCTGGGTTTTAAATAGCAAATATATGCATCCCCCAGCATATATTTCGACATTTGTGCAGCCCTAATTGTCACATGAAAAACGAAGGGTTTTTACATTATCTATACTGAAAACATTTTACCTATGTATTACCTCTAACATCTAAAGAATGACCATATTAGAGACATGGTGAAAGCTGAAGGTTGAATAAGTGGGTATACGTAATCTTTCAGAAGAATACGCTATAAGAGGTGAAATAAATTTATAAATACATCTTTGCATAAAACAGTATGAAGTAAAATCTAAAAAAATAAATAGTGAAAATTGTTGTAGACAAAATCTGGATATGTAACTCAGAGCTTAAGGGTTCAGCTGTCTGCAGCTTTGTGTTTTGTGAAGCACAACTTTATGAACAAAACCATTACCAAGATGTGCAAGTGCACGAGTCAAAGCCACGCATGACAAGAGAAGTGAAAACAAAACCAGAAAATATTTTTTGACATTGGTAATAGTAATTCAAAGCATTCTGAAAAACATGAAAAGGTATACTACTTGATCAGATCTGGGAGAAAACTACTTATCAAAATAAAATGTCAACCCATTCCAAGGACCAGTGGTTGTTAGAGGAAAATATATTGTGCTGGATAGGGCAGCTTGAGAGAGGGGACACTGCTGAAGTGTTCCCAGGTCCAACCAGTAGTGAGGCTGAAAATGTATTCGCCGTTGGCAGGTGCACACAGAACACATCTATACACCATATATATACATGTACACATACATACATGGCTGGCCACACAGAGCACAGACAGACACACAGAGATATCATGTAAAAACAAAGTGTTAATGGCATCATCCTGCTGTCCTTTCTGGCTGAACAAGATGGAGGTCCATTAGTAACGAGATAGATAGATATATAACTAGACAGACAGACAGACATATATATAAATAAATATATATATAAGCACAATGTGGATCCCTCCAGCAACTAGGCTCAGACATTCAGTCTACCCAGTAGCTGACCCTGGATCCCAGTCTCCCAGTTACTGCCACATGGACATACAAGCCCCTGAGGCTGTAGCCCCACTCCAGTTGCTGGCACTGACTGTCCCACTCACACACACACAATCCCTCTTGCCAGGTTTGTCAGCAGAAAACCTCTCTGTGCTTTTGCCCTCAGACACACATGCGCATACCAGTGGATCTCACCCTAGAGACCCCCCAGACCCCATGGTGTTCTGGTAGCTGTCCAGGACTACCCTCGTCCCCCTGATAGACAGTTCCTCCCCATGATCTCACCCATGGGAAAGAGTTAGAAAGAAATTGCATAGATAAGACAGACTGTACTGAACAGGCTTTGGGCATGGACAGATAAGTACCTAGCCAGCAAAGTGCTTACACATGACCAGCTCTTTTTATCCCCTTATGCCTTTATTTTCCCACACTTATTCCTCCCCAAATCACCTAGATCCCTCCTCTAAAGATCCCATAAGAAATCCTGTACAATCCTGAAATGCTCTTCCTTTGCGTCCCGTAATATGTCCCACAGCTCTAAGTAGTGACCCCCCTCCATCCAAAAGATGGTCCTCCAGTTTTGACGGATTTCACAAGTGAACTCTGGGACTGAAGTTTTTCTGGGACAGTCCTAGGACAGGCTGGACAGGACATCCCTTCCTCTGAGTCCTTTAGATTCCTGTTTGCCCTTGTGCCCCTGTGCTCCTCTGAATTTGTGAAGATGGGCCTTTGATGGGCTGATGGCTCCCGTGATGGGCTTGGGAGGAGCAGGGTCAGGGTTTGTTTTGGCCTCCTTACTCCAGCTATTGTCTCTCTGTTCTCCTTTATGGGTGTGCAGAAGAACTTCTATCACAAAACCTATCAAAGTCTAAGTGGTGCATCTGCAGTTCACCAGTGACCGCCTACCCAACAGTGGCTTGTCAAGTACCTGTTGAGTTGGTGGGGAGCATACTCGTACTTTTATTGTTATGAGTCTTAGGTATCAACATGGTGTATTAGAAAATACCTGTTGTGTACTATATACATTCCATATAGTCCTGCCTAAGATCCCAAAGCAAAAGTGACTAGGGAGGTCAGAGCTGCAGACCAGGTTGTATCTGCACACTATCTGGTCCTTAAAGGAAAATATATAAAAAGAAGGTTTTTCTACCATGGGTGCCTCAAGCATGTAAATTTAATTCTCTTTTCCAATCTCCAGATCTACTTGAAATAGTATTTTTTATAGATACTAGCTTTTTTCAATCAGATGCATGGTCAAAGAAAAAGAATGAATGTTAAGTTTCAGAGTTTCTTTTGGCTGGGTGATAGGGGTCTCAGTAGTGGGAGAAGACTCCATGTGACATAAGACAATCTTCTTGGACAAGCAGCAACAATCCAGACTCTATCTTTCAGTCACCATCATGTCCTTACATGCCTGTGACTAACATTGAAAGATGCCTGAGGCAAAAACAAATTTTTATTCTTTCCCAAAGAGAGTGGAACACGATTGCATACTTAAGTTTGAGAAGCATCTGGGAAGTGATTTTAATTAAGAGAAAAAGTGCTAATTGTGAGCTGCAAACAAACTTGTTTTGAAAGCCAAGTAGCAAATTGTGAGAAAACCTGCAAACTGGTTGCAAAATTCATTTACTCTTGCAGCATTTCTTGATATAAAAAAAGAAACAGAATAAAACCTTCATAATGATCATATTCTCTCTTGGTTTCCATGCATCAACCTTTTTTAAGTAGACTGTGGTTCTTCAAATTTTGTTTATCTGTAGCAAAATATTCCGGTCTGGTGGAAGTAGATAGCACAGATTTTATGGGACTGTTTTCAAAATAGGAAAACCACACAGGAATATTTCAAAAAAGAGCTCATAAGAATTAGTAGAGTTAATGCAAGTGGTAGCAGAATTAATGCCTATTCTTCCTCTTCTAAAATGTTTTGGAAAAATTGTTATGATGATTCACGAAAAAAGACTCTACAACTTGAAATAGAGTTATAAAACAGGTATGTTTTACTCTGGCCAGGGTGCAAGGGGATTTCTCCACAAAGCTTGCACACCAACAGCACATTTTACCAAAAACTTATAGAATGTGGATATACATATTCATTGGATTACATAACACAAACATACATGTGCATGAGTAAGGCTGGGTTAGTTTGAAAGGCTGGTGTCAGCAGTTTATGTTCTCTTTGCGCCTGTGCATTGCCTCCTGGGGGGCGTCTCTGGGGGTCTTTGGGAGGAAGGCTCGTAGTCTTTCTCACCTTGTTTTTTCCCCGGAGAATGCACAGATTCTCTTGGCCAATTTCTTGAACAACAAAAATGTTTTTCAGCCGGTTTACTCATCCTATCTTATTTAAGGGAACCAATGAAACTTCTACAACCCGTATATGGCTATCTTTACTCATTACCGAGTTCCAACTAGTAAGAGCACACCTGTTCCTCAAGGACAAAAACATGATATTTTGTTGAACACTGCAGTTCTTGGTAGATTTTCACAGTAAACTGCTTTGTTTTGATGGACACAGTAGTCCTTGGTAAAATTCCACAGAACAATCTGGGCAAGCAGGATTCTTAGCAATATTAAAAAATACTATAAGTAATACTATAACTTGCTATAAGTAAGTAAATAAGTTGCTAAGCAGTTTTCTATAAGTAAATAAATAAGTCTTAAAACAAGTAATAATTTCTCTGTATCATGATGGATTTAAAATATTATAATTATATAAGAAAAAGATGTATGCAAACCACATCTAGTCTAAAAGACTTCAGGGACCTATTTATTATGTTAAATTTCATATTTTAAAAAATATGATTAACCCTGGATTCCCTCTTATCCCAAGTGAATTGTATAATGGGCCTCTTCGGCATTACAGCAAGAATTAAGTTTTCTTACTCTTTTCTAAAAGATTGATCAGGCAAAAATTTAGCCAGGCCAGAAAAGAATACTGAGCTATTTGTGAGTGAATCCCTGGAACATTCCCTTCATCCTGGGAGACAGAGAGGGAGAATGACAGATCAGGTGAGGTCCCAATTCACCTAAGAGAAAATTTGCTTAGTTACAGAAACCAGAGGTTTTGGCAGTAAGCCACTGCCTAGATTAGGGTCATAAAATAAGACTATGGGATAACTTGTGGCTGTGGCAACAGAAGCCAAATGGGATTTTTTCTGGGAGGCCAGACTGGTCAAGACCAAACAAGATTTTATCACCCTGTCTTAAATCTGAGAAAAATTGGAGCTATTTAGACACACATTGCTCTAATTCCACTACAACAAATGACTTCTGGTCCACACTCTGGACTCAACGACTGAGTTGAAGGTTGATGGACCTTAAGCTCTGGACATTGATCTATATGAAGGAGCAGATATATGCAAACCCAGCAGAATGAGTCTCTTAAAGTTTTATCAAATACAGTCTGTCAATTACATAAATGATAAAAATATTACATTATTCCTTAACTGGAGTTTCTAAAGGCTATCCTGAACCCAAGCAGTAGATGCAGTTTATGTCTCGTTATGACATATGTCAAATTACAGTCACAACTTTCTATTTAAACCCACATCACGTAACTGTGCGATTTTTACATGAGTGTCTGACCCAGTGTTTGTGATTAAACCAAATGATTAGTTGCAGGCAAAGCACAAGGTAAAATAAAGAAATTATGATAAACAAGACAAATGCCTTGTGTTGCCTCCCAAGTCACTAGTAATTATTGTACTATAGATACAACACCTCAAGTGCATGCTATACATATCTAAGAATCTATATTCAATAACAAATCCACACAGATAATCACAGAGTGAAGTTCTTATTATAATTTGAAAAGGAGAAAATCCCTCATTTCTCTTCAACTCTGGTCTTGAACAATATTGGAGTCTCTGTCTTAAATTTCACCACATTTCAAAGGCAGAAGAAAGATTCTTTTTCCAAGGAAGAACAGTCACAAATATACAGTACTTAATGCCGCAAACATTTTCACTATTGTGAGTTTATGAAAAGTCAGGGAGTTTCTCTATACTTCCCAGGTGAAACAAGTGAATCAAACCTCAGCTGGCTGCAAAAATTGCTGCTGCAGTTTTCCAGCTGTTGGAAGCTCACTGCAGATTCAGCAGCTACGTGTGACATTATGCTTATTCTTCTTTGGGCAAGTAATTAAAATGCTCAAGTTTCATATATTTCCAGCCCACAATTTATCACAGTTAACAGGGAAAAAAGTGTCTCAACGTTCCAAAATGGCTTTAACAACCTATGTACGAATAACAAACAATAATACAGTATAAGCAGTTGTTTTTACATGCAAAAAAAATGAACATCCCTCTCCACCTGAATAACTTATTCAAGGTTATTTAAAACACCACACAGAATTTACATGTAAGAGAAAATACAGTGAATCACTCTCTAACATGCAAAATTTGAGCAGGAATACAAAATACAAAACAGCAGCCACCCTTCTACTGTCTGCAATAGACAGGCACTCTTTTATACTTAAAAAAAGAGAATAAAGCTAGCAGAATGACAAAATCTCTTGCAAGCTGAAAGTCTATGTGCTGAATAATCCATCTCTTCCTCTTTGTAAAATAACATGATAAGCCAAAATTATTAATTTTTATTATAATAATTGTCCCCTAAATGTCCTCCATATGTGGAATTGTGAGTTCGTATGGTAAGCAGAGCATCCAAAGTAAACAAACAATGTGATGAAATAACAAGCATGGTGTAATGATTTATGATAAAGAACCCAATAACCAGACAGATAAGCCATTACAGATGATACATAGGTAGTGACAGATACAAAGCTGTGTCAGATTGTACCTCTGTAACATTAAAGAAGATTTGCCACAATGTGTACTGACTTTGGAAGTGTAAAAGCTCTGTTTCCATATCCTCTGTTGCTGTAAACATGAATTGACTTTAATGGATGCCATTTATTGGGAGAGAGTCAGGAACTATTTTAATAATTTTTGTTCATAAGAGTTGCTAGATACCTACCACTTCTGCCCCATGAGAGGAACCACTTCAGCTTTACAAATACAATTTTGCTAGACAGTACCCTAGTAACCCTGGCTATATGCTGACAGCAGCAGTGATAAAAGGAATAGCAGTAAAGATAATATCAGCAATCATATGTCCCTTTGATACAGCTTTGATTGATATTCCAGAAGTTGCAAGGCCTAAGGGATAGATGCACAATGGAGGCTGGTCATGTTTACCTTTATTACCTCTTGTTGTTTCATATGCACTTTGCATACCGGATACATGAATACATATAGATAGTGGGTTTTATATAGTGCTTTACACCTAGAAGCACCTTAGAGAAGAAATGATCCTAACAGAAAAAACAGACTTAAAGAACCCTCTGTAGTTCATAGCTTTAGAATATCATTGCTAACATAGCATGTTTGAAAGCATCAGTTATTGCTGAAAAAGACTGTACTGAACTCAAGCGAGACTTTCCAGATTCTTGCTGTTTACCTTTCTTTGTCGTCTTGATAATAAACTCTTCTGTATTTAGATTGGTTTTTGATTGGCAATTTCATGTTCAAGCCCTAGGTTAGCATTGTATTTTGGAAGATGGAAGTATTTATGTTAATTAGAAAGGACTCCAAATGAGAAGGCAAAAATTCTATAGGAAGGGAATGAAAAGATTTCTCCCACTCAGATCTTTCAGAAAAGCATAACCACTTACAATTTCAGCTTTTTTCTCAAAACCACACAGCAGAAGGGAAAAATACTTGGCCATAGGCACAGAATCAGACAAGGCAGGGTCACCTGAGCACTCACTGAATCTGTAGTTTTGGCTGACCTTTTCTGTCTTGTTCTGTTTCACTAATTGCTCCAGTCTTTTATTTTTCTCACAGTCTCTTCATACCTGCTTAATTCCATTTTACACCCTCTCTCTGCCCTGTTACTCCATTTACTTTCCTTTTTTCCTGTGTTTATTCTCTCTGAAGTAAGTTGCTAAAGAACGAAGAATGAAAAAGATACTAAAAAATCATGTTTATTGCCACCCTGTGGCTCCTTCTGTGTGTCAACTCCCATCTCCCTTCTCTATGCAGTGAAGATTTTCCTATGCAGTAAAGTTTGAAGGGGGGAACGCCTACTGTTATGTGCTTTGTATACTGCCCAGCACAGTGGAAGCTTCTTTTAAACTGGCTCTTAAATACTGCTATAATAGAAGTGATTATAAATAATTATGATTTGAGTCTCTGAAAAAGCCATAAATCTTCCAGATCCCAGTCTTCAAGTTCTGAGCTAGAATTTTTTTTTTTTTTTTCCCATTTTTTTCTAATTAGAAGAGGACTAAGGGGTTTTTAGGTTAGGTTCAGCAGTTCCTTTAGGCAAACGTTAACTCACTCACCAAAAGTAACAAGGACAAATCCATAAAGACCTAGCTACTGACAATAGCCTTCTGGCATGCGTTATTAGAACATGGTCTTTGTAGCAATTACACAACCGGATGGTTGTCAACTAAGGTTTATCCTACTGCCTGTGACCTTCCAGAAGTGTATCCGTTTCACTCTAGTCATGGAAACCAAGGCTGAATTTTCTGTAATTTTGTGACAAACTCTGTCTTTTTAAGTGGTTAATAGCTACTTGAAAATGCAGATGTGGATGCAGAAATTCTTTCCTCATGCTGAGTAAATCCTGTCTTTTTGAACACAGTGAGTGAAGGTTAGTTCCCATTGACTGTAGCACATGCCTTCATCTCAGTGGGGCCTCAGGACATCTCCAAAGTGCTGCAGACTGGTGATTAGAACTGGAGTCAGGAGATTAGTTTGTTACAGATCATTTTTATGTAAACTGTAGTACAAGTGCTCACTCTCATTCCAGCTCTGCTGCCAAAAGTCATAGCTTTCATGAAGCAACAGAAAGCTAACACTGAACATTTCTGAAAATCTCATCCACAAAGTCTTAATCACTATGACTGTATAGCTGAAAAAATTAGTGAGAGAAGATGCAAATCAACACAGGTGTCTTTTACCATTACCATCACCAATAAATAACCTCTTCAGTGTCATAGGAAAAAAATTAGTCATTTAAGGTGTCTCATATTCTCTCCTGAGCCTAGCTGATATCTTACATCTAAAAAGAGTGTTAAAAGAAAAGTGACATTTCAACATTTGTCCAAAATATCTTCAAGGAAAGTATGTATTTCCACTTCCAAACCAGTTGAAAACTCAAGCTCAGGTTTTGGCAGAACTTCCAGTAAGAATCTCCCAGCAAGCCTATAAATGATGATATCTTAGCCTATAAATGCATGTGATATGCATTTTTTTTATGATCTTATCACTTATATGTCCTATGATGCAACACTGTGGTTTCTCATACAAAAATGAAATAAAGATTGCAAAGACGAAAAACATGAATGACCTAAGACACACAATTTTCTCAATAGGTGGAAACCAGGAAAATGGAAGCTGTTGTGAAACAGAGTTGAAACCTGAACCTTAGGTTTCACCTCTGCATTCTGTTTCTTCACCATATCCTAAAAGACGGTCATACATTTTCATTCACAAGTTGCAGTTTTCCACCTCTTTGGTAAATTTTTCCTAAAGAAGTGTTTGTGGGGAAACACTATAGACAGATGTTCAGAAATGGACATAATCAACAAATTGATTTTTTTTTTTTACCATAAAACCCAACTACTGTAAATCATTGACCTGATCTACAGCCCAAGGTCTTTGACTGTTTTGTCAAATGTAATGTGGTAGGAGGCAGTGTCTTGCGGCTCCTAAACTGTCTTAAAAAAAGAATAAGAAACAGATCTATTAGCCTTTCCTAAATCTATATTTAACTTATTGCTATTTGCTGTCTTGCAGTAAAAGGAAGGTTTTGACATCTCCTTGAATCTCTGACCTAAAACATTTGTTCCCATAAATACCATTTTCCTGAAAAAGTAGGAGACAAAATATTTTTCCAGTACCTGTGGTCTACATTACAGGCTAGTACTAAAGGTTAGCCTGAGTCATTTGTTTTCATTAGGAATTGTTAAAGCTGTTCATATAAACCAGTGTTTTCACAAAAAAAAAAAATCTAACTAATACAAAAGCAGCAAGAGCACTGTAAACTCAGTAATTACTACTTCTTTCATTACAATGTTTTCTCTCAGGCTCTGTAGGCATTCTTGTTTAACTCCTGAGGCTTTGAGAGTCTCTCCATCGCATCCTTTAGTAATAGCTGAGGAAAACTAGCCTTCTGACTTCTCTTGTATTTGATAGTGTAGTATGACCTTTCTTTTTCTAGAAGAAACACAAGAACTTAAACAATGAAGGTATATGCACAGACAAACAGGAAAAAAAGAAGACAGAACAATTTTTGTCACTCTATTCATATCTCATATCTTATCTTCCTTCAAGCAATAGGCCAGACAGTGGTATAGCTCTAGTTGTGCTTAACACCATAATAAATGTAACAAGAACAAATGTGCTAATATGTCTGTGCTGGGTTTGCATGACAAGGTTTTGGTAGCAGGGGGGCTACAAGGGTGGCTTTTGTGAAAAGCTGACAGAAGCTTCCCCTGTGTCTGGCAGAGCCAATGTCGGCTGGCTACAGGATGGACCTGCCACTGGCCAAAGTCGAGCCCATCAGCAACAGTGATAGAGCCTCTGTGGTAATATATTTAAAGAGGGGGAAAACAACCCTTTGCAATGACAACTTCAGCCAGAGACAGGATGCAATGAGAACTTCAGTCAGAGACAGGAGTGAGAATATGCGAGAGAAACAGCTCTGCAGACACCAAGATCAGTGAAGGAGGGGGAGGAGGTGCTCCAGGCACCAGAGCAGAGGTTCCCCTGCAGCCCGTGGTGCAGACCCTGGTGAGACAGGCTATGCCCTGCAGCCTATGGAGGTTAATGGTGGAGCAGATACCCAACTGCAGCCCAGGGAGGACCCCACGCCAGAGCAGGTGGATGCCCGAAGGAGGTTGTGACCCCATGGAGAGCTTGTGCTGGAGAAGGATCCTGGAAGGACCTGTGGCACCATGGAGAGAGGAGCCCATGCTGGAGCAGATTTGCTGGCAGGACTTATCACCCCGTGGGGACCCATGCTGGAGCAGTCTGTTCCTGAATGACTGCACCCTGTGGAAGGGACCCACACTGGAGCAGTTCGTGAAGAACTACAGCCCATGGGAAGCACTCACGTTAGAGAAGTTCATGGAGGACTGTCTCCCATGGGAAGCGGGGAGCAGGGGAAGCCCATGCTGGAGCAGGTGAAGCAGTGTGAGGAGTTCTCACCCTGATGACGCGAGTCCTTCTCATGGGCCACAGCACTTCCTGTGCTGCTCTGGCATGGGTCACCTCCACATGTTGCAGTCCCCCCAGTGCCAAACTACAACAGCGGGGGCTTCTTCCCATAGAGTCTTGGCCTTCTCCAGGCATGGTCACCTGCTTTGGCATGGGGTCCTCCATGGGCTGCAGGTGGGTCTCTGCTCCACCATGGACCTCCATGGGTGGCAGTGGGGGTGGCCCTGCTGTCTCACCCTGGGATACAGGGGGGATCTCTGTGCCAGTGCAGGTCCTCCCCTTCCTCCTCCTTTCTTCCACTGACCTTGGTGTTTGCACAAGTGTCCTCCTCTCAACTCCTCCTCACAACTCCCACTCCTCTAATTGACTTGGTCTTGGCACAGAGGTGGGTTGACTTGGAGCAGGGGGAGCTTTGAGAAGTTTCTCACGGGGAGGCACCACTGTAACCCTCTCCCCCACTACCAAAACCCCCTGCCACACACGTAAACCCAGCACAGACAGAAGCAACATGTGATGAACTGACTGCAACTCCCATTCCCTGTCCCCCTGTGCTGCTTGAGGTGAGGAGGTAGAGAAAATCTTCAAGTTAAGCTTGGAGAGAAGAGAAGGTTGAGGGAAAGGTGTTTTAAGATTCAGGTTTTATTTCTCATTATCCTACAGTGATTTGATTGGTACTAAATTAAATTAATTTTCCCCAAGTCAAGCCTGTTTTGCCCATGACAGTAATTGGTGAATGATCTCTCCCTGTCCTTATCTTGACCCATGAGCTTTTAATTATATTTTCTCTCCCCTGTCCAGATGAGGAGGGGGAGTGATGGAGTGGCTTTGGTGGGCACCTGGTGTTCAGCCAGGGTCAACTCACCAGAATGCCAGAGAGTAAGAAACAGTCACACAGGCACAAATATGTAGTGGAAGACTTAGCAGAAGTTATTCATTTAGAGATTTAAAACAACCCATCTTAGAGGTATTGGAAACTGGCAACAAAGACAAACTGCTTTCCCAGGAGGAAGACTATTATCATAGGCTAAACAGCTGTTTAAAAGAAAAAGTTGCTTCAAACAAAGAAGAAAACAGATGCTTAACTAATTTTTAAACATTTGTCAGAAGTGAAAAAAAAAAACCCAAGTGCATAAAAATAAGTTTCCTTTAAATACCCAGAGAGTTTTATAGCCTACACTGAAAACCAAACAAAAAACCAATTTCTAATACAGTGTACTCTCTTTTTTGAAAACCCTAAGTATCCTAACACTCTGTCCTTAGGCATCTATAACAAAGCTTTCTACATCTCAAGAATCCTCATGTTGCTTCTGGTTTAGCTAACTGAGAGCTACTGCAATTGGCATTTCATTTATCCACAGCTGGTTATGTGCTGCTGGGGCATTACTGGCAATTTCCCCAGGTTCAGTCACAGAGAGCACGTCCCTGTCTCAGACAAGTGAAGAAAATGATGAAAAGAAAACATCTCCACAGACCATTTTCAATTTCTGTAATACCTTCTTTCTACATAATGGGTACTAATTATACTTTCCAAATTCAAGTGATCTATGACTGTGCTATAAAAATTATTAACTCTTCATACAAAGCAAAAATGGACTTTAGGAGATAGAGACTTTGCGAGTCTGGGGACAAGTTTAGTGATTAAAATCCTGAAGCTTAGCACACAAATTCAGCCAAGTTTATGAAGTTCCTATACAACAAAGATCCTAGATGCACAAACTGAAATGTATATTACCTGCTGTCCACAGATAAGTTTTTCTAATTCCTAATTTGAATGAAATAGTCATGACTGTAGTTGTTAGCGTCATTGAAACAGCTACCTACACTCTTTGGAATCATCATTTTGCCTATCACTATGTATTGAAGCCAGATACTGGTTTTGATTAGTTTATGGTGCTATCACAATACAAATAAAAAGCAAAATAACTTTAAAAAACTGTAAAAATAGAATTTATATTGTCATGGGAATTTATCTTAATAGTGTATACAAGAAATTAAAGCAGATAAACATTGTCATTAAATAGATATCTGAGATAATTAATCCAGGAATTAAGTTTTAGTCCTACAAAATCCTAAAGTGATGTGTGAAATGACCTTTGTTTAAAAATGGACAAAGCTTCCTGAAGCATCTTTTTATGTCTTTTTCAAACATTTTCTTTTTTTTTTTTCCCCCCTGCAACCTGCCCACTGAAAAGCACTTTTAAAAGCTGTATCTTTCATTCAGGTGCTGAGGTAGACTCCTTCTGGGAGCTGCAAACACTCCAAAAACCTGTCCCATTAGTAATGTACATGCAAATATCCATTCTGGGTAGCAGACCTAAAAATAGTATCAAAATGTATAGTCCTCTGATAGCTAAAAAGTAGATTGGGGATTTTGATTCTTCTTAACAATAAAAGCATATTTCTGGAAGCAATCTCTTCATCACTAAATTTGGTTCAGTCCTCTGTTCTTGTAAGAAATCATATTATAGAAATAAGCCTGGAAGGAAGCTTTAGAAGTTGCCTAGTTATCTAGTCTTTCTCCATGTTGGGTGGATCACAGTGCTCAAAAACAATTGTCTAGCCTGTTCTTTAAAGCTTGCAGTAAGAAGTTTTCCTAAGCACCATATGCAATCTATTTTAGGGATCAACGGTTCTTACTGCAAAATAGAAAGCATTCAACAGTCAGTTTATAACCAATTATTGTGCTAACATTGTCCTTTAGTTAAACAGGTTTTCCCTTACTTTCCTCTCAGTATAGTTATAGAAAATAATTCTGTTTTCTTCTAGCCTTCATATTGTTATGATAACTCAATTTACTTATTCCCAGAAAAATATGTCTCTATTCCCTAAAATTGCTAATAATGTCTATTCTCCTGTCCAGTCTAATAGTTGCTTCAAATAGGGGATTGAGGAGATATTCAGTATTGTCTGTGTAAGGTCATCCTAGAGCTGATTTTCTGATTAAGTTGTAAAATAACATTCAAATTTTGGGCAGTCAAAATCTGTTTTGCAGAGGACAGCACCACAGAACACATGGATCACAAAGATATCAGTAACACCAGTGAAAACCTTTCTAGCTAAAAGTAGGAAATGGTTAGTTTACTATAAGCAAAATATCTCAAGGAAATATGTCATTTAAAAAAAAACCCCAACATTTTAAAAGAAAATATGTGGGGGAAAGGGTGATTGCATTCCTATAAAGTAAATGTTCTGTCTTGACAGATGGAAATTTTTTCTTTTCTTTCTTTCTTTCTTTCTTTCTTTCTTTCTTTCTTTCTTTCTTTCTTTCTTTCTTTCTTTCTTTCTTTCTTTCTTTCTTTCTTTCTTTCTTTCTTTCTTTCTTTCTTTCTTTCTTTCTTTCTTTCTTTCTTTCTTTCTTTCTTTCTTTCTTTCTTTCTTTCTTTCTTTCTTTCTTTTTCTTCTCCCAGGACTGAAGTGGAGACAATTCTGGTGAAAATTTACAATTAGCTTCTTACAGATCTCCATGTATTGACTGCTAAATACAGCATCTCTTTTTGAAAGATGACTTTTATAATGCCTAGAATATTTTCATTTAAGAGCACACTGTCCTGATTGTACTGAATAGACAAGTCATGATAATCAACTATTTAAGTTCCCTACAAGTTTACTCCTTTCCTCAATCCTCTTCTCATTTTCTGCCTTCTTTCTTTTCCCTCCTACTTCTCCTCCCTTGAACAGGGTGTTAAAAGACTGTGACCAAGAGCTGTTGTTGAGCCAACCTAGCAGAACTAATCTGCTGAATATAGCTGAATAGAGTATTATAGAAATGAAATTTAACAGTGACTCACAGTAATAATAATTAGGTGAAAGAACAAGCTGATTTTGAAGATCTGTTGTCATTCATGCCAAAAGATGTGGTCAGCTTACTATTTCTCTGTCAAAAGCCTTGGTATCTCAGTGTGACTAGAAATAAAAAAGTGAAATATTAATGTGCCTTGGTCATATTTCTTAATATTCTGCAGTAGAGACAGTTTTCTAATGAAATGTGGGTTGGGATGTGAGATCTGTTAAAGAGAAGAAGATTGCAAGTGCATGAAGAAAAATTTTGCTAAGTGCAAAAAAACACACAGAGCTTTCTACAGTAGCTCAACTGTCTCTGTGCTTCAAAACTATGGCTGAAATTTCCCCTGAAGCATACAATACTGCAGGGAAATGTAGAGTGAAAAAAAGGCCTGTACTGCAGGCTTTACAACTCTGTGGTCACTGAGAAGCTCAAGTGATCAAAACTTGGAAGTATGTACAGATCCTCTTAAAACCTCATGGATTTCTAAAAGAAACTGTCCAAAGCTTCTGTGAAGACTGTGATGGCAGTATAGCTTGCTCAGAGTAACAGGAGTTGTGTAAAAGTGCTAGTTATCTTTTAAAGTCAAGAATAATTTCCTCTAGGATATTTCCAATTTTTAGTTCTTTTCCTCGCTGTTCTCTCTATATATCCTTCTAAAAAAAAAAAAAAAAAAAAAAAAAAAAAAAGTGGCAGTTAGTTGTGGAACCTCTCTTTTGGTTAATTCTCCCATTATGCAACTTTATGTTTATGGTTTACAGGCAAAGATTTGAAATCAGAAAGAATCAGGTTGAGTGCTAATTTTACCTAAAGAATACTAGAGAAGTTTCTACATGTTTTGAGAACTTCTAGAGCTGGGGAATTCAAACAGTAAGATGTAATGCTGGGGAGGAGTAAATCCTAGCTGAAATGCTGGAGGGAATATCACTAAAGAATGATGTGATTTTTTTTTTTTTAAACTGTTCGATACTTCTTGCTGAGTTTTGTGCCCTAAAGTCATGCTGATGATTCTGAATATTAGGTACTGTTAAATGCAAAGTTTTCTGTGAGTCATTAGAGTCATCGTAAGTCAAGCTTTCACCCTGATATGCCCAGAGAGTGCAATTTCTTAATAAAAATTTAAGCTTTGTACTTAGGACTTAAGTATACAAATAATGTAGTAGCTATAACTCTTGCTTAAACTTCTTTTTGAAAGCTCTGTTATTTCTATTATAGCATGTGAAGTCAAGTTACTGTTCCATGAAGTAGAAATACCCTCTGTGTTATCCTCTGCAGTGTTTCTGTGCCTCATGCTATGTTTTCATTTGTTCTTTATAAAGGTACAAGTCTGAACCAGAACTAAGGTGATATCTGAGACAGTGCAAACACTTGATAAGTACAACTTATGTGAAGATGCAGCAACACACCTGATATGTCAACCAACAGTGTTTGAACCATAAAAAAGTCCTATTAAGTACTCACTCTATGAGAACAGCAAACATTTGACCTTGGGTACGAGGTCATATTTGAATAATTCAGTTTTGTATGCAGATACCCAGATGAACTGAGTTTTAGAACTACTGTCCTTATTTCGAGTGGTCTGTAGTTTACTTTTGCTTTCCTCTGTTTTTTTAGCACTGAGAACACTGTAAGCGTTCAGAGAGGATTTCTTTGTTCTGTACAGGGAGATAAACTGTGAAATTAAACCTCATCAGCACAGCAACTTAGTTTATTTAACACATTTTCCTGAGTAGAGAGTACAAAAAATAAAAGAGCTAAAGTGAATAATTTTCCAGTGAATTGCTATCTGCATTTCAGAAACGTCAGTCTACAAAATTTCCCATAAAACAGTTATTATTTTTTTTATATTTACATAACACAGCTAATTTCAGATAGTTATGTATTCCTTCCTTGCATTGCTTAAAATATTGGCACAGAAATAACACTAGATCTATCTTGTGGCAAAATGCCATAGCGTCGTCCAATTTCCGAGGAGCCATATGGCAATGGTACAGCCATCTGTTTATCTTGATATTCCTTTCCTGGCAAACCTTTTACCCATATGGGTTACTGGTGCCCTCATCTGTGTATATCATGAAGAGGTTCAAAATCAAAATCTATAATTTTCCCTGGTATAACTTTTAACAATTACACTGAACATAAAGATCACACTATCCTCATGTTTAGCCTCATCCATTTCTGTTTTGTACACACCTGCCTTCTTCTGTTAGATGCAGGAACAATTTGATTTCCAGAATTTGTGAAAGCTGTCATTGCAAGCTGTCAGGTTCGAGGCATCATAATCATCTCAAAGGACTGATAGCTTGTGCTTTGTGGATTTGAAACTTCATCACTAAAGAGATTAAATGATCCGTCCTTTTACATGCTGACAGGGTAGCAATTTTGTGTCAGTGTAGAGATTCACGCATTCAGACAATAAGGCCATGCCGAATATATTCAGAGTCCTTTTACATTTTCTGTGACAGCCATTTTCAATAATGTCTAAAATATTTGACATGCACTGTTTAGAATAATTTTAAGTAAGGGAGAATGTCAGCTTTCAGCCTGACGTATTAGCAAGCCTGAGTGAAATCATGTTTATATCCCATTTAGCAATCTGCTCTTTAATTTCCTCTTTATGTGAGAGTTGTTTCAAATTGGATATAACCAGAGTACAAGCCAGACATTTTAAGTATATATATGCTTCAAATCACATCAGAATAGATAAACATATTCCTTTGTATAATTGGGGATTTTCCCCTTTTTTTTTAAACAGTACAAACAATTCCATTTCAGATACCAAGAAAATGCAAAGATGCAAGGAACATAAGCTATTACATTTAAGGGGGTTATAATAAATTATGTACATAATGAATTGTTTTGCAGCTCTTAGATGTTTGTTGACTAATGAAATGTATTGATTTGTTGCATTCCGCAAATTTGTAATGCAGATTATTTATGTAATTCATTGGTTTATTTGGCAACTTTTTAATAATGTTTTGTGTACATTATACTGGTTAAAATTCACATAATATACTACTATGAAAATTTAATTGGATTCTCTCTCTCATTTTCTGTCAGGATTTTTTTACAAAAATATATGTGTTCTTGTTTGCATTTTAAGTATTCTGTGTCCTCTGCTGATTTCAGTTTAGTGAAGTCTGAGATAAAGCTCTCTCTGATTCCCAAGGATCTCTACCCTTGTATTTTTAAATTATTTGTTTTAATAAAACAATTTTAATCATATAAACCATTTAAAACATTAGGAGATCACACATCCTGTCCCTTCGCTTTCTAGATGAATTTGGTCAGAGTCCCCACCATTCATTTTAGATCCACAGTTGTTCTCCAGACTTTCAAAACCTTCTACTATCCAAACGACTAGCAAATCAACCATTGGCTTTGATAGTAGTAGGATTTTGTCCTGCACACAACAGGAATGACACAAGATTTAACTTCATATGTTTTATATATATATACATGGCATATATATATTTATATATGTATAAAATATGGCATGCTCATGTGCATGTGTGTGTTTGCATCTCCATTACTGCTCTGTATCTATTGTCTACAAACTTATTAAAAGTTAGCAGTCTTTTCTTTCTAATTACCTTCCATGTTTATTCACACCCCTCTCTCTACTACATATGTGGGACTGTATTCTTCAGAGGTAGATGTTTGAGTCAAATTTGGCAGTAAATGAGATCTATTTCATACAAAACCTTCCAGAGGACCAGAGAACAAAGTATTTACAAGGCTCTTAGTCCAGGTCTGCAGCAAAAAAAGGACGAGTTTTAGTGATTAAGGAGTCAATAAATCTTTGATTTTTTTCAATAAGGCATCCTAAATTTAACCTGTGAATTTTACTGGGGTGTTGAGTTTTCAGCATCAAGTGTAAATATGCTCTACTTTTCTTTCTGAGATAGATGATTTGTCTCACTCTCTGTGCCTGAATGGTGTTCTTCCATTCCATGTGCAGACATAATACCCCTGAACAATGTTCAGACATTTCTACCTTCTCTTGCTTCCTTTAAACTTTCTGCTAACTGAGATGTTTGCATTTGAAAAGCTGCTTGCCTTCCCAAGGGGTCAAAGTTTCTATTTCAGGACACTTTGAAAATATCCTCTTGGTCCCAATTTAGTAAATATATCTCTGTTAGTGACAGATTCCGCCTTAAAGGTCTTGGCATAAGTAGGAGACAACTATGAATGTTCTCTCTCCTTTTACCAACATGCCAATGTCCTAGCAATACATGAATAACACCGCCATGAAAAGAGATATAGGGCAGAAAATATAAACGGATAAAGTACTGGGGTGCACTGGCTATCAAAGTAAGATAGAGGATAACAGTCTTAAATATCCTATAGTTATAGTTTCCAGTCTGCACTACAACTGCACCAGTCTCCACAAAAAGGCAGAGATCAGAGGCAGTGTACCTGCTATGACATGTCACTTCACCCAAGCTAATATTACCACTGATAGTCCCTGCTAATTATTCCAAGGCATTTTAATGCTAACATAATTATATTTCTTTCAGAACCAAATCTAGATTCACCGCTTGCTTCTCTACATTATGCACCTCTACTGGTATTTAAAAGACTAATCTTATGGAAAATGTAAAACAGATTTAGGTACTTAGAACCTGAAGCTACAGCTGATCTATGGAGTGAGACATTCTTCAGTTCTTCTCAAAATTCTAATCCCTAACATTTCAGCTTGATGATCTTATCAGATCAGATCACATCTCTCACTTAGGTCACAAGTCTGCCTTACCCTTTCTTGAAAATAAGGGGCAGGAAGATAAATGGAAGAAGGAATGTGTCTGAAGTTCATCTTGAGACAGAATTGGGTGGCAGGTGGAACAGATAGCCAGACTGAGTCCATCATGTAGACACAACATACGCTGGTTTTGAAAATAGACTTTGTAAGGATGTGGGGGTGTTACGGAGACTCTCAAACAAACAACCACCAAAAATTAAAAATTTATTATCAACCCAATTAATTAGTCCTCCACAACCATTCAACAGCAGGTTTGAATGTCTGTGAGAGAAGAACAAAACACCACTTCCTAGGGTTTAATGACAACCCGAAATGCTCTGTCACAGAACAACCTGGGATTTAGCGACAACCCAAAACACTCTATCACTCACATAACAAGTGAGGACTCTCAACCTGAAGTGAGGAACTTCTCAGGGCATCATCTCAACCCAAGTAACCTCAAGGAGTTTCCTTGGGCAGCATCCTGACCCAAGGGGAGAGTCCTCAACCCACAACGTGCTGCTCTGGAGGTACTAACTCAAAAATGTCTCCCCCGAGGAACTCCATTTATATCCAGCCAAATATGATCTGTGGTCAATAGCAGCTCCCATTGGCCAAAGGTCCCAACTACCGTGAAACCCCGAGAACAAGGGCACAAAAAAAGGAAAATCAATAGCTTCTACGCTTCAGCAGCTAAGAAGACCTATTTTCATCGGGCGGGTGTACCTGCCACAGGCAACAGTGTGAATTTTTAGAAATTCCCTTTATTGCCTTACAGCTCTTCTAATATCTTGTGGATCACTTTCTGCAAACTATGTCTTGTGTTACTATGAACACCATGTTAAGGAGTAATACGATCTGAAAGGCCAGCCAGCATTAGAACTGAGGATGTAAAATCTCAGCAAAGTGTCTAAATAACTTTGGAGCTGAGCACTCACCTAGGAATCCTAACCAATCCTTTTCAAATCACAAAGGGCCAGAGAAAACGCTCATGGATAAATATCAGAATTTTAATGAATTCAGAGCAAAATCAGCTTATAATAGTGTTAATCAATGGCTCAGTACAGATAGAAATAATCAAAACAAATGGTCAAGATCAAGAAATAGTGAAGGCTTTAGTGTTTTTTCCTCACTGGCAGTAAGCTACATAAATCTTCAGCTAATGAACTCATCAAACATATCCCTGACTTTACTAGAAAATGCAAACTTACCTCTTGAGGTAAGAATACCATTAATTGGTAGTGTTGTCAGGAATAATTTCTTTAAAGGGAAGACCAGTGTTCATGTCACCCTTACTTTGATCCTTGTGAAACAGCTCTTGTTCCTGGTCAGGTCTCACAAAACACTGCTGTTTTCCAGTGAGAAGGGCTGGTGTCGTGTGAAAGCATGGCTAGAAGGGTCCTGGCATAGTATCCAGTGTTCTATTCATGGACATGTTGTTTGGTATTAACACTGTTAACAAAACTGTTCATTACCCTAAATCCATTCAGGCCTTGGACACAGTGTTCAGGATCATAAATATCTTAGGGAAAAAGCATAACAAATCCTGTATGGAAACGCACCACAACTGCAGGTAACTAGAGATTTTTTAGTAAGAACAGATTTTGGAAGACTTGGAAAATAACAATATTGATATTGATTATTTTTTATCAACATCAGATTGGGTGAGAATTGTAAAGCTTGATGTTTCATGAGAGGAAGGGAAAAGACAGTACTGTTCTACATAACAAGCACAACACCTTGCGGCTCAAGAGATTCACTGGTCTCGATAAGTCACGAGTTCACTTCTGCTGAGCTCTTGCTCTACAGTGAAAAAAATCTTGGGTTTATTTTTCAAACAAAGTGAAAAAAAACCTCAGATAATAAGAGTTCTCTAACCTCTTTACATATTAAAACTCTACGTTTTTATATGCCCTTTTGCAAGATCATTTCAATAGACTGTAAGAAGTGAACAAACAAAAACATTTTTTTCTGTTTTGTAAAACTGATTGCTTCAGTAAAGAAGACACAGTTCGGTTATGATTCACAATAAATAGTAAACACAGGATGTTTACTAATTTTCAGGTGGCAAGCAAACAAAAAGAAGCTTCCCCACCACCACTTATTTGCACAAAAAGAAGCTGTGTTGATTAGGATGGGTTACTTGACAAGACAAGATCTCTAAACTTGAACTAAGATTGTACTTTTATTACAGGTTTTTTAGTATTATTCAGTTAATTCAGAAGTCACACTAATGACTATAACATTGACTAAAGTTTAAAACCAGATTATATTCCAGCACTAATGAAACCTTTGTCCAGTTCTGGAGATCTTTTAAAGTGCTAACTTCAGCTTGGCTTTCCCTCTCTTGTCCACAAGCAATCAAAGAGAAAAGCTGTAGCAGAACTTACCTGGGATATAAAACATGAGTTTTTGCAAATAGCTAAAAAAAAAAAAGACATATAAAATCCTGGTTGAAAATAGATGGAATCTGGAATTAATTCATGCTGAATCCAAATTATATCTTGAGCTTTTGCTGAAAAAACTGAACTGTACCTGAATAATTGCTTGTGTGTGTTTGTTGAATTGTAACTGCAAAAAAAAAAAGAGGAAAACGTGCAGTGGTACAGCTTCCTCTTTTCTCCTGCCCCTTGTCACCTGTCTGCTGAAGAGTTTGTTCCATTAGTGCTCCAGGACAGGACAGGGGTCCAATTTCTTTGCAGGTCTTCAATCCCATTTTCCAGATCCAGACAGCTGGAAAGAAGCTGTGGCAGTGTGGGGATGAGAGCACATGAGGGCTGAAAAAGAGGGCCAAACCATTTCCTGAAGGAAGGTCTGTCCATTGTTATTTAATCTTTGCTAGGCTTTAAAATTGCATTCTCTAACACTGACCAGATAATGAATTGTTATGAATGTTAAAGATAGAAACAATACAACTTCAGTCACAACTGGAGTGGAATTGGAAGGAAATGGAAAAATCTGACAGTTTGTCTCATTGAAGACTATAGGAAAAAGGGAAGTAAGAAATACTGTCATAGTCCCTTTTTCTAACACAAGACAGGGGACTACACCTTGTCATGATATTTCTGATGCAATCCTGTTTCCACTTCAAGCCAGTTCCAAACGATTTCTAAGAGATCACAGAGAATTTCCACATAGACATACATAAAATAATTCATTTTTTGTGATATGCTTATGCCCACCTAAAATAAGTGAATACAATGGTGAGAGCTTAAACTGATGAGGAAAAGAGAATTTGGGTGCACAAAGATCACAAAAAGATGGATGCAGGAAGAAAAAAACTCTTCTGAACATATAACTGCGCCTTGTATTGGTATTGTTGGGCTCTCTTCCAGTTTTCTTTTGAATGAAAATTCCAATTAATTGACCTGATTCTTTAAACATGTTGATTTTGGCAAGATTTCATATTTCAGTTAAAACTAGTCCTGTCAAAACTGTTGAAACCAACTGTGTTTGCAGGCTTAATGACTGACTTATGCCCTAAAGCACAAGAATTTCTACACTGTATATTGGAACAGCAGTAGTAGACCAGAAGTTCTTGATGGTGCAAAGGGACATGGATGGGTCATTTATTGCTTACTTTTCTGGGAGACTGAAAAAAAGCTTTTTTGATAATGTTATGTACATAAAATTTTTGTTCTATGCTCACACTAAACCAGTGTTCTTATATAGGTTGGAGGTCAACCTATATACAAATCTTAGAAATCAAGTTCCTAACTCCTGTAGCCCATTAAAAATTTGGTGTTTATAACATATTCTCCCTACTTAAAGTGCACTTAATTAAATATATAATATTTTATTACAAATCTACTATGCATCGTTTCATTTTACTATGTCCTGCTGCCCAGCAATTCAGTAGTGGACTGAATACACTTCACTCACTTTTTCTACATTGTTAAAGTGTTGTTTGGATTTATCAAATTTCCGGTTGATTTCTGTGTGAACTATGCATGCAATTATCTAAGACAATGTCTACAAAATCTGTTGTTGTTTTGTTTTTAGAATTGCTGCAGTGTGGTAAAAGTAAAAAGCTCACACTGCAATCTCAACATGAAGACTTCATTTTCTTTGTTATTTTTTCCTTATTGTAATTTAAAATGGGTCTGTTACAATATGAATTTGCTATTCCTGTTTGCAGACAGAATTCACAGGATGGGTTTGGTTAAAAAGTGACAATAAGAGCAGTGGCTCATTCTGATTATGCATTCAGTTAGAATGAAAGATGCCTTAAAAATGTACAGTACTGCATAGTCCAAAAGACTTAGTACTGTGCAGGGTCAAAATTCATAGAAATGCAATTGGGTAATGTACTTGAAAAATGTTCAACACGAGGAATGACAATAGCTGGAGGATCATTTTTTTCCTTTGTGTGGTTAAAAATAAGATAGGATAGAAAAGAATGAAATGAAAAATAAGTAGCAATTATTCATGAAAACAGGACTACAGTTTGCTAAACAGGCTTCTATTTAATTAAAATTGAAAGTTAAAAGGGAGTTGATAGTTAAATAGCTTGTTGGAGGGTTATTCTTATTATTTTTTCTTGTTAGCTAATAAACAGAAAAAGTTATGAGTGTAAAATTCCAGGTAGACAAATGTCATAAAATTCTCCATCACTATTTGGACTCTTGGAGACAATTTCAGAAAGCCTAAAGGGTACCTGAGTATGGAAACAAAACTATCCTTTTGACACATATAACTCTAGTAGGCCAGCAGGGTGGTATCAGCCATTGTCTGAGCTTTACAAGTTAGACTGTCTTTAAATGATAGGTATGTGACACCCTTCAAAAAAGGAAAAGTCACATTAAAAATGGAAAATATTAAGAAAAAGTTAAACAAATGCAGCTGTAAAGTATGAGTGGCTAAAATCAGAACAGAGAAAAAAAAGGTGAATTAGCATACAGAAATGCTTAAGAATGCCATGACAACACAGAGACAGGCAGGTTAAGGCTATTTCATATCATTCCATTTGACTTATTCTTGCCCCCTGCCTCTCAACTTTCAATCCAGGAGAACAAATCCTTTGTGTGTTATTTTCATGAATTCTTTGCACATTTACTGGCAGTTAAATCCATTTTCTCATTGTTAATTATAACAGTTCTCCTGTTAGTAAATAAATAAATATCATCCTAATGGTGTCCAATTCTTGATTTCTCCCTCTGGAAGAAAACAGTATTATTGTTAGAGCAGCATGTTTAGGATGCTCTAGTTAAGATTCTGTCAATATTTTCATTAACTCATAGTTTCAGGGGTTTCAAAGCTTACAAAAACTATTCTGTGCACAACTGGACAGGACCTGACAGCACCTAGGACCTGAGCCTGGGGCCAAAGTCAATAGAGCACTCTAAGAAGCATGAGTGAGCTAGGTAATTCTTATACATACAAAGAATTTCTGTTAAGTGATATAGAAAGATCTGTTATACAAAGGTATATCTAGCAGAGAATCACAATCATGTGGTCTTTGAAGGTACAACTGTATTATTGCTTTGTGTTACGTGGTTTTTGCAAATCAATGGCTGACAGATAAACACTGATTATTCTGAGATAATCTGATTGTTTTTCCCGATCCAGTGTTATATGTCACACATAGTAGGCATATCACTTCTATTTATTCTGAGAAAAGTATAGGTGTTTGTCATTTTAATTGCACTCATTTATATTTTTTCTGAGGAAGATGAGTCTTCATAAAGCAGAAGCAATTTTTTGTAACATTATAAATCACGTAACATAGGAACTGTTATGACATTACATCAGTAAACTACACAGCTCCAGCTCTTCCCTCCTTTTAACACTCAGCAATTTAAAGAAAACAAAACACTCTGACTGGATTATATCTATGAGGCTAAATTAGTGAACCTGTTGCTAATAAAAAGCCCAGCTGGAAACTGGTGAGTGAAGAATCTTAAAAATCAAGATAACTTAAAAGATATCAGCCATTTTTTAGTATAAATTATACAAGCAGAAAACATACTGGTTATCAGCAGGTTTGGAGTATTTCTTAGTTTTAAAAAAGTGAATTTTCAACAGGGGAACACCTGCTCTATTACCTATAGAGGGCCAAAACTGGCTGTGTAGGAGCAAGAATGTTCCAAAGCCAGGAAATGTCACTTCCAACAGAAGCACATACCCTACCATTCAGAGGGACACTCATAGTACTTGATATGCTTTGTGTTGGCTTTTTCCAGACTACTGATGTCACTTCTGTAAAGTTCGAAGTCAGCCCTCCTTACATTGCTCTTATCCATGCTCTGTGACACACTTCCTTAGCAAGACATAGAGGAGACCAGCTACACAGGAAGAAATGTAGACAGAAGTTTGACTGGCATTTTGAAGATACAAGCAGGGTGTTCTTCCAAGAAGCTTTCCCTTACTCTTGGAGGCAAACCCATTTGGGAAATATCATCAGCATCCTGCAGACCATTGAAAGACTTCTGTACATAAATTTCTTATTGTATGTGTGAAAATTTTCAAAATAAATACCCAAAAGGCATTATTAGTTTGTTTCTTTACACTTAAGCAGGATGTTAGCAAAAACTTTTGCTTAACACTGCCTTTTAAAATGTGTTTCCAAGTATTAGGATATTTAATCTGCAATCCTGGTCCATGCATATTTTAACTGCAGTGAATTACAAGCTTATTTAATGACAGGTAATAAGGATATTTTCATCAGGCCATAGGTAGGTATTATCGACATTTTTGTAGAGAAAAGTGGATCTTAACCTTTTTTAGCAGTGTTAACTGCTAGAATATTGAGGACACTGGTAATGCTATTTTGGACTGGGCAGTCCTCCATAACAGTGGGAAAGGTGGAATTACTGAAACCTTCCCTAAGGGATTAGGAAAATCAGTTTATCAACCCTTGCACAGAAGAATATGAGAATTATTGAGAGCATTTGGCACTCAGAAATTAAACTACAGCAGTTCACCCTGCAAGTAGAGAATGACTGCAAAACAGATGTTATTTAGAAAACATGTTACTAAAATAGCTAACCACTAATAAGCCCTTGTCAGAAAGAAATCTTAAACTGAGAAATCTCCCCCACCAAAAATTTGTTGTAATTCAATATAATAAGAAAAATTTCACTAGAAGAAAGAAAATTGATGTCCATATATATGACATAATCCAAGAGATTATGGAAATGGAGACTATGGCTTATTGCATAGTTGGTGATCTGAGAGCATCTTATATGAAAGTTTATTTCTAATAAGATGGGTACTTAGGTATATTTGTGCTCTTAGCACCTGAATTTAGTGCTTCAAAATATGTTAGATTTTAAAGGAAAGTATTTAAATATGAATAATTGTTAATGCAGAATAAAGTTATGAAAGCAAATTTAAAAATTATTATTGTAGTAAAAGTTTATAGTTTATTTTTGTTTCCATTGCAGAGAACAGCATAATTTCTATTGTCTTGTTAGTTTCCTGTTGTCTGCTTACTTAACCTTTAAGTTGTTCAGAGCTACTTGTGACTTGAGATGAAGTTTACCAAAGTGTATTGGTTTGAAATCAATGTATAGATTCTACTTCATGAAGAAACAGTAGCAGCTGCTTTCCGTTACTATGGCTAGACCCTTTGCACAGCTGAAAGCACTGTCCTCTATTTGAGGTATTAGAGTCTGTATTTTTCACATGTAAGAAAGGATCTGTTTGCAAGATAATAATTTGTTCTGAAGGAAAAGGATCTCAATCTCTTGTTGGTATTGCTCCACCTAGTATAAATTATTTTATTATTAGAATATGGATGTTTCACTTTACAGTTGCAGTCTTCATACATGGAGCTTTTCAACTGTTTATAAAATATTTAACTATTCACTGAGCCAAAAGAAAAATGTATGTGACCCAGTAGTCTTTGACAGAGCCATTTGCCTGGTTTCTGTTTCCTGTTTCAGAATATATTTAAATAATTCATATGAAGACAGAGAACATCACTCTAAGGTATCCAGAGCAACTTATTCCAGCATATTTGATAGAGCAGGCTGGACTGTTCTTCTAGGAAAATCTGAATATCCTTTAGAGCAATGGAGAAAGCTCTAACTGGCCTTTTGATTTGCTGCATGAATGCATTGGGCTTTTGCATTAAAATAGCTAATTCCTTATTAGTAGTTTTAGGAGTCTTCTTTGTTTTCTGTGTATAGGGATTGAAATATTTCACATAAATCTGAATAAAATATTTCTATAGACACAGGAAAAAAAAAAGCCTGATTGTCATTTGTTCAGTGAACAAGATGTCAATCAGAAACTTCCTTTCCCAACTTACCTGGTTAGGTGAATACCTAAGGAGTCATTATTTAAGTGGTTCTGTTCCTATGTTTTTGAATGTGAGATAAAAAAGCCTGCTATAAAACACTTTAAAGGAGACCCTCAAAGAGCCACACATGCATGAAACCACTCATCCCAACTCTCACAGAGAGTAGCTTTGACTGATGCTCATGTGGAGATTTTTAAGTATTAGCTCACGTTCTTCTGGATGTTTATTAAGTCAGGAGAAAAATCACTGAGGTCTACCTTGTTTTGCAGAGAAATAATTAATGATCTCAGGTCATAGCACAGATAATTAAAAATAAACAAACCAAGAGCTAGCCAATAAAAAAACAATGGTGTGAGAAATGACTATTTTCTGTGGACCTAAAGAGTGTTTATTTTTAGTATAAAGTAAAAAAAATTAGTGGTTCTTACACTGTTTTATACTATTTGGGGGGAGCATAACCTGAATATCATAAAGTCAAGTTTCCCAGAATGAAATAGTTAAGAGACTGGTAGTAGTCTCACTCTTTACATTTTCATGTACAAAAGTATAGTTCACACAAAATTTTAAGCAGAATGCTTTCGGGTCAGATCAATAGTGAAATCTGTCTTGTCTGTAGATTGCCTGTGTACATATGAAGAGATTTCCTTTGGAGAGAAGGTTTTTCAGATTTTTGGGCAAATGAGAAGAGAAGTCTTATTTCCTTAGAGCTATGTGCCCTGATTATTTGTAGTAGCACAATTCAAACACATACTTCTTGTTTACAGTACTCTCATGTTCAGATGGCAGACATGTTACAAAAAAATCCATAAGGATTTGGGGATTGTGGTATGGTGGACTCTAAAAACACAGTAAAGATTCAGTCTTGTGGCCATGCATTATAAAACAGAGAGGCTAAGGCTGCATTAACAGATAGCACAACCGAGAGAGGGATGGATCTACTGAATGAAATAGTCAATGTGAAGGAGCTTATATGCATTCCCTAGACATTTATTGCAAACCCACTGCAGCTGAACCCTGTTGACCAAATGACCATTATTAGTTGGAGAACATTCATTGCATCCCTGGAGAACATGTTCTCGTTGAGTTTCATCTGGAAGGAAATGATCAGGGGAGCCAAGCAAAGCATGGCATCTGGGGACCGACTTCAAACACATGCTTAAAATGTTTCTGTAATCATACCACCAGTTTATCATTCCAGTTACTCCCTGATAGGTCTTTGGCATCTTCCTGTGAATCAAATTCTCATTAAATCTCACTACAAAGTACAGTTTTGGGTCATGAAACATGAAGACCAACTTCCAGCCACCATTATTGACACAACTTAAGGCATTTGGACTCCATCAGAGGACAAGATTTACACATTCAATCAAGTAGACATTTAAAAGGTATTGTTTGAGGAGGTAGTAGATCACAGGCACAAAAAAAAAAAAAATCCTCAGTATTTAATTTTTCCTACAGTCAGATAAAGTGGCAGGCTGAGAAAGAAAGGAAGAAAAGAAAGGAAATAGAGTTGTAATTTATTTACTTTTACCACAAAAAATTTCCAACAGATACTGATATATTTCTGTGAACAGAACCCATAAAATTCTTATCATTATGAACATTCTTAGCAAGCTGAAACTTCATCAAGGTGTATATCTGAATTTGCTCCATGATAAAAACACTTTCCATCTCTCTACCATTGCCAACCTTCCCACAGAAACTCAAATGCATATTCAGTGTACTGGCAATGATGTCAAAAGCCCATAGGTTACAAAAATAAAGAAATTATTTTCATTATAAAGAACAGAGTGGGTTGAGTCTATAACCTGACAAATTCTGCTTTTGTCCACTATGATTGTCTGTGATAAACACATACTGTGAATAGAAAGAACAATAATGGATTTCAGTAGGGATAGAAAGCTGCTTCATACCTATAATTTAGCTTGTTAAAAATGTATGATTCATATACTTCTATTTGAAAGCATTTCAGGCCTTTGATGTTTCTATATTGGTAGGAACATAAATGTTATTAAGAGTAGCTAAAGTTGTAAACTGATAGAAGTTACAGATAGGCAGCAACTTGTTCTCTATAGTGCCTGCAGCTGTCTATATAGGCTAATGCTGAGAAAAAACATCTTCTGTTAAAAAAAACCCCAAAACAGTGTCTCAATGGGGCATCAGGGTCTCAAACTTAGTTTTTTAATAACTGGTGTTTTAGCTTAGCACTCCTCCTAAATCAGCCAAACTTGCAAATTGAAGCATTTCCATAGGTTACTATTAATACAAAAGCATGTACATAAAGGTGATGTTATAGAGGCTCTCAAATAAACAACCAACCACCAAAAATTAGAAGTTTATTGTTGACACAATTAAATAGCTCTTCATAAATTACAAGTTTGAATGTCTGTGAGAGAACAGAACAGCTTCCTAGGATTTAACAACAATCCAAAATGCATAACAAAGTACAACTCCTTAGGGTTTAAGCAACCCAAAACACAGAACAAAGCACCGCTCCCTAGGGTTTAACAGCAACCCAAAACACTCTATCACTCACCTAACAAGTGAGGGCTCTCAACCTCAAGGATTTGCTCAGGGCAGCATCCTGACTCAAGTCACCTCAAGGAGTTTCCTTGGGTAGTGAGTGTCCTGACCCAAAGGGAGAGTCCTCAACCACAGCATGCTCTCCAGGGGACAAGCTCAAAATAGCTTCCCCCAGGGGACTCCATTTATACCCAGGCCAAATCTGACCTGTAGTCAATAGCGGCTCCCATTGGCCAAAGGACCCAATTGCTAGGAAGCACTGAGAACAAAGGCAATCAGGAGCTGCTACCGTTCAGCAGCCAAGAAGCTCTGTTTTCATTGGGTGGGTGCATCTGCCACAGGTGATAGTATGATCTGTTCATCATAGTTCTTTGAAATACTTGCTTTGTTTCTATGCTATTCATGCACAATTCCTTTTCTGGTATTATTGTTCTTAGATCTTTTCTCCTTTCTTGAAACCCTGTGGCTGTAATACTGCATTTTAAGTTATCACTTCCTACAAGGTTGCTAGAAGTATTCCTTTTTCCACTCTGTCATTTGTATGGCTGTAGGACACAGTCACTCTAATTCAGGTGTGATATCAGAGCACTATGACTGGCTAGTATTGGCAAAGTCATCAAGTACTATAGCTGGGGTTGCATGATGACTACATCTCTGCTGAAGGATGTAGCTGAGGAGCATATGTTGTATGGATCTCTGGTATATTTCTTCCACCTGGACAATAAGACAATAACAACATGGTTCATCTGACTGCTGCCATGAGGAAGAACACTGAGCAGAGAGCCTCCAGAAAGAATTGTCACTTACTCTGAAAATTAAATTTCTTTGGAGGCAGCAGCAGAAGATATCTCTTTCCAGTTTTTTTGTTGGTTTCATTTTCTCCTTTTCTTAACAAATATGAACCCAATTTTCCCTGCATATGGCAGAATATGTCATAAATTAGCAATTAACTCCACTTCTCCCCGTCTTCACTCAAGCAGTTTTGGCCCAAGTTGTGCAGGTAGACACCTAGAGGATAACAGGAATTTGAATTGAGTGAGCCAGAACTTCTGACTGTTTGTTTGTTTGTTTTACTGCACATGAGGAAAAGACTGATTTCAGGATATGAATGAACTTACACTCCAAGGTCAGACCATTTGTAACTAGTGAGAGAGTGAGAGTCCTGTCCAGATATTACCTACTCTTTCTATTGGCTCAGTCCAGAGCCCCATTTAAATCTCAGCCCATTTTTATCACCTTCACTTTCCAAAATATCACTAACTCTTCCTGTTGTTCTTCCAACTTCCTTTGCCATCCTTTCTATGTCTGACATTTGTCCTTATCAAAAGGGTGGAAAAATTCAGTATCACCTATTACACTGCAAAGTATTGTCTTACCCTGCTTAGACACAGAACTTTTCATAGTTAGTTAGTCAAAAATACAAAAAGTAGAACAAGTATCACTGCTTTAAGTGCAACAGATAATTTATCATTCTTAAAGCAGCAGCTCCAGTGACCACCTGAAGGTTATCTTAGAACTGTCAGTTTTCCACAGAGCCTAATTTGAAGATAGAGACTCTAGGTGTTATAAAAAAATACAATTATCTGTATTAAAACAAAGAATAGTTCTGTCTGTGTTTTCAAAAGAACTTGAAGAAGAGAGATGGAAAGAGATTTTTCAAGGAATTCTTGTTCCAGAAATTGTTACAACCAGACATCGACAAAAAACAGGAGTAAGGAGGCCGAAGAATATAAATTATTTAGAACAGTGTGGGAGATGCTCTTAGAGATATACACTATTATATTAATGTAGAACTTTTCACAGTCTGTAGTTATGACAAAATAGGTCTTATCCATCCCTGAGGATGTCTGATGTTCCCATATTAACAAGGACCATCTCAATTTCACTTTGTCTAGGGTCCTTCAGCTGTTTCCCACTTGGCTTCCCCTTCTGTTATCAAACTTCACTTCCAAGTTAGGGTGTTACTAGTATTCTTTCTTTGATTATATCAGAATGCATTTATCTTGGAGAATGAGTTTAAAGAAATATACCTGAAAGGTTTGTCACTAGCAACTGACTATTTTCTGCGGCGATAGTTGATGATCTCACTCATATTTTAATTCTTAACTCTTGACAGCAACAATTAAGAAAGTTCTGAATGAATTTAAAAAATCTAATACTAATGTGTTTGGAGGGGAGGGTCTGATAAAAAAATTAATACATTAGATAGATATCAGTATATATACAACAGGAAAAAAGGAGAAATATTTTATGACTATGGTCAAATGAAATATAGAAATAATTTTGGATTTGTTATGTACAGCTGTTTTAAGGAGGAATCACACAGCACAGGTGTCAATTAGTATTAGAGGTCAACTGAATGGGCAAAGAGAAATCCCCATGAAAAAGAAAAAAAAAGAAAAAAAGAAAAAGTAAAAAAGAAAAAGTAAAAAGAAAAAAAAAGTGAAAAGGAAGGAAAAGGAAAAGGAAAAAGAGAAAAAGACTAGTTACTTTAAAAAACAGTATCTGCCTGTGTGCCACTGAATTAAAACAAGTGCAGAGACAAAGTAGGAGCCTGCAGAGCCGCATATACAGACTTGTAGACTGCTGCAGGGTAGTGCTCCAGAAGACACAAATTATTCCAAGCGAGCAGAGCTGTATTCTACTTTTCCTCTCCACCAGTTCATATAGCAACACAAAACACACTTAAGCAGTAACAAGCAAATTACTGCATCACAACTGATGATGTTGACACAGTAGTCACATCTGACTGAGATGTCTGAGCGAGGAGCTGGGGCACCTGCAGACAGGGTCCAGCAGCACTCTGGAGCACCTGAGACTGGAAATGAGAGCAGAGCCTTGGTATTTAGCATTGCTCTCTGGAGACATTATTACACAGTCTAGTCTCCCAATTCAGGTAGTTGGATGACTGAAGTAGGATGGTATGAATAGATTACCTCTTTCAGCTTCTGTGATCTTCCATTTTCTTTATTCCAATCATCTGGAAAATAACTGAAGAGCCGATGTTTAGCCCTTGTTATTTGTACAGCACTCTGTGGTCACCAGATGAAATGATAGAAGTGCAGATTAATTTGTACTGCACTGTTGCTTATTGGTCCTAAACAGGATAAACCTTTATGCACAGGAAATTGTATACCACTGCAGGTTTTCTAAAAGCTGACTGGTGATGTGTTACCTATTGGCAAATATATTGCATGATTTGTTAAACATACATCTTCCAATATTCCTATGTTGGTTCCATCAACTGTATGATTATTGCAAAATCAATACGATATCGAAAAAAATATTGTTGAAAAGTCCTTAGACAACTGGCTTTTGGTGGCCTATAATAAATGAGCATGACTGGCCGTTTTAAACCTTGCATTTCAGATGCATAAGTATATATCAATTAACAGCCTAAAGATGCTTAATAAGCTAATGTGTCACCATTGAAGATCCATGCTCAGCTGGGCTGACGTTTTTCTTAATAAACACTTGCTCAAGGAATCCACAAGCATAGTCTATAATCCACCAAGTTGGTGCAGAACGAGATAAATTAATAAAATGCTGGTGTGCAAAACCTCCTTTGGGCCCTCATCCAGCAATTGTTTACATGGAAAGGTAACTCACACATTCGAGCAATCCACTTGCAAATGGACACTTACATAAAATCTCACATACATCAAAGAGCTTGACAGTTCCAGGCATCATTTACAAGCAAGGCCTGTGATCTGAATCTCATAGTGGGGGATGCAAACTGGGAAAGCATGAGGTTAAAGTGGACACAAACATTCACAGAAACATCAAGATTAATTGTACATTGGCAGGAAAAAAAATTATAAAATTGACAAATTTGGAATTTGCTAAATTTCTCATAGAATAAGTTATTTTCTTTTCCCCCCTCAGTGCTCTAAAATTATGTCTGGTGTTTAAAAGAAAAATCTCGAAAGGAGAGAAGTTCATCAAATATAGACTTCTAAATTTCATTGTAATCCATTGATAAAACTTGCCATGCAGATACATGTTTTCCCTCCTTCCCAATACACAAAGGTAAAAGTTGATTGAAAATGCATAATGTAGTTCTCTGACTCTCTTTTGTAAGTATATCATTGTTTGCACACCTAGCAAATTTCAGTAAGGTGATGTTATTCAGTGTCCAGAAATAACCATGACATTATATGAAATGGGCATCTCGCAGGCTGTAGTGAGAGCTTGGATACTGTCATCTATGAAAATGCCAGGGATGCACTCTTTATTGGGGCACAATAAATCCTAGGCATCCAGGTTTTTCTACTACTTCCCAGACTATTGCTTTCTTTTCAAACAATTGATTTTCAATAAAATATTACTAATCACAATTAAGGAGGTTTTTTTGTGTCTCCAACACAGTCATTTACCCTGCTTAAACATTCAGGCTGTGTCCATTATGTACACATTCAGTTTACTAAAACTGAAATTTTCATATTTAGAAAAGAAGACAATGCTCATGGAGGTTTTGTGTTTTCCACATAAATATTTGTGCAGTGTACTTAGTGTGGCAACATATGATTGCTGAAGATAAAGCATATTCTTCAGGCACAAGAGTATTTCTAATAATGGAAATGAATGACAATCCAGTCTCTGTGCAGGTTGGGGATGGAGGGAGGAGAGGTGGATGAGATGCATTAAGTGCTCAGTGCAAATTCCCAAAAGCTTATGAATATGCAGAGGTATCAGTGAGAATGCGTGACTATGGGAACATTTTCACATGATAATTCTAGAGTTTTCTCAACAATCTGTATGTAGTTTGCCATCTGCAAAGCCTCTTAAAGGAGTATGAATATGGAGTAAGTGCAAAATGTAACCAAGGCCTGTTTACAAAATGAATTGGCAGATTTCATTTTGTTTGCTCTGGAGAGCTACTGCAAATATGTTCATTCAAAATTTTATTTAATTTATGCTAATAAAATAAGACAGATCAGTAATAGAGAAGGAAAAAAGGGCATAGTAAAACACTAATATGTGAGATCTGAAAGCTCCCCTTTTTTACAATTTTGATCAAGTACTATGTTTTATGATTTTTTTCTTTTCTGTATGATAATATATGACCACCCCTGGGGCACCAGGAAACCAAAAGAAATTAGAGTAATTTGTTAGTAGCTGCCCCAAACCACCATTCATCTGCCAGGAATGTTGCATCAAAACTAAAATGTTTTACAAAACCTTTTCATTCGACTGGTAATGTAAGCAAAGCGCAAAAAGACAAATCACTTCTACACATCTACATGATCAAAAGAAATAAAGGGTCCACTGCCACTAAGAAATACTTTTAACAATTTGTTGCAATAATTTTTCAGCAAAATAAAACATTTTTCCTCAGCGAGGGAGAGTTGGAAACACAATGAACATTGTTCAAAGTATAAGCTAACTTAAAGCATTATAAATCACGAAGGCCAGGAGCATTCCTGACTTTCTCTAGATGTGATGACATCTTGGTGAGATACTGGAGAGATCCTGTTCTGAAATGGTGATATAACATCATTAGCCACACTGTTCCTCTGTTGCTGGGCACTACACCAATGACCTGTACCTGACCTGGGAATAAAGAGAAATGTACCATATCCCATTAGGATTTGTCTGTGCTTACAGTCTCTTACTTACATTGGAGCTATATTAAGAATATTTTTCAATGCATTGACTTTGTTGTTAGCACTCTGCCCATGGCAATCTGTGTGTGCAAGGCAGGGCATATGGGTAAACTAGGAAGGGCGGGGGGGGGGGGGGGGGGAAACACACAACCAAAAAAGTCTCATAAACATCTAAATTGATTTTCAGGCCCCAAAAACTACAACTTTGGTCTAATCACCTCATATTAACCCATGTAAATGTTATATGTGTTCTATTTTAGGAGGGAGTCTGACTACAATTATTAATAAATAATAATTATTACGTTAGTCAGTAATACAATCTACTTATTCATTGTTTAATCACTTGAGGGAAGTGATGTGAGATTGCAGATCCTTTTGCTGTATAAACAGCAGAAATTATCTCGAAGTCTGGAACTGGTCCCCCTCTTTCTTCTTGCTGTCTTCTATCTGATTTGAAGAGGCAGCTCAGGCTGAGGTTTCCAGAGCATCTGAAGTCTCACAGTTGTTAGAAGGGACAGTCTCACTTAGCTTTCCATGCTCCCAGGTATATCATTCTGACCCTCCCCAATGCACATCCCACAATCCAATTTATTTTCTTAATCCATAATTACCTTCTTTTTTATTTCTCCAGAGTTTCTGAGTTGAGAAGGCTCATTAAGGAATTTGGCAGGGACTGGAGGGGTATAAGACAAATCAGGGAAGCATGTGACTAGCAACAGGGAGGGAGAGAGTCAGGGAAACAGGACCCCTTCTTTCAGCAGTGGTGGGTTGCTAGACTGGCCTGCTCATCTCTGGAAATTGTTGCTACAGGTTCCTAATGAAAAAAGTAGGTTTGATCTTTGGGTCCTAGTAACACAGCATTTCAGGCAAGTCTGTAAAGTAGGGAGAGGATAAAAGCAAAAACATTTTGGACCGTCTTTCTCCAATTTCCTTCATGTTTCCTGAAGCTTTTGTGAATTGTCTTCTTAGATCCTTGATGATGTTTCTCCTTTTAGTATATAAAAGGGAATTTAAATACTTAATTAATTGCTGTTTCTACTGAAAACCCAGCTACAACACTATACCTGAATGCCTTTTGAGATGCAATCTGCCCTCTGCAACACCACTTTAAGTCATCCTTGTTTAGGTATGCCAAGGGACCATATACACCTGCATCATATACAGCATTGGAAAAGGAGATGACTGATAGAAGTGGGAGAAAGACTGCAACCCCAGGGGAAGGAACAAAGGCAAGGGGAAGCTGAAGCTGTTGTCTTCCTCCTCCATCCAGACCTAGGTCTGAATGATGCTGTAAAAGATGTGCAGTGCTGTCTGTAAAGGATGATGGCTATTGCTTTCCATGTGTGCCTCCCTCCAAGAACCTCTGTGACTGCATCAGTGGGCTCATCATGTTGTTCTCTAGGTCTTAATGGTAATAACTAAAATTAAAAGTAAACAAGTTGCCTGATAATGGTCAGAGGCTTCCATAAGCGTATATAAACTATTTCTGTCTTCAGAAAAAATGAGTGGGGATTTCAAACCAACAGAAAACATTTACAGATTTTCACGTGTATATGTGGTGGTGTGACACATAGCATATGCTCACATGTTTCTTATAGTTTTCAGTGTAATACAAAATGGTGATTATTTCATAACTGTATTAGAAAAATAAAAGATCTCTGAAATAGATAAGCTGTTTATCTTGATAGCACAGTGAATGTTACTTGAATAAGGTGTCAGAATGTTAAAACACAGCCACAAAGCCAATATATCTTATTAACATGCTTTGATCCATCTCTAGAGTTGCTTGATGTTTGGTTAGAAAGCCTTCATAAGCCAGAAGTGTTATTCCTCTGAGGCTGATGGCTTTCTTTTATTCCTGTTAGTACTCAGATTTTGTATGAAATACATAAACAGACATATTAGGAATTCATAGTATCTGTATGTCACTTTGAAGATGTTCTAGTGTGTCTTGGACTTTGATCCAACAGAGTTCCCCTCACAAGCAAACAAATATATTTTAGGACTGTATTTTGAGCTAATTAATTTCACATTAACTGCACCACATTAGGTATGTTGAAGGCTCACTGAATGTGAGCTATATAAAAAAGAAATGCCTTCTAACAACAGTTAATTCATGAAGTCTTTGGAATTAGCACACAAAGAGTGCTTTTGGTTTGTGTTTCTTCATTTTTGTCAGATAAGATGCAAAATAAGGTGTAAGGCATGTAGTTCTGAAACTAACTCAGAAACCTTGCTTTTCCAAAGCAAAATGTAAGCAAAGTGCACTTTTTAAAGCTGTTGAAAATCAAACTGTAATGACTGACTTGTTTTGTTAAATAAATTGTTTTATGCTCAGAGTAGTAAGCAAAGATTGAAGATTAAAGGAAAGGGAATTAAGCCACCTCAGATATATTGTGATTGGGACAGGTACACTATATAGTGAGCCCTGGAGTCCTCACCCCTTGTCAACCAGCAGAGACAATGACATCCCACGCCCTGGAAGGAAATCAGGGTGGATGTCTTGTGCTCTCTACTACTGTTTGTAAGCAATCATCATACAAAGTCTGCTCTGTCAGTTATCTCTTGCAAACGTTGTTCTCTATATGATACCACTATGCCTTTCCAGGAAGGTTTTCTTTCCCTTTGGAAATGCAGATGAAAGGATCATTGGTTTAAGCTTTGTGGGTGAGATGGCAATTTTGGCAACTGTGAGGTCTCTATTTACTGATGGGGAGCAAAGCTGATGTGTGCTTGTTTCTCATTCAATTCTGGAGTCAGGATGCAGTCAGAGCATGCTGAAAAACACTCCAGGTCTCATGGTAGACACATGTCCTACAGGTTTGATGTCTGTTTTAGCCAGACTATTACTACAATTTAACTTTCATTATACAGGAGGTTCAGGTCTGTGCTAAAAATTGGTAGGGAAAATGTTAGGAGTCTATATCCAAAAGAATTCAAGCAGTAATAGAGTAGCTGCATGTTTTTTGTATTAGCACAGATTTTTCTTTTTTGTTTTAGACACAAAGTTAATATGTCTGCAAACTGAATGTACTATTGTCATCAAAATAACAGGCATGTGCTGCTCAGTTTGAAACATTCCCATCCAAACCAGGTGTCTTTAAAAGCCGCTTTGAACACTGTCTCTGGTCAAAGAAGCATTAGAGAATTGAAATGACATTTTTAAAGAATCATATATACCTACTAGGAATTCCTTTGCATGAGATAAATGAATTGTTTCTTCAGGGATAGTGCTACAGAGTTTGCTGAACAGAGAGTATGTCAAATTTGAACCTCAAGTGCACAGCACAGTTGTTTGAAAATAGAAATAAAAGAAGAAAAGGATAGCTGTTCTTGACTGAGATAATTTTGTTATTTTTGTTTTTTTTTCTTTGGTTTATCTTTTTTATTTTTTTTTTTCAACCAGAAGGGAGATTTAACTACCTTATTTTAATTTTTAAATCATATAACTTCTTAATTTTATGTCTTTTTTTTTTTTTCAAAATGGGTTTCACTTTGTCTTCTACTTGGTAAAAACTTTTTATTTTCAAAATTCTTGTGTGTTCTGAAGTGTTTCTGCAATTGTTTATTTGAATTCTCACTTGCAGAATACTTCTAAGCAGTGAAAGGCTAAATTTTCTTCTGAAGCAATAAAATATGCCCTACTGCTAAGCAAATGTCTTGTAGTGGTAGACTGAAAGGCAGTGTAAAGAACATAGCAACTATGTAGGACTTCATATTACAAGATCACAGAAAGGTTGAGGTTGTAGGGGACCTCCTGAGATCATCTAGTCCAACCCACATGCTCAAGCAGGACTAGCTAGGGCAGGTTATCAAGGGCTGTGTATTGTTGGGTGTTAAATATCTCCACAGATGCATACTCCACAACCTGTCTGGGCAACTTGTTTGACCACCTTCATGGTAAAAAAGGGTTTTCTTATTTTTAGATGGAATTTGATGTGCCCACTGTCTCTTGTCCTGATGGTGGGCAGTACTGAGAAGTCTGACTTGCATGTCTTCATTCCCTTCCATCAGGTATTTACACACATAGATAAGACTCCCCCAAGCCTTTCTTCTTCAGACTGAACAGTCCCAGCTTTCTCAGCCTCTTCTCATATAAAACATTTAGCCCACGTTTCATCAGGTTGTCTGTGAGGATCTTATGGGAGATAGTAGAACATAGTGTTGAGAGCCTTACTAAGTATATGCATGACATTTTTCCCAGTGAATATGTTGTTAGAAATACATACTTGAAAAGATTCATTTCTATAAAGCTATTGAAAATGAAAGAAGCTAATCAAATAAGAACAGCTTGCAGACAAGAAAAGTAAAAAACTCAGCTGTAGATGTGTGGTTAGTTTTCCTTCAAAGCATTACTAACTGATGTCCACCAGAGCTTTTGCAGAAAAAAATAATCAAAGACTGCTATGTCAACACTGTTAGGCTACAAGCAGAGTTCCATCTACTCAGTCCTTCTCTTCAAAATATTTTTTTTTCCCTGTGGAGATGGGGTGCAAGTTGGTTGTTAATCTCTTTTGGGTAACTTACGTAAATATTTGACTGGCCAATTCTGACAACTGTGAGCTGTATGTGTTGTAAAACTCATTCAAAAGGGCTCAAAATGCTTTCTTTCATAACCTACAGTCTGAAATCTGTTCTCTTCTCCTGAGACAAACCAAGTCAGAGCAGGGGTTTACTTTTTATTTTATTTTTTTTTTGTTAAGTGAAAAGATTACATTATTTAAACTTTTCTGGGATAGCAGGTGACATAACACACTATACAGATAATTACACAGTGATCTTTTAATGATAAAGTAAAAATACTGGAAACAGACAGATTTTAATTCGATCTGGTTTGAGATGGTTTAAGAAAATAGAAGTTGTCTCCAAAACTTAGATAGGAGTGTAAATTTTACTATACATATCAAAATTATTTATTATGTGAATTTTCATTTAAAGTGAGAAGTTGTAAGCCTTCTGTCATTCTGTCTTTGGATGATGTGCAGTTTGCACTGAATTCAGGAGGAAAAATATGTACATGAAATATAAGGGTAGTTTTGTATCAATAACCTACAGCTGAGTGTCAATTTATGAATAAACTTGATCATGTTTATAGGTAATAATTTATCTTTATATTTACATGTACAAAATCCTAAAACCCAAAAGTTCAATCAAGTAAGAAAAACAATTGAGACATGAAAAGGATGGGATTTTTAATTGAATAAAATATAAAGATCTGATAACAAGCATACAGATTCCTACTTAAATCAGTGACAGTGGACAAGGCATTGTCCCCACCTTCCCTTACTGATACCTTTCATGCAAGGGTCAATAGAATCATAGACCAGGATGTGGACAAGGTAAATCACTGCACATTCAATGTAAAGCCAAACTGTAAATCCCTTGATGGAAAATTTTCACCTAAAATATTAATCTTTCAGAAACTGAATGCAGCAGAACAAAAGTGTCATTTCAATTTTAGTCGAATTGTCTCTAGAATCCAGTACATAATGTCTCATCACAATAAATAAACATTCTGATGTTGTGTGTATATTTTAGCTGTCATCTGAGGAAAAGGTAAATATCATAGTACTTACTTATTTACAAAACCCATTCTTGATCCTCCTAAATTACATATTGCTTCAAAAACAAGCAACCAGCTACCAAGCAGATGCATATTGACAAACCTCTACTGAACTCAACCAAGTTCTGTCTGTTTACACCCCCTCAGGATAGCACAGAAGTATATAATAGCCTAAGATGAGATTTTAAATTTAAATGCACATTATCATTAAGGAATAATTTCATACAAGAACTGCAGAATTAGTAAAATATACAGCTGTCTTAAGAATATGAAGTCTAAGTGTGTCCAGCTGCCGGAAAGCATGAATATCAGAAGTCTGTGAAGTGTTTTTGTGATGCTTGCACAGTATCTAACATAAGCATGCGTTATAGTACAGAATACTTAAACTGAATGCATCAAGATATTTGAAATTAGAAGGTCCTATATATCAATTGAATAATGTATCTCATATTTTTATGGAAACTTCTTCCAAAAACACTCTTAAATTATATTTCACAACCTTCTAAAGTAAACAAGCTTAATAATTTACCTTCACAAAAATAAAGAATATTGAAACAGGTTCTGTGATTTGCCAAAATGACAGAGACATCATGTTAGAACATTCTTATTGTAGCGATTTCTGTAAGTCTAGAACTTGTTCGTGGTTGTGGTGTCCAAATATCTTTCAGCATCCTGGTGCTAAAACTTGAACTTAACTGACTTTCTTATCAGACAGGCCATTGACTCTTTCAGTCTGAAATATCTTGGGGAGAAGAGGCTGTTTCTTGAATTAAGAAACCCATACAATCCCAAAGATTATCTGTATATTTTAAAAACTTAGACAACTTCTATTGTTGATCTGCCTTGTAAAATGCAGAATAGCACTTCTTCCATCAGTAGGAAAACTCATTTATATTAAACATCACAGTAAAAAAAAAGTATCAAACCTCTGCTGATAGGAACATGACCAGGATTTCACATTAGCTTTGCTGAAAAGACCCCTTTTTTCTTCATCACAGACTGCTAAAATCAGAGTGGATCCAGTTCAAGCAGTTAATATCTTATAATGATCCTAAAGCTAAAGTTAAGGAGAAAGTTAAGGTGCATTTAACGAACGCATATGTATGCTTAATATCTATGTCTCAGTAATTTTGAACTAGTACAGGTCTGTATGTGAGCTAGAAAGTATTACAGATTGCAGTTATGTACTAAAACTTTCAAATACCAAGTTAATTTCAATGTTTTTTTTCTTGGTCAAAGCCTAATATGGTACATTATCACAGAATCACAGAAAATGGGCGTGGAAGAAACCCCAAGAGATTTTCTTGTCCGTTTCTCATGCCTCAGGCAGGATCAGCTCTCCCAATGACATTTCTGAGAGATGTTAAACCTGGTCCTAAAACCTTCCAAAAATAGATTCCTCATATCTGTAAGAAATGTATTCTCACTCTTAATTGTTCCAATGAACAAGATAAACACTGACTTTTAAAAAAAATAATAATTTCAAACATTCACTGTGTTGAAAAAACAAACACAGAGACCTTTGGGCTTCCTGATTCTCATTTGCTCGCCATTAGCAACTCTGAAACAAGAAGGTAAATAATATTGCTCATTATCAACAAGGCTGGACTAATTTCATTTTGCTATTTACTAGCTACAAAGAAGGTGCAGCCTTAATAGGGCAAAAAACTTTGTGTTCCTGGGTGCAAACTGGTGCTCGCAGAGACTGACTCTGCATACAGCAGCAGGTATTTGTATACATGAGAACCACAATAGCTGTGTGGGTAGGCAACGTGCCTGTGTCAGGGTGCATATACAGCTATGGGCACATGAGGATGGATGGGTACTTGAATGTTACCTCTCTGTATTTGAAATTTTACTGTCTGTGGTACTTTGCAGACTATAAATACCCTTGAAAGATTTTTCTCCCTGCTGATTCTTTGTTCAGTTTCTCTTTTGTGTGTTTATAATTATGGTGGTAATTTGGCTACAACATTCTGAACTTGCGTGATTTTTAGTAAGGACTACATGGATTTGAATATGTCAGCTAGTCATAATGCTTCCTCAATATTACCCATTTAATGTCAATTATAGACAAAAAATAGCCCACTTATTGTCTCATAGTGGCATCCACATCAATAATTGTGCAGAACAAAAGGCATAAACTGAGACCATCTGCTCTCACTACAATAATCTACCTAAAAAAGCTTAGCCTGTAACTCACAGTAAAAGATTCTGATACATTTGTCTGGGATCATGCTGTTTAAATGTCTTTTGTGATTAAAATTATTACTGCTTTGGCCCAGCACCTATTAGGACATATATTTCCTCATTTCAAGTAAAATATTGTCATTTTATTTTTATGACAATATTAAATTGACTTCTGCCAGATATCTGTAAGCAAAAACTGTACTTTTACTTTATACTTCATTGTCACTCTCTTTCCTGTTGATGCTAACAATACTTAGACATTTCTTAAAAAATCATATATGATGCAGATTTTTATTGTTTTGACAAGTGCACAACTCTTGAGCTGTGCTAAATGCCAGTATAAAGCCATATCAAAAAGTAAAATGTTAACCAGAAGTGCCATCATGACCTAAAAAGTAAAAAAGAAAGAAAAGAATATTTAAAAGCCTACAATCACAAAAGATTGTTGATATTTAAAGAGAATACACTGTGACTTTTCTCAGCATTGGATATGTGGGATTTTTCCTGGCAGCTTGCAAGAACAGATAGGAGTTTAAGAAACATTCACATGAAAATATAAAAGGCAGGAAAGTCCCTGCTGTTTTATACCAGTGTCCCCATTCTATTCTCTAGCACATCAGGCCTGTCAAGACATCTCAGTTTTCTTCTTCCAACAAAAAGACGTAAATTAAAATAACGCATTGCAAATGGCCAATACATTTAGTACAATGTCTTAAATGTTTGGTTCCGATCAACTGCAGATTCAGTAAATGCTTAAGATTAAATGTTCGCTAACCTCTGATGACAACCGTTGAGACTTGATTACAGGCTGTCTTTGAATAGCAAAATATAGGTTTTTTCTCCAAAACTGAAATATAATCCTGCACTTCCTATGTCTGATTTTCTAATATGTTAAACACCCATCTTTCCCCTTGATTTCAAATGGAATTTTACATGCTCACAACATGATTCGTAACCTCTGGGACTTTATTTTCATCCTATTTATGCTATGAATTCAATAACAATTTGCTTCACAATATTTGAAATAATACTTGGGAAGAAATCAAAGATAAATTACCCCTTTAGGGAACTTGGGTTATAAACTATAATACTGGCAGTTCATGAACCAGTCCTTTGACACCTGAAGACAAGATTTGAGAGGATACTCAAAAATGCATGTCTATTTCTAGGTTTTCAATCTTGGCTAACATACACAATTTTTGGGTTAGACAATTTTTATCATTTAAGCAAAGAAAAAGAGGTTAATGTGGTTGTAGTGATGGTTAATCTGTCTATTTATCAGTCCCTGCCTAATAACATTCTAACCGTTCACTGAGTTTTAACTAAATTTTGGAATTAGAAGTCTCTTTCATCCCAGTTATGTCAAGGCAACACAAACACCAACAATACATAACAATTTTGAATTAGAAAAAAGAGGGGGGGGGGGGGGAGGGGCAGTAATTTTAAAGGCACAAATGTAATAACTTTAATAACCACACTTTGGGTACCTCAATTAATTGCAACTGTGGGACACTGGTGAACTGCAGAGTATGACAAACCTGACTGACAGTCTCAACAAAAGTAGGCACCCAAACATAAAGCAAAATGGTGAAGGTCTTAAGAACTTATCACAAACAGGACACTAAATTTTCACTAGATGTGACTTTTAAGCTCTGGAGTGACTTCTCTAAGTCAAATTGCATGTTCTGCAGAGTGGTTCCCTCATAGTCCAATAAAAATTATAAATAAAACCCAGAATACTATCTAAGTGTCTTCCATAATAGTTTGAGGTCATTACCTTCCAAGCACTTTATTGCATCATTGCTGCCAGAAAATCACACTATCGGCCATCAGTGGTGATAATGTTAGTGAGTTGTATCCCATTCAGGGAGAAGCAGAAGATCTAAGGTAACTGATTATACTGCAGCTGGTAAAAGATGCAATGTAAACTTCTTTAAGTGTGAGGTAGTCCACACACAAACACCTTATTTCTGTTACGTAATTTTCTGCAGGATGTGGACAAATTATAACATCAATTTCAACATGAGGCACCAAATGTATTAAAGTTTTAATAGGAAAGGTTATAGTTCATAAGGAAATCCTTCCTAAAAGGAGATATTTTTTCATTTTTAGTTGATACTTTCCCACAGTACCAGAAAGAAGCTCTTTTCTTCATATCTGGCCTTGTTAGAATGGAAATACAGACTTATTCAAGGAATGCTCGGAGCTATGAGAAAAAACTTGCTGAAGGGTATTCATCCAACTGGAAATCATCCTGGACTGGACTTCTGGCCCTCCTACTACAGTAAAGCAGATTGATTGTCTTATGAAGATTGCCGTCTATGTACAGAGTCAAGGTATAATCTGTCATAATCAAGGAAATCATATCAGTCTCTAGTACATAAAGAATTTCTATGAAGTATCAATGGAGTACACAGACAAGGAAATGCATGAATGCAATTCATCTCTGATCCTGGAATACTTACAAAGACAGCGTGATCTCACAGTCAGATTTGTAAAGGGATCAGTCAATAGTAAGCTGTAAGTTGTCCTCAAAACCAGATTTTGTGTTTAGTTTGGTGCAAGCAGTTTCTCAGAAAGTACCCAGAACAGTAAGAATAATATTTTGTTGCTTTGTATGTAAATCTTTTAGATTATACTCTTTTAAGAGAAGGGATAATTTTGCGAAGACTTAAAAATTTACACAATGCTTCTTACGCTTATATTTCATTCCAGGCACTAAATTACTGTGGACTGGAGTAAAACTGAATGGTGTACTAACAGCTGACTTCAAATGGAGATCTTCTGCTGTGATGAGCATTCTTAGTTCTTCCATCTAAAATTATGATTTTGATATCCTCACCTTGATATGAGAACCATCTGAATAGTAAAATTAAGAAAAAAATTCTTTGGTTAAGGTAGTTCTTGTTAGAAGGCCACAACTACTCCAGAGTAGTCTGGTCACTACATTTTAGAATACATCCTAATTCAAATTGGTTTAGACTGGAGACAGAGTCTCACATCAAAGACAATCCCTTGAACACCAGGTTATTCTGAAGTGGAAGGTTTCCTCTTTCTTGTTACTTGTTCTACTTGGAACATTCTCTGCCAGGATCATATTACCAGCTGTTTCAGAGCATTTCCTGCATTCCTTTTGGTTGCATAGGTCCATTAAAGTAGGGTTAAAAGATGTTTGCACCTGAATGGATGAATTATGTTTACTTCTCCAGCTTCCTTTTAGATTTCGGTCTAGTAAATCCTTTCAATAGTTTGGGTTGTATTGTCTATCACTGCATTATTTCGGTTTTTGTTTTTATTTTCTTTTAATTCTTTTGTTTTTATACATACATTTTTCCTCATTTTGCAGCACTTCAAGTTCTGGGTATATTTGGTACTCCGGAGCTTCTCTACTAAGTTGAATATGAAGAGAATAATGTCTAAATCACTATATTGAAAATCCATGCATGCTTTGGCTTTAGAGCTCAAATCCTACTTCCAAATTTAAAAAAAAAAAAAAAAAAAAAAAAAGGGCAAAATCTCTATTTTTTTACTGTGAAAACAAGGGAGAAGCTCAACAAACTATATTAAAATTCTTCTGAACTCAACTAGATGGCTCATTACTGGGTTGCATTGCAGGATTGTCTGTTCCCTAATCCCTTACACTGTTTACTCATTCACAAGTGTACTTTGCTGGAATTTTCTTCATTTTGTAAAATGTACTTTAGAAATTATATATATGCAGCCCAAATAAAACCAGGACTTACCAAGTGTGCTGTTTACTGTAGGCAAACATTATCATTAAAAGTCCATGTGTCGCTTACTCTGTTCTAAAATTCACTCTGTTAAAAATGGAAAGCTTTTTCTTCCTTTCAAGTGCTTCCCCAACATCTGCTACCAGGATGTGTAAGCATGCAAAAGATAAGTAGGCTCGCATTTTCAGATTAGAACCAGTCTTTATTTAAACATGCATAAACCTACAAGGAGATTTTGTAAAGTAGTAACGGGCATGGATTTTGCAGCCAGCTCTGAAAGTCTGAGAGGTAAAAACTTTCTGGAGCCATTTTTGTGTGTGAAACAGTAGTGTTACTGCAGTTTTCTAAGTTATGGGTACAACTTTATCACGGATGCAGTCACAGCATCACTTCTGCAATGAAATATATGGATGATGTAGAGAGTGTAAGAGGCAAGAGCACGTAAAAGAAAACAGAAGTTTTGCATTATGAAACAGGAAAGAGTGGTGTTTTTTTTAAAAAAAAATCAGATTTTTAAAAATTTGTTCAATTGTACACAGCAGTGAGCTGAAGACAGAGGTATTTTACTCAGATTTAGTCTCAAAAGAAATTCCTACCTCCCTCCTTGAAAGATGGCTCAAGTCACTACGTAAAATTATGTATTTTTCATGGCCACATGGAGCTGTGAACACCTACATAATAATAATTAGCCATCATTGCTTTTTCGTATGTTAAGTTAATCTCTTCAACTTTCATATTCTCACTGAATACTTATTATTTATTGTTTTTCTACTTCTAAGTTCTTAGCTAGGTAACCAAGCTCATAATTGACTTAATGTTTCTCTTGGTTGATTTGTTTTAATTTTTCTTGTTTACTCTTATCTTACTTAACTTCTTTGTCTCCTCAATTGTCTTTCTTTCTTGACTATAAAATTCTGCTTTTTCCTGAATTTTTAGATTTTCCTCTTCTTGCAAATGTTTTTCAATTTTTTCTTTCTCTGACACGTTCTACTGTCTGCTATTTTTTTAATTCTCTAAGCTTCCATATAGTTTATGGTGTTGGAAGCCCCCTTGAAATTAGAGAAATTTCAACATCTTCTCTTTCAATTATCAAGATTCCTCTGACTCTTGATCTTCATTACATTTTGAAACCCTTTCCAATTTTAAACGGCAGTATTGCAATACTTCACAGCTGGATAGTGAGCTTATCATTGTTGGAGTTTCACCATTTTTCTTCTTTATTAACTTATTAAAGAATGTAATTTCCAATTAATACTCTATTTTAGATTTCCTTGTTTGTCAGATTATAAACCATAACATTTTTTGTTTTCAGTCTCATTTGAAATTAGATTTTTCAGGAAATCTTCAGTGAGACAGAAATATTTTGAGAAATATTACTATTGGTTTCAAACCAATGTTTATAACTTGGCTATTTTATTCTATGAGTGTTGATTATTAATAATATTTCACAGAAGTTTAAGGTGTTAAATTGTGTTAAACCATATTCTTTAAGATTATGTCAACCTATAGACCACTAAATACTGATGTGTTATATATCAGCCTAAGAAAAAAATAATTTATTTTAATGTGGTTTACACAGACTGTTAATTTCTACTCAGTTTGTGTTAATTTATTTATAGATTCAAGTGTTTTCTGTTTCTCTTGTAAGGTACAATTTGACGCTTAGAAATAGGAAATTGAATATTCTTTTTGTCATAGTACCAGTAATAACAAAACTAGAAATATATGCTGCTATCATCAGTCTACACTGTATCTATACGCAAAAGGCAAGAATTGGGCCTTTTAAGCATTTAAAATTGTATTTCTAAATATTTCAGCCATATAAGGTGGGAATGCACAGGGTACTATATAACATCATCTAAGCTCCCTTTCCCACAAGAGGTTGGACCAGATGATCTTCTGAGGTTCCTTCCAATCTGGGCTGTTCTATGATTCTATGATTCTGTAAGTGTTTAAAATCTCTTTTTAATGATTCAGTACAACAAGATAAGTGATAAGACATGACAGGTCATTGTGCAAGGAATTTCAAACCTGTTGTTATACAATGTAGAGTTAAAAAACAGAGCATAGAAAAAAGCAGCACTAGGTTTGCTGAAAAATTTCAGTTTCTTTTGCAAAATGCCAGTTTCCAGAATGAAAAGACTTAAATACAGTTTGAACACATTTTTTCCTTTAGAATTTTGGTACGATTTGGCAACAAAGCCTACTAATCTAGGCATTGCATTTGTTATTCTTTTATAGAAAAAGAAGATTATCTGGAGGAAAAAACAGAAGGAAAACTGTTTTGAAGAAAAAAAGTTTTTCTGTGTCTTTATGGTATCTAGTGGCATGTGTGCTAACACCTGACTGGTGTCTTTGCTATATTCTGTCGTATAAATAGAATTTTACAATGAGTTTCTAGTGAGTAAGTGTGGGTAAGTATGAAGCAAAGCATGCTGAGGCACTATGGCAGAAAGTCTCAATTTATCTAGCATCGTTTCTATATCGTTGGAGGAACTAAAGTCAACAGGTTTTGCAGATTCCATACTCCAACCATTCTGAAATGATCGTACCTGCATACCTGCTAAAGCAGGGGGTTACAGTATTATGTTGGGAGTTTTTTTAATAGCTATTCAAATGTTAGAAGTCCCTGGGCAGTCCCTGTCCCATCACTGGGTCAGTCTGTGGTGAGGGACTGAGGGCCTTTGGCTGAGTTGAAATGTGGTCTTGGGCCATGGGCAGGGAACAGGGGCGAAAGGGACAGTAAGAGTGCATAGTGCCCTCAGGGCCCTGACACTGACTATGTCATTCTTATAAATATTTTCATTTGGTTTGTTGTTTAGGAAAGTGGTAAGAAGGTTTTGTTTGGGTTTTTGTTTAATGTATTATGAATTTGAAAGAAGATATGGATTTGAAAATTAGTTTCTAAAAATATGAAAAATTTGGAGCAGACTTCAATTTAAACTACTTTGAACATTTTAAGTATCACCAACCACATTCTCATATCTGACTAGAACTGATCAGATAACACTCAGTAAGAATCTACCATCCATACAAATTCACAATCTTTTTCAAATAAAATATACAACAACTTTTCCTGTGTTATTCACTTTGGCCCATTTATGGCTCATGCATAAGGACTGACATTCCACTTACAGCCACTATAAAATTCCTTGATGCAGCAGACATAAAATGGCTTATCCTCTTTACCTGTTCCAAATGGTATGTGCTATCCTGCATCAATAATTGATCTGCTTATGGCACTTACTAATTTTCAATATTGTGCCACTTTTCTAACAATAACAAGTAGAAGCATGAATGGCGAAGGTTATTATTTACTAGCCACAGCTCAGTGCACCATATAATCAAATCCTTTGTCAGAGCATCCTGCCACATAATCACATCTTGTGAATTGTCAAAGGCAATTTTATGAATATATATATTCATTTAAAGCCTCAGTAAGCTTGTCATGGCATGGGATAAGTACATTTTTCTTTTATTTTCGTGCTTTTCCAGTTCTTTATATATGTCATAATGACATTGTCTTCAAATAGAGTTTCTACAGTGAGAAGAAACAACTATACATCTACAGAATGCTTGTGTCTACAAAACCACAGTTATTAGACTGGGTGGTTGATTTAACGGTTATGTTTTTCCCTATATAATGTGGTTTAAAGATTTTTATGTCATTTACCACATTGTATAACAAACAGTGTGACACACAGCATAAAATTAGAAGAATCAGGAGACCCCACAAAGAGTGCATATCTTCCCAATTTGGTGTGGTTTAAGATGCTAGCTTCACTTCTGGCTCTGGCAGAGTGCTGAACACCTTTGAAATTTTTATTTACTACAAGGCACAGGTTGGAAGACTTTTTCATAAAGCTCATTTTATTGATTAGAATCATAAAGTCCAAAATTGATCTGAAACTCTGTGAAGAGACTGGGAAAAAAGGTATTGGACAAATGTTCTTAGAGTGAAAAATTCCTAAAAATTGCTGAAGGTATTGCAGTAGATGATGTTAGATGTTGGAGATGTTAGTAAACAGTAATTTTAGGTGAAAAAAAGATGTTATATAATGTCCTGTATATTAAAAGACTGTTTTTAAACGTTAGGTGTGAACTCAGTAGCTTTAGAATCTCACATAAATACCTAAAATCTTTAGAGCTCTATTCTAGCATATATGAAGTTTTAGTATTTGCAATCATATAGCCCCAAAAAGATACCCTGCAAGTGCTATGGCAAGTGTTTTATAGTTCAAACATAGTTCATGCTATTTAGGATCTAGTCTCCATACATCCTCATTGACTGTCCTCTGATTGGATGATGATGATGAAGACATCTGCCAGATTAAAAAAAAAATAATCAAGTAATAGGTCAGCCAGAACAATAGTGAGAAAAAAGCAAGAGAAAAGAAAAACCAGTAACAATATCCCAATTAAAATGAAGAACAAAACAGCTGAAGTGCAGATGAGTGTCAGCTTTCTTCAGACAGCACAGACAATGAGAGCTGTACAAACACATCCTAGATATGTTTGGAAAAGAGGTAACTATATAATAGAAAAAATCATCTTGAAATAAGTAATTGAATAATATCGCCAGGATTTAGCTGTAGCAGATCAAATAGTACATTTTATCAGATATATTTCCTATGTGAATTGACAAAGTCAGGGAGTGAAGGGTTAGATAAACAGTAACCGATCCTTGAACACAATTACTTTAGCCCTGGTTTTCCTTACAGTCTTGATTATTGGGTGTTGTGGTATGTTAATTTACTTTACACAGAGAAGAAGGGTCTAGAAAGGCCATAGTTCTATTTAATATATCTAATGCGATGTCGTATAAGTAAGTGCTGCCATCTGCATTATGAAATCACAGGGGACTTTGATCTCCATTTCAGTAACTTTAGAATGTGAATTGGTGGAGTATATAGTTTTCCTTTTCATTGTTGTTGTTTCTAATAGCACAATTCAATCAGGGTATGTGTAAATTAGAAACTCTAGATAGATACAGGGGGAGTTCAGGCACTTTTTGACACGTTTCTGCATTGCAGAGGTCCTCAGGTAGCTATTTAGGGTAAAATATCAGGCCAAATCCAACAGCCTGAGAAAGACAATGCTGCTGCAGCTCCATGCCCCAGATTCAGCCACTAGTGAGGCTGAAGTGTTCCCATCAGGCACATGCACACAGAGCACATGAGTGCACCACATATATACACGATTGGCCACTGATCACAGATGGACACACAGGGCACTCACATGAACACAAGCAGCACCAGCAGCCTCATCCTTCTCCCCTCTCTGGCTGAGGAGGACAGAGGTTTGTTAGTGGTTGTGTTTATATATATATAAAACATATACATATACACATATATACAATGAAGATCCCTCCAGCAGCTGGGCTCAGATACTCAGTCTGCTCAGTAGCTACCCCTGGATGCCAGTCTCCTCAGTTGCTGGCACATGAACATACAAGCCCTTGAGGCCACAGCCCCGGTCCTGTTGCTGGTACAGACTATTGCACACACATACACAGATGTACATGCACGCATGCACAGGAAGCTGCCTGAGACTCCCCTGGTTCTCCAGCGGAACCAAACCCTCTGTGCTCTTATTCTTAGAGACACACACATACACAGAGAGAGACATAGCACTGGGTGTCAAACTTAGAGACTGCCAGAGCCCAGCTGGACTGCCTTGGTCCTCCCAATAGCCAGCTCCTCCCATGGTCTTGCCTGCAGACCCTTGCACCATCCTGGCTCTGAGGTCACTTCACCTCCTTGCCATCTCACCCAACTCAATCCTGTCTCCCGTGCACACACTCACTTACACACCCACACCTGCTTCAGACGCTGCACCACAGTCACAGGGCCCTGGCCCCTGCTGCCACTGGCTTCTGCCTGGCACTTGCTGTCACTCAGTTGGCTCTCCCTGCTCACTGGCACAGAGGCCCTCCAGTCTGTGGTCCCAGTCCAGCTGCTGGCACCCAGACCTGTGCTCACTCCAGGTTCTGGCACCACAGACCCCTGCAGCCTAAGGTGCCACTCCAGTTGCTGGCACTGAGCTCCCCATACACACACATGCAGACACATCGAATAGAGCTCCCCATCCAAGAAATGAGCTAGAAAAGAATTTAACAAGACAGAACAGACTGCATTGGTCATGCACAGGGCATGGACAGACAAGCATGTCAACCTATTTATTCAACACCAGCCCCTTTCATCCCCTTATTCCTCTATTTTCTCATGCATTTTTCCTCCCCAAATCTCCTAGATACCTTACTTTCCCACCTTTGGTTCCTCCTCTAAATATCCCTTAATAAGTCCTGTGCAATTCCAAAATTCGCCTGCATGCCATAATGTGTCCCACTCCCCTAACAGGGACTCCCTCAGTCCAAAAGGTACTTCTCCAGCATTGACTCACTTTGATGTGTTTCAGAAGGGGACTTTCAGACTGAGGTTTTCCTGGGACAGCCATGGGAGGGACCTGGACAGGATATCCCTTCCTCTGAATCTTTAATTTGCGTTCCTGTATCCCTGTGCTCCTCTGAGTTTGTGGAGGTGGGTCCTTGATGGGCTGATGGCTCCTGCGATGGGCCTGGGAGGAGCTGAGGCAAGGTGTTATTTGGGGTCCCCTCCTGCCATGGTCTCTGCCCCTTTGCGTCTATGCAGATAAACTTTTATCACATACCTATATAACAGAGGTCTCTTATGTGTCATTAGGTCCACAGTTAAATACCTGAAGAAGTTCAGGCTTGAGAACAGAGGCAAAACTATCAGTTGGATAGTGAATAAGGTAAATATCATACTTGAACTTAAGTGCCCAGAACTCACTTGAGACAGCCTAGGGTCCAAAATGACTGGGTTTTGATGGTTCTGTCTCACGGGACATAGCAAACTAGGAGAAGGTCATCTGGAATAATATTTCTTTATTATTTTAGAAGCAGTGTGGACACAAGTTAATCCGTTACATTTTGCTAGGAATTTGTCCCTGCCTTTTATTTACCTTTATAGACAAATCCATAAGGGTAATGTAAAGAAAAGACACAATTAGGCAGAATACACTATTGAAAGTATACTTAACAAATTATTCCCTCAAAATAGAATTTTGACAAATTGGGGCATTTATTGAAAGGCTTTTTCCTGTTTTGGCACTACTTGATCTTTAATTACTTGAGTGATGGAGTGTGCAGTACACCTCTGTAAGTCTGCATGTGTTGGCAGGCTGGGAAGGGTATTCTTGTGAAGGGCAAGGTTAGAATGCAAAATGGTCATGACGAATTAAGATGCCTGTCTGGAATAAATAAGATGACAATCAAGAAGGACGAGTTCAAAGTGCTGCAGTGAGAAGTAAATAGCTGCAGAAAGATGAGCTGAAGGATTCCTGGCCAAGCAGCAGTTCTGTAGGTATGACCTGGACTTATGGTGAGCCTTTACAGATTCATGGAACTATGCAGTCGTAGTGATGTCTGTAAGGACTTTTGGAAGCCACCAACTATGGATTATACAGGCTATCACCAGCACTAGATTGGGTCAACTATGGCTTTTTTTTAAGCAATGTGAGTAAAAAATATCTAGCAAACTGTAACATGCTTGTTCTCACTCCAAGGTGATTTCTTCATGCCTGGGCGACAGATTCACGGTCACCATCTGTGCCTAGTTCTTTCTTGAACAGTCTGGAGTATAGCACTGAATAACACTTGAAATGGTTTTAGTCTGGTACTTCTTACAAAGCTTTTGAATGTTTTCAGTTTCTCAGTCTGTAGGCCTTTCTAGAGCAGTTAAATACTCCAGTCAACAGTTCTCTGCCTCATGATTTTTATTAAACTATATCTTATCATGAAACTTAATGTAATAGCTCCCTACTAGATTTCATGTTAAGTAAGGCCTGTGGCATAGTGTTGGACACTCAAGAGTACAGAAGCACCAAGACTTAATGCAGACCAATGCATGAAGATTACAGGAAGAGTCCCTAGCTCAGTCAAACTACAGTTAAATGGAGAAAGGTTTAGACAGTTTACAGCAAAAGGGATCCTGAGAGTCATGAGTACAGTGTGGATGGTTAAACTAAGAGGACCCAGAACAAAATAAATCTGAATGTAGAAATCAGAGCAAACCTTGTGACCTGGCTCAACAAAACACAGTTGCAGAAAAACGATTGGTTGGAACTGCATGAAAGACATGTGAAGTGTGTCCTCTAGTCTGCTCAGTGCTGATAAAGCATCTACTAGAGTTTTATATCCCGCTGTAGGCATTATTCTTTCAGGAAAGATAAAACAGAATCACTAGTGAGAGATCAGTGGAGAATAATAATAATGATAGGTGATCTACAAAGACGGGAGTATTTGGAGCTGATTAATCTGGGGAAGAGAATATTGAGGGTACCAAGATCAGATTGCTGAAAATGAGAACGGTCATGGGATTAAGGCATGGAATAATAGGTAAAAGTGAATCAAGGAAGGTAAAGTATTAGACATCAGAAAAAAGATTTGCCAACAGTAAGGATAGTTAATCACTAGTTAAAGTGAGAAGATTGTAGACTCTCCATAACTAGGGATTTTCAAAAGCAAATACCTGTTAGGAATAGTTTCATTGCCCTGGGGCAGTGAATGGATGAGACAACTTCTTAAGGGTCTTGAAAGGCTTATTTCCTATGAAACAGCTACAATGTAAAATTTCCAAGCATACTAATACTATAAATTCTGTTGCCAGGGAAGAGCACACTCAATGCTTCTAGATAACCCTACAAGAGGAAAAAAACTACTTGCCTTGTAGGGCACTTATAAATTAGAATATGAAATCTATGTATTATCAGTTTTAGAAGACATACAGTACTGGTGGTAAAGCCATACTTTCTACTCTGAAATCATAAGAAAATTTACAGTTAACTATTGAACCTGGATTTGGCCCTTTCATTTTGTATGTCTTGAGTTTTTTCTGCAGTAATTTGTCAGAATGATAGACACTGGAGAAAATCTTGAGGTCTGGTTTCTTAATCTGCTTGTCTAATAAGAAATATGATAGAGGGTTACAATTAAATGTTCTTATTCTTAATCTACTTTGTGTCATTGTATCTGCTTATGATGATAAAGAATAGTATAATCTTATGAAGGAAGAGCAAGAGGTAGTTGGCTAATTTTCTTATCAACAGTCACTATAGTGCATTGATAAAAATTAAAACTTTGGACATATAAGAATTGAAACTGATAAAAAGCATATATGAACTCTTTTCTGGACTAAAATTGCTAATCTTGCAAAAGGGGGCTGTTGTCATCATGACCTTCTACTAATAAACATTAAAATACAGAGCTATTTAACTTAATTTTGTAGCTATTCCTGCAGTGCATGCAAATGGAATTTAATTAAAGATGAAAAAAGTTACATTAGATGATGTTTTTGACCTCCTGCCCAATTACTGGCTATAAATATAGTGACCTCTGCTTCTGGCAAGCATATTGTAAATGAAACCAAAAATACATTAAAGAAATATATTTATTAAGTAGAGTTTGGTAGCATTAGGAAGCATTAGATGCTCTCTGAACACATAGGAGAACTTTTTTTGTTCCAAAGACCTTGCAATCTCAAGTGGCAAAGATGAGAAATGTGGAAGTGAACACAATAAGCAACATGATCAGGGTAAAACTAAGCATATACAATGTTCATGTGCTTCTTTATGCTCTTTTTAAAGTTGAGCATACAGATTTCATCACCTTCTGTTCTACTCAGTCCTTTTGAGCTATTTTGTCTTTCTTCAATATTGAGCACCAATTTTAATCCCTATGCTTTTATGGACTTCTAACTCATCTGAATGAGCTGTAATATTGTATCCATTTTGAAATGGAGATGGTTGTCACTCTTTGCTAAGTAGACATGTACGTGACTATAAGTGAATCTTGCTATCGGATTGTTTGTTTCTTCAGACCCTTGCAAAAGGTGACAAGATGCTGGGTTAAAAAAGAAAGAGACATAGATGTGATGTTCTAGTTTCTATACTGGTTGATATCCTGTTTTTAAGCTTTCCACAGCTATTCAAGTACAGGTTATTTGTATTCAAAAACCCATTTAAAGTCTTTATTATGGGAAGTTTTTGATCTTCTTTTTATGAGTAGATACAACACATGGGAAAGAAGACTATTCTTACCTACCAACATGTGGAATTCATTCTGAAGTACCTTCAAAAGATTTCAGTTAGCAAGTAGAAGTAGTCTACCTAGAAAGTCTGGCCTTGCTTCTCGCTTCCCTAACATATATGCCTAACACAGGTACAGAAGAAAGAATTGATCTTTTTCTTAGAATTTCAGTTGCTCTGTAATGGCTCAACATTCATTTTCTTGACAGAGGAATTTTTGCATCTACTGTACGCAATTAGGTCTTAATCTCACTGTCGATGAAATGGCAGTGCAGCACTCAAAGGTCAATCTTTCAGCTTTCACAACAGAAATGATGACAAAAATACTCATAGGCACAAAGCAAATACTTAATTGTATGTTCTAAAGAGTTGCTGCTGTTCCCAGTAGAATTGAAACTGCCATTCATTAAGATATTGAAAAAATCCACAGTTACTGAAAAAGCATCATCCAAAATAACTAAAATCTCAAGTGCAGCAATGGCTGTTATCATCAAAGCAATAGTGGTTAAATGTACTGAAATCATGTTAATAAACTTTGACACCTTCCCCACTGGTGATGGAAATCAGTGATAAAATCTTATTTAAATCAGAAAATGCATGCACATTGGCTAGTTTAACTGTCTTGAAAGATGAAGACCTTGAAGTAGATGCCAGACTTGGTATGTACTGATGGTGATCTACTTTGTAAAGAATACAGAATTCTATACCTTTATGAACATTGAGGAGTTTCAGAAATGGAGTATTCTGTGGAAAAAGAAACTCCTGTCTTTGCTACTGTTTAAATCCTTTTGGAAGATAGAAATACTGCAATGTGTCTGTCCAGCTATGTCAAGCAGATAGGTCAGTAGTTCTTAGTAGTCTGTTTCAAAACTTGTAGGGAATAAATGGGTTGATCTTTCAGATCAAGAAGTTCTGAAATGTCCAGGCACTATGTATCTACAGTCTGTTAAATCTGTAAAAATAAATAACACTTAAAGGGCTTTTCCAGTGAGAAAATCCACTCCCTCTGAGCTTAAAATGTAAGAATACTTTCCATTTAACTTTTTTATTAGGTCAAAATTTATCCTGAGACTATAACATTTTTACTATATTCAAATTTCTCTATATCTAAGTACGCAGTTTTAAAAAAATGGCTTACTCTTATATTTTGTGTATGACTGTGTTAAATTCAAACTTGCCTGTACCAGATTTAAAAGACCTTATAAGATGAACTATCTATGGCAAGAATGGTTGAATTAAAAGTACCTTTCTGTTTTTGGTTTGTTTTTTCAGCTTTACTGTATATCTTCTTCCTCTCAAAAGAAAGCAAAATCTAGAAAAGGTCTTATTATAAATCTTTGGGTTTGGTTTTGGTTTTTTTTAAATGTGGTTTGATTCATAGGTTCACAGAATGTCAGGCCAGACCTTAGTTGAAATAACTAATCTTCAAAATACACTGATTTATAATGGGTAAACTCTTCCTAATATTTTGAAGGATGGAAAATCCCTATAGGTCCTCATAACTAATGACATCAGTATTAAAGCAGCTAAACCAACACAGACCAGAGGTGTGCTGACCAGACACTTTTATATGGCTATTAACATGCACAAAATACAGACATATTAAACAGATATTTCTGCCTTCTATTGAGGATGGAAAAGAGAGTAAAGAGAAGGGTGATACAATTATATTTCAGAATGATGAGGAAATCTCTTACGAGCATTTAAGACTGCTACTTTAGCTGGTTAATGATTTTCTTATTCTAGCAGTACCTTCAGACTTCGAGAAGAGACAGTGATGATTTGGGAATATACTACAGAAAATGTTTCTTACTGAATTTAGCTCATATTTTATCTTTGAGAAGAATAATTGCAAAAATTATCCCTTTTTATACAAACTTACTGCTGTTATGTGAACAATGAATAAGTTCTGTTTTCACTTAAGAGGCAAATGAACAAACTTTTGTAGATTTTTAGAGAACAGGAATGAGAGTGACTGTAAGATTGAAAAAAGTATGTTTTATAATGAAAAAATCCATGAGTTCAAAAAAAGAACAGCCTTGTCTTGATCATATTTGAATTGCAGTACAGAAAAATGTTGATGGGATCCTCAGCCTGGCAGAGAACTGAGAGGACCCAGTAAATGTAAATTCAAAATACCAATGCAGCATAACTTTAAAAGCAAGTATATAATTTATTCTGTAATATTTCATTTTATAATCTTAAAAATGTTAAAATTAAGTCTGGATATTTTCTATAGAAGATACAGCTCAGTTCTTAATGATGGTTCCTTATGCCAGGCTTAATTTCACAAAGAACACAATTTTAGCCTCCTGCAGTTGTCTGCATTCAACTGGGACTCAAAGCTAAAGAAAAACAAAATGGTAATGAATATTAATTATGACAATTTTATTAGTAGAGAAAAGCAAGGATAATTCAAAAATGCAACTAAGTAAGAGATGATTACACCAAAGACAATCTCCTTTGCATAAAGTGTAAAGTAAAAAACCCCACAGTTTTGCTTCTGGTTTTACCTATAGACAAGACTTTGTCACCTCATGTTGTGGATTAACCCCAATAGGCAGCTGAGCACTGCACAGCTGCTTGCTCACTCCCCCCCAGTGGGATGGGTGAGAGAATCAGAAGGGTAGAAGTGAGAAAACTCGTTGGATGAGATAAAAACAGTTTAATAGGGAAAGCAAAAGCTGCACAGCAACATAAGGAATTAATTCATTACTTTCCAAAGGTAGGCAGATATTTAGGCTTCCTTCCCCCCTCTTCCCCCCTGCTTTTATTGCTGAGAATGACATCATATGGTGTGGGATAGTTGGGGTCAGCTGTCCCAGCCATGTCCCCTCACAGCTTCTTGTGTACTCTCAGCCTACTTGCTGGTGGAGCAGTGTGAGAAACAGAAAAGGTCTTGAGGTTGTTGTGGTGGTTTAGCCCCTGCCGGGGTCTGAGACCACGCGGCCGCTGCCCCTCCCCCACAAAGGGAGTGAAATACAAAGCCCCAAGACTGAGATAAGGAAAGGTTTAATACAACAGTGCAATAGCAACACAACAACCAACAACAATAACAATAACAATAATAGTGATAGCAATGAACAGAGCAAAATAGCTACCAAATACAGCAGTGGAAAGCACGATGTATAAAACCACGAGTGCACCGCGCTCCCCCGCCAGGAAAATGTGACGCACCAGGATGTGACGTCCGCATGGTATCTGAATAACCCGGCTAGAGCTCCCCCCTCTGCTGGGGAAACTTAACCCTATCCTGGTTAAACCAGGACAGTTGTGTAAGCACTGCTCAGTGATAGCTAAAACATAGTGTTACAAGCACTGTTTTGGATACAAATCCAAAACACAGCATCATACAAGCTACTAAGCAGAAAATTAACTCTATCCCACCCAGAACCAGTACACCTTATTTCCATAAGTTGCACATAGCTTTTCACTGTGTTCCTGATACCTGAAATATTTACAAATAGACAAAAGATTGACCAGATTGTCAGTCTTGACTAGGTTATTGCAAATTACCTACATAGTTTATAAAAACATTTCCCCAACTTTTATAAATCCAAAATAAGAAAGACAGTTCTCAAAAGAAATCATTAAAGGTATTGTCACGAGAGTGAAAAATGAATGCAAGATGTGAATTTAATTCCATTACTTATTTTGTCTTACTTAGTTTATATATAGTCTCCAGACACAAGTGGTCTAAATGACTCAGTGTGAGTAAAGAAGCTTTTAGTGCTTATAAACATATAAACATATAAAATCATAGTAATAGCCCATTCAAAATCCTTGACAGAAAACTATTATTAAGTAGCCCTTACAGCTCCATCTCACTTTTTTCATTTACCTCTGTGAAATCATATGGTGGAAGCACCCTGACCTGAAAACTTGCTGTGCAGATCCAGGCAGATGCCACACGGAGGAAGGAGAGAGTTGTCCTTAGCTTCTGCTTTCCTCCACCTATGGGACTGATCTGGAAAGGGTGATCTTGGTTTAAGAAGATCAGAGAAATTAGCTGGATCAGCTCCAAAGGCTTTTAAAATATTCTTTATCTCTAAATACATGGAAGAGGGATGACTCATTCATGGTTTTCTGGGTTCAAAATGAGCTATTGTCATTTTCCGTTGGGCTCCATTCCTTCATGAGATCTTTCCTTACACATTTGGGCTCATGAGCAACCAATCTGCTGCTTTATATGCGGTGCGGTAATACTCTTCCATTAACTTGATAGGTAGATAGTCTTTGTTGTTGTCGTGGAAATTCTTAAAAAAAAAATCAGCCACATCTTTTTCTAATAGATTCTTTTAGTTTCATCAGTTTTAATAAGTGTTGAAATGTTTATTCTAATAAATCCAAACACTCAATTACATATAAAAGCTTTTTGGCTCTTAAATGTTTTCTAAAATTAGGTTGTTAAATGTATCTTTCTTTTTAATAGCTATTTGGTCACGTTGTCTTATTGAGAATAATTCTGTTGTTTCTTCTCAGTATTATTAAGGGTAGAGGCCATTGACTATTCAATACATATGTAAAGGAAGTTGCTTAACCATTGTCAGAAAATGAATTACTCAGTAAATATATGGAGTTTTTATGGCTATACGGCTTTTTTCTATTTGGTAGGCTAAATGGTCTTGCTTTATTATACATAAATACTTTCATTACTGCCCAGTAAGAGTACCAGAAAATTATAACCTATCATTTCAAGAAGTTTGTCATCTCAATTATGTAAGAAACAAACAACATGTACACTATTTGGAAGGAGATGTTATTTGTAAGGTCTACTAGTGCCGAGGCAGTTCTCCATCAAAAGTGCAGTGATGCTATTTCACTCTACATGCTATGCCTACACTGGGCAGAACTTAAAATAGTACACAGGGTCCAGTGTTTTCTTCTCATTTAGGACATCTTCGAAGTAATCAATATCTTTTTTCAGAACATTTTAGTACGATTGCTTTTTTTCATTAAATTCTGAAGTCTCTAGAGAGCTTAAATCAATAAAAATTTAACTGCTTTTTAAAAAAAATAAGGTTCTTTTCCAAAATTCTCTTTTTTTTTTTTGCAAAGAGGGCTAAAATAAGGCTTGTTTTATTGTATAATCTATGGCTTTGAAATCATACCTTTAGCTCTTGTTTGTTCTTCTTCAACATTTTTGCAACATCAATCTTTCTGTGCATTCACCTACAATCACAAGTCAAATCTTGCAAATTTTGAGGGTTTTTTTTTAATAAATAATTATTTATATGTTAAGATGTGTCTCATGGAAGGACAATCTGCTTTTCAAGAAGACATTTGGACTAAGTTTAGTTAGTTCTTAACCAAGGGATTAATAACTTTAAAATCTGTTATGCATGTGATACAGAGAAATGATTACTTGCTTTGAGACTTATTTACTTATAGCAACTTATAGTATTACTTATAGTATTTTTGAATATTGTTAATATTGATTAATAATCCTACTTGCCTAGACTGTTCTGTGGAATTTTACCAAGGACTACTGTGTTCACCAAAACTAAGCAGTTTACTGTGGACACCTACAAAGAACTGCAGTGTTCAACAGAAAGATATGGTTTTGTCCCTGGAAAGCAGATGTGCTCTACCTAGTTTCGTCTTGGTAATGAATAGATAGCCATGTATGGACGGTAGAAATTGGTACACTGGTACTTTTAGATAAGATAGAATGACTAAACCAGCTGAAAACACTCTTGTTGTTCAAGAAATTGGCTAAGAGAATCTGTGCATGCTCCGAGGAAAAGTACAAGGTGAGAAAGACTACGAGCCTTCCTCCCAAAGACCCCCAGAGACGCCCCCCAGGAGGCAATGTGCAGGCACAAAGATAACATAAACTGCTGACACCAGCCTTTCGAACTAACCCAGCCTTACTTATGCATATGGATATTTGTGTTATGTAATCCAATGAATATGTATATCCACACTCTATAAGTTTTTGGTAAAATGTGCTGTTGGTGTGCAAGCTTTGTGGAGAAATCCCCTTGCATCCCAGCCAGAGTAAACATACCTGCTTTATAACTCTATTCGAGTTGTAGGGTCTTTTTTCTGCAAATCACATGCTATGCTTGAAATGTGTCACAAGCTCAGAGAAAACATAAAACTTACAAATAAATGTTAATTTTTTTTAATAGTTAGATGAAGGCAAATTAAAGCAAGACATTATGATATCTGTGTTTTACTGTCAATGGTATCATTACCACTGATAAAGCAGTCTTTTTCTTAAGTTACAGAATGTACAAAGGTTTTGAAAATCTTTGTTTAAATGAGATAGCTTATTTAGTGAAATAAAACATGTAACAGAACCTGTGTGAATGGATTGCTATATACGTTAATCACAAATGTAAATCACAGTGAGCATTATTTAAAGTTCAGTAATGGCCTAATGTTAAAAGAGAGCATATTAATGGTTTTATTCAAAATAGTGATGAATTAATATTGAAGCTGATTCCCCTTTGTCTACTTGCCAAGTTTTACCATGTGATATTTGTAAGTAGAGTTCATTTCTTCAGACCTGTTAATGGTGTTTTACATCCTTATTTTCCTATGGCTTATTTCTTCTGTCTAATTACACTATACTTTCTATGACCTGAAACAAGTCCATACTTAACAGGAAAAGGTAATAATTTTCTTCACTGTTGTTTTATTTGGCACCTCTAAATTACATATACAACTAACATGCAGCTCTCAATGCTTTCAACTCTTTGAAAATATTTGATTTTCTTCAAACAAAAATATTTTTTCCTTGTTTGAAAAGAAATACCACAAGAAATTTACTTAAGAGTCTGAGAATGCAATGATCAGATTTATTCTAAATATAATTGTTCCTTCAAGGGTTAGAATATTTACTAAACCAAAAAGATTTCCTCAGTCATAAGCAAGAAAATTTCCACTGACACACATACAAAGAAGAATGAATGATATCTTGAAGAAAAAGCTGACCCTAGGAACTTTTTCTTGTACAATGCAATTTGTGTCTAAATATCTCACTGACAATACTGACTGATTTCCATGTTATAATTATAGCTTAGTTAGCCCTTCTTAGGCGATGATAAAAGAAAACACAAAGGAACTTTAGGTTCCTCAGTAAAATTCTTCCATTCAGTTATAAAAATGTTTTCATATATAAATTCAGTGACATACAAACACCCTGATGCCCAATACTTTACACTGCTAAGCAACATGATCTCAGTAAAATGTAATAATTAAAAATAAGTTTAGCTTTAAAAATTTGAACAACCATTTAAAATAATATAATTTAAGCTACTATGGGACAATTCACATCATGGAAGTTCTGCACAAGATTACATGTTCTTCTGAACAGACTACAATCCAGAAAAGTAGCATAAATTTAGTCCTGTAAATGGCATGTGCAAAATGGGTAGGCTATTATGTTAAGCAGGAGACATTCCTTTCAATTTGCTTTACAAATTAAGAATGAAAAATTCCATTCTACACTTTGATTTACATCCCAAGTCCTAAATGGTAGTCATTTTAAATTCAGCAGTACCTCATTCTCTGTTGATCACTGAGAATTGCTCAGGTATCCAGCTGGAGAATAACAGAGCTTAATAAATTTATTTAAATGTCTCTTTTTGTTCCCTTATGTCTCACTAATTCATGCTCTGTTAGGGAAAAGAAGTATTTACTAATAAAACTGAAAAAAGAAAATTATGAGAGAAACGCTCATTTTTCCCCTTGTTCTGCAGAAAAGTTATTAAAGAAAATGCTCACAAAGAAATTACTTGGCATATCTGAAGTTAAAGCTGAACGTGATTTCTTGTTGATCTTCCATGCATAGTATGTGACGCAGAACTATGTCAGACAGGCGCTTGAGTGGCTGCCTGGGAAGCAAAACTATGACTTGCATACGAAGACAATTTTGTTTAGACATTCTAAGAGGAAAAGCCTGTGGGTTTTGACATTTTTCCCTTTTAGAGGGAGAATTAAATTATCCACTGAGCTCTCAAGTGACTTCTGAACTGGGATTCCTGAAGTTAAAAGAGAAAGCAAAGTACTGTGTTGTGCTGTTGCTTACCTCCTGGATAGACTTGTGGATCCAAAATTTAGATGCAGAAGTAAATTGCTTAAAAGCCCACTGCTTGTCTGTTTCCAAGTTTTGTATTACTCATTAATGTTAAAAAAAAGATTCTAATGTAACAATATTTATTTTCAGTGGCTTCCATTTATATCATAGATCTTCCATTCCTCCCAGCTTTCTCATTCATACATATTTTGTGTAAAATGTTTCTCAAGAAAAGGAACAGAAAATACAAATTTCATGTTTTACTTAAAAACATTTTTCTTTTGCATCCTATGTGTAAAACATAGAAGTTTTAAAACCACAAAAACCTGGAATAGAAAAGCCTAAAAGTATTGTTCAGACTGAATGGAGGTGTGAGACTCAGGTAATCAAATATTTTAATTTGTGCTTGCTCTGTCTGGATGTAGTGGGCATATTTCACTTCCCTGTCATGCTCTGATCCACAGTTGCTAGGGAGAGAGGATATGATGGTAAAATGACTTTATGTACTAAAATTGATTTAAATTACAACAGTCATTTTCACAATAATCCTTTTAATTGCTCTTAGGAATTATGAAATTAATTAAGAAATATCTTGTGGCATCCCCTCAATTTAAAAAATAAAATATTGATTTAACTCATTGAATGATTAGTACCTTGTGAAAAGTAATCATCTTAGCTTTTTATTTTTATGAAGCAAAAAAACCCACCAAAAAACAAATGAAAATTGAATGTGCCTAATAAAGAAATATTTCTCTTTTGAATCCCTTTCACCATCTCATGCCTACCCTTATCAGCTAAACCAGATGAGATTAGTGGTGTCTTGAGCCCCATTAAGAGGAAGAAAGCCTTTGTTTTTTACTTGGTAGCACTCACTTTCCTGTCATTTTGTCTCTTTCTAAGCCTTTGTGCACAACTTAAACTGCTGGGAAAATACATTAACCTTTAAAGGGAAGTGGCAAAATAATCTATTATATAAAGTATAAAAAATATTTCCTTCAGCTATAGTACTTATTTTCTTTCTCTACTCATTAAGTGTTTATGCACTGTTTACAGTTACAAAGTATTAGCCAGATTTAATTAGGTGACACAAGACACAGAAATATATGAACAGAGCCCCGACACAACTGAAGATATACAGGAGGAATTGGATGATGATGGGAATTACAAGGGTGACATTAAACTCATATCTACATTGCTCAGCCCTGGGTTCCCTAAATTCTGGGGTTCTTCCTCTGTAACAATTTAGAGTATCATCGTCAGTCTAACTGTAAATCACACTGCTTGTCAATGACTATGAGGTGAGAAAGGATCGGAAATTCTTGCCTCTGCTCTCATTTCTTTATTTACACCTTCTCTAGCAATAGTACAGTGACAAGGTAGAAATCAACATTCTTTGTTCAGAACACTAGAAAAGTCCCTTATTTGGGAATTGAGATTTTCATGGCAAATAATGCTGCTCAAGTTCCACCAGATGTGTGACACAAAATCATCTATGCTATACCTAGAATCCAGATAAATGGTTGGTTTTAGTCCAAAGCATACATTTTATTCATCTGCAATTCTGGTATTAAAGACAATGCACCCTGCATTTATATTAAATGCAACTGTTTAATTAATAGAAATGAACAAAGAAATAATTATATTAAAAACATAAAAGTAGAGACAGCTGGGATGGGGAAGAAATTCAGTCTGTTCAATACAGGCAAGATTCAGTATAAGGGTCATGAATACTACTTAAGCAATGGATCATTAGGGCGGTGTGGTTATCATGAAATAATCTCACCCCTGGAGAGATAACTATGGACCAGATGCAGCCATGTGCTTCTAAGCACCCAGTGGTGTCGTTATCATGATAATCACACCTGCTGATTTTGCTTCATTGCCACTATAAAATTTCCTGTATTTCGTCTCAGTACAAACATAACACAGTTTTTAAGTATATTATTCTGACCACAGAAAATTGTCAATTAATGTAAGAATAGTTAAGCAGGCTAAGCTATTACACTACTGCAAAACCACATAAAAATGTGGCAGAGCCAGTGGGAAGTAATACTTATAAGGCAAACTTGAAGGAAATAAATCTTTGTTTCAAAGGAAAAAGGGTACATTAACAGATGTTTAAGGTATTTGAAAGGCAAGACCTGTCTTTTCTTCCCCACTTGCTAAAAATTTGACCTCTTAATGATAAAAAAGATAATGAAGGACTCACTGTCTGTGGCAAAAAGCTTTAGGTAACCTTTTTCCCCAAAACCAACCTTCATCAAACCCCTTTGGTGCCTACATCCTGAGAAACCCCTAAGATTTAAATTCAAAGTGTGTGCAGCAAGGACCCCACTTTTTTTCATCTGGAGACAATGGTTGGGATGGCTGTTGGCAAAATATTCACAGTCCCCCTGGGGAGATGAGCTGTCAAGTAATAATAAGGCAGCAAGGAGCAGCAGGGAACAGGGTTTGTGCTTCTGTGGAAATATCGCTGCATCTGACTTGTTTTAAAGGCTAGGGGCTCCATCTAAAGAGTATATGGTCTTCTCTCTTCACTGAAGCAGTGCAACCTGACACAAAAGAATACATTAGTAAAAAATAAACAGATGGAGTTTCATCTTCTCTGCTTGAATCAAATGAAAGGGAAGAAGGGGCTTTGTTTCCATGACCAAGTCTGATTCTTTTAAAAGAAGTAAATTTCTGTTGTCTGGAAGAGACCCACATAAAAAAGCTGATTAAGCCTGGAAAAAATGAAATCAAATGTTTTCAGTTCACTGAGTTTTTATGACACAGGATGATATTTGAAATACACCTGAAATGTTCTCAGCCTCATCAAACGACATGGTCTGGTAGAAATCAGGGCTGTAGGTTTTTCAGCTGAGAATCCTGTGACTCATCTAGGGTGTAAATTTAAGTATACATATAGACTAATACAGCCAAAAGTTAAGTGTAAATTTTACGATAAATGTTGATGTAACGAATTATTTTAAGAAGAAATTTTTCCAGAGAGCAGCCACATAAAAAATTTGCTGTGCACAGATGGTCTCATCTTGAGTTTTTGAAGTATTATAAAATTTTATGGCTAGATTTCTAAAGGTAGGATTATGGACTCTCAGGTCACATGTTATAGCAAGTACTGTCAACTACATTAGGAGCACATGATCAGAAGCTGTCTTAGACTAAGAATGTGAGTGGACTAAAGAAGGTTATTCTTTTTTTTTTTCTTATCCAGCTTCCTTAATTAATCAAGATACTTGCATGAAAATTGAATTTTAGGAGGACACTCGGCACAGGGAAAGTACCTATGAGAGGACAATCATTAAAAATTACTCAAGGATGCACAGAAGAAGAAGAAAAGTCACTAAACCATGAATAAAAGACATGAAGGAGTGGACAAAGATGCAAACAAAACCTACCAACACAGTTAGAAATATAAAGTATATAAGGCAAAATATCACTCTAAATATTTTTAATACAATGTTTTCGTGTTTTCTTGGCTGTCAGGACTTCATGAGGAGAACAACAAAGAAAACCCAAACCCAATAGTTCTGAGAAATAAGCAGACAAATGGCAGAGGAAATAAATTAGTTATAAGGCAAAAGACAATGAGAAGGAATCAAAAGTGAATTTAAAATAGAAAAGATGGAGAAAAGAAAGAAAATTGGCAAAAATAGCCAAGGAAAATTAAACAACAAATAAATTAACTGAGGAAATTCTAAAAAAAATGTTATAAAAATCAAGAGAACAGTCCTATATAATAAAAGGGGTAATTATTATTTTCCCTTCATCTTAGTGAACTAGTGGTGTTCACATACTGTCAGAACAGTATCTGAAATGTAATTTATTTTGGTTTAGAAAACTAAAATACATTTAACAAGCCTTTGTAAAAAAGAGAGTTCTCCTCACTTTTTCACATCTCTAGATCTTACAGGAATTGCAGAGGTAAAGGCATAAATCAACTTGATCAATAAATGAAGTTGTGGAGACAGAATTGCAAATATCTTGAGGAGTCATCAGTTTGGGTAGACTGTGTTAACCCCTAACTTCTTCTATGCTTTGAATAGAAAACAATTCTGAAAAATTATTACCTGAACATTTAGTGTCTCCTCATATTTTTCCAGATTAAAAATTCTATTTAAATGCATTATGTTCCTGTATTATACGTTTAGACTCCTTTTAACATGCTTTTCATATTTAGAGATTATTTTTTCTGAAAAACATTCATATGCTTATATACTTGAAAGTATCTTTACCATTATATGTGTTTGTGTGTCTGAATTTTTGTTTTTATTTTTTTCCAAGGAAAACATGTGAAATATTTCCTCAGGAGAAGACGTACAAGGAAGGAGCCAGAACTGCCACACTTAGATATTATTAACATGATCTGAATGTGACTTTCTTTTGCTTTTTCTTAGAAGAATTTAGAAGAAAATATCTGTATCTAGGGAGGGGAAACTAAAGATAAGTGCTACATAAAACTAAAGATAAGTACTATATAAAACTAAATACTATATAAAACTGTGTAAGGGATGATCTTTGCCATGCAGGATGTAATTCATAATAAGCCATTGTTATGGAGAATGGAAGAGGAAAACTAAAGGAAAGATATAATTTGTCAGATAGTCAAACTCTGGCCAAGAACTCCTCTAATCCAGTGGGCTTTAGCTCATGAGTTTATCCTCATTTGACCATTAAGTTTGAAATAAAAGGGATGTGAAGGTCTCTACACTGAGCCACTAAACTGCCAGGAAAAAGTTGGTAACTCCACAGCATATAATTTTCATAGTCCGACTCTCAGTCCTTTGCATTTTGGGCAGGGAAAGGGAGAAAGCATTAAAAAATTTTTGTGGCTGAGTTGAATTTAGGCTTTTGTAATAGGAACAGGGACACTGGAAAGTGACATGTATTTCTTCTTTGTCTTTCTTCCTAACAGAAAGCAAAGTATAAGGGATGTATGCAGGCATAAATTATTTTATGTCTTTGTTAACATTGGTGAGCCATTTATTTAAGAGTTCTTGAGCAGTAGCTCCATTTAGCCTGATCAGATTTTTTTTGAAGGGTGCTTACTTGCCAGGTAAGTTTCTAGCAATTTAAAAGTATTTAAGAGTTAATTTAGCTCTTTACTTCTCCAAGAGGAATTCTAGGGGATAAGGAAGAAGAATCTAGTAAGGTAATTTCCTTAAGAAAACAGGCAGACATAAGATTTTCTAATTAACTCCTCTTGCCTATTTTAGCTTATGCAGATGTAAGTTATCTAATTGCTACTTTATTGTCTCTGCATAGATTGGTTGTCTTTTAATGGCATCTGTATGTTTTTTGCTTCACTGGCATTATAGGACCCATTGCTGTGATCTATATAGGAAAGCTATATTGCCTGAGTTTGAGATAGAAGAAAATTACATACTAAAAGCTCAACACACAATCTCTTATTTTTTGCTATTTAGTGTAAGAACTAGAACATGCAAAGCAGTTCCACAGTCTGAGTCTAACTTAACTGCATCTCTTATAACAGGCCGATTTACCTATCTGCTTATACGCACAATGCCCATAGTGTGGGAGCATATAATTGGTTTGTTCTGTGCTAATAAATAATATGTGTAAATAATCCGATGAATGCAAATATTCTACAACTCAAAGTATTCTACTGCTTTGATAATGGTATTAGTCATTACCTTCCTTTCCTTTGTCTTATTTCAGTATCTCCTCATATTACAGTTCAAAATGCTGACACCATGAATAGCTTTCCCAGACATAATAGGAAAATAATAACAGAGGACAGAAAAGTATGTGTGTGAAAAGTTAGAGAGAAAGCAGGGATCTTAGCAAGAGAACAAAACAAAATAACCCTATTGGAGAAGTATGAAGGGGAGAATAGAGTGAAAGGGGAGGAATACAGTATTATGAGTATTAGTAAGGATGGGAAAACATGGTGTTTCAGCAATAAAACATGCTGAAATTGAAGGTATATTCAGCTCCTGGGAAGATGGGAGACTAAATGCAAGTATAAATGGACTATATTTGATATAGTGTAAAGAATTTATGAGACTGAACTGGGAGAGTTGTAATGACAAGGTAAGAAAAAGTAGCACTGAACAGACTCCCTGTGATACGGAGGGAACTTGATAGACCCTTCCAAAAAGAGAAAAAAAATCTGTATAGAGGTGAGTAATACAGAAAGGCAGCATGGAAAAATAGGAATAGGGAATCTGGAAACAAATGAGGAGGAATAAGCAGATAACTAGAACAGTGATAGTAAGGAAGTGGTTTTCAACAAAACGATGAAAGGGAGTGGAAGTTATAGGAAATAATGGGGTTCAGAGTCAGGCCCCTGCCACATGTTATGGGTAGTGTGAGCCTATAGGAATACGGAGGATTGCCACAACACCTTTTAAAGAATTTGAATACAATGCTTATCATTTCCTGGTTATAGTGAATGGTACTGCTTTAGATTTGGGATGTGATGATAGACTTCTCTCTAAATGAGCAAGCTGTTAAGGTTTAATTTGTTTAGCTCATTGATCTATATTATTCTAGTAAAACTGACACTTCTGCTCTTTAATAACTACTTGAAAAACAAGATGTCTTTTAGTGAAAATAGTAAACTTGTGTTTCATGTTACTCTTTTTTATACACTACTATTTTCCCTCTGTTGTTAATTTAACCTGGTTCATTTTTTAAATTTGTTTTCTGACTTTTATCAGCAATCAAACCTGCTATCAGAATTGAGAATGAGTGGTTTCCTCCTAAGAAAATTATAATTTGAACTATTAAGGTTCAATGAGGTAGTATTCAAGGAAGATTGCTTTTGAAAGTGACTAAATATGGAAGTGAAACTGAAGTGTCTGACAGCCACAGGAACAGTTTTTTAAGACTATATTCTATTGGTACGGAAGATGTTAGATTTTTCCTAGAGTTCAATGAGTTAAAATTTATAAAATGAAACATTAACATTTGTAAACATTTATAAAGAGAATAAAAAGGTGAAGTCTGTCATATTGAAGTAACTTTCACATCCCAAATTTAAATAAGGGATATCAGTGCTCTAATCATCCTCAGGACTCTTAGTTCGGACATGAAACAGAAGTGCCTTGACGTAGATGAAGAAAATCCTTTAAAAAGGAACTCAATGTCAGCTTGTGTACGAGAAAATGGTGTTCAGTGTTAATAAGCTATCTGATGCTAAATCATTGCCCATCCTTACTATGTTTAGGTTAGACCTCACTCAGCCTGACAGTGGTAATCACCACCTTTCATCTAAGACAGAGTAAGTAAGAACATGGTTAAATCACTAAATAACTCCAACCCAAGAACACAGTTCTGTTCAAAGAGCTTACTTAGGGAATGAAGAAGCTGTTTTGGCCAGTGTTTTGCCTGAAGGCATAAAATCAGTAAGTGCTGGTTAAACATCAAACTCAAATTAATAAATTTCTGCCCTCATGATATGGTGCGCTGCCCTCCTTAGTCATGCTTGTGGTACCACATACTAAACCAAATCACAGTAATATTATTGCTTACAATATGCCACAGCAGTTGTACCTGGACACAAAGAAAACACCCTGGTAAATAGGAATGTGGAGATTACAGGCTGAGTAGGTGTAGCTTTCTGAGAAATACACTTAGTGAAGGAAAGATAGTTTTACTCTGAGCTAAAATGGAAGCTGAAGAGTTTTTAGGTGCATACTACCTAAAAAGATCTCAGATCAGTGAACAAAAGTACTTTGATTTATTATTTGATTTCTGCTGTGTTCAGGGAATCAAAACTTTATTTGTAAAGAAGATTTCATCACGAGAGTAATGCCTGACTGAATCACCATTTTCTCATCTTGAATAGAATGACAAAAAAAGCTGAATTTTGCTAGCTCTACAGAAGGAGATGATAGAATATCAGCTGCAACATTATGAACTGCAGCCTCTTAGGATTTTTGTGATCCAGATTTGGTTCCCAGTTCCATGTGAGTTCTGGCTGTGCTGATGGAAACTCTCATTGATACTACAGACTTTCCTGAAAGAAAAAAATGACAGTAGCTTACATATTCCAGTAATCTTCGGGCAAAAGATAATACTTGAGCTTAAACTAATGGATTCTGTAAAATACCTATCCATTGTCTTTCCCATTTATCTTTTCTCATTGATTCTTTTCATTTATTTTATCTTTATCTATTAAGGAGTGAGGCACTTATTACCGAGCCAGGTCGATGGCACAATGTTGGTAACTTGTTCATACTGAGGTTCTGCTACGCCAGGTAGCACAATTAGATTAAGCCACTTGACTTCATAAACTTGAGTGGTATTTCAAGAATCAGCTTTCAAAGACCCTATAGGTACATCTAAAGCAGTACTAAGCATCTTCCAGAATCCTGTAGAAATCCTGCACTACACTAAGTCCATAATTTTCAGCCCTTGAGACATTCAGAGCAGCGTTTCCATCCTCTGCTTGTGTCATGACCCAGACTTGGAGCCAGAGAGTTGTAACGGTTCTGTGATTCCCTCAGATTAAATTAAGGTGAAACAACACCAACTAACCAGTTAAAATGCTTTACTTGCATTAGAAATCAATTTAACCTTGGAAAAGGATAATAAGCAATGTGGTCTCTTATAATCTATAAGAAAGAATAGAAAGGAAAGAAAAGAAAAAGAAAGGAGAGAAAGATTCAAGGAAATCCAGATCACCACCCCTGGATCCAGTGTTGTCTCATGTCCAGTAATCTTGGGTGGTGGGTGCACACACAGCAAAGTTTTCTGTCGCCTTTTAAATTCATTTTATCAGCTGATTAGCATACTAGACGAGGAGGGACAGGTATTCCACAAACTAATTTCCATGAGAGATGAGGAAAAAGGTGGAGCATGGGTTCTGCGTATACATTGAAGTGGAATGGGGTGTACCATTCCTTGTCCGAGGAAGTTGGTGGTTGTGCTCACCCGGCCCACCTTTGTTTTTTTTCTCAGTTCCCAGAATTTTGCTGACTTCATGCTTCTGGAGCAACCATCCTGCTTCTGGGGCACTTATCTGTTCTTATTACCTCTTCAGTGGTGAAGTTGCAAAGTCATTAGCAAGGCGTGCATGGTGTCTGGTTTACACAATAGAGCCAGTGATTAGCAGTCCTTGTGCTTGATGGGAAACATCTGGTTTCACTCAGTCCATATTTAGCCCTTTTGAGGCCTATCTAAGGAGTTTGTCAATACCACTGCAAGGGAGTGGGGGATGCATCCTTCGATACACTCCCGCTTCCTTGGGTGTCATTCCTTAGACTAACCACAAAGGCCATCACAGCTTGTCCTTGAGGTTTTATGTGTCAATGAATGTTTGAGGCATTACTTCCTTCAGTTGCTTACAGCTTGTCCTCACTGTGTTGTTCTACAGGTTTAGTGCCTGTCACTAGTGTGCAGTCACTGCTCAACAGATGTGGCCTCTTAACATGAAGAGAATGCTACTGCATGCATGTATTTTTCTGTGCAAATGAAAGCTCTCCAATACTAAGAAACAGATCAGCCACCATAAGAATGCATTTGCAGAATTCTGACTTGGGATAAAAGTAATCTACCAAAAAACCCACCATGACTGTCAAGGTAGGCTACAGCAGTCTCTATGTCTCCATTAAGAGGCAATTTCCTGTTACATACAGAATAACCTTATCCAGCTATATTAATTACTACCCACTTAAATCCTGCTTTGCACAGTCTGTGCTTTTCTGCAGGTGTGAATTTCATGCTAAATGTAAACAGTGTTGCTGTCTTCATGCCTGGGAGAATGACAGACCGATATCAAAAGCACTGCCAAACTAAGGGGGAAGGCACAGGTTATGAAGAAGTCATTTGTGGGTGGAAGATTTGATTTTTACACTCAATTTAAAGAACTGCTTTCTGATTATGAAGATGGAATATAATTCTGGATTCTTTTTTTAATTCAATAATTTAACAACAACAAAAAGGTGATAAGATACATTTTGGGAATAACATGGTTCAGACATCCAGCATATGTAGAGAAGGAAAGCTGAGAACTGCACTTAATTATTTATTGAATTTGAGGAAATGACATATATATCACATTACAAAGATGCTAAAACATCACAATTGCTTAAACAGTAACTACTTATTCTGGTAAGCTTCCTCTGTACAAAGGTAATGATTGTGAAAAAGCAACATTTCCATTGTGTGAATGCACATGTGGACATACATACAAGCATGTGTGCATAGCTGTTACCCCCAAAAGTTCACACAGTTGTTCTGAACTCTCACGCTGGGAAGTCATCCAAAGCAAGCACAAAAATAACGCTCTCTGTCTCAGCTGACTGACCAGTATAACATCAACAGAGAATATTTGCAACAATAGTTGTGGTTAATAATCAATATATGACCAACACATTAACTTAGTATATAACAGTATAATTAGTAAAAGATTCAAAAAATTCAAATAAGAACACATTTGTTCATAATTTATACACATAAAAACAGGATGCATTTGCTCAGTAGAATATCAGTAATCTCCAAAATGCGTGATGAAAAATATTTTACTTCTAAAATTAATGTTGGGTACATATTCTCCCTTGCTTCTGTTTTATGTTCTTCCTCTAAATACATAGTTCAAAAATATTATCTTTAGGCAACTACAAGTTACTTAGCCCATCTTCTGTACATTACATACTCCGTGAATTATTATGTGTGCATATTGGGGTGATGAGTGTGTGTTGTGTGTATGCACTGGATTGAATAGAGGTTTTATTTTACTATTTTCATTTCTTTTTTATATATCATTGCTTGGTTAATATTGTTTTGTTCCTGTACTATGATACTCAAGAAAAGACATTCCCAACACATGTGGAAGTATCATTTAAAGTACTGAAATCAGAAATTAGACTTTAATTTTCAATGTACAGTGAATTCAAAAGTAGTTTTCTGTAGAATAGGAGATTTATTGAAATATGGTTTATTCTGCTTATTATATCATTGATCTTCACAGTCTTGCATTTAGGAGCCATTTTTATAGGCACTTTATAAATGAATAGAGATGAGATTAAATTATAATATCAATTTTGTATGGCAAATAGCCTGCATAATTCAGATGAAAGATAAATTTAAAATTACATAGATGGTACCAGAAAAACATTGAGTTGAAAATAAAAGTGGCTATGTACTACCTCAGTCCAAATCTTTTTTAAACCTTGTTTATTGTGAAACACGAGTGCTCTGCTTGCTCATTAGTATTCATATCAATATTTGTCAAAATGAAAAATATCCTCTACCATCTGATCTAGATTAGATCTAAGGAAGAAGTTCTTCACTGTGAGGGTGGTGAGGCACTGGAACAGGTTGCCCTGATAAGCTGTGGCTGCTCCTCCCTGGAAGTGTTCAAGGCCAGGTTGGACGGGGCTTTGAGCAGCCTGGTCTAGTGGAAGGGGTCCCTGCCCATGGCAGGTGAGGGTTGGAACTAGATGATCTTTAAGATCCCCTCCAACTCAAAACATTCTATGATGATTCTATGATTCTATGTCCTGGTTTATATTCTTTTGCCTTGTTTTAGTTTTTTCTCAAACACTGAGAATAACAGGCAGTGAACAGATGTGAACCAGCTGTGCCACACATTTTCCTATATTGAAGATGTACAATTATGTGATGGCAAGTATTGATAAACTTCAGTGTAGTCAAAATTTTGCCACAACAGTCTCACTAAATTATTTTGCTTGACAGTGACTCAGCTCAGCAAAAAAGTCCAGCCTTCAGGGATTCCCACCTGTTAAATAAAAATCTACTTCAGGTTCCGCCAAATGTTTTTTCTGGAGAATTAGAAAGGAAAGAATCCTGTTCATTGATGATAAAAAATTACAAGCTAAAGTGAGATAACAGAAAAAAAGAAAATAAAATTGATCTTCAGTGAAAGTCTGTGGTGGAATCAGAGAATGAAATAGGTTTTTAAAACAACTAAATTGAAAATAAATGAACAAAATGTTTCAAGCTTAACTCTTTTGCATTAAACAACAGTTCTAAAACATAAGATTATTTTTTTATCTACCTGTAACATTTTTAACATCTTTAGGAAGAATTTTTACAATAAAGTCTTTTGTAATAAATCTGTGAATTACATTTTTCAACTCTGAAAAAAAAAGATTGACCCTCTCTTTCCAGAAAGCACAATACAGTTCCACAAAGTGAAATAAACTGCTGCTACACTTCAGTATTATGGGAGCACAATCTGCAAAAAGAAGACTTTCAGGGCAACTTACGTTTTCTTGTCAGAGTGTATGTTAGGTATTTGTTTACAATTACCAGAAACAGTTTGAAGAGCCAAGAATCCCAGGCATCATAGGAAGTAAATTACCTGTATTTATGTAATTACATGCTTATCATAATTACCATGACACCTTATCACAGAGAAAGAGCAAAAAATAGCGGGGTTTTTTTCCATCTCTTTCAGTTTATAGTACTATTGTAGCAAAAATATTGCTTTATTCTTAACATGGCATTGCTACCCTTCTAACTAGGAGTACAGACTCTATCGCTGATGTCCATGACCTTAGATTTCCCAACACTGAGTTAAAGTTTGGCTTATATCCTCTCCTATTGGAACCATTCCATTTTCTCTTAATTATGTAAGAGCTGGAGTAAGGGACCGATTTCCTTGACAGTCCAGTGCGACTAGAAGCATGCAACAGCCCTTTCTTGGAAATCGGTGAAATTAGATGAAACTAGATCTCACATATATTCATATATAAACATATATATTCATATATAAGCAGGTTTGTACTTGTTCCATGGGATTATCCTCAATTTCTGACAGTAAAATCCATTGCAGGTCCAAAAAATCTTTTAAAATAAATCTGAATTTTATGAAAATAAATTGATGTTTCCATTGAGTAACTGAAAACAAAAATGGGACAAATCACTTTAAAGCCTGTATTGCATATCCAATATTAATGTAGCTCTAATGAATATAGTGTACATATGTAAAAACCATATTTTTAAATTTGTGGTTTTAAAATACCTTTTTTTTCTTTATTTACTCCTGAAAAAGCTTACCGAACCATTATATGAGTGATTTAGAGAGAATCCTACTTCTTATTCCATTACATTAAGAGAATGTACTAATATCAAACATATCTTTGAAATTTTTATCTGAACTTTTAGTCTATTTTTTTATTTGTACTCTATCTGAGTACATAAGGACCATTGCCCTAATGCCTACTAACAGCACAAACTCAAATCTAAATTCATACCACAAATTACAAATGGGGAATTACTCTTGATCTGTGTAGGAGCAGGTTCAGAATTATTCAGTGAATACACTGCGTTTGTACAGCTTATTCACATTAATAATTCCAGTACTGTATTTCTTTTTTAATCAAAAATGTTCTTCATATCATCAGAAGCTAATACACTAAAACCTCTTGATTTTTGGTTACATCCGTTCTAATCATTGTTGATTCACCAAATAATATTGCTGTATTAAAGAGAAACCCTTCCCAATTGATGGCATACAATACAAGAATAAGCTTCCATTCCCTAATCGATACTCCAGCATGCTCAAAATGTTGCATGAAAAATCAACAGAAGGAGGAAGGTGGATTTTTAATGGAACTGATCATAATAAACATACATTTTCAAAATGTATTTATAGAGATATAAAAACATGTCCGTCTGATGCAGGAAAAAGGTATGTCTTCCTCCTAATGAAGTGGAGATTAGTTTTGCTGCCATGAAGATAGAAGCTGCTAGTGTTAGTTTCACCTGAAAGGTGTAACTGATCTGCCATAAGTACGTACTAAAATATAGGGGCAGCTTGCACCCAACCAAAGATCTTTTTTAAAATGGTTATTAGAAAATAAAAATATCCACAGTATCATTTGAGTTGAGAAGCCCATCTCCTAGTTCCTTTTTTCCATTTCTTTTGATTTCCACATGCTGGTGTCCAAGAAGTGGTATCCAGATTTTATAGATAGAAAGGGTATGAGTGTTTGGCTGCTGACTGTGGAGGCAAAGGGCAAGGCCAAATCTACACACTGCTGAAGAGCTTAAAAATTTTGAGCTGAACTTCATATTGTCATTTTTAGACCTGTATTTTGTGAACTAGGTCAACTGACTTAGGGTGAGATTTATCCCAGCAAAGAGTGTCCCTTTGATGGCTTTGGTAAGATTAGGAAATTATTTTTTTTTAATTAGGTCAATATGCATTAAAATTTGTTGTTAGAGGAACATTTAAACTGTCTTATAGCAGGGGTGTGCTGGTTAATGAATGTGTAAGGGAGACAGATTATATGCACTCCAGCAGGATTTGGAAGAGATGGAGTAAAACTGATAAGGAAGATGCCTCTGTAAAGCATTGGCTGAGTTTGTTGGACTATGTTGCCTAAGGAGGGTGAGGTGTTGTTTCCTCGCTGATTGGATGTGTGGCTAAAATAGTTTTGAACAGAGGGGAAAAATGCCCCTCAGTTTAGTTGTAAAAAGGACTTCTGTCTGGTCAAGGATATCACAAGGAATGATTGAAGCTCTTAAAGTGACACTTATTAATTACATGTGTAGACATGACTTTCACATTTTAACATTTTAACATTTTTCAAGATTGCTTTGGGATATATTTGGCCAGATTGAAGTCAGAAAACCCAGCTCAACCACTTTTTGGGGTTTTTTTGTCTGGTTGGTTTTTAAGTGTCATAGTAATTCAATTTGAATTTTGGCTATGGAAAGCTGATTTTGCATATAAATCCGTTACCAAGAGTTTTAGGGTTATTCTCTAATTGCAGTATTCTGCCTAAAAGATACACTTTAAATATTACAGTAATTTATTTTTTTTTTCCTTCATATTCTTGCTATGACCCAAACTGGTTAGTCACAACATTCAAATCGTAACATATTGTGAGACACTACTAGAAGAGTAATTACTTTCAATATTTGGAGCAACTCCAGATACTTTGTTTGAGACATCTTCTGTGAAAACTAGAAAATTGCACTGAAAGCAGTAGAGTAACTGTGTTTTCCTTCCTCTGCTTTTCTCTATTTTGTTGTGCAATTTTAAAATCAGCAATTTGCCTAAAAATCTTTGAATATTTTGAAATTTAAAGCCTATCCTGAGACATATAGACTGACTTAAAGTTAATTTCTCACTTTTGAGCAGTAATGCACTCAACAATAGTCCTATTAGAATTTCTAAATAAGTTGGTAACATAGGAAATGTAATGAAGACTGAAAAATTATGAGAAAACCATATTCTATCTCCCTCCAGTTACACTATTATATATAAACATATACATACTGTGAAATAATCAAATACTGCAGAACTAGAAGGATAAACAAGGTAAATATAAAGTAAATTTTACAAGATTAATGGTAATACCATTGCTGCAAAAAGCACAGTGAAAAAAATTAAAAGCCACAAAATGTCAGTGGAAATGAATTAAAATACCCATGGAATGACAAATCTTAGGGCTAAATCCTGTGAATTTTATCTTAAAGCACCTTCACATTAATTCATATAAATATACCTTATTAGGGGGCAATAATAAAGGATGTTGGAAAAGTATGGTAAGTATTGGCTCTACAGGAAAAAACACCATGTGTGATAAGCCCCAAGTTTCACTGTGGTCCATCTGAAGTTTCACTAATATCCTTTGACTGACTGGCTGGAAGGTCCATAGACAACCTATCTTTATTCACCAGATAGGAAAAAGTACATGTGTACTTACTTCCCACTAACTTAGTAGTTAGAAATAGTTCTAGAGATTGCTCCTGAGGTTGCCTGGCCATTCTCAGGGAGATATAATCACGTATTTCCTGAGCCTGAGTGTGTAAGAGAATCTAACCCTACATAAAAGCTCCAATTGTTATTCATATATTCATGGTGTTGTACTTGTTCATTTCTGTCAACTGTTGACATTAGGATTGCACTGGTTTGTTTGTCATTAAAAACATTATATTTCCAATCAATAATAAATATCATCTGGGAAAGAAACAAACAAAAGAACAAACAAACAGAGACCAGAACTCAGTGCCTAGAGAAATATGTCTTTGTTTTTAAAAAAATCTGTTGTAAATAGAAGACCCTCATTCATGTTCCCTTTAATAATACCTGCAGCCAGCATCAAATAATTCTGGACTGTACATTTTTCTAATTTTTTCTTTTCTGGCTGAAGCTTTTCATAGGTCTATTTCTAGAGGCTTAATGTTCCTACTGGCTTCTGAAATTCTAGCCCTTCTGCAAGGCTTAGAGAGAGAGAGAGATTGAGAATGAATCTATGGTGAAGAGAGATTTAATGTTATGAACCAAGAATGTGAAGTTGATGTGAAAGAAACATTCTAGATTTTGATCTGATCTTTCTTGTTTTGCATGTTTTGAATAAAAATTCTATAGATCAACACAGGAGAAAAAATTGCAGTTTCTTCAAACAGCTTTCTAGAATATATTTCCTTGAGGACCAGTAATTTTGGAAATTAATGGCCAAGACATATAGTTAATATTCCTTCTTTAATTCTGCTTTGTTCTTAGAGATCATTGTTTAGTTATTCTCTTCTTTCTCATTGCTATAGACTGAGCTATTTTTACACTGTTGAATATTTACGCATACTCCTTCCAATAAATTACTTATGAGAGAATGTGCTTCCCAGTGTAAGAGTTTCTACTCTAACTTAATATATTAGTACTTGTACAATGAGTAGTAAGTTTTCCCCTAAGTGCTAATGCTTTGTATGTGTCAGCATGCCTTTCTCTCTGTGGCTGACCCACAAAGCTTTAAGTCTGCTTCTCTTCCAGCTGTCTACTCAAGTTTTATCATTGCAGATGAGAGGTGCAACTGTGGAAGAGGCTTTTATTCCAACATTAAACTCCCCATTAGGTCATACCAAGCCTGGAGACTTTGACCGCCAGATTCAGAAATTATTTAAATAATTGTATACTTTGCTGAGTCTGTTCGCTGGCCTGAATTTAGTTTTGTTTTGGTTATCAGCATAGAATGTAATCACAGTTTAATGCTTTTCTAAGAACAATTTTGGACTGTTCTTATGACAAAAAGATAAGTCTAGGATACATTTTTCTTTTTCAGAAACAGCATGAGAGATTAATCTATAATATTTCACAGTAAATATTGCTATTAAAGTATATGAGAATCTCTGAGACTTCCAAAAGTAAACTGAAAGCTTTACCTTCTCAGGTCTGCCAGGAGGACTGCATTGAAGGTGAAGACTTTTAAAAATGGCTGAGAACATTTCTAGGGAGTGATTGTCCTCAGAAGAGGGTGGCAACATGGGTACACAATTCAGGGGAGATTTTGAAGGTGAAAGCAATACAGTATTTTCTTCACTCATCTTTCTGAAGATGGGTGTTATTCTTTAATAATTTAAGTCCTTTTGCATTCTGGTATGTTTCTCACAGTTCTGCATCTTCCTCTGTTCTATTCTATTTAGAGAACAACCAGATGGTCCTTTAAATTGTTTTTGGGGAAAGTAATCATTAGTTGAATAAAAGTGTTTTTACATAGCTGTCCAGGATGAGACGAAATCAAAGGCTAGAAGGTTCTTAAATCAGTCACTGTTGTTACTACAGTCTCATCAGGGATTGATATTTTATACAAACTTGAGAAAAGTCACTGGCTTTTACTTGCTTTCAAAAGGTATAAAGCTTATTTGATTGTGAAGGTTTTTTTGCTAAAACTTGAAAGATTTGTTGGCATTGCATTACTTACTTTTTAGGTCCTTTACATATTTAGAAAATTTTTACCATGTGGCTGACCTCATCTGGGCCTCTTTCCCAAACCTCACTCTACTTACTAATTAATTTTGATGCCAGAAGTCTAGGTTTTTGTTTTATTATGTTAGTCTGCTATAGCAAAGTTGTACCACAAGATAGATTTATAAAACCTTAAGTAGATCTTAGCAGACGCTTTTGCTGCCAGGCATCAAATTTATTCCTGTCAGCATGCAGCCAACAGTTTGTTAGAGGTAAAATTCATCCTCTCTTGAGTTATTAAAGAAGAATTAGAACACTGTTTCCTATACCTACACAGTATCCTCCAAAAGTTTCTATTTTTGTTTCTTTCTTTCACTATTATTGTTTTGGTCAAATTGCTTCATAATATGGTACCCATTAGTTAGTATTTACTCTTAATACATTGCCTTAGTCACTTGTAGACCCTTTAAAAAATTGCTGTAACTCTTCAGTGATTTTCAATGTTTGTGGAGGTTCAGCAGTCTTCTAGACAGCACGTGGCACAAGATTACAGGGAGAGTTGTATATAAGGTCTGATTCAAAGTTAACCACATGATCTACACAGAGACTAATATGATCTTTTATAATTCACATCATTGTTAAGATGTTCTCTTACTGAATCTTCTTATCCTCCAGAATAAGCTTCTGTTCACATTTTTTTTTCTGTCCTAGATTTCAACCTTTTTTAAAAAAAAAAAAAAAAGTGGTTAAGACAGCACTTTCCTTTAATATTTTATTTATTGTACCACACTTGCACAACTGAATGCAATTCATATACAATACTAACAAAAAGAGAACACAGTCTGCTGTACAGTACAAGTCTATTCCCCTTTTCTATTAGATATCAGGTTTGAAGTAGATGTAAGTATTGTTAATTTGCATTGAGCTATATAAAATTAATTATCTCCAAAAGCAGACTGAAATAATTTTTTTTAGTTAAAGATCTCTCTTTCAGTTTTCACTGGTTTTAAAAAAGCAATCAAGATTCTAGCAGTTGTAGAGGGAAATGATTTTTGAAACAATATATTTTTTAATATAAATGTTCTTCGATTTAGTATTTTAGCTACGCAAAAACTATGTTTTTCTGTCTAGTATGCACTGTAAACATGAAACAAACATCTTCTGGCCTAGGGAGCCAAAGAAATCAGGAGTAACAAGAAAAGAAAATGAGAAAAAAAGTATGAATGTTAGTGACTTCTTGGAAGAAAAAGTGACAATGTAACGGATGAGGAAGGGAAAAGAAAATAGGAAAAGTGAAAAGAAAATAGAGTGAAGGATAATGCAGAGAAGACGATAATGCGGAGTTTTATAATGCAGAGTTTTTTCCAAACAAGCAAACAAACAAACATCCCAGAAACAAAAAAGGCAGGAATTCAGAGAGAACGTGGGCAAGAATGAATCAATGCATCGCAGCTGTAGCCAAGTCTTGAACTGAACATTTAAGAAATGCTTCCTAGATTTTCCCTAACAATTTTTTGGCCATTTCTGCAAAACCCAAATGACTATATAAATTATCTGTGGATAAACATCGGGACAGTTAAATGTTTTCTGGAAGCAAATTACATCTTTGTCTAGTCATTTTATTCTGCCACTAATTTTGATTGGCCTAATATTTCTGGCTTTATTAACAGTACACTTTATTACAATGAAGGGCCTATCTAATGATAAATGGCAGAATGTTGGTTTCAAGGCAAAACCTAAGATATACTTGTGGATGAATACTTTGCTACACCTTCACCTGCAGTACAAAACATAGCACAGGACAGGATTCAGAACATGATGCACCTAGTAATGGTTTGTTCTTTTTTCTCTCAGTCTGGGAACATTTTATCAAGGACTTATGTAAGGGTATGTGCTGAGCTATAGTCTATGCATATAAATCCCTTGGAAACCTGGAGAAGCTGTGCCATTATCAGGACATCATCAGCTAGTGACTCACTACACACTTGAGTGAGAAAAGCGGGGGGGGGGGGCGTGCAAAGAGAGAAGAAAGAACTGCAAAACTGGCCTGGAACATCTGGTTTGGAGCCCTGTAGTGCCTGCCAATGTGTAGGCAGGATGCTGGGTCCACACTTTAATTTGGGGATCTGGCCAGTATAAAAATACTAATCAGTGCACAGTTCTTCACTGAGCATTAGGCAAGGTGAGAGGCATTATTGAAACACTAAGCTGTATGAGCAGTTTCTTCACTCTATTTTTATTAGCTCATATTCATCTCTATATTTATGTATAGCCTCTGTGATAAATTCTTTCAAAGAGTGGTTGAAAAGTTCAAGCAGACCCTGCTCTTAGGTTTTAAGCTCCAGTGTGAAGGCGGTTTTAACCACATATGTGAAATGCTATGTCTGAGCCGATTTTTCCTGACAGGATCTATGAAATTGTACAGAAAGGTATGTTGTTATAGTTTTATGACATGTGGACCACAGTTCACTCAAAACCAGTATTCTTAAAGGATAGATGCCTACAGATCATGCTTAATTGCCTGTTTTGATATGTGTTGTGCTGTATGCCTATAGGCCAAACTTTCAAAAATATCCATGTGTCTTAGGATCCAAAATTCCATGCACAAGTTAAGTACCACTAAATACCTGTGAGGTTTCTGTTTCTAAGGACCAGATTGGTAAAGATATGTAGGTTCCTAACTCCCAATCTTGTCTTTCTTTTAGTTCCTAAGTTACTCAAACACTGAAAATTTCATGCATCTGGATGCAAAGAAGAGCTTGAAGGCATGAAACAGTGCAAAGTAAACCCTGTGAATGGCCAATGGAACTGCAGTAAATTGCCATCTGAAAGGGAAAGATCGCGAAGTAAAGGTAAGAATCCAGAATTGTCTATCCTACCATGATGTATCATTCTTTAAATCAGCTGCACCTCCCAATACATTGATCAGATTGTTTCAAGTGATTTAGATACATCTCTGCTGTTTAATATATATCTTTTACTCTCCTTCTCTCCTGTTATCTCCTATATTACAACCTGTCATCTTAAAAATCTATGGCATTCTCTTAAACCCATATCTATGCTGTTCATGCAGCATAGATTGGATAGAACTCAGTCTGCAGGGGTAATAGTACATTGAATTTTAAGTGTGCAATTGTTAGCCCTCTCCCCTCCATCTTATACATGCCCTTAAGATACTTTCTAGCTTCACCCACAAACAGTATCTTTTCCATCCAGTATAAAATATGGCTGTCATATTTACTACCTTTCCTAAAATGTGCTATTCCTGACTAAATACATTGTAATTTTGGCTACTTGTTATGCACTTGAATCATTCCTTATCATTCGTTTCTGTGTAATGTTTTTTAAACTTTTTCTCAGGATCCTTCCCAATTCTCTGTAACCTTGTATTGTACTTTTCTTAGGGTGTTCTTCCAGCTCCTCAGCCCAAATACCAATGTTAGATTTGTTCTTACAGTATCCCTTATTTTCAGCAATAACATTTTTGCCTGTTTCCATGCCAGAGATCATACTGTGTTTTCATCCCACAGTCCTTCCCTGAGGATCTACTGTGATGCCAAAAAGAAATCAGCCAGCTAATAATGACAGCAGTTACAGTTTTCTACAGGGATAGGTTTTTTGTAATCTCATACCTTATCTTTTTTGGGGGTGGTTAGATCATAAATTTTTTTCCTTCACATTTGTTACTTTTTACCTTAAGTCTAGAAAATGCTACTTACAAAAGCTGGGATCAGTTAAAACATACAATAGAAAGAGGGACTAACATTCAGGTATTCATTCAATAGAAGGCATAACTCACATTCTTACTCATATAAATTTTCCTCAGACCTCCAACTTCTCCCATCTCTATCTACCATACTTAACTAGAAATCACCAGTAAATCCCTTAAAGCATTCTGAAACTCTTTTCTAAATATATGTTACTTTGTGATCATATCATCACCTTCTCACTATCAAGTGTCAACAAGTTTTGGGTTGAATCACAAAGTATGAAAATTATTTCTTGAGACAAAATTGGGAAGGTAATTCTTAAAAGTCTAAATAACTCTGATGAAAATAGTTGCTTGTACAATTACTCTGAAGCTGCTGTTCTAAAAGAAATGCCAACTATATAATTGTTTTTCATTCCAGCTGGTGGGGGAGCCACAGGGATATTGCCAGAACTAATTGCTGATTATTATAAACAAAGATACATTTCATATAAAAAACTGAAGCAACTGAACCTTTTGTTCTGTAGAAAATGATTGTCATCATTAGGGAGTATAAGTGTTTATTTCTATGTGATAATATAATTCAACTAATATAGAATGTAATTGTTTTGAAAAAAGGAGAAAAATAATCTCAAGTCAGCTTTGTGGGTGGGTGGGGAAATATAAACCCTGAATTGAACTTAATTGTTATTACAGATGAATGATTTGGGACTCATTTGTATGTGATTTGTTTTCTTCTGTTAGTTATGTCTTACCCCTGCATTATACATTTGAGCCCAGGTGTTATGACTTAATTTTCATGTTACCCAGGCCCTCTGTATTGCCATCAGATAAATAGTTACCAAATACCCATATAACTAGCAAGTTCTAGATATAGTACTAGTTTAGATTTAATATTAGCTCACTTTTTCTGTTTTTCTTTTTTCCTTTTGGATAGTCTACCCTGAAGCAATGCTTCCACGAAAAATGTTTTATGTACATCTCTCTTGAATACAGTTTTAAGAGGTATAAAAAATATTTTTCTTTTTTTCCTCCACATTTTTTTTTGGTTTTCTTTCAATACACAAAAGTCCCTTTTTCACCTTTTCTCTAGGATTTTGAAATGGATGGTAAAGAAGAATTCCTAGAAAAATAATTTAAATCCTGATTTTTCATAGTCTTTCCTAATGTCATCTTATTTTTAAATGGTAACATTTGTGGTTGCTGGGCTACTTCAGGTTTAATAGAAATGAAGATTTTTGTGGATGAGATATTTACTTGTGGAAGATCAATTAACTTGTTAGAGACTTTTGGATGCTGAACATTGCAGAGGGGCCAAGTATACTGGAAAAGTTGGTTTCTAAATTATTATGACCTAAATTAAATCTATAATGAAGATTGAAATACTCTTCCATACATCTTGCATTTTGTGTGCAGAAGGCCCTGCTGTTTGTTTTAGACATTTCAGAACTGATAAGGACTCAAGCACATTCAGAAAATAATTTCTATGAATTTAATATAATACTTTGTGACTTTTATTGGCCTAAGCCATTAGAATCCACCCCAATAAAAGTAAAAGTGTGCCTTCCAGGAGCACACACACAGACTAAAGCTTTTTTTTGCATGTCATAGTTCTTGTAACAACTTCCTGAAGCTATACAGTTCATCTGCAAATGAATTTCACTTTGAGCATAAGTACGATATGCGCACTGAAGGGAACTGGAACAAATTGGCACTTCATTCCACAACGGGAATAAAATATTTTTCCTGATCGCAGCTTTTCCCAAGAACTAAGCAAATTAGGGAAATAAAGGCCATTAAGTAAAATTAGATTTTACGCTATTTAACAGGTGTTTTGGTCTATTTTACCCTGAGGGTAGATCACAGTGCAGTCCAAAAAGTTAATTGTTCGATAATTGTACAGTTTGCACATTTATTTCCAGCAGTTTAGCCTATAGTATAGTTCTGTTAAACTTCTGTCATCTATCTTTGGACCTGTTCTTTGTTTAATGCACCCAAGAATTATAAAGTACAATAGCTTAACTTTATTTTGAGAGCATTTGCATCTGGTGTTGTCTGAAACACTGGATAAATCATCTGAGAAACAGAACTGGAATCAGGAGCTATTGTAACAAATTTAAATTCCTTAGGGCATCACTGAAAGAAGAAAAAGAGCATTCCCTGCTCATTTTCAATACAAATTTTCCTGAAAGATTGAGAATCACAAACAATAAATTGTTTCGTGCTGCAAAATACAGCCCCTGAAGACCTTGCTCAAGAGAAAATGAAGATGGACTTGTTAGTGTAGAGGTATATGTTCAACTCCCCAAAATATGCAGACATTTTTCACAATGTAATGGTCTGATATGAAAAATACCACAAAAAAGCCCCATGCTCCCTCACCCCAAATGAAACACAAAAAACTCACCTCACTAGAGCACAATGTAAGAATATCGTTCAGCAGTATATCAGTGAGGACCAAGCCTTCTGTCTCCCAATCATGCAATATATGCCCCTAATATATTAAAAATATGTTATTGTCCAGAAGAACAAAACAAAACCTAAAAAAAAGGGGAGCAATACATATAGATATTCTTTCTCAGCTAGTCAGGAGCCCACATACAAAACTAAAAATATTTTCTTGTTTATTTTCTCTGTGAAATGGGGTCACTGGAAGCTTCTCTGTATCATATCCCACTTAAGTAGTTAATCAACTAACTATTGTATAAATACCCACACCATGAACTCATTGGATTTATGTTTCTCATATAATAGTAATAAGCAAAGCTGTCCAGAAATAGAAATAATTTATAACCTGGTGCCCCAATATCTAAACATTTATGCTGTTCCTTTCTATTCAGCCATGACAATGAGTTCTTGTCTCTTATCTCCTGGCAAAAGCCCTGAAGGGATTTCTTCCCCTCTCCTGGCCCATCCTTTTACAAAAGCATTGAATCAGAATTGCCTGCTCGCCTCAGTCAGTGTCTCCCCAAGGTAAAGCTTCCAAAAATTTTTGAGACAATACACTAACATTTAAAGGACAGTTCTGTACCTGGAAGCATTTATGGTTTTAGATACTTTCTGAGTAATTTTGTCAGTCTTTGGAACATAAAAGCAAAATTTCACAAAGAAGTAGGAGGTGGCATTCTTAATTCTTACAAGTATAAGGTGATAAACTGTTTAGTCTGTGATAAAAGTTTGAGTTATTCCTCATTCAAATCATACCTTTTTTTTCTTTTTGACTTTTCAAAAGCTCATAGTTTAATATAATTCTTTATTTTTTATCTATGTATTGCATATAGGTTTGCACAATAAATATGCCTTGCACTATATACATAAGAAGGTAAAGTGAATGCTGATGTATGAAGTACTGACATTTAATTTCCTTTAAAATCTGTAATAAAACCTCTTTCTATTTAGAACAGTTTTTCATTTTTTTTTCACTAGATTGATCTGTTCTAGGAAAATAAGTTTTATAAGCTAATAGTTCAATTTTAATAAGTTACTTTGCAAACTATCTCATAATGATTACTCTGATATTATGTTTCGGCACTATTATTGTTGTGGGGAATAGATTTCCAGTTTTTGCTTTTAATTAATAAATAGATCTTTGCAGTTTTGCAGCAACTTTCAACCCTAATAGAGTTACTCCAGCTGGACAGTGCAGTCTTCCTTTCTGGTATTTACTTTTCATCATGTTTAATGTCAGTATGTTGTGCAAAATGAGTTAAAGGCATAATATAGTGTGAAATAGATTTATATTAATAATAAATCTATGGGCATGAATTTCTATTTCAATTTATAATAAAATTTAAATTTTGTATGAAATTCTGAGTTTATATTGCAGCTCTCAGGTGACTGAAGTCCCAAGAACTTTGACCTCAACCTCAGATTTCAAACATGGTTTGTAATCCCCAGAAATGCACTGTCCATCATTATTATGGCCTTAGTGATAGCGACACAGTACTTGATCTCATAGGTTATACTTCTGCTATAAAATCAACAAAATGTTCCCTGTGTTTGTGAAACATATGGGGCAATTTTATGTCTCTCATTTTAGTAAACTCCTTTGAACTATAATTACTGATATCATTAACTAATATGAAATTGCATGAGAAGTGTATTAGATGTGACAGCTCTTTACTACTGTCAGACGAGATATGACCAACAGAATTTGTGATATTTGATAGCATGTAACTCAAGGTTAGTGGTTGTGAATGCATCAGGAGTTAAATATAATTTGATATCTGCTAATATGATATATTCTTTCTTCTGTCTCCAGTTTATGCTGGGTCTTTTAAACAGTGTCAAGTTACAATAAGGTTATTGGACTAAATATAACATCTCAGTAACACTGCTGTATTTATTTTTTCCAACGAAAAATATGCATTTGCATTGAGAGTATTAAAGAGTAAAACCAATATGCATTCTATACATGCATTCAGTAGAAATACATACAATAGACAGGATGTCAGACCATAGAACTTTAGCCTGGTCTATGATGGCATTTACATTATATATATCTCAGTTTGTACTGAATGGTACCAATAAAGAAAATTCAACTGTAACTTTATTTTCTTTTGTTCCCCAGTTCTAATTTTGAACTAATAGTTGTAACTTAAATAGGAAAAAATAAAAAATCATATGCTTTTCAGTGGATTTTAATTCCTTTAAGATATCTGTAAAGAATTAAATACACTTCATTCTGAAAAGAAACAGAGGAACTGAAAATCTTGTTTGCCATAGCCCTCTACACAATGTTAAGTTTGGAAAGATTTCAAAAATCAAACCACCACAGTGATTTCTGTTTTACAGATGTAGTGCCAGCAAAAGCACCACCTTTTAAATGAGATTAGTAACAGCGAGTAAATCTGCAATAGCAAATATCCCATGTTGATGAACCTGTAACATTGTTTTGAAATATGTTTAGGGACAACTAAAGCAAATTAAGGGGATAAATAGGTTCCACACTCTTCTCTCTCAGCACTTACTACTTAAAGTTCAGAAAATCTTGCACTATTCTACGTTTTCTTATTGGTGAAAATAACAATGGCTTCATCTTAAATTCTCAGTCAGTAGCATTGCCTATTCTACATAGGTATGGCGTAGAAGACCAACACATATATTTATACATTTTAAAACTGTGGCTTTAGATCAGGTTATAAACAACTTGATGGGTCGCCAAGTGTTCTTTAACAGTTCATAAGCTACTTGGTAGGTCCACGTAAACATAGCTAACTAACCATTTGAAAAGTTTTTGTAAATAAAAATGAATAAAAGGTGCTATACAATTAATCATCTTTGATCCACAGTAGGTATCATGTTTGGTACATGTGGAGTTGGCATTCCTGCAATCTAGTTTTGCTATACTTTCCTTCTACTGCTTCTTTTCACATAAAACTTTGATGTAGTATCTAATCTTGACAATATGCTAAGAATTATGCCCAATTTTTCTGTTGGAAACTTCCCATGAACAGTTTAAGGTGCTTCTATCAAATGGTTATCTAGCAGCTTTTAAAAAATTAGTTTGGCCTGCTATGAAATCCTAGATAAGGGGGAGGGCTATATTTGGAATATACTATTTGAATTATGTGAGCAATTATTTATTTCACAATGGTGAATTTTTTATTCTATGGTTGAATGTTCTAAGAGAGAATATCCATGAACCAAGAAATTATTGCTATACTGAACCTCCTAGGAAACAATGCATTTGAGGATCTAGAAAAATAAAACATGTGGTAAACAACTTTGCAATCTGTGAAAGCTTTACCAAGACTTCTATGTCTCTCCTTCTCTTAAGAATGTAAGTAGAAGTATGTCTGAGACAGCTTCTGTAGAAGTCTTCAACAGAATCACAAGGCATGAGGATCCCTTTTATTTAGCTTTTCCCTACCTGTCTTTGTATATGCTTTTGTCAGGGCTTTCCACTTGTCTTCAAGTCTATTTTTGCAGTCAAAGAAGGAGGCATGTTTTCTGCCTGTTCAGGTAGAGACAGCAAAATTTTATGCTTCAACAGAGGCAGGCTATACAGCAGATGAACACTTAGCCTCTGTAGCAGAAAAGCACCTGTATGTACTGATCACCCACACCTACACCTCGTTTTCTCACCATCACACACTGCTTTCACTCAGTAGTAGATATGAATCCATCCATCTATTAGACAAGATAGAGAGATCACTATTCCTTTACTTCAGCAGCCCCAGGGTGGCACCATCAGTTACACATATGTTTGCTCTGGGCAGACTTCAGTGAGGTGAAACTTCAGTGACTCATGAAACCAAGTTCCTGTTTCACCAGTTAGTCTGAACCAAGAAAAAATATTAGCCAGGTGAAGAATATCTATACTCACCTCATTTCCTTGCACAATTGCTGACCACATCTTTACTTGATTAGTCCATGTCTCTTTGTTCTACAGGGTAGGTCCATAACTATATAAACCAGCATCCTACTCCTTTGTTGCTGTCCAAAAGACAGCAAGTCTGCTTAGAAAGAGATGTTTCATATGTGATTTCTCCAGAACTAACATCATCCCAGTCTATAGCAGCCAGTAAACTCTCTGTTTTTTCCTAGCTCTCCTTTACTTTACTCCTGAAAGTGGGAAACCTTTAAATATAGCACTAGCCTTTATTTCCATAAGTCCAGCATTTAAGACTGGGAAGAGTGCATATTCAGAGCTAAAAAAAAGCATCAGATTTTACTGGATGTCATTTGAGGTAAGGTAAGCTTCTCAAAACTCTCACTGAGCAAGTGTGTTGGATTTACTGACCAATATGACTAGAGAATCTGATGACAATTGTTTCTGTCCTATAAAAAAATTGTTCTGAAAATTTCAGTAACATTGCATATAATTTCTCTGAATATCATACTGTGCTTTTCATTTCAGGCAGGCTTTTATAGACTCTAACTGCTCATTGTCTTGTGACTTGTGTAATTGCTTTTACTTGGACAAATGAATTATGAAATACTACCATTTTCATTTGGCAATTTTTGTACAGCTATATATGACAGCATAACATTAAAAAAAAGGCACTGAAATGTCAAGCATGCTTATAAAACAAAAGAACAGCCTCTGAGTGAATTGTCTATGGTAGGAACAATTCTTAGGGGTACTTTAAGGAAAATACTTTTTAAACACAGATATACATTTTCCAGGTCCGATACATTTCCCTCTGTGCTCTTAAAATCTGTGTGACATTAAAATCTTGATCAACTAATACATTATATAAGATTTCAAGGTTTTCTTTTTTTTTTTTTAGAAATAAAAACATTTCCTTAATCAGGTATTGGAATATTGGCAGTAGTTTAGAGTCTACTTTGTGTCAGTTATTGAATGGACATGAATTTCTGGTTATTTAGCAGATTGGTTAGTTCAAAATTATGGATCACCATACTTTATTTAAAATATTAATTTCTGCTAGAACAGCACAAACATTAAATACAGCAACTATGTGGACAGTCAAGTGTGTACATACTTCAGCATTCTCCCTGTGCAACCATGTGTCAAGTCTACCATACCAGTGGTAATAATTAGCAGATCTATTGTTTATTCCACCGCATTCTAGGAGAATCTTTTCAGTTGCAACTTTTTTTCTGGACAAGGAGCAGCTTTCAAAGAAAGAGCATCGCACAGTGGCACTACAGTGCATCTCCGAAGCCTGTAAGAATGCAGAAGACATGTAAATTCAATCCTCTCATGAACAGATTAAACATTGTATTTGGTTCAGGTCACTGTATTTAACACTTTTTCAAGAACCCTGTTGTTGAGCTGGGTTCATCAAATGAGACATACACACATCACAGCTGGGACTGACTGACTGAGCACAGATGTGTATCTACTAAATTGTTTGTGACAGTGACTGTAGTTAATTGTGATGGGTGACAGGTACGTCGGAGGCCAGTCAACTCAATGAACTGTTGATGAGTGTGGTATGAGACATGGTATATATTAACAGTAAGTGGAAAATTTATGTCATCCATGACTGAAGATCCAAATCAAGTGCAGACAAGTAAAGCAGATTGGAGTGGTTCATAGCCCTTTTCCTTGCCTCTGCTTTCTCGCTATCCTTAATATTAGAGCAAAGTATTTTGTATCATTTTGTCCAAGTGTAGGTTTGCAAATTTCCTTTGTCAGTGAAGATGACAAGTGATTAACAAATTGCTACAGTTTATTTTTGGATGAAAAGATGTGAGACAATTTTGTTTTGACACTTGCTGAAAGCAGTTGTAATCTGCTTCAGAAGATCCTTTTTTTTTTTAAATGGATATTTTTATTTATCTTAAAAGTAGAATATTCTAGTTTGGAAAAAGTTATACCTTTTGCACTGAAATAATAATAATAATTATTATTATTACTATTAATCTTTAGGAAAAAAATTATTTAGTTCAACCCACAATTTATTCCCAGAGTTTCATTTGCCCACTCAATCAATACAAGAAGAATGGAAAAAAATGCTTATTTACCCATTTTTATTTACACTTCACCTGTGTCTGTTTTCTTAGATTAAACCTTTGTGCCTTCTTTTCTGATCCTTGCTACCAGTTCTACCTTATTAATGTGCTGAAACATCAGATGAACTCTCTGTTTCCTGCTGTGAAGTAAAAATGGTGCAATAATCACATTTCATTTTTCTGAAACTGAAGTTGGAGACCTTGAGATAGAATAGTAGTCATAGACAATTCAGTGAGAACCAGACATGATAGGTTTGGAGAAACTCTGAAAGAAGACCTGTTAAACATTATTATCAACAACAGAAGTTCATGTTAACTGTGCTTAGGACTTAGATGCTGAATGAAGCAAGGCTGTCAGACCCATTTTGAGGGGCAAAAATGTTTTGACTCAGAGTTCTCTTCTTTTGATGTAGCCCTGTGTAGCACAGAAATCACACTGAGGTTTCCAAACTAATCCCTCTAGAGACCCCATAATGTGCTCCTTAGTAGCTTGCTGTAGCACTGAGATTTTTGCCTTATTCTAATACTACCAGATGCTACTCTACTAATGCAGAGCAATGTTAATGTAAGAATTTTAGAAATTAATATTTCTAACTTTAAAAAACTGTAGCTGGCTAGATGAGTAAGAGGGCTATGAGTGTGAAATGCTTGGCAGAAAGGATGGGCACAAACCAAAAAAAAAAAAAAAAGCCTCTATTTACTTGCATAAAAGACTGCAACAAACAATTTTCTGCTGTCTTCTAAGCCCCTACAATCCCTGAAAACAAACTGGATATTGCACCAGGGCACTGTGGTTGAACAGAATAATTATCTGCACAGTTTTTATGTGAGCTAGTTATCTACATCTCTCATTCATGCTTCCTTCTCTCATACGATTTCTGCTTAAATAGATGATCTGAAGGTCTGCCATCAAAGCTTGGGAGTTCAACCCTTATTTCAAGTTAGGGTAATAAGAAACTCACACTGCCATTTCTCAGTTCCTAGACACACATTGTGTGAGCAATACTCCTTTTGTATCAGAAATTTTAAATCCTCCGAAGGCCACTGGTTCTTCAATAATTCCCTGAGGTTCATGGTTATCATGGCATTGTAATGGTGAGAATTGGTATTTTATACAGCATTCCTCTGTGTCAGCTCTCATCACCCAGTAATAGCCATCATGGATGTGGTCTTCTTCATCCAAAAAGTACAGTGTCAAGGTGGAGAACCACCTGCAGCTTAATCTTCCACTAGAGAAACAGATAGTGCTGATGAGATGTGTTTCACTGACATACAGTCTTTAATGGGTTTGTAAAGAAAACATAGGACACATCTCTTACACCTTTTGGAGGCACACTCTCACTGAATGGAGAGCTGGATCTGGGCTGGGACCTATACAGCTACTAATCAGATGCTGTTTACCTACAGAGATCATTTCCTACAAGATGTAGGTGCAGCAGAGCATGATGAATAGGAATAATAGGGAACAATGTTTCTGCTGCTCCTTCTCTATACACACCACTCTTGTGGTCTAGAGATGCAGTATCTGGGGCAGCAGGTAGATGCTATAAGGAACTAAACTCCATGCCAATAATATCTATGCCTTGGCACATTAGAGAGTTTCTAAAATGCTTGCTGTCCAAAATGTGAGGGAACAGAGGGCTCTGTGATACTGACATTATCTGCCTACTGTTCCAGCTAGCTCATACTCACTGTGCTGTGATAAGTGCTCCAAGGCCAAAACACTGTGGGCTTCCAGAAATTTGGCTGTCAGGACAATGCAAGGTACACTGTAAGAGGACAGGTTGGGTGAAGTAAAAGATAACTTTCTTTATCTGCATTTTTACAAGATTTCGTTCCAGAAATAGAAATTAACCTGGAAGTCCGATTAGCATCTAAATCATGTGCCAGAATGACATTTAGATTAGGCTACAAGATTAGAATAAACTGGAATTAAATATTCTTATACAGCCCTATAGACTTGTTTCTATGTTGGTGTTCAGGTGAGAAATTTATTCCCCGTAAAACAAGACTCAAATGAAACAGTACAGACATTTTGCAGAATTCTATATGTTTGGTGTCAATGGAAGGAAAAACTGCTCACTTTTAGTCTGATGGATTAGTTGAAGAAAGAGGTTTTTGTTGCTGCTATCTGATATGATGGTTCTGTGGCACAGTACTCCACATTTCCTTATTCTTTTGTCTGGGCAGAGCTGTGCTTCCCTATCAGTCTGCATCTGGTCCAGGTGGTACGGCTGCAGTGCAGTGATTGCAGAGAGGAGCACCAGGGTGGCAAAGATAAACGTACTTGTACAGTGAAGCTTGCAAAGTGGCATGCCCTTCTGAGTATATTATATAGGAAACTCAGTAGGGGATAATTAAGCATCAAATCTGTGTTTCTTTGTGGTGTGAAAACGGTGTTTTAAGAGGGGGTAAGAGAGGACAGTGGCCACACGCAGAGCAGAGTGAGCCTTTCTCCTATTAAAGCCAGAGGGAAAAAGATTCTGGAGAGAGAACGAGACACAAATGTTTTTACATGAAGTTGAATTTTTAAGGAAAAGGGCAGGACTGCCCAGCTGGGGCCAGGTTGCTGTCTGTTGTTATGGCAACGGAGGGAGACGTTTCCCGATTGCTAAGAGAAAGGAGAGGGAGTGGGAGGGCAGAAAGGAAAATTGTTTCAGAAGGAAGGCAGGGGGTAGGGGGTTGAAAATGGAAAGGAAACAAAGCTGAATGTCAAGGTCAGGCAGAAAAAGTAGCGTCAATGACCATGATGCCTGAAATGCTTTTACGGACCTTGTGAACAGCAGTTCCCCTTGCGGGGGTCAGATTTGCTGGGGTCACTTCCACAGTCATTATGTGGCTGGAAGAATGTCACAGTGATGCCCTGTCCTCCTGCAACCACTTCAGCTGAAGGGCCTACATCTACCTTTGTGCGCTTTCTGGGTGTGCATAATACTTGTGAGAACTCTTTTCAGTGACAAGTACCCCTGCATCTGCTATCTTTTAAATAAATTTAACTGATCTCAAATGGTCTAGCATTAAATTTCATTTTCTACTTGGGGTATCTTATATGACAAGAGCTACTTCTTCAACATGGGAAGCTCCCTTTCTCCCCTGAGGAGCAAGCTTTCTTGTTAAGGTACTACTCCCAAGATGCACTCAGAAAATTCTGGCTCCTGGGACGTGCAGATGTTTTTGTCAGAAGTAATGCCTCAATACGTCATGGATCTGGTACAGGGAATTATTTTCACTTGTAGCAAAGCAACCCAGTAAGACAGAATGGAAGAGCATCATGAACCAGACAAATGGCTAGCTAGGGATGCAACTTCATGCTTTGCTAAACAGATTCAGAATGAAATCTCTGTACTCAACTCACCAGAAGGAAACATGATAAACCAGGACTAAACAACAAAAAACTATGACTTTTCTTTCAGTTTTCAACAGAAAAATGGAAGAGAAAAATGAACAAACTAGTGAAATTTTCCCAAAGGGTGATTTCTGTTTTCTGTCTCATCTCTCCCCCCGCCCCCCCCCCCCCCCCCGCCCCCTTCTTTCATATAAGTCAGGCTGTTCATGAGTCAGTGCAGTTGTGAGAGCATGGCAGTCCCTGCTCCTCCAACACTATTAAACTGGCTGGCCAATTTCTATCAAATCTGACAGAAGGATAGTTTTCAGATGTTATATTCTTACAAGTTCTTTGCAAATAGTTAGCTAGGGACAGGAAAGAGGCTATAGTGTTACCTACACTAAGGGAAAGACCAGAGTATAACTGAACTATTACTGAATCACACATTCTTGTGTTGAAGAGTGTAGATAGGAGACAGGTTATAAATACTTTAATTCTTGGAAAAGCTTCAGTCAAAGTTTGAACTTTATTAGACATCATCCCACTTTCATTCTCCTTCTCTTTCCCTCCTCTTATGAGTTCTCTAGTGTTTAAGAAGGACAGGAAACATGCTGCAGGCTTAGTTTACTTCATTTAAAAAGCCATTTGATGAAACACAAATCATTTGGAAACACAACTCTATTAGTTCCAGTGTTTGTGGAACTATTTATTATTTAAAGCAAATGATAGCTCCATTACACTGCCACAAAAAATGTTCCCAGTTCTCTCTATTGTCTTTCTATTCTTGTTCATTTCATCCTTTAATATGTCTTGTCTAAAATATTCTTATTTTCCAGATTCTTCCCTTAATTGTAGAGTCAAATCACTCCTTTCCCCGGAAGACAGTGTGAACATCTTTCTCTTCTTCCTCCAAAATATTTAAGTTTGAAATGTAACCTCAATACAAAACCAAGTAGAATTCTGAAGAAAGTGTCTATAATCTTATTTCACTAGAAGTCATGTGAGATTCTTTTAATTTAAAAGAAAATATCACACATTCTTCTCCTATACATCCTATAGGTCTCTTGACCCTCTGTAGGACCAGCTTAGCCTCCTGGTCCATCACCATCACACCCTTTTTTAATAGTGGTAGGAAGCCTTTTGGGAAGTCATAGAATACAAAGTGTCCTCTTTGTATCACATTATGCTTTCCTCAGTTTACTTTCCAAAACCAAATTAATATTGATTTGATATAGTTTTTAATTCCATCAGTAAATTGCCTATCTCTGTCCTCAACTGGGTTTTTATTTTCTTGAATTCTATAATCCAAATAAAGATGCTACAGTATTTGGACCACTTGGAATAAAATAAAAAATTACAAAGGGAATTTAGAGGCTTAAAATTGGGATGTCAAATGTTGAGGGTTGAAACAGTTTAAAGCTGGCTTGGTGAAGACTGACTCACACTTTCAGAAGAGATAACACTGCTCAAGATATGGTATCCCTGATGAACTACAATCTATTATACTGTTAATTGGACTGCAAGAAATTAAACATAAATCATTGAACAGAATACAGTGATATAAAATCAATTAAGTCATTGCACTGGAAAAAATATATTAAGTGCTCTAAATTAGGGAACATTATGCAAATGAACATCAGTTTTAGTAAATAATTTGTTGTTTGATGCTCGATACAGTCATTCACACAGATTTTAGAAGATTTTATTGGGTTAAGGCCTTTGATTTTGATTCAGAAAAGCACTTCTAATAAAAGCTACTACAGGCAACTAACCAAGCAATCACTGACTGTCATAGTAATATGAGCTTAGGACCAAATTCAGAACTATGTAACAGGTGTGTAACCATGTTGATTTTTGTCAGATTGCACAGATACAAAAAATGCAAGAAAAAGCAAAACCTGACTTTTTAAAACTGTCATTCTCCCCTTTCTTACCTGCAGGGAGAAAATCCATGAAGGTTAATTTCCAGACTTATTTTAGAAGCAGTCTAAATTTGGTTATCGTGTAAGAACTGAAAAACAGATACTTTTTCTGTAATTGCAGTGTGTTGGCTGTATCTCACTTGCTCTGATGACAACTGTGTCCTGACAAAGTTCCCCATTTACTCCACCCCCAGTTAGCTAGCCTATTCATTTTCATTCACCCTTCCAAACATTACTTTGGATAGTTTTCCCTTTTTTTAGTGAGAACATTTTGGATATGAGAAACTAGATAAACCTCCTTCTAAAATCAGACTTTTGAAAGAGGGATTGACTCATATTCTTCACTCAGTCACCAGAAAAACACAGATGATTAGCAACTTCTAAACAACCCAATTCTCTTTCAGGAAGACTGTAATGAGCTGCTTAAGGACCAATGAAAAAAGTCAGGTGTTGAGGGTTATTTCATAAGTTCTTAATTTTACTTCCCAGTAAATCTCAGGTACACTGACCATGTGTATTTGCCATATGTCAGAATTTGGGGCTCCAGATCATCACCCAGAAATATGTCTCCCATAAAAATACTCATGCCACCAGTCAAGTAGATATCTATGATACCTTTAATTATGCTTGCAAAGTCTATTTGCATTTTGCATATAATTTTACATATATATGCCCACACACACATACAAGTGTATATATATAAAATTACCTATATAAAATGTTACACCTAAGATCAATTTTTATTGTTTCTGTGAATGTGACATTTCTGCCAATGCCAAAAAATTAAAATCTACAATTGATGATGTTGCTCCTATGTTTTTGAATTTTAAAACTGATTTCAGTATTTCTTAAAATCATTTGGTATTGTTGTTTTTAATAACAAATATGGTGAAAACATCCTGTCATTAGATTTAATGAGGATTCCATATGCCAGCTCAGTATACAAAATCGAATTAAGTCTATAATGAACTTATTAATTCAACAGAGCACTAATTCTTAGACTTTTATCATCACTTTCTGTAAGTGGAAGTTTTAAATGCACAGCCTATCTTTAGTACTTGGGAATAGCTCCTGGAAACATGACAGCTGCTTCCCCCTCCCTGCCCCCCCAATTATACTGAGAATCAAACCATTAATGTACTCAGGATTACTAAGGTAATTATATGTTTTAGTAGCTTCATTAAGAGCTCTGCAAATATATTTCACTATAAAACAATTTCTGTTCTCTTCAAACTGTCTAAAAGATGAGGAATTTTTGTTAAGAGAAGGCTAAGGTGCTATGTTTCTTTACTTTAGACAACAACCTCTTACAAATCAGTAGCAAATGATGCACAAAAATCCCTCGGTATCTTAAAGAGGGAAAAATTACATAGGTAAACAGATAAATCTTTAGTACATTTGTCTTTATGGGAGCAGCTCCTGCTGTTGGTCTCTAACCTGGAGGGCATTATTCTTTTCTAAATTGCCAGTAGTGTCCCACAGCACAGTGATAAATAGAAACCACTGAAAGAAATAACGTTCATTCTAACACACAAGAACTTTCCAGACAGACATTGGCCTCTGAGAACAAACACTTAGATAAAATAGATTAGTTGCAATTGCAGAATATATCACTCTGGGTCCCTGTGAACAGACATTATCCCAGCTGTGCAAATAAGTGCCTTTATGCCAATCATTAAGTAATAAATACATTTAAGAGATAGTCTAAACCTTTAAGGAAAACAGAGGAAAAGGTCTCTACATCAGCTATGTTTTGTATGAAGCCAGTGATATATTCCCAAACTTTACTTTGAAAAATCACTAGTAAAGTAGGTGCTTGTATGTTTTTTTGTGGCAGCAAGTTTTCTTTACCAGACAATTAATAAACCAGAAAAGAAACAAGTGCTACAGAAATGCAATTAAAAGTACTAGCTTGGTAATAGTACAGAAAATTCCCTAGCAATTTTCTTTGTTCTTTATCTTTTCACCTGAAACACACATGCTAAGGCAGAATTTTGTTTATTTCTGGTTACTCTGGGATAACATTTAGCTAGGCTGTTTGTTTGCTCATTAACTGTTTCAAAAGTTTGACTAAAATGTAAACTGCCTTGGAAAATACGGTTTTTCTTCTTCAACTGCTAGTTGCATGATATGTGGATTGCTTTCAAGAATTGATGTTATTAATAAGTTGTTTGTTTCTCTTCATACAGACAGAACCATAGGAAGGTATTGTGACACTACCAGCCATTTTCCCTAGTGCCCTTACCCTGACCACAAGACTCAAGTGCCTGGGATGGGATGAGCTCTCTGGTGCAATTAAAGCAAACCTACCTTAACTATTTATGCTGTCTAAAAATTTTCTTGCTTCTTACATTTAGACACTAGAAACAGGCAGAGTCTTCCTCAGTCCTGTGTGTCTTACAAGGGAAGTTTGGAACTGAGGCGTGAGGGGCAGAGAGCACAGCAGTGAGGCCAGGGAAGGATAGAGAAGGGAGATGGAAAAAGATTACAATGTGGTCACTGCCAGGAAAAGGGGTGGACTCTGGACATAGCAAGAAGCAGGCAGCCTGCTGGGCAGTTCTTAGATGGGCACAGTAGTAGTTGAGAGAACTGTGCATCTGCATGTCATCCCTTTCCTCCTAGAAGTTCCATTTTCTCTCTGTCATCCTTAGACTCTATGTACAACCCTTTTGGGTTTTGGTTTTTGGGTTTTTTTGGGAGGGGTTGTTTGTTTGTTTGTTTTTTGGTTGGGTCCCCCCCCCCTTTGGATATAGGATTAAGTACAAAAACTGTACTTCCATTGACATTTAGATTGAATTAATGAGATGGATTTTATCTAAGACTACATGCTTGAAGGTTAATTGGAAGCTGTCTCTATTTTTTCTTTGTGCATGCACTATTGTTTAGCAGAAGGAGGTGTTGGAAATAGAAATATCCCTTTTTTATTTGTCTGTACAGGTACATTAAGGTTTTTATATAATTATATTGTTTTAACAACTGTTACATATGCATGCTAGACCACCTTTTCTTAGCTCCACAGTTTGACAGTCATTTTAGGGCCGTATAAACAAGTATTGATTGCCAAAACAGTCAGTGGTCTTGTTTCTCTCCTGCATCTGGCTATGGATCTTAAGGCAAAAGGCATGGTGAACTAGCTCAAAACTAACCCATCAGCACTGCCCCAGAAAAATGATAAAAGGTACGGAAAAGGCTTGCTGAGGAGCAGGAACAACTGACCATCAATGGGAAGGGAGGATACACCCTCTTCTTCCTGCAATTCATGTTGGTCTCAGTTTTAATTAGATGAAATGGACTCTTAAATGTGCATATTTGATCCAAATCCAAAATATAGAACACAGGAAAAGTCTGTTTGAGTTCTGTGGGCTTCTGAGGCAGGCTTCGACCTTCCCTGACCTGGTTTCCTGGATGTTTCTTCAACAAACACACAAAGTAAATGTGATAACTATGCTGACTGGGACTTTTCCATTTTCCAGGATGCTGCAGATTTCTTAAACTTCTAGTTGTTCTGTCTTCATCTCCTTTGATCAATGTTTCTTCTTTTTTGTTTTACATATTTTTGTCCTTCCTTTCATTTTCATTTTCTTATCATCTTTCCCATCCATCTGCTCTAGAGTAAAGAATCAAAGCCTTTTCTCCTATTCATTTGTCTCTAGGAATATCTGTCATCTCAAAGACTACAGTAAAAGTTTTATAATTCTTTCTAAGTATATACATCTGTTAATCATACTTTCAAAATACTGTACAGGACACTTCTTTAGCAGACTCTATAGTACTGATTCATATTCATTTACTCCATGTGTGATTGTAATTCATTTAGAAATAGCTGAACTGGCAATAAACTAGCTAGTTTGAATACCATGCCTTCACAGACTTCCAAAGTCATCTGTGAAATTATGGAAATAGTAAGGATATTTCTTTTCACTGAAGCTTGAGCTGCTATATTGATACTGATGCATGTGCTACCTGGCCCCACGGTTATAAATAGGCTAGCTAATAACATGAATTGAAGCACTGTTATAATTTGCACTCAAACCTTTGACTACAGTATAAACTGACCCCTAATGACATGACTAGGTTGCGTCTTTTAAATTTTGCCATGATTGGGATTTTAAATCAGGAATTTCATGGATAGTTAACAACCGAGTCAGCTACAACTACAATTTTCTCTGACTTATAAGCAATAGAGTATGCACCACCAAAAATGTGTAGAAAGTGTTTATATATATTTATATTGACAGCATTCACAAATTGCATGGAGCATGGGGTTCTATGTTTTTTTCCTATTATTTTTTATTTTTCAGATCTTTGGAATTGCATTAGTATTTGGTTTGGAGAAAAGAGATGTCAAAACTGCATGACTAAGGTTTTGTAAAATCCACATTATTTTGTTTGACTGTGTAGATCAAGAGACTTTGTATACTCGTCCTTGAGGGAGACAAGAATTCCTATGGGATTTTAAGTACCCATATAATTTTATAAGTCAAGAGTGAATACAAAGAAGTATCTACACAGTAAAAGCTCTATCTCTACAGAACTAGGTGCTGGTCTGATAGTAACAGTTTCCAGTCATTAATAGCGTTTTCTGAACAACTCATATGAGCTAAGAACACAGATTACTAATTCTAATTTACATTTTATTGATCAGAAATGCATGTTATATGCGAATTCCTACCTTATCCATTTACTCTTTTAAATGCCATTTCAAAATCTGGTAGTCATGAATGCAGTTTACATCCTGGAAAACGGGCATACCAACCTGAATGATTTTCAATTTCAAAAATATAGTAGTGCTTACCAATCGTTTACCAATACATTGATTATGTCAGCACTTGCACAGTAAGAGGGAGAAGTCTGGAAAGCTATGCAGGCAGAGAGAGGGTCAAGAAGAATAGAATTATAGAAATGGTAAACAGACACAAGTGTTAAGAAAATTAAATAATGTAATAGTAGTAAGAAACCTGAGGGGAGAATAAAAGGTTAATGAGTAGCTAAATTTATGTTGATCAAATCTATGGATGATTTATTAGTTCTTCATATATTGAAACTCATATTTTTTCCTGAACAAAAATCTTCTCACAGACTCTGATAATGTAAGAAAACAGTAAAGTGTAAAACCAGTTGATTTAAAATGCAGTTTTTAAGTAAGGAATTAGTGTATCCCTATATAACAAAATACAGTTTTAAGAATACAAATGCAATATGTAAATGAAATGAACTTGCATTTAAAATATGTTTTGGAAATATGTCTGCTGGTAATGAAGCAGAGTGGTTGGATATGTTGACCACATCAAATAAAAATACTGTTCAAGAGCTAAGAAAAAAATAATGATACCTACTTCTTCTAACTTCATGTAACTTTAAAACAGAAATCTAATGGACAAAGACAAGTGGTTGCAAAATAAAATGGCAGTGATGTTTGGATATTAGAGATATTTTTACTACATTGAAAAGAATTATGAAATATTCTATGAATGCAAGAAACAGTGGAATTCCTAAAATAAAAGGAAAAATAAGAAATTCTCTGCCTCAATAAGTTTTATTGGGAATAAATCAAATGTAAATCAGATCCAGTAAAGTGTGAAAACTAAAGATTGTCTGGTCTTTGTGGAGTACTGTCACCAGCTCCTCAAGCAAAGCAAGTGAACAGAAATTGGTCTAGCAAGCATAAAGCAGGTAAACTGTCAGACACTAAACCCAAGGGAGTACATGCTGACTAGATTATGCATGAAATCCATTCTTCAGGATAACCCATCAACCCAGGCATTTTTTTCCACATATAAGCACCATTACATGCTGGAAAAGGAGATCATTCAGTAGTTTCAAAAGCAGGTTTATTAAAGATGTGATAGTAGCTCTTCTATTTCTACTAAAACCCTGGAGACCCAAGGGAATATTCACATGACATAACTCAATAGTTTCAAAGACAAGTTTATTAAAGATGTGGTAGTAGCTTTTCTGTATCTACTAAAGCCCTGAAGACTAAAGGGAATATTCTTGTGAAAATCACATTTCACCACAAAGTAGTTTGGCATAAGTCTTTTCTTAATCCAATAACACAGAGAAAGGACAGTCCAGGATACTGATTAGTGAGTGAAAAGGCAGGAAGACATGAGGCTTGCAGTTGAAGAAAGGGAGTTTCATTGACTCGGCAAAGACAGAGAGGTTGCTCAATATATTAAGCATATACTGGCTTAAAAGTCTCTGTTTTCTGGTGATTTCACAGATGAGAAGACAGTCAGGAGATGGTAAAACTACCACAAGTAGAAAGCAAAGGTTCTCTCACCTAATTCAGGTTTTCATCAGGTTTTCATGTTAAATAAAGGACACAAAAGAGTCCAGCAGAGAAGAAAGATTTGGCCACGTAATTATTTAATCTGCTCACAGGAAATCAAACTGTCTTTTAATGTGTTTAAGTTCAATTGAAGCCAACATGAAGATAGGAAGATTAAACACAGTTTGATTTCCATCCTGAAAGAAGTTGATGTCTTATACTCAGATTTTATCTGTTCTTCCCAAACCAAACAAAGGGGTGACAGGAAAAAAAATTGATTTGGACCTTTTTTTCAATATTTCATCTTGCCTCTTATTGCTCTGATCATTAGATACTACTGTGTATAACACACTGCTAAATGCCATGAGATAACACAACCAAGACCAGTTTCAAACAAAAATGTTGAAGACTGGAAAAGAAAAAACCTGAAGTTTGTGGTTTAGGGTATTATTAGTAGAAAGTCAAGAGCAGGAACACTCATCACCATGAATTTGTGTTACAAAATGCCTTAACTTTTGGAATAGAAGCCTCTAGTTGGAACAACAGAAATTTAAAAAAAAAGAAAGAAAAAAGAGAGCGAATGAGAGAAAAAGGCATTATTTTCCAGAGATAAAATTATGTCTCTATAAGCTTCTGAGATACACAGGAGGACAGTACTTTTGAAACAGTTTAGTGTATTTGATAGACAGCAATACTCCAGCTATTGTTTCTGTACATTAATACATTTTAATAAGGTAATTTTGATTAGTACCTTCAGTATTAGCAAGACTGAAGTTATTAATTAAACACCATTTTTTTGAAACTAGATTTTAAAGTCCAAACTGCAAACTTGTGTGGATCTTCTAATCTCCTGCAATTTGACATTCTAATTTAGTGGTCAAGAAAGCTCACTAAAATCTACTAGCTAAAAAATGTCATGAAATTCTCATTGGCAAATAAGCATATGCTAAATCATAGTTATTAAAATAATGTTAAATTAAATTGCAGTTATTCTGAAGTCAATAATAGTACTTTTTAAAGTATATTGTCAAGTTTACAACTTTCAGGATAAGGGTAAATGAGGCATTACTGAATTGTTGTCATATTCAGCTACACTGAGCTATGATGTTTCATCAAAACTGAATGGGTATTGTAACAAATTTAATTGGGTCTAGAGAAACCCAGCTTTTCTCATTTTGTTTGAATTCCATACTACACTTGACAATAGCCAATTCTCAGAAGATTTTAGACAAATTAAATAATTAATTAATTAAAATGCATTTTTGCAGTTGCGTAGATGTGAAATGGTGAATTTGTTTAGAAAGGTGTGGATTTCATCTGTGTCCTGAGGAGATACAAACTCATCTTGCCTCCTTTCCATGTAAACTGTAAACCACAGAAACAAGTAGATTCTAGGCTAGTAAACCCTGTGAAGAGTTAGAGCATATCTCTCCAGCCTTCCAGCTCACCTTCAGTATGAGGGTGATGACTAAAATTGTAGATAAAAGTGAGAGCAGATCATCCTCAACTTAGTATATGTATTCCCCCGAGTGCACTTATTAATCCAAGAATGGACCTGTGTTAAATTGGCGAGATCACTTTCATACCAAAGCTGGCATGTGTATCTGTAACTACCTGTCTGGACTTCTAACTATATCTTACTTTTTAGTTTTAGCATTTTCTAAATAAAAGCTAATTCTTTTTCTTCTGAAGTAGCAAAGTAATGCCTGTGCAGTCACATACAGGGATCCTAAAAATATTTTTCTGTTTCCTTGAGGTGAGTTAGAAGGGGAAAGGAAACCCAAGGTAAAGCCCATATTATTCATGGTGTAAGACAGACCAGTGTCATCATAACCTGTGACCTGTTTTGTGATCCATTACAAGGTACCTGCAGAGACAGGAACACATGTCTGATTTATTACTGTCATAGACAGGGTGCTGTGAGTAATATGGTCACACCTAACAAACTGAAATTTAATAACAGGTCTGTAGAACAAAAAAATATCTTTTGCTGAGATCTCTGGTGATGTGGATTGAACATCGGAGAATATATTGTAAGACTGTGATATTTTAATGTGTTTATAAAGCTATAACTGACATTTTTCTCAATGTTCATTCAAGTATACTATAACTAGATGCAACTATGAAAATAACGAAGCCACCAAAGTAGGAATACTTCACTAGTCAACAATATTCAGGATGAAAATCAACAGTCCTCTGAATCTGAATAAGAAATAAAAGTGCAATCTATATGATCTTCTATATGATCTCAAAGGTGTAGCATATATTAAAAGAGGGAGGGTTCTGGAAGAGAACTCAGGTGAGCAAGTCACAGGTATGACACCATTAGCTTGTTAACATAAAAGCCCTCAAATTTTTTTTTTTATTGATTTTTATTTCTTTTTACTTTCATAGGGATAAAGGATTGTATGAGATAGAAAAGTAAAAATTCTACTAATAAAATAGTTCCTCCATGTTTTAACATTCTACACATAGTATTTTAATTAACAGCAAATATTATTGGTCATAGCTGTCCAGAGTAAATTTCTGGTTCATATAGTTAGATAAAACATAACTGAATTCTAAGTGCCTTTTATTACAGTAGTCAATTCATATTCCTATGTCAAAAACTTCTTTACTTGCTTCTTCAGTCACCATAATGGTGTTTTTTTTAAGAACACTTTAAAGTTTGAATGAAAAGATGTATGGAAATGCAAATTAATTGGTAGTGCAAGCCCAATATTAATGTCACAAAAGCAAATACACTCAGAATTCACCAGTAAATTCTGGGCCAGCTGCAGGTTTAGGCAGCTGTAGTTTTCAGGAAAACAAACCCCCACTGTTTAAATTGATATTTTAAATAAGATGCTGAGAACATTCCCCACAATCATGTCTTGTACTATTTATATATTTCAATTGCAATAACACCACTATACTAAGTTAAAAAGACCTCAGAGAACTAGAGTGGTGAATATTGCTTTTTATCTGTAGTATCTCAGTAATCAGATTTCCTAGAAAAATGCCTTGAAAATCTCTTCAGTTAAAGACTTTTAAATAGGCTTATCTAGTTCTAAACCCAGAATTTCTCTCCTGCAATTGCCTTCTGTTGTTTCTACCCTCTCTGCTGTGTATTAGATTAGTAGAGCCTTTCTAAATTGTACAAGAAAGAATTGATCAAACTATCCCTTCATTAATTTACCTGTGTTCTCATCTATTTAAAACTACTTTGACAGATCAAAAAAAAGAATCTATGACAAAGCAGTATTATTTTGGAGAATGTCAATTTTACTCCTCTTGATTATTTCTTAAAGTTTTTGAAAGAGCAAGAAAAATCAAGAACCTCCTCAACTGTGCCGTTTTTTCCACACACACGTTGATGAATCTTGCATCCTCCCTACTTTGATGATCAACATTAGTATTGAAAACAACTGTTCAAAACTAGTAATATACATCATATACAGTCATACACAACAAAACTTTCTGATTAGAGTCTTCTTGCTGCTGTTCCATTCAATCTGATATATTCTTTAGACTTCTGCAAGACTGAGGATTTTTTATAATGATTAGAAAGGTACAGGCCTTGTAACTTACCATGGCAGAGCCACAGTAAAGGTAGTCAACAGCAAAGCAGAAAGAAGACCATATATTTGTTTGGTTCCTTTTCAGAGACACAACTTGAAAAGACAAATTATGAAAGTACATTTAAGTTCACTCACACCGATGTAATTCCACGTTCCCTGGTCACAAAGGCTGCTGATGCTCAGAGATGACCTTGCATATGCTAATAACATTATTCAGAGATTATGAAGAAAAGACAAGTTCTTTGTTTCATGCAGCAATACCCCTTTCAATCAACCTCATGCAGAGAACCGTTTATTACCATAACATATGACACAGAAAATCTGAAGAGGCAGTAAGGGGTAAATTTTCAGATTATCACATGCCATTTTAGCTGTGACTTTCTCATTAACTTTGAAAGATTCATGTGGCTTAGATCATCTCAATGCTCTGAAATGTACCCCTACACATGCCCCAGAATGAACCTTTACAAATATAATAATTTTCCATATTTCATTTAATTTCTATAAAATAAAAGAAGCCACCAACTAAGCAGACCGTTCACAAATTTTCTTCAAAGTGCAGACTGACACACATTGTGTTTAAGGTGACCTTGTAGTATGTGTGGGTACAATTCTCAGATCTTCAGCAATTTCAGGTCAATAAAGGAGATTAGAAAAGATGGTCATAATGCACCAGTAACAACCCCACATTGTACAGTTAGTGGTGCTTGGCATTTATTTCCTTTGACTCAAAGAAGATTTGCAAAATGCACTTAATGAGAAATTAAAAAGAAAAATATCTAGAAATGTAACAAAAGAATGTGAACATAAATATGAAGGAATAATTTTTTGTTAGATAGGCACCTTGAGGTGGTATACAGGTTTATGCATTCAAAATGAGGATGTAACAAGGATATGCCAACTTTTTTATCCTTTCTGCTCAAATGGAAAGTTCTTTACTCCTGCCTACCCAAAGCTTGCTGTCTATTATATGCTCAAAGGCCATAATTATTTCAAAAATAGACTTTTGAGAAAACCACATAATTAGTCCAGTGCAGCTGGTATAAAAATTACTGGCAGAAGTAGTAGTATCATTAAAAAATTGGAACTAAAGCATATCAGCTATACTCCAGGGCAAGTTAAACACACAGAACCCCTAGTAAATATTTTAGAATCCAGGATAGTAGACACTGAGGGCACCCAATTTTTTTTAACACCACTGATCCAGACTCAACATAACATCTCTGCCAAATGGAACTATAGTGCAATCTGGTTTATATAAGTTTAGTAAGGTGATTTTTTTTTTTTGGATTCTTAAACAGAGTTAGACTGCAGCAGAAGAAAGGCAGTTTTGCTCTTGAGTCATGCAACGATGTTAGAATTCCAATTTTCATTTCAGATATTTTCTTTTCTCATAATTATGAGGAAAAAAGTTTGAAATTATGAACTGGAACGTAAACTAATTTGTAGTATCTGAATGACTCTGTAGGGAACCTCATATAATCACTTTCTCAGATAAGAAGTGTCTTCTTTAGTTGTGACTTTCTTAAAATGATTCAGTAGCCTAACATGGGATGCTCTTAGAACTGAGATGCCCACATCCAAAATTACATTCCTAGATATGTCTTAAATGATGCTTTAAAGAAATTGCACATGTTTAGATTTCCCAAGTGCTTAAGGTCTACTTACGACCATGTGTATAAGCATACCATTTTTTTTAAGACCAAGCAGTTTTTGTCTTTGCTAGGGGCAACATGGGATTGCTGCACCTGAAAGGTCTGAAGGGCTTAATCTGGAAATTGCTTTTTGAGTTTATCTATCTGGTCTGACACCAGTCTGACACCAATATCTCACAGACAGAAAGAGTGCCAGCTTTCACATTAGCCTAACTACCACAAAAAATAGTCTGAGTTTGGCTTCAATGATCTTCATGGTCTTCAGATGTTCAGTCATATACCTCAACAGTGGTGAGAAGGACTGAAGTGAAGTCAAATTCCTGACTGAAATTTTTGTATAGTACTGTGGAGAGCTGGAAATTCACTAGATGAGAGGGAAAGAGTGTCACTTTGGGTATCAGGAATCTTATGGGTTAGATACACAGTTTGGCTGCCCCTGCTCCTTATTGTGCTAAATACCCTGAAGAGGGGAGCAACAACCCAGGAAGGAGGGAGGACGAGGAACCAGCACAGCAAGGAACAGCAGCTGACTCCAATGATCAGTTAGAAGACAATGAACTAAGCAGTCCTTGATTTCAACCACACCGTATGAACGTGTTCTAGAAAGTATACATATTGCAGTAAGCCCCAAATATCTCTGTTTAAAGCTGCCTATTTTTATAACAAAGTAGGGAAATCTAAGCTATGTATTTTTGCACTTTTCTTCCTTCTTTTCCCCCTGCATTTATACTAATAAATATCAATTTTGCTGCTTCTTCTTTTCCATCTATTTGTCTCTTCATCCTACTTGCTTTCTGATTTCTTCCTCTCCTTTCCTTCATACCTTTTTATATACTCATATCTATTTTCTTCCCCCGCCTGTGTCTTTTGTGTGTGAACATTATTATTGTTGTCACTGCATTTTTACTGCTCATGAAAAATAAACACTTGAGAAATAATCACTGCACAGTGGCCAAACAGAAGGCAATCCTTCCTGTAAATACTACTTTTGTGTAATAGGCACGGTCAGATCAGTGCTAGAAATGTAGTGAGACCAATTCATCTACATCAATTTTTTTCCTCTCCAGAAACATTGCTGTGGTTCTTTCATGCTTTAGAGTCCATGTAGAATTAACCTTTTTTTTTTTTTTTTCTCTCTCTTTTTAGCTCCTACTCTTTTGTACTTCTACTTTATGAAAAACAGACTTCTGTCATAAAGACTCTCTCAAAGTCATCATTCATCCATGTGTTAAGACTGTGAGCTTTCTTTTTCTACATCAATGACACAAAGTTTTCTTTTGACTCTTGAATATTTTTTGTTCTTCCTATTTTATAATGCATGCACAGTTGTGTTATAAAGACTCATCAAAGCCATCACTGTTCTACATTTATCTGCATTGAACTGTCTTTGTCATTTATTAGTCTTTTAAACATTCTTTATATTTTCTATCTAGTTACATTCTTCTTCATTATTTACTGTTCCTCTATCATCTCTTTCTGATTCACACTACTCTGCTCTTTGTCTTTAATTTTCTGGGCCTCAAATACTTTCAACTAAATCTTCAAAGTCCAAGGTCTTAGCACTGATTTCATTGTAAGTTAGTAATGTGACTTCTTATTAATTAACATTATGTGAATCAACACACCCTTTCCTGCTTTGGGAAGTTAAAGGCAGGCTTTTGAAGCACTAGGTAAGGGTATATCCATGAAATTCCCAATGATTATGATGGGGATTGTAGTGCTGTAATCCTGAGATATGCTTAGGCACTTCAAATTGAGGATCTAACAGTGCATTTAATAAAATGACCACCCACTCTAGATCCCAACTCTAAATTCTGCCCTTGAGCTAACATGCAGCTTCCAGTGGTTCAGAGTGTGTGGCACGCCGAAACAAAGGGTAAAGTTTCACCCACAGAATATGTAATCAGACTTACAAGATCAGTCACTTCTACTTGCTTTTGTTTAACACTAATAAGAATTATTCACAGGCATGAATCAGGAAAGTAAATCTTTTCAATTATTCATATTTTTTATGCATCTCTTATGATGGTAGCAAGCTTTGCTCAGCTTGCTCATGAATCCCTTTATCATGTAAATAGAAAAATAGTTCTGTCTCATTTATTAGTTACTCTGTCATTTAGTCAGTGGGAGATGACCCTAGTAAAGTAGTTCTACCTGGTAAGGTAGACCATGGGAAAGAGCCATGATATTGCCCTTCAACAATATAAAAGCTATAAGGTAAAGAACCAGGTTAGGAAGTGTATTTACAGAGCAGGAAGGTTTGAGAACATTTCCATCCATATTGGATTTTTTACTCAGTTGTGAAGTTTACTACAAATACCTTGTCAAAATCACAGTCCTGTGCTGTAGTCTCAAGGAACATTGAATATGATATGGTTAACTAGCAAAACAACTTCCTTACAAGCCTTGCAGATGGGACGGGCATTTGAGACTTGCTCTAGAGTAGCTGCTTCCCTTTTTGTGTATATGTATGTGCTTACACATGTGTTCACAGTCACAGAGTTCATCAGTCAGAACAGCGAAAAAGCCAAACATAATAGCAACATTACTTTTTTCATCTAGGACTTTTTGTAATTCTCTCTTGCTGTTTTTTTTTTTTGGTTTTTTTTTTTTGTTTTTTTTTTCTTTTAATTTGTGTCCTGCTGTGGTCCTACAGAAGCTGTAACAAGATGGAAAGTACCTCTCACTTTCTTTGCTATGTCTCATTGCAACTGCTGAGGTGCAACACCTTCTTCTCTCTCGGTTTCTTATATATTTATTTATTTGTTGGATTGTTATTACCAGGAATGTTAGCAAAATTATTACAAGGATTGCATAGTCCAAAGATTTATCTACTAACCAGTCCTTCTTTTCTACTCTGTTAAAGAAAATGAATCAGAAGTAATACAGACTCATACAGTTCTGGAAGACAAAATATTTTTTAGTGTCTTTCACTATTATCAGATACGCTTTTAAATTGTTAACAAAACTGCCGTGATATTTACACATAAAATATAGGATGTTAGACAGAAGACACAATGTTGCTTTTTGAAATTAGGGTGTAAACATACAGCAAAGAATAATTTGGTAATGGTTTCTGCTATGGTTTTATAGAAACTAAACAAGAATCTCCAGAAATCACCCTCTTGAAGCCTCATTTTTTTCACAAGAATTTTAAAATCAGCCTGATTTCAGGTAGGTTTTGTAACAAATTTGATACATTTCCCTCTAATTGCTGACATTAGTATCATATAGAAGAAAAAATTGTCTCTCTAAGTATTCAGGCTTCACTAAATTTATGGAAAACTTGGTTATTATTTCCAGTTATGTAGCTGTCTACTCACTAGCAATATTTGCTAATAAATTTCTAAATTTTATTGCCATTTAATTTCTGGAGTTATATACATGCATTGAAACATCTACAGGACTCAAGTTAAAGACAGTAGAAACACAAATGTACTCTGGAATCTAGGTCTACTTTTATCCTTGAAATTGAAAATCTAATTTTTTAATTTCTTAGAATACAATAGAAGAAAACAGTGTAGAACAGAATATTTTCACTGAAACTCTCCCCACCCCAAGTTTAATAATTAAACTTCAATAGCAAAATTTTATCATAAACTCTTACAGAAATCTTTTATATGTGAATCTGGTCTCATTACAAAAGGAAATTACCTCTAAAAAGAAGATTTCTATACTATGTACTGTGTCTGAATTATTAGAATTATAACATCTTGTATGTGTGAGTTTCACAAGGTCTCAATTCCTTTTACGAAATTATGAAAAATTTTTTGAGAGTCTATATCACATGGTACAGTGAGAATGTTGAAACATTTATGCAGTCTGAAGAATTGGAAACTGTATACCATGAAGCTGTACAGGACATAATTTGTAAATAGGAATCAATATTCCTCTGACATGAACTTCCATAAATAATTCTTTCTAATAAAATTTTTAATCCCAAATTATTAGGTGGATTCAATACCCAGTTATTGCAGTCTCTGTCAGTTGAACAAAACAGCGTAATTTTAAAGTAAAAAGATGTATTCTGAACAATTATTAAAAGAGCCAAGGACAATCAGGAGTTAGAATTTTCTGCAAAAATTCTATGCAGTGTATTTCCTTTGAAAATGATGAAAAGAAAATTATTGCTCTGTTTTTTAAAAAAAAGATCATATTTATATTCCAGCTGATAGCAGTACTAAAGAGTGATGATGAAAACCAGACCTTTTCTGAAAAATCTCTGGAGCAGTGAAAATTGTCTCTGAGCCCAGACCATACAATGTAGGATTAATTCTTTGCATATGCAGTTGTAGATTTGACATGGTTGTATTCATCCTCCTTCCCCAAAACAATGGTCATTAACCAGTGCAATTTTTCTTAATATAATGTGAAAAAAGCTTAGTAGTTGATAATGCTCCCATTAGTAGTTAATGGTGCTCCACAGATAATAGTGTCTACCAGTTCATATGTAAATATCATTGAGGATATTTTGACATTCAGTAGATGCCTGCACTGTCTCAGCTTGCTTTCTCCATATCGAAGCCTGGCAATAAATGTTGGCTTGTGACATTTAAAGTAATACCTACTTTTGGTCTTACAAAGATGGAATCTCTTAGCAAACAGTTATTAAAGACTGTCTTTATGTCTGTCATAATTTCATTAAGACATCTAATTGCATGTTACTTTTGACTTGAATGGAATGAAAAATTTAAGCATTTGCCTAAAAATAACCATATTTAACTAGACTGCAAGTAAACACTGTGAAAGATACTTTCCCACAGAGAGCTTTGAGTTGATTAATGCATACTTTTGTGATATTTTTTCATTTTTTTAAAAGAAGCTGGTACTAAATAGTACATATTTTACACAGTAACAAGTGAAAAAACTAAAAATTAAGTCATATTAAGAGATAACAACAGTCATCAATAACTAGTTCATTTTACGTGGTACACATGTGCATATGTACATGTGTGCATGTATAGTGAGGAGCCAAATAAAAATAAAAATTAATTAATGCTTTCTATATACTAATAATTTTCATATAAAATAACCAAAACGAAGTATCTGTAAGAACTCTAAACCTTTAGTGTGAATTGTCTTATTGCACTAGGTAGCTGTGAGAAGGAGAAATGGAGGAAGAATGTGTTTATTCTTTACAAGCTTCTTCCTAACTTCCCTCACAGAAATGCAGGAGCTACCTGGATCAGATGGTATTAGATCAGTTTTGCAACACAGTTGTTGAACTTGTGAGAGTTCTCATGAAAGTGAACGTGCAGGTGGATGGTGCGTGGCAGGCATTTAACTTAAGGCTTTAGAAATTTGTGCTTGTCCAAGGGGAAAATGTAAAATATTCCTTTCCATGGCCTCAATAACCTATTCCTTAGAATTGTCATGTTTGTTTGCTTTTATACCTGCATTTTTTTGTGATTAACAGAAAGATTCCCATAAATTCTTTTTATTGCACTTAAAACATTGTGAGTGAATAATTTTGTCAAAAGAAAAATCAAAGGTCTGTACTGTTTTGATTCAACTGGAAGAATATTTATATTATTACAGAGGACAAAAGCATGGATTATTAACATTTCTGGTATTGTAATTCCATTGCCTTCTCCTGAGTTCCAGTATATGTTCCCTTTTTTACAAGACTTTCATTCAGTCTATTTCTGTCAAGCCTGTAATTGCAGAGTCATTCTACATTTTCTTCAGACAGCCTCTGTTTATGACTGGCAAATAAAGATGACTTTAATTTTTTTTATGGTATATCCCTAAGGGCTGCATATTGGAAGTATTTACAGTTTATAGTTTCCAAACTTCACAGTTTTAAGAAAAATAATCCAAAAGCAAAAGTAAACCCAAAGAAACTCAGAAATTTCTCAGCCAGCCACAGAAAGACTATTATCTATGCAAGAGTGCTGGCATTATATTACCGTCACTGTTAAAGCATATAAAATCTAATACCTATTGCTACAGCATGGAGAAAAACAAATACCCTATGAATCTTATGTTAAAAATCAGACATTAATAGATACAGAATTTTTTCTGCCTTCATAATAGGAAAAATTCTTGCATGTCTCCAGTCTTCCAACACAGTTATATTCTGAAAACTGAAAAAAGTTAAAAAACATAAAATACCTTATTGCAGTAACTAGATAAGACATACAAATATCAATTTTAGGTAGTCTGAAAATGCACATTTATGGTCCATGGAAATGAACTACCATATGGTATACACAAATCAGAAAATAAATGGTGTAAAGGTGTAAAAGCATTTCAACAGGGAGGTGATTGTCTGAATTAATGAAAAATATGTCCTGTAGCAGAATACAGAAAGCAAAGACTTTTCTGTCAGCTGGCATTGTCACTTCTTGAGTAATTCCTAGAGATAACACAGAATTTTATCTATTTCATTCTTTTACAAATTATTTTCTTGAAATTTCAGCATTAAAGGAAATGACAGTTCTTTACACTAAATTAATTTTTGTTTCTATATATACACGTATGTTATTGCAAATGTATACATTAATATGAAGTAGAAATCTGGGTCCAAGATACAGGTCATGGAAAACAGTAATATTGGTCAAAATAATTGTTTTAAACACAAATGATGTTACATCAGTTTTAATAAAAAGTTTCTAGAATCTGCCAGTTTCCTTAAAGATAAGTTAGGGCTTCATTCCATCACATTTAATTTTGTTTATATCATTTGAAGAAATGTATTATAGATCTTGGTCAGACACTGCTTTTTTAAATTATTTTTTGTTCACCATAAAACTATATTAAGCAGGTAATAATTATTTTGAGTGATTTAGTATATGTAACTGTGGCTTATGTCAATTTCTATTAATCAGTGACAAAATGCAAAATTTGCCATTTTCACCATGATCAACCCATTACATGTCTCTCTTCTTCAGATTTGATATAAGATGTGATTAACTGATTTTTTTTTAAATGACAAAACCAATTACATTTATGTGACACAATTTTTATTTTACTGGTCGTCTTTAACAAAATAGTGGATATTAGCATTGCTCTAATTTGGTATTAAAAAAAAAAGTAAAATTATGTGAGCATGAGAAAGCAAGGAGAATAATATCCTAAAGGTAGGGATCTTAAATGCCAAGTGCCCTTTCTCAGCCTCAACCATTCATTCTGAAAATGGCCTATCAAAAAGGCTTAGAGGGAGCAGTTTAATTACTGTTGCTTTGACATATGTAATATATTTTCAGAAGCAGGCCCATACATTTATTTAAGGCCAAATGTTGTACAACAAAACTGTTCTCAAAGGTATTTCATTCTACCATCCTATTTTTTTCCACCTGGCTTACACTGTTATTTTTCAATAACTATGTCATTTCTAGAGACATTTTAAAATGAGTCTTAAATCATGTTCTCCTTTAAGAGCACATAAGCTACCTGAGCAGGGTGGGAGGAAGAGAAAAAAATAGTGCAAATCACAAAGTTTTTATAATTTTTTCATAAGGAAACAACCACTGAAAGCCATATCCCAGCCCCTATACATATCCTGCCCTGAACATGAAACCTCTCCTGGAAACCTCAAAAAACATGAAATCCTCTCCTGGATATATACAAATATGAAAGAGACTCCAACATACTTTCACACATATACTTCTTCCCTCCCCTTTCTCAGGAATTATAGCAATATATTGACTGCTTCTTTGGTTTTCTGAGGTTAAAAGGAAACCTAAAACAGTTGGAAGGAAGTTTTGTTAAGCAGTCAGCTCAGACACAAGCCCTGGAGGTGATGACCACTTCCAGATAGGATCCAGCTGGCACAAGCCAATTTCAGGAATAGATCTGTATAGATCTGCAGTAGGAATAGATCTATGAAAACTTTCTGCTGTTGTCACATACTGAGAAAAATACTTTATGTTCAATTATCCATGTACAAGAAAGGAATGGAGGCACCTGTTGATTTGAACAAATTATTGCGGCAAAACTAGAAAAAAATGGGTATTTGGGAAGTTTATACAGAGGCTAAATTTTAAAAGAAATAAATGATTAGGGAGATATCTCCCTCCTCGACTTCGCATGAACCTAGTAACTATTAAATAGTCTTAAATAAATCTAGTGTATTGCCCTCAGCTGACATGCAGATGCTCCTATGACCTAATCTTTAGAGCTATTTCTGAAGAATTATTTTTTCATACTAATAGGTTGTATTTATTATATGATACTACAAACACATTTGTTTTATCAGCTTCTGTATGAAGGTGAAATTTGTCTCCAAAGCTGGAAAATTCATCAGTTAGTTTCTGAGCACCATAGTGCTGTCTCAGTATTCTGTGTGTGTGCAGAAAAAAAAAATCATCTAAATAGTTTTTGTTTTAACTTATCCTGTGTAACCAAAGAGAGTAATGTTCCCAGTAATTAGAACTGCATTCAGTGATACATCTAAATAAGTTTTATATTATAATTGCAAAACCTATGGAAAAAATGGAAAAAAAAAAAAAAAAAAAGGCCTAGCATTGCAACTCTTTCCTGTATTCAGATTTGCTGAATTTAATTAAATTGATTTTTTGCTAAATTAAACCCAATATAATTATTTAATATGATTTTAAAATTGAAATGACTGTTTGAGAAAGAAACAGATATATTTGTGTTCTCAATTTTAAAAAGAGTTATGGGATTGTTTTTAAATAATAAAAAATAAAACTAACTGAAAGACAGATTTTGAGTTTGGCGCAAATGAGGGAGAGTTAATATCCATTTCATCTTTTCCTTCATCCATGGAGAACATAATATAATTTTCTTTCTCTCTAGACTGTCTAGCCCAAGAAGAAAAAACTGTTTCTTGTTGTGCTTTTATTTTCCGGACATGTGTGATGATTAATCATTGTATGTGTCTAGACCCCATGGTAATCTCCATCCCTGTTTCTGTCTCTACATTCATCTTTGGCATCATGTGTTTAGTTTTAATACAGTCCAATTGATTTGTTTGCAGCTACAACACTGTTTTCATTCTTTTCCCCTCTGAAACATCTTTATAGCACAAATACAAAC